>NC_045560.1:96774821-97521071 GCF_009819795.1 Aythya fuligula | reverse complement strand
TCCTATATAGCAAAGGTCAAATAACCCATACCTGGCAGGTTTCACTTAACAAGGGTGGAGCCAAGAGACCTTGTGGAATAAGCTCGTCTACCTGGCTTCAAAGTTTTAAGGTCTATTGCTCCTTATCACTTGTAGAAATAACCTGACAAGGGGCTTAGTGGTTACAGCTGACCTAATGAATTAACTACAAAAGGTGCACAAGGGTCATATTTCTGTTAGTAATTCTGTGAGCAAAATTAGTACAGAGCCTGTTAAAAAAATAAATACAAATAAATAAAAGAAATTAATAAAAAAGAAAATGACCTTAAAGGCAAACTTGCCATCATAGATTTTCATCTGTCTAGTCATGACAGATAAAGAATTTAGCAATCAGAATTCCTTTTCTTGATATTAATGTTATTTACATTTTCTTCTCTGAGATCCCTTCTTTATGCAGGACTTTTCTAAATCCATCCCCATGACCTCTGACTACGCTATTTATAGAATCATAGAATATCCTGAGCTGGAAGGGATCCATAAGGATCATCAAGTCCAACTCCAGGCACCGCACAGGTCTACCCAAAAGTTTAGACCACATGACTAAGTGCATAGACCAATCGCTTCTTAAATTCAGACAGGCTTGGTGCAGTGACCACTTCCCTGGGGAGCCTATTCCAGTGTGCGACCACCTTCCTCTCGGTGAAGAACCTCTTGCTGACATCCAGCCTAAACCTTCCCTGCCTCAGCTTAACACCGTTCCCGTGGGTCCTATCACTAGTGATTACGGAGAATAAGTCAGCACCTGCCTCTGCGCTCCCCCACGCGAGGAAGTTGTATGCTGCAATGAGGTCCCCCCTCGGCCTCCCCTTCCCCAGGCTGAAGAGGCCCAGTGACCTCAGCTGCTCCTCATACGGCTTCCCCTCTAGGCCCTTCACCATCTTTGTCGCCCTCCTCTCGACACTTTCCAGCAGTTTAATGTCCTTCTTGTACTGTGGTGCCCAGAACTTCATGCAGTACTCGAAGTGAGGCTGCAGCAGCGCAGAGTGGAGCAGGACAATCACTTCCCTCAATCGACCAGCAATGCCGTGCTTGATGCACCCCAGGATATGGTTGGCCCTCCTGGCTGCCAGGGCACACTGCTGGCTTATGTTCAACTTGCTGTCAACCACCGCCCCCGGATCCCTCTCTGCGGGGCTGCTCTCCAGCATCTTGTCACCCAGTCGGTATGTATAGCCAGGGTTGCCCCGTCCCAGGTGCAGGACCCGGCACTTGCTCTTGTTAATCTTCATGCGGTTGGTGATCGCCCAGCTCTCCAATCTGCTCAGATCTCTCTTCAAGGCCTTTCTACCCTCATCCGAGTCTACAACTCCTCCAAGTTTGGTGTCATCAGCAAATTTGCTCAAAATACCTTCTAGTCCTACATCTAAATAGTTTATAAAAACATTGAAGAGGACTGGCCCTAAAATGGAGCCTTGAGGGACCCCACTAGTGACCATGCGCCAGCCTGATGTGGCCCCATTTACCACAAGCCCTTGAGCCCTGCCTGTCAGCCAATTGCTCACCCACCGTATGATGTGTTTGTTAAGTTGTATGCTGGACGTTTTGTCCAGTAGGATCCCATGGGAAACCATGTCAAAAGCTTTGCTCAAGTCCAAAAAGATCACGTCATCTGGTTTCCCTTGATCAACTAGATGGGTGATCTTACCATAAAAGGAATTCAGATTTGTTAGGCAGGACCTACCCCTCATGAACCCATGTTGGCTGCGACCAATGACTGCATTGTCCCCCAGGTGCGCTTCAAGAACTTCAAGGATCGTCTTCTCCAGAATTTTACCAGGCGCTGATGTGAGACTGACAGGCCTGTAGTTGCCACGGTCTATTTTCTTGCCCTTCTTGAAAATTGGTACGACATTTGCCAGCTTCCAGTCCACTGGGACCTCTCCAGATTCACAAGATCATTGAAAAATAATTGAGAGAGGTCCTGCGATGGCGTCAGCCAGCTCCTTAAGCACCCTGGGATGAATCCCACCCGGTCCCACGGACTTGTATAGATCCAGGTGGAGCAGCAAATCCCGCACACGTTCAGGGTCAGTTGGGAGTTGATCATTCCCACCATCGTGGTCCTCCAGCTCAGGGCACCCGGGGTGTATTTACTTCAGCTGTGTAGAAGCTATCACGCATAAATGCCAGGCTCCGGATCCTCACTCACTATTCAGGTCAAGGACTGGGCTGCAAGTTTTGGCTTTAATTTGGTTACGTGCCTACATTGTTGTTTCCTGGCAGGTCATGGGAAGAAGGTTGGCTAGCTTGCGGCAGCTTACGTGCACGTGGCTTTTAGGCTGCAGCCAAAGCGTTCCTCTAGATCTGGAAGTTTGAAGATGGTTGGAAAAGCCATCTGAGTGGTTAGAAAGCTGCCTGGCAGAGAAGGACCTGGGAGTACTGGTGGCTAGTCAACTGAATATGAGCCAGCAGTGTGCTTAGGTGGCCAAGAAAGCCAACAGCATCCTGGCTCGTACAAGAAACGGCGTGGCCAGCAGGACTAAGGAAGCCATTGTGCCCCTGTACTTGGCTCTGGTGAGGCCGCACCCAAAGTACTATGTTCAGTTCTGGGCCCCTCGCTACAAGAAGGATATTGAGGGGCTCCAGTGAGTCCAGGGAAGGGCAACAAAGCTGGTGAGGGATCTGGAGAACATGTTTTATGAGGAGCGGCTGAGGGAGCTGGGATTGTTCGGTCTGGAGAAGAGAAGGCTCAGGGGCGACCTTATTGCACTCTACAGATACCTTAAAGGAGGCTGTAGCAAGGTGGGGGATGGTCTGTTCTCACACGTGCGTGGTGATAGGACGAGGGGGAATGGGCTAAAGTTGCACCGGGGGAGGTGTAGGCTGGATGTTAGGAAGAACTTCTTCACCAAAAGGATTGTTAGGCATTGGAACGGGCTGCCCAGGGGAGTGGTCGAGTCACCATCCCTGGAGGTCTTTAAAAGATGTTTAGGTGTGGAGCTTAGGGATACGGCTTAGTGGAGGACTTGTTAGTGTTAGGTCAGAGGTATGACTATGTGATCTTGGAGGTCTCTTCCAACCTAGGTGATTCTGTGTTGCGGTCTCCAAGCTGGGATACAACCACCTGTTAGTTCAGCATAACTGAATTTTGTGTTCCTTGCACTAGCTGTTCCTTCAGCTCCCCTTCAGAGACAAGGACATGCGTCTCTTTCACGCTCCTTCATTAGTAAACAAACCAGGATAGATTAAACCCTCTTTCTTCACGTCAGTAAGATACCTGCCTTTGGCTTCAGTGAAAAATCAGGCCCTAACAACTGAACTTATGACAGCTACAACATCATTGGCGTAAGCAAAACCTGGTGCCACGAGTCCTGTGCCTGGTGTGCTGCAATAGATGTTTACAGGCTCTTCAAAAGGGACAGGCAGGGTAGGCGAGGTGGGGAGGGTGGTGATGTATGTGAAGCAGGGGCTGAACTGTGTGAACTTCAAGTTGGCGATGGCAAAGTTGAGAGCCTCCGGGTAAGGATTAAGGGATGAACAAATAAAGGGGATGTCGTTGTGGGAGTCTATTACAGACCACCCGGCCAAGATGACAACACTGATAAATTATTCTTTGCGGAACTAAGAGATGCCTCAAGATCAAATCCCCTTGTCCTTATGGGGGACTTCAACTTGCCAGATGTCAACTGTGATTACCATACAGCTGACCCGAGCAAGTCCAGGAGGTTCCTAAATTTCCTGCAACTTCTTGGTGCAGGTGCTAAGGGAGCCAACTAGGAAAGATGCCCTCCTAGATCTGTTGGAGAACAGAGAGGGTCTTGTGGAGAATGTGGCCAATTGGCGGCCGTCTTGGTCATAGTGACCATGAAGTAGTTGAGTTTAAAATTTTTGGTGACAGAAGGAAAACTGCCACCAAAACTTCAGCAAGGTCCCCTGGGAAACTGCTTTTGAAGGCATCAGCGTCCATCAGTGCTGGTCAATCTTTAAGCACTGCCTCCTAAAAGCACAAGATCAGGCAATTCTAAAATATCAGAAGGCAGGCGGGTGGGGCGGAAGACCGGCCTGGCTGACCAGGGATCTTCTACTGGAGCTTAGGTGAAAAAAGAAAATGTATGGCTGCTGGAAGGAGGGTCAGGCTATGTGGAAGGAACACAAGGACACTGGTCATGTTTGTAGGTAGAAAATTCGTGTGGCGAAAGCCCAACTAGAGTTGAAGCTGGCCATGTCTGTGGGAGACAATAAAAAAGGTTTTTTAGATATGTGAACAGAAAAAGGAGGACCAAGGAAAACATAGGTCCGCTACTTAATGGGGAAGGTCTCCTCACAGACAAGGACATAAGCAAAGCAGAGACATTTAATGCCTTCTTTGCCTCCATCTTCAATGCTGATGATGGCCTTTGAGACCCAGGGTGCCCTGAGCTGGAGGACCAAGATGGTGGGAACGACAAACTCCTAACCGACCCTGAATGTGTGCAGGATTTGCTGCTCCGCCTGGATCCATACAAGTCCATGGGTCTGGATGGGATTCATCCCAGGGTGCTTAAAGAGCTGGATGATGTCATCGTGGGACCTCTCTCAATTGTTTTTCAAGGGTCTTGGGAATCTGGAGAGGTCCCAGTAGACTGGAAGCTGGCAAATGCTGTACCAATGCTCAAGAAGGGCAAGAAAAAAGGCCCTGGCAATCACACGTCTCTCAATCTCACATCAGTGCCTGGTAAAATTATGGAGAAGATAATCGTTGTAGTGATTGAAGTGCACCTAGGAACAATGAAGTCATTGGTCCCAGCCAACGTGGGTTCACGAGGGGTAGGTCCTGTTTAACATATTTGATTTCCTTTTATGGTAAGATCACCAATCTAGTTGATCAAGGGAAACCAGATGATGTTATCTTCTTGGATTTCAGTAAAGCTTTTGAACAGTTTCCCATAGGATCCTATGGGACAAAATATCCAGCACAGAGCTAAACAAAATTATCATACAATTGGTGAGCAATTGGCTGACAGGCAGGGCTCAAAGGGTTGTGGTAAATGTGGCCACATCAGGCTGGTGAATGGTCAGCAGGGGGGGGGCCCAAGGCTCCATTTTAGGGCCAGTCCTCTTCAATGTTTTTATAAATGATTTGGATGTAGGACTAGAAGGTATTTTGAGCAAATTTGCTGATGACACCAAACTTGGAGGAGTTGTGGACTCTATTGAGGGTGGAAAGGCCTTGCAGAGAGATCTGGACAATCACCAACTGCATGAAGTTTAACAAGAGCAAGTGCCGGGTCCTGTACCTGGGACGGAACAACCCTGGCTTTACATACAGGCTGGACGACGAGACACTGGAGAGCAGCCCTGCAGAGAGGGATCTGGGGGTTGTGGTTGACAGCAAGTTGAATGTGAGCCAGCAGTGGAGGCAGCCAGGAGGGCCAACCGTATCCTGTTATGCATCAGTCACAGCATCGCTTGTCGGTCGAGGGAAGTGATTTTCCTGCTCTATTCTGCACTGGAGCTGCCTCACCTCGAGTACTGTGTGCAGTTCTGGGCACCACAGTACAAGAAGGACATTAAACTGTTGGAGAGTGTCCAGAGGAGGGTGACGAAGATAGTGAAGGGCCTAGAAGGGAAGCCGTATGAGGAACAGCTGAGGTCACTGGGCCTCTTCAGCCTTGAAAAGAGGAGGTTGAGGGGAGACCTCATTGCAGTCTACAGCTTCTACAGGTCTAAGTTTCTTCTGGATGGTGTTTCTTCTGAAAAGGATAATTTCATTTTCCTTTGGAAGACTTACAAGGATGTAGTAACAAAAGCAAAGGCATAAAACAGTACCTGAGGCATAGGCTACTGTTGAGCCTGCAGCAGACTGTAGGTACGATATTATCATTTCAGACAAATATGATCTACCTAGTGTGAAGTGTTCTGGCATGCTTACAAACTGTCAAAGGCCAGAAAACATGACCTTTGATTTAAGACTGTGCAGAAAAGAAAGCAAAACAAAACAACAACAACTAAGAGAAGGAACTTTTCCTTCACCTAAATTTTATTATTTTGCAACTCCTTCAGGTGTCCACAAGGAATTATGACAACCCCCTACCCCCCCAAAAAAAAAAAAAAAAAAAAAAAAAAGACATTGTGGCATAGAGGTATAATTTCAGTTCACACCAGAATACATTCTTCTCACTCAAGTACAGTTAAGCCCCACAAAAGGCCAAAAAGTCTTCCAAAATTAATGTACTTACAAGTTAGTTTTACATGTTGGCATTATTTACTTGTCTGGTCTTACATTCAGGGCTTGATCTATCAGGGCGGGGGGGGGGGGAGGTTTGAACACGTAATGTCATGCAAGGTTGCTTGGTCGTATGACTGACAACGTTACTATAAAATTTTGAACTGTTTGTAGAGAAGCAAAATAAAGAAGAGTACACTATCCCCAAGGGAAATGTAGAAACTGTTGCTTCTCAGGTTTAAAGTTTTCCCTTAAAAGGTGTAAGCATCTGTTAAGGTGTAAGAGAAGGTGTAATCAGCTGTTTGAGTACAATTCTTACGTATACGTGAACATTTTCCTCTCCAATTTCCAACTTGGAGGGTAACATTTTTCATCATACTCTCAGATCAGGATTCTGATTCTAACAATGGTTCCTAGTGTAAATTTCCAGAGAAGAGAGAAACAAACCAGTTCCGACTGCTCTGAATGAGATGGAGATAGCAAACAAAGGTAAATTAAGACAATAAACCTGTAGGAGTGTTTTCAGATAATTGTCATAGTCCAAAAGCTTTAAATTAGTTGAATCCTTGAAAGTTAATTAATGGAAACTCTGGTTGCATCACTGAATGTGAAGTAGTAAGAGAGACTTGCACCACTGCAGAGCCTCGGTCACATTTTAAAATCGGCACTGCCTCTAACTTCACAAGAATGAAAGAGAAAAGCATATCTTTGTACCTTGTTTCTGGCTTAGGTCAATGAATGTCACTGAAAGGAATTTTTCCTTTTGGTTTTTACTTCTAGATGGCACAATGCCAGTACAAGTCAAATGCCTTGGAAATAGTTTTGTATGCCTTTGTGGGTGTGGGTGAGTTATGCTAACACAAGCTATATGCAGTGCAGCTGTAGGTAGACGTTCCCCTGTTATGTTCACAGTGGACAGTCAGAAGAGAGTTTTTGTAGCAAGAAAAAATCTATTTTAGGAGGTTCCTTAAAATTATTTTTTCCTTTTTTTTTTTCTTTTTTTCTTTCAAATAATCATATCTTTCTTGGCTGCAAGACATTCACAAATATATGGAACAAACATCCACCTTGAATCCAGCCAGCTACAGGTCAATTCTATCCATCTCTAAGAGTTTTCAGAAAACTTGACAGATGTAGGAATAAAAGGGATCTTGTATTAATGAGAACACTACCCCTAGCTTTACTTGGTTATTTTTTTGTTGCTTGTTAAAAGCAGTAATGTCTTTTTTTTTTTAAGACTAATTTCAATAGCACCCTCTTCATATGCTTCTCTCTGTGGGTAATGCACGGTTTGGGAAGACATCAGTCATAATGTTTTGAATCCTCTACTCAGTTAAATTAAATTGCACATCAGGATAGGGGCTTTCACAGTCCAGTCCTACTGAGGACAGTAACTCCTTCAGTAGCTCTAATTTGACATGTTCCATTGCAAACTGTGCAACAGCTATAACTATTGAGAATGCACCTGGATGTACCTTAGCCTCAGCAGATTCCAGTATTGTAGCAAAAGAAGTGGTCTAGTTCCTTGTTCTTCCTGCACCAAAATACGGGGTTGTTAGTACATTCTAGTCCATACATCTATCTTGTTCTTTAAGAATATCTGTATCCCTGGCCATTTTTCCTTCTGTCTAGGCATGCAAAAGTTCCTCTTGCCACTAACAAGAACAGCCCTGAAGTCACAGAGCAGCAAAGCCATAGCTTACGCTCTTCCTGTAAATTCCTACTTCAGCTCCTCTTCTTCCTTGCCTGTTTTCTTCTTTATCAGAGAAGAATATGCTCCCTAAAGATTAAATTGGCCTAGATGATCTGAAGCTGATATGACAATTTAGTTCCATATTTGTGCCATTTGATGAAATAATTATATCTTGTCCATGTGGGATAGCTCTGAGACAGATCTGGGACAGGAGAAGCAGAAAAGACTGAGGCTAAAGGAATGTTTGCAGGAAGAAGAAAAAGGGAAAAAATGTAGAAATGATATAACACTGCAAAGTCATTAAATTCTCCTGTAACATATCTGAATCTTCCTCTGATTCTTTCTGTAGAAGTATTATTAGAAGACATGAAAGAAGTCATTATTTTGTGAGTGCTGAGTAAGGATATGTGATCTCTTGATTGTTGTTTACCATATTACAAAACTTCGGTCTTCCTTTAATACTTAATACCTACAGAATCAACTACCGAAAGATAGGAGAGCTATTAAGTCAGGTTTCTAAAGTTAAGAAATGCAAGGATAAGGACTGCCATTGTCTAGCTGCATAACTGAATGATATTCTCCAACAGGACACCTGCCTTGTTCAGCACACAAGCTGGATGCTGTTCTATAGATAAACAGCTATTCGTCATTTTGTCTGTTTTACTTACTGTTAATCAACATGCAGGTGATGCCTTATTATGCCATATTTATCATATAAATATGATAAATATACTGTAAAAAGTATACTGTAAAAATGCTGTTCTAAAGGGAGAATTCTTTATCCTCTCATGAATTTTTATGCTGCTTGTAATGCAGCTCTAGGGTGTTTCACAGCCTTCACCTCACATGATACAAAGATATAGTAGTCTCTCTTTTTCACAAGATGAAGCATACAGCCATAAATTGAAAACAGAAATTTCTTTTAATTTAGATACCCAGTCTGAAATGTCTGTAATTTACTTTCAAAGTACTTAATAAATGCTCTAGTGTCACATTTTAAATGTAGAAAATACAGGTCTCCTTGATTTAGCTTGTATTTATAGAATAGAGAATAGAAGAATTTGATTTAGCCAATAGGAGTTTCACTTAGAGAAACTACGCTTCCATGAACAAATACAGTGTGGTTATATAAACTCTCTCTACATAACTAGCACACTGTATGCCCACAAGAAAAGCAGTCAAGATTGCAAGAATGACAGTGACAGCTACAAGAGCTTCTTGTGGCCGAAGGTAATGATTCCCTACAGAAACTCTGAGGTTGCTACTGCTTCTTCTGTCACCCTACCCCACACTATAGTGTGACACTGCGTGCAGTGTGGTATTCTCCAGAGAAGATATGATTGGAAATTACCATCCTAGAGCTTTTCTCGCCTTTTTCATAAACATTATGAAGAAACCTCCATATTCTCCTTGTTTCAGTCTCAGATGGCACAACTGGTCTAGCTCAAGTCTCTGATAAAAAAAAAAAATAACCTGAAACAAAAACAGGGAATGCAAAGTTGTGGCCTGAAGGTCACATATTTCTGAAAGTGAGAAAGAACTATAACAAAGCTTGTAGATAGATCTAAAAGGACAAGTTGCAGTACTTTTCCATTTCCATTTTGGTAATGTAATGAGGTTATTAGTTTGCATATGTGCCACCACAGCAGAAAAGAGGATGTATTTAGAATTGTCTCTCTCGTTCTCCTAAAGGAAACTTTCTAAGCTTGGGGTTACGAACATACAACACTTTTTCACACTTGGGTTTACTGAGTTAAGATTTAAGCAACTCTGCTATGCAAGATTTACATTTAAGCAAAAAGTTCTTCTGCAAGATAGTCCTTTAAAAGTTTGATTCTGTCCTCATGGCAGTTTATTTGCGGGATTTGACATTTACATAGATCTGAGATTGTGTCAGAAGAAGCTGTCAACCAGATAAGGAATAAGGTAACCAGAGAGATTCCAGAATCAGCTGCATGGATGTTATCCAACCAGGGGTTTTAATAGAGAAGTTGTGAAGAACTCCATTAGTATACATAGGGTGGCCATTGCTGTGCAGCACCATGGGTTGTGCCAGGGCTGCCTCTTATCCTATAACCAGTATTAAACTTAGATTAAAATTTTTAGTCCTGATGTAGAACAAAACTGTAATCTCCACTGTAAGTACATTGCCTGTATGTTGATGGGTTCTCAGATTTTCTAAATAAGAATTGCAGTTTGCATTAATGTGTGATTATGGAAGAAAAAAAAAAAAAAAAAGACTCTTATTCCATAAGGCTGTTTATACTGCTGAAATGGGAGACTAGATTACTATAACTGCAGTCATGCACATCAGGGATAGCAGCTACAAACTGGCTTTATGACAGTTACAGTTAGAACTATATTAATGATGCAATCAGCCTATAGCACAAAATTTGCAACATTTTCAGGACCTTAAATATGACACGATATAAAACCAGACAAAAACAATTCACTTTATCATACAACTGAAGCAGCAAAGGCCTTTTTACTCACAGGCTGAATTTTTATTTTTGTCAAAAATCATTGAACAGTTATCTAACACGTACAGGTCAAATGATGTTACCGCAGAGTAGCACATTCACATTTTGTAACAACCACTGTACTTTCTCTTGTTTATCATTTGCACCTGACAGCCTGTGGATTTAGAAGAAAGAACCGTCTACCCTTAAATTACATGTGGATATATGGAATAGGATTTTGTAGATTGAATCTGATCAAGCATCCAGGCCTGGTATATTTTATAATTCATCTCATAAACCAATGTTTTCTTCCACCAATCTTTTTATGCTACTAACATAGAAGATAAATTTCATTTAAATTGACAGAACTGATGCATATTTAGACTTCTTCACTGTGTTTTTTTATATTTTTCTTGTGTTTTCAAGCTTTAGCTGTTACATCTGACTGGAAGAACATATCCTCACTGATAAATGGATTTAAAGAGATAATAAAAGAAATCAGCAGATAGTTTTGCTTCCCGTATTTGTTATTCATTGAATGTAGAAAGAGGTCATTCACTTGTAAGATGAAAGGCACAAAGTTCAGTGTTCTGAAATTCGCTTTGCTCTTGGCTGACGAAAAGGCTCCTTTCCTCTGCAAACTTTGCAAATCTGTGGGCAACATCAGTTTTGCTCATAAGGGAATATTTCATGTAACACTTTTAGGGTGGACTAAAAGTATCAGAATAAGCATTTCTTTATGCTACACAGGATGGTTGCAGTTGTGCTACCAGACTTCAGAGCATTTGAACTACTTCCAGTAAAACTGGCTTTCAGTATGTGAATCTACTCAGAAGTTTTATCCAACTTCAGTTTTCCTTTGATTTGCTGACCTTGTTCCACATGCATAATTTTAAAGGTTTGTTGATGAATTTTGAAGTTTCAGTCCACTTCATTTCTGATCTTGGACAGAGTTCACGCCTGAAGTGAAAACTTTTCAGAAGGGATAGGTTAGGAAGGAGTGGTGGTGGGCTAGCCCTGTATTTTAGGGATTGTTTTGACTATCTAGAGCTTAATAATGGCAACAAAATGTTTGAGTGTTTATGGGTAAGAATCAGAGGGAAAGCCAACAAGATGTCATTGTACGAGTCTGTACGACTGCACAAACAAGATGAAAAGGCAGATGAAATTTTCTGTAAGCATCTGGGAGAAGTCTCACAATCTCTAGCCCTTGTTCTTGTGAGGGACTTCAATTTACCAGATGTCTGCTGGAAATACAACACAGCAGAGAGGAAACAGTCTAGGAGGATTCTGGGGTGTGTGGAAGATAATTTCCTGACACAGCTGGTGAGTGAGCCAACTAGAGAAGGTGCACTGCTGGACCTCTTGATTCTGAACAGAAAAAGGACTTGTGGGTTATGTGAAGATTGGAGGCTGTCTTGGGCATAGTGGTCATGAATTAATAGAGTTTTTAATTCTTGGAAAAGTAAGAAGGCAGGATAGCAAAACTGCCAGCTTAGACTTCCAGAGAGACTTTGGTCTGTTTAGGAGACTGGTTGGTGAAGTCCCTTGGGAGGCAGTCCTGAAGGGCAAAGGAGTCCAGAAAGGCTGGATACTTTTCAAGAAGGAAATCCTAAAAGCTCAGGAGCAGGCTGTCCCCATGTACTGAAATACAAGCTGGCGGGGAAAAAGACCATCCTATCTGAACAGAGAGCTTTGGGTAGAGCTTAGGAAGAAAAAGAGAGCTAATGACCTTTAGAAGAAGGATCAGGCCACTTAGGAGGACTACTAAGATGTCATGTGCAGGGAGAAAATTAGAAGGGCCAAAGCCCAACTTGAGCTCAGTCTGGTTACTGCAATTGAAGGCAATAAAAATGTTTTTATAAATACATAAATAAGAAAAGGAGGACTAAGGAGAATCTCCATCCTTTATTGGGTGTGGGGGGAAACATAGTGACAAGAGATGAGGAAAAGGCTGTGGTACTTATTGTCTTATTTGACTCAGTTTTTATTAGTATGACTGGTTGTTCTCTGGGTACCCAGCCCTCGCAGCTGGTAGGTAGGAATAGGGAGCAGAATGAAGCCCTCATAATCTAAGGGGAAAAGAGTAGTGACCTGCTACACCACTTACATGCCTCTAAGTAGACCCTCACAAATATATGGGGCCAGATGGGATGCACCTGAGGGTACTGAGGGCAGAAGTGCTCAGCAAACCACTTTCTATCATTTATCAGCAGTCCTGGCTGTCAGAGGAGGTCCCAGTCAACTGGCAGCTAGTAAATGCGATGCCCATATGCATGGAAAGCTGGAGGGAGGACCCAGGGAACTACAGGCCCATCAGTCTGACTTTAGTGTTAGGGAAGGATATGGAGCAGATCATCCTGAGAGCCATCATGCAAAGCATACAGGACAACCAGGTAATCAGGCCCAGTCAGCATGGGTTTATGAAAAGCAGGTCCTGCATGACTAACCTGATGACAAGGTAACACACTGAGTCAATGAGGGAAAGGCTGTAGATGTTGTCTATCTAGACTTTAGTAAAGCTTTTGACACCATTTCCCACAGCATTCTTCTGGAGTAACCGTCTGCACATGGCTTGGACAGGCGAATGTTTTTCTGCGTAAAAACTGGCTATAAGACTGGGCCCAAAGAGCTGTGGTGAATGGAGTTAAATCCAGCTGTAGGCCAGTCACAAGTGGTATACCCAGCACTCAGCACTGGGGACAGTTTCCTTTAATGTATTTATCAATGATCTGGGCAAGGGGATCGAGTGCACCTTTAGTAAGTTTGCAGATAACACCAAGTTAGGTGCAAGTG
The DNA here is from genome assembly GCF_009819795.1 of Aythya fuligula. Lineage (NCBI taxonomy): Eukaryota > Metazoa > Chordata > Aves > Anseriformes > Anatidae > Aythya > Aythya fuligula. The sequence goes on along the minus strand of NC_045560.1, from coordinate 97,507,939 downwards.
TGGATCTGGTCGAGGGTAGGAGGTCTCTGCAGAGGGATCTGGATAGGCTGAACTGATAGGCTGAGGCCAACTGTATGAAATTCAGCAAGGCCAAGTGCAAGGTCCTGCACTTGGGGAACAATCCTATACAATGCTACAGGCTGGGGGAAGAGCAGCTGGAAAGCTGCCCAGTGGAAAGGGACCTGGGGGTATTGGTGGATTGCCAGCTGAATATGAGCCAGCAGTGCACTCAGTTGGCCAAGAAGGCCAACTGTATCCTGTCTTGCATAAGAAACAGTGTGGCCAGCAGGACTAGGGAAGTGATTGTCCCCCTGTACTCGGCTCTGGTGATGCCGCACCTCAAGCACTGTGTTCAGTTTTGGGCCCCTTGCTACAAGAAGGACATGGAGGTGCTCGAGTGAGTCCAGAGGAGAGCAACAAAGCTAGAGAACAAGTCTTATGAGGAGCAACTGAGAGAACTAGGGTTACTTAACCTAGAGGAAAGGAGGCTCAAGGGAGACCTTATTGCTCTCTACAACTACATCAAAGGAGGTCGTAGCAGGGTGGGGGCAGGTCTCTTCTCCCACGTTGCAAGCAATAGGATAAGAGAAATTGCCTCAATTTGCACCAGAGAAGGTTTAGGTTGGATACTAGAAAAACAACCTTCACTGAATGTGTTGTGAGGCATTGGAACAGGCTGCCCAGGGAAGTAGTTGAGTCACCATCCCTGGAGGTATACAGAAGACATGTAGATGTGCTGCTTACCATGGTTTAGTGATAGACTTGGCAGTGCTAGGTTAACTTTTTGACTTGATGATCCTGGAGGTCTTTTCCAACTTAAGTGACTCTATCATTCTAAATGCACATCTGTCTCCCTATACATTGACGTAAAGACTAAATTTCAAGGCTAAGCCTAAAAGGACTATTATTATCTCCTTTTTTTTTTTTTTTTTTTACCTCCTGTGTAAGATTCAACCCATAGCATTAGTTCTACCACTAAAACCAGTTAAAACACCTCTATACATGTTTCCATAAGCTAGACTTCTATGAATAAAGACTGAATATAATGACAGTTTTCTTTAGTTTCAGCTAAACTAACCTTTAATTGATAAAATCGTAATGGTTAAACAAGCTTGATTAAGCTAAAAATATTAAGCTAAAAATACGCTAAAAATTCTTATTTAAATTTCCAGAAATAATATAATTTGTAAAAAGTCTCACATAACAGCCATCATTGCATGGAATGGTCTTCCATAAACATAAAAGGCAATCAGACTGTGCACTTGCAACTGCTTTCTAATTACTAAAATATTGCAAGCCCAAATATTCTAAAAAGCCAGAATGAAAGCTTGCCTATGCAGCACCTGAAGTCATGCAACTGATATAAAAACTGCAAAGATTTAAAACAGCTAAAGTATGGATATATTTTCGTTTCATTCTGTCTTTTAAATAATCTACAGAGAGAACAATAACTCTGTAGAAGGTGCCGTAAAGTGATGTGATTAGTTGATGATTTAAGGAAAAAACATGCTAGTATCTGAAGGGTCACAGTAGAAGACTGAGACTTAAAAAAAATTAAGAAGGATTGTGAATGACTTCATATTAATCTTCATCACAACAATGCTACAAATCCTAGCTTACCACTGCTGTTGTTACTGGACTGCTTTTCCAGCAGAGGAGTTCTGTTTGGTGAGAATAAACCTTTATGCCTATGGTAAGTGCTGCATTTTGAGGCATCAGTTTATAGCTGTCCAGAAAGTAATAAGATTAGAGGGAGCTGAAGTTCTGCAGATGTTTCTAGTGATGTTATGCAGATCCAAGGACTGTACTGTGTAATATTTACATTTAAAAAAAACAGACCACAGGCCTCAAGATATGCTTATTCTCTGTATACAGAACATCACTCAAAAGACATTTAGCACAATAGTTAAGCTTTAGAAACAAATGTAAGACTAATTCATATCTCTACTTGATAAAGAAAAGTTTAAATCTTAACCCATCAACAACTTAGATTTAATCTTCTCTGGTAGCAGTGCTAGTGCTTTTTAGCTGACCTTACAAGATTTTGCAGTGGACTTGCGCATACATGTGAAAGTAATGAAGGTTTAAGAGAAAAAACACTGCAGAGAATAAGATTATTATGGGTTGCTAATTACCAAGATAATACAAGATTAAAATAGTTAGTTGTTATTTTTGTTTGTTGTATATACGTGCATTTGTGTTGTTTTGGAACAAAGGAAGGAGGAAAAAAAAAAAAGAAAAAAAAAAGAGGCTGTTTCCTTGTAAAAGAGACCACTGTGGCTTCCTCTCGTGCCCTTTTCCTCCCTAGCCCTATGTACTACATGCTGGCCTTCTGATTGCTTAGGGATAACCAGCAAAATCCCCAGTAAAAGCTACTGTGCAGGTGCTCAAATGCATGAGAACTCTGTGACTATGAAAGTGAGATGTATGAAGCTGTAATTGGAATAGAGCCCACTGCCCCTAGCAAGGAGCTGCTTCCATCTCACAAGAAAATAAAACCATGGACAATGGAAGGAGCATTTCCTTGGAACAAGGAACACAGCTCCACAGGAACCCATGGATTTGCCATAAGGGTTGTCAGCCATGAAATGCTGGTGTTAGTGAAAAAGCAGGCTGAAGGGCTCTAGAGGCTGCAATTGGCATGCTGTTCCCCGTGCTGGGTGTTTTGTCCTGCTACAAGCAGTTGCTCCATTGGACCCTAGAGTTAGAACTTGATGTAATAATGTCAGGGCATGAAGTCATATTGCAAATCAGAGGTTTTCCCATTGGTTGGGCCTTCTGCAGTTTCTAATTGTGGATCTGGGACAGCTTTCCCATTGCATGTCTGTAGATGCTTGGAAAAGGCACAACTCCACACCATTTACCTCTGGTGTTTCTTCAAAACTGAAATACAGTTAAAACACATGCGCCAAACACATCTGTTGTTTTAGGCTTTTTACTCTGTGAACCTTCTTCTCAAGACTACTGTGAGCTTCTGATTTGAGTTTAGCACCGGTCTTTTAGGGTCACCCAAAAGATGGGTTCCATATTCTAAAAAGAAGATCACGCATTGGATTTGCAGTAGCGATACCTCTTTCCACCAAATATGCTGTCCACTCCAAGGACTATATAAGTAGAGGTTTCAAACAGTAATCTCCTCATTTATCCTGAGAAATCATCCTAATTTGTTAAGCCAGTATTTTTACACCTTCATTTTAAGAGGGTAAGGTGATTCAGGTAATAAAATACTACCTGAAGGCTGTGGCTGTATTGTGGTTTTCTCTAAGTAGATGAGAAAGAGAAATTGTTCCTTCTATTTCCTAACCTTACTAATGTGGGTAATGTGGGTACTTGCATCTCTAACAGCAAAATCCACTCAGCTAGGTCTTAAAATAATATGTGCAGTGAGGGTGTAAGAGCAGTCACTCATGATGTACAGCCATGCAAACGAGAGAGAATTTTCTGAAGCTTTTTCATGATTACCCTCTGGATACTCTGACCTAGCAGGAAGTAGCAAGAGAATTAAACTGAACAGACTGCCAAAATACCTGCTAATTAATTTTGTTTAACTTCCTCCAGTACCAGTCTATGAGCAGGATACAGTTTAAAATAATTAAGTATACGAGATCTTTAAAACTTCATTAACTGTTTCGTTTACTACCTGCTCTGTGTTAGTTGAATGCTTTTTGAACCCCTTGGATTTGTTCTTACTTTGTTAGGGCCAGTGTTAGCAAAGAGGTGTTTTCTGGCTTCCTTTCTGTAGACAGGAAGAATCTCACATTAATGTTAAATTCCTAGCTCATTTTAAGAGGAGGGATGTTGAGCTTTATAGAGCAGCAGCACAAAACAATATTGCATAGTAGAAATGTAAACCAAGATAACAAGAAAGTTTCCATCAATCCAGGGATATTAGGCTGATCCACATTTTGTTTTATTCTTTATTTATTTTGCATAGGAGCTGAAATAAATTAATTCCATGTGCCAGAAAATCTCCTTAATTCCATGCACCAAAAGTAGCATCATGCACCATGACCTTGGCAGGATGGGCCAAGGTCAGTTCTTCTGGCAAGAAAATGTGAAATTTTTACACATTTGATTTTGGTCTCTCCTATTCTGTGCTTGCACTGGTTCCATGCAGGAAGTCAGTAGAGTTCAGAGAGCTTTGTAGTGGCCAAAGATCTTCTTCTCTTCTCCTGAACAAATATAAATATAGCACTATTCTGAGGAGGTGAACAGATTTATTTTTAATTTGGATAAACTGTATGCATTTCCCTGTTCTCAGAAGCAACTGAACCATCTGGGCTGAGATTTCCCTCCTCCAAAACTCTGTGCTTGAGACAGATACTTGAATGGAGCAGTTTAGCTTAAATAATTGCTGTTTAGCAAAAGCATATACAATTTAAAAAACATTCTCTTATAATGTCTGATAATTTTTGTAAAATGTGATAATACTAGGTCAGCACTCAAGCACATTAAGAGTAGATGAGGTTGTCTCTCTTTGTATGCCCTAATGGCTAAGAGGCAGACAGCTGAGGGAGAGGATAGAACAAGAAGTACTAAATGCCCTTGCATAGAAAACCAACTGGAGATCAGATAAAACCTGGTCTCTGGATATGTTTTTTCATCTTCAGAAAAGATAGATAATGGTGGACAGCCTATAGTCACTGCATGTTGAGGTGTTTTGCTCTGACACAAGGTTAGCATATGACTCGAAAATAATTGTGGGTCCACCAGTTTTGATATAAACTTCACAGTGAATGTTCTTGGCTGTATTACTCTCCTATGATCTCTTTAAATAATAAAGGAATGTTATTGGTTGGACACTTTTGCAGATTAGGGAACCTAAAAGAAATTTTTCTGCTGACTGATACTAATATTGTCCTGCCTATATTCATGGGCTACCAGATCTCTCAGACAGTAGAAACAATGCAGTTGTATTGCACATGAGATTTATGAGAAGAGGAGAGGAGAGGAGAGGAGAGGAGAGGAGAGGAGAGGAGAGGAGAGGAGAGGAGAGGAGAGGAGAGGAGAGGAGAGGAGAGGAGAGGAGAGGAGAGGAGAGGAGAGGAGAGGAGAGGAGAGGAGAGGAGAGGAGAGGAGAGGAGAGGAGAGGAGAGGAGAGGAGAGTTGAAAGGGACCTACAAAGATCTTTGAGGCCAACTGCCTGACTGCTTCAAGTCTAACCAAGTTAAGTTAAAGCACATGACTGAGGGTATTATCCAACTGCCTCTTGAACACTGAAAGGCATAGGGCACCAACTACCTCACTAGAAAGCCCATTCTGGCCTGTTTGATCACCTTCATGGTAAAGACATTTTTCATTATATCTGTTCTGAACCTCTCCTGGCACAGCTTTGTTCTGTTCCTATGCATCCTCTCCTTTGATACCAGGGAGAAGAGACCAGCACCTCCCTCTCTGCTTCTCCTCAGGAAGTTGTAGAGAGGGAATCATTACTGTTTGTCTTTATCTCTGGTAAGTGGGCATGAGCATTCTGCAAATGTAATCCTACAACCATATGTCATGTCTTCAATACTCAGTGTTTACCTGTCTGTTTGATGTTTCCCCAACATCTGACACAGACCTGGGGCTTGATCCACTTTCCTTCTATGACATTATGGAGCTAGATAAAAGCCTTACAAGCTTTACTCTCCTCTGGTGTAGGTTTTTTAAACAATGAAAAAATAATCTCCCTTATAGCTTGAATTATTTTTGTAAGACATCACATACTTGATAACTTGAATACAATTCTGTGAGCTATCTTCATGATACTTTTAATAAAGCTTCCCTTCCAAAGAAATACTTTGTGTTTTATCCTCTATTACAGACACTACAGTCACATTAAACAGAGAACATGTTGTTCTCTGTGATGATGTAGTCTGAAAATAGATTTTAGCCTTTGTGCTTACAGAACATGTGAATTCACTTGATTTCTTTCAAACAAAACTCAGTATGCTGGAAAAATCTTGGTGTCTTCACTTGGAAATGGGTTAAGCTCTGATAGAAACCTCTACTCAACTTTGCGCCATGTTGCCAACATGATAAACAAATAGAAATATTCTGTAGAAAAAAGGATGCATAAGAGGAATAAACAGTTTGGCTTTATAAAGGATAGCTTTTACTGTGCACTTGGCTAGAAAGAGGGGTGAGTGCCTTGCTGCCAGCAGACTTCCAGGGCCCTGCTGTGCTCCTTATCTGCTGTATTAAACCACCCACTTAACCTGGCCATTGACCTGAAAGCAGCAGGCCGTGCTCTGTTGAAGATAATGCACAGCATTATCTGTTGAAGATAATACATGGCAGGTGAGTTGGTCGGCAAAGAAGTTTTTGGTTGAAACTATCATTTCAATTAGGCCTAGGTCTTTTTCCGTGAAAAGTGATGCCAATTTGGGCAAAAATTCCCCCCAAAAAACAACCAAGAAATTACTAATTGAGGTTCGTTCAATGAAAATGCATTTGTTTTGGAAAACTTGAGAAACAATATCAAAACAAATTTAATTCCATTTCATTTTTACATTAGCTCATGACATGCTAGAAGTGCACAATATGGTACAATTTTTATGAAGATGTTGGGAGAAGCAATAGGTACTGCAGTATGGTATGAAATGTTTTAATAAAAGCAGCACTTTATAAGTGCAGTGCTTATTTTTTATATTTATTTCTTTTTAAAGTTAAATTATCTAATTTAAAATACATCATATTTTGTTGCAATAAAAATATTTTTGGCTTTGTTTCTATTTACAAAGGAATTGAGAATGTAAAAATATCATGAAGTAAAAGATCTGTTTTGACCAATTTTAATGCCAATAATGCTTAAAAAAAAAAAAAAAAAAAAAAAACAACACTCCACATTCATGAATAAGAATATTATAAGAGTTGGACTTGATGATCCTTAAGGGTCCCTTCCAACTCAGGATATTCTATGATTCTATGATTCTATATATTCTTATATATGTATTCTTATATATAATAATATATAAGAATATAAGAATGCCTATATAAGAATGCCTATTAAACTCCACAATATTCTATCAAAAATATCCTTATCTGAAAGTAAAGGAAGGTAAGAAAAATGACATTTTATTTTATCCAGCAAAAATGAGCAATCCTTGTGATCTAACCTGACAAATTAGAAGAAATTTAATGCAAATGGCTCAGGAATTTTGATATCCCTAGCCAATACAGTGTTGCAGCATGTTACTGACTCATGATTCTGCAGTCATTGCACTGACTGATGCTTGCTTTAACTGTAAGACTACGTTTCCAACATTAAGTATTCTTCTTAAAGAAAATATTTTGTTCTTAAAGAAAAGATGCAGTCCATGTTTGTGCGTGAACTCAAAAGGCATTTGTAGGCTGTTAGTCTGTGTGAAAACAATTATTTCTGCTAGAACATTTTTTTAAAAGATATCAGTGAGAATAGTGGTTTTGATTTTTTTTCCCCTAGTTTTTATAACATTTATTTTTAATGTCCCCTAACAAATATTCATACACTTCCTTATCTCTGAAGCTAAAACCTTATTTTACTGTACTTCCTACTGGGACTTTATAGAAAATATTTTTGTTACAGGCACTTTGAATGGGTGCATAGTCTTCTAACATACTTCAGACTTTGAAAAAAACCTCTGGCTGTTTCCAAAATGTTATCTAGAATGAACAAAGAAAAAACAAGACAAAGATTTAAAGCTTTGCGGTGACAAATCAAATTATTGCAGGCATTCCAAGTTACAAATGAGGTTAAAGTAAGAGTTGTAAGCCATATGAGATTATTCCATTTTGAATAAGAACTGTGCCCTTCCTCATAAAGCCATTTCCTCTACTAAAATTATTTTCTTTCCTTGCGCATTTGTAGAAGACAATATCATCACTGCATGCATTGCATCTCCAGCACTTTTCAGCTCACATATTGCTGCAATTATCCTTGAATGTTAATCACATACGGTAAAGTTTTCTCAACTATTTTTTTAATACAAAAACTGCAAATGTCAAGGGCAAGAGGTAGTCAATGCTTCCAGAGAAACAGCTGCTGTGTGCACTGTTAAATAGTGCACGCTGGGACTTTTTTCTTCTTGATGATGTGACCTGCAGTAAGTGGAACATACCAACAGAAATAATGAAAAATATATTAGGGATATGATTTAGGATTACTTTGCAGCTTTGGATTCATGATGATAAGTAACTGAAGAAGGAGAAAGGATTAAATATAAAGTAAATTGGCATTAAATAGCAACTAGTGCAAAATCCTGGCTAGGTGCCCATAGGTAAGTTTCAGTGCAAGAGTGAGTGGCCTTAACCAAGTCTTCTGGTGTTCCTCCTGCCACTGAAAGTGGCTTATTAATTAACTTATTAACTTATTAACTATTAATTAACTTATTAACTTTGCCCTAACTTGAGGGCAGTAGGGACTGGAAGTAGAATGCTGGTTGTGATATACATTTGCAGAGGCAGCCATCAGCAAACCATGAAGGCAAAGGCCACGTCAAAGGTTCTGTCATCTCCTATGGATGGTTGTATAAAAGGTTGTGCAAGCTGTGTTTTTTACCATCAGCATATCTAAGAAGCACTGTACAGAATAATCCACCCAAAACACTCTCACTGGTAAATTGCATGGTCTCAGAACAGGCAATGGCATTATACTTATACATTTTATTTTAATTTTATAGAAATATAAACAGAGCTGTTGTCTATTAGTTTTCACTAAATTATGATCTGTAGAATGACTTTCTACAGTTTTTACTCAAACCTTCAAAGATTTTGTCCCAAACATTTTTATAGGAACTTTATGCAATGACTTGCTATGTACTACATGGGATTTCCTGCAACATAACTCCTCCATAAACTTCCAACTTTTCTATATAATTACCTTCTCATCTTCATTTATATTTTAACAACCCCTGTAATATGCTTTTTAGTAAAAGAAAGTAAATAATGCAGATTCCTTCTATCTTTGAAGGTGATATAGCAAAATGTTCACAGCTAAAATACAACAGGAATACTTTTCCAGAAAGAAACAGCTGTCCTGACTCCTGTGATACATACATATACTTGAAGAATGTTTGAAGAATCTCACATTGATAAAAAGTGAGTCAGTTTTCAAAGAGACACAGAAAAAAAAAAAAAAAGACAGGAGGAAGTACAGTGTGTGACACTTGCATTACGTGGTCTTTTGGAGACACGGGCTACCTTAGACAGTGTGTTCAGACATACAAGTCATCTATCAGTCAGGCCTATAACTGTTCCCATAGCCTGCTGACCTGTAGTGAGGCACTTGAGCCAGCTCTGACTTCAAGAGAAACTAAAGTCATAAAACACTGAGCATTTTCAGATGAAAACTAGAGTTGACTTTAGTCAACATCAAAAGCGATCAAGCTGCAGAAAAATACATCTGTAACTGTTTAACATGTCATAAAAACAAGATACATCTGAAATTAATAGCTGAAGGGTACACTGAAATGAATGTGGTTTGGAGACATTTTCTGACATGCTAAATGTTCATAAAATTTGAAATTTTAGGTTCTTCAATGCTGACAGTTTACTCTTGTCCTTAAATATGGGGGAAAAACATGCTTAGTATACATAATTGCATGCCTCCTCTTTTGTTTCAAAGGCTTGGAGAATAGATGGTTCAAAAGTACAGCTATTGTATGAGTTTCTAAACTTGACATCTGCAGTTTGTTGAAACTAAGCTCTTTTGGAGTTAATTAAAACAAATAATAATTAATTATTTTCCTGAATTTCTAGAAAGCAAGCTACCCCAAAGCCATGAAAGTCATTGTTTCTTCCATTTTGGACATTTAATTCTCATCCTTTAAAGTAGAACATCACTGCCATTCCTGATAAGACTTTTCTCTCTCTCTCCTCCTCACTAGGAATGCCTCTGCTGGTCCTGCAGCAGCTTTTAGAAGCTGGTCAGAAGGAAAATCATTAATAGCTACGCCTCTATCTGTGGAAGCTAGGTTACATCTACCTATGAAGACATATAATTTTTGTTTTCCCTTTTGACATAGTCTTCCTTTACACTTCAAGGATGACAAGCATTTCCACTATCAGTTAACAAAACGTCTAATATCCAGTTGTGTCCAAAAGCAGTTATGCTAACTTTACAGATTGACTTTCTCTTTCTGTGTCCCCAAACCCAGAAAGACCATATGTCGGACTGTCAAATACAGAAGAATATCTTTCTTCTGCTCCAATGTACAATAATAAAGGTTCACTGGGAGTTGTTAGGTTATTAGGCCAGATACTTTTTTAAATTAAATTGAGTCAGTGTTTTTTTTCAAACACAATTTTCAGTCAGAATAGGGGATGAGAGTTGCTCTAGAAGCCTTTGTAAACTGAAACATACAAAAGTATTTTCTAGCACCATGGAGATTCAAAAGAAATGGATAATTAATAAAGAATAAATTCACTAGTGATGTGTTTTTTTTCATGTGACTATAAGGATAATGATCTTACCTCCTATGAATAACTTGTATAAAACACCTTCAAAAGTATTGCTTTTTTTTTTTTTTTTTTTTTTTTTTTTTTTTGAGGTGTTCAAGGATATTCAACTAGGTAAAGTAAATTAAAAAATTATATCATTCCTTTGTCATGTCTCTTTAGCAGTTGAGTAAAATGTGATGAAAACCTCTAAAATCTATGGTAACGAGATATATTAGCTTTTTATTTATTTATTTTTATTATTATTATTTTTTTAACTCTCATCCTCCTACACAAAAGAAACACAAAATACACAAAGAAATTTAATAAAATGAATCATTGTATAAGGTATCATGACTTGTAAATCATAGGCAATGTGGCCATTTCTGGCTCTTGTCTCACCCAGATCAGAAATCACCTATATTATATTAATGTGCAAATCTTAAATAGCAATAGATTAACAGGTGGTTACAGAGGTTGTCTTTCCATAGATCAGTCACAGCAAGTCTTTTCCATTGGGAGTGGAAGTTAAGAGGAACTTAAGAAATAGAGTGAACCCTATAAGCTCTCTCTCTCTGCCTTTCCTTTCCTTTAACCTGACTCCTACTCCCTGCTGCATAAAAAGACTTTCTAAAGCAAGCCCAATAAATCTGTTTTACCTATACCTCCCAGTTCCACCTCACACCCTCCCTCCCTCAAGTCACCAGAGAAATCAAATTAAAAGATTGTGAAACTCAGGGAAAATAATTCCAGCAAATCAAGCTACTTCTAGTTGTAATTTATTGCTAATAACTGCCTATTCGACAAAATAAGCAGCTCTGCATAAGCACCACTCACTTCAAGGGCAGCAGGAATCCAAAATTCCAATGCATGTAGATGTTTATAGGTGAAATTAATATTTTTCCAACAGTTATGTCCTTTTCTTAAGTGCCCACTTCAAAGCTTATAAAAGAAAGTCAAGTGTTTCTTCAGAAAGCATCCTTTCCAGTGGCCTGGTCCTCAAATCCCTCACTACCACACAAGCGTATCAAGAGCTGTCACACAGACTAGGTATGGTGGGAAGACAGCCACAAGTCTCTCAGTTACAATAGATTCATAGCATCATAGATCTGTAACATTTTCAACTCATTTTAGAATTACCTTTGGAATAAACAGAGATTTTAGGATTAGTTTCCAGAACCTAAAATCTTATGTTGGACTGTATTTTTTAAAATTATTATTATTAATTATTATTATTATTTTGTAATGCAGCCTGTGAGCGCAAAATCCACGAGGCCTCTCATACCAGGAAATTCCAAAAAAATTAAAAAAAAAAAAAAAAGCCAACCTTCATCTCAGTTTAGTTGTTATTTAAGTTTAAATAACAATGACAAAACTTTCAGCAGAACAAGAAAGTTGCCTTGAGCACAAGCTGTTTGGGGAGAAGGCTGAGAACTGCTCATGCTTCTGCATCTTCTCTGAGGAACTGGCTCTCTAGTTTTATGAAGTTGACATAAAACACTAGGTATGTTAGCATGAATATTGTACTTGAATTTCAAATGAGAAATTCCTCATTTTCAGTCTGAGGGGAACATATTGATTTTAAGACAAATCTTGTCTGAGGAGAAAAGGCAGCCCACTAAGGAGCACAAGGGATCAGCATAAGCATATTAATAAAGCAATTACTATAACTGAACAAACAAGACAGAGTGAACAAAATAATTATAAAGATGAGAAGAAGCTGAAATTGGTATTTCACAGTCATGACTGTTACAGATGCTTTTCATGCTCATTAAAAATACTTTCAAGTAGAAATTGCAATGGCAATTTAGTTATAAACAAAGTCCCCCAAAAACTCTGCACAACCCAAGAGAATTATGTGGTGAGGAAGAATGTTGTCAAAACACCAATTTTGATCCAACTTTATTCTCAGTGAGGTAGGTGAAAGATCACTGGACCTTTGATGCTAGAAGGCAGCCCCATTAACGAGAAGAATGAAGGCCAGTGACTTCTGTAAATAGCCATTGAAACCTCTCAGTTCAAGGGTAGCAATCACATGTCAGGCCATGGGGCTTCAACTGGTCAGCTGCTACCACAGAAAACACTGGTATTTGACATACACTTGATGATGTTTACACATACAAAAGTATTGTGCTGAAATAAAATAGAAAATGCATAGTAATACTTCACAAATTATTTTCATACTACTGTCAACAATTGTAAAAAAAGGAGATGTGCCCACTTCTTCAGCAGCTTTTGACTCTGCAAGGTGAAGGTTGGGAAGACTGAAGTGGTCTTTTAATTTTACTTCCTGCTTGAGGAAATCTCAGAACTTCTACTGTTTAAAGAATGAGTAGTTGTAATTGATTGTGAGTCTTGATTTTCTCTGCTTTATTTTTTTCTTCAGCATTGCTTTTACCTGAAAAAAAATATTATTATACATCATACACAAGAGATACACATTGCATAGCTAAGCTATACAATGAGAATAAAAATGACTAAAACTGATAAAAAAGAAATACTGTACAGTAATCCAAGTTTAAAATAGCACTTGAAGTTATGTCTGCCTTACAATTGAACGCTTCTACTTCTGACAATAAACTGAAGACTATCCATAGTTTCTCTTGCCAAGGAAATACCACCAGGTAATATTGACATTGATTTCTCCTTGAGTCTATATGCTATCACAGAGTTAATGGATATGTCTGCAAAATTATTTCCTTCCAGATAAACACATTTTTATAGGTATTAAATCACAAAACTGTCACTCTTTAAGGCAGTAAAATTCTCAGATTATTTTTATTCTATAAACTAGTTCCAAGAAAGCTCCAAGAGCTCCATAGACTTCCTCACTATTTTCCTACTTCTCTTGATGAGAAAAAAATAATAATAAAAAAGGAAAAAGAAAGAAAAAGATTCTGCAAACAGAGGACTGTACTATAAGTTTCAATATGATTTTGAGTGGCTTTGGGTGTCTGATGATCTGCACAATTTACAGTTAGTCAGATGCACATCTGAAAGTAAAAAAAAAATAAAATAATAAAATTAAAAAACTGTGAAGACCATTTAGTTGAAGTGCTATGGGATTAACAGGCAAATGAATTTCATGAATGGCAATTCACACAAATGTTCATCTGGCTTTAAGAGGGGATACATGCAAGCAGCCATTTAAATTACCTGTATATTACCATTCCAAAATAGCGCTTTATCCATATACATTATACATATATTCAAAAAATCTTACAGAATACTTCATAAGGTTGGATAAAGTACACAGGAAATCTACTGATTTAACAAAAATGAGTGATTGTCTTAGCCAAGTAAGAGAGAGGTTTATGTACTAATTCTTCTGATCTTTTCCCCTTGGAAAAAGAAAAAAAATATTTTAGATTTTTGGGGTTTATCAGAATAGTTCAGAGTTAAAAACAAAATTGAGACTATAAAGGTTGGTCTCAAATTTCAACATCTCTCAAATACAGTATTTTCAAACCTTTGGAACAAGATTCATTTTCACTTTTGTGGATAATCAAGTAATCACCAGCAGTACAGTCAGCCTCTGAGTTTGAATGCACAGAAAGCAGAAAATGTCTTGAACCAAAGGAAGTCTTCCTTGTCAGACCTCCCTCCCTTTTAATTTAAATAACTTCCTTCCAGATACATTTTCAGAAACAAATGTTTTATTTGCTTATTTCTGACAAAAATCCTTCCGCAAGCAACAGTTTTTCAGTGCTCTAAGTAAAGATAATTTCCTGTGCACATTCACATCAGCAGTCTAGAGATGGTTTTACTAGTTCAGCTCTACCACATAATCCAGTGCCTTTACTGAATATATGAAGACCACTGCTAACATGTTGACATCTATGAAAACAAAACATAACAAAACACACACAACAGTTAACATGGAGTTCAAGAACCTTGTTTACTTTGTTTAAATCAAAAATAATTGACTAACAATGTTTATAATATATTTTGGAACAAAAACATATGTTTCACATAATATCACTAATTACAGAAAGTAAAATTACACTACTTCTGATTATCATATATATTTGAATAAATAGCAATGTCTTGGCTTTGAACAGTGAAGTGTTGACTCTTCAGTGAGTTCTTTCCTATTCTCTCAAAGAGTTGAGCAGCTGTAGCCTGAAAGTAAGTCAATAAAGTTTACTTTGTAGCCAAGGGAGACAGTAGGTGTTCAGGAATTGGTTTAAACCATTTAGAGGGTCAGCCAGTTTGTATGGAAACATTTTGTTGCTTAAAAGATTATCAGCATAGTTCAGTATTGGTAGCAGAACCATGCCGGGGCTGAGTACAGAGCTATCTCTACCTACCAGAAAGATTCCCAGGTCCTGCACAATTATGCATCATCCAGAACAAACTTTCTGCTAACCATTCCTGAGCTGTCTTTTTGGAAATAAATTTACCTCTGAGAAGGACAACACAGGTCACCCATGGCTCTTCTGGGGGATATGGACCAATGTAGCCAAACTGAACGAAGAGACCAGGAGTATATGGATTTGTATATATGTATTTGAAACCTAAGAGTCTGTTGGTGAATTTAATAATGTATTTATTAGGAAATATGCAATTACTTGAACACTATTTTTTGGAGAGAGTGAAAATGAAAGTGTTGCGTATAAAACAGAAGTTGTTTATCAGTAAAAATTTAAAATTAGTTTGGATAACATAGAAACAAAAGGATATGTCTAAAACTAAATAAAATAAAATTAAAAAGTAAAGTAAAGTAAAGTAAAGTAAAGTAAAATAAAATAAAATAAAATAAAATAAAATAAAATAAAATAAAATAAAATAAAATAAAATAAAATAAAATAAAATAAAATAAAAAGGGTGGGGAATAGAAAGAAAAAGACAAGTGTCGTGGTTTAACCTGGCCGGCAGCTAAACACCACGCAGCCGTTCGCTCACCCTCCCCCCTCCCTCTCTGGGATGGGGGAGAGAAATGGAAAGTGAAGCCCATGAGTTGAGATAAAGACAGTTTAATAAGACAGGAAAATAATCATAACAAAAATAATAATAACAATAATAATAATAATAATACAATGGTGATAATAGGAAAATAATAATAATATGTACAAACAAGTGATGCACAATGCAATTGCTCACCACCCGCTGACCGATGCCCAGCCTAACCCCGAGCAGTCCGGCCCCCTCCCCCCGGCTAGCTACCCCTATATATTGTTTAGCATGACGTCAGATGGTACGGAATACCCCTTTGGCTAGTTTGGGTCACCTGTCCTGGGTCTGTCCCCTCCCAGCTCTTACTGCACCCCCAGCCTGCCTGTTGGCAGGGCAGAGCGAAAGGCTGAGATGTCCTTGGCTTGGTGTAAGCACTGCTCTGCAACAATTAAAACTTCGGGGTGTTATCAGCACTCTTCTCATCCTAAGCCAAAACACAACATTCCACCAGCTACTAGGAAGAAAATTAATTCTGTTCTAACTGAAACCAGGACAACAAGAAAAGCTAAATATGAATTTCCTTGGAGGAAGTTTCACCTACTTTTTTTGTGCTCCAATGACTTTACTGGACAGTTTGAAAAATATCTTCAATTTATTTTGGTATAGCTCTGCTAGGACTGACTCAAAAACTGATACAATGATTATTTTAATATAAACATTGACAGCATATAATGTACAATTTCTTACAGTTCTTACAATTATACAAACTAATCATTATTTTACTTTGTTATTTGGTAGTTACCCTGTAGAAATAAATTCTTCTGGTAAACTATCAAAAAGAGTCATATCAGAGATGCCTATGTTAATTTTTAGACATCACATTACATGAGGCAAGCATACAGAGTAGGAAAGCAGGCTGGAATGTGTTTATGTAATGCACTGTCATTAGCACTTGTATGTCATCCTTACCGTAGTTGATGTGTTTGCAAGAAATTGTGGCTGATTTTTGATGTAGGTGAGAGCAACTGGGTTGAAGAATGTTTTTAATCTATTGGAACTTTTTTTTTTTTTTTTTAACTTTATGTTTTTATTTTTCATATGGTGCATACGGTCATTTGTTGTAATTTAGTTTTCTATGGTAGTCATTAGAGAGAAGTGACCTCTGGAGGCCATTTCTAGACTATCTAAACTCATCTTTTGTTTACACATGAAGCTTAGATTCCCTAGTGCAGGCACATAAATTAGGTCATTTCCCAGCATTAAAAAAAGTTGCTTCCTCATTAAAATTTCAATAGTGTATATTGATCTCATAAGTAAGTGCAGATACCGGCCAGAATTTGCTTTTAATCTTTTTCTGCCAAGGTGAGCAAGTCAGCAAGAGCTTTTAAAAAGCTTTACCTGGTTACCGTATTTTTAATGATTGATTTACATAAAATGAATAGAACAAGCGACAGAACATAGCCTTGTACAGGTGAATATATTTTATCACAATATCCCCATTCATATAAATTACTGAGAAGCTCTTTTAAATATGTATCTTGAAAATGTTTACTTTTATACCTATTAGATTGACTACTATGAGTAATGATGTGATATATAAAGAATGGGATTCTTTACTTTTCTTGAGATACAAAGGAAACCCATCATTGTTCAGTATTTTCAAATTAAATTCCCTGAGAATGAAAATGAACACCATATCATAAATTTGACTAATAATACGAAATAGGGGTTTGCAAATACTGGATGTCTCAACTGATCATATTTTGGTTCAACAAGTCTTGAATTGTTAAAACTAAAGCCATAAAAATGCAGAGTTGTTTTACTAATTAATAGGAAAATTCCATCGGTGATGTCTAGTTTTGTATCAGCCTAGTAATGTGGATTCTTACTTAAATTTATACTCAGAGACTCAATTTTGGTGTGAGTCTTGGCAAAGCAGCTAGACTTCTGTGGTTGTTGATTCCTTAGATTTATGTTAGAAAGGTTTATATACATAAATTTAGTTTTATACTGTCTAGAATCTTAAACTTATTAACACTTTTCTGTCTATGTGCTTAATGAGATCTGAAACATTTGTTTCCCGGGCTGCAACATAAGCACACATGTACACATGCACAGACAGAACTCTTCATCCCCCAAATGCTTATAAAGAAATTAACTACATAAAACCTGAAGTTTTAAAGTTTAGACAGAAAATCAAAGAACAGATTTGACACATTATATTTAGATTCTTTAAGTGTTCTTTAAAGGTTTTTATCTTCTTAAAAATTTTTGTTTGTTTGTTTTTAATCAGCAGTCATAAAGAAGCATAGCCTAAGGATAAAGGAAATAAATAAAACTGGGTGTTTTTAAAGATATACTTCAGGAATAATGAAGAAATTGCTGCTGCTCCATGATACTAAAATAGGAGCATACATTATCTTTATGCACTGATTGTCTGCAATGCACTTGAACTAGGAGTTATCTTCTAGACTTGAATTCCTTTAGATAACTGACAAATAAATTAATTTAAATAACTTTCAGTTCTGCTCATTGTTTCTCTGCATCTTTACAGAAATTGTATAATGCATATGAAGAAAAGAGGAAAGATATTTAGCTTTTTTTTTTTAAAAAAAAGACCCACTGCTACAGCTAATTACTAATTACTAATTTTTAGAGAATAACAAGGCTTATTGTACATCATTATGAGTTTGAAGTAAATAGCATCTGGGTTCATTGCTATATCTATATTTTATGTGATTAATAAAGTTCAGTATGAATGGCCCTGACTTTTAATAACTTGTTAAGTGATTCTAGCAATGCAAGTAGCTAAACATCATTATTTCCCACTGAGACTTATTTCTTTAACACAGAATCTTAAGCAACTTTCAGCAGGGATGATTAATAGGCTTACACAGACAAGCACTGCTCAAATCCATTTTTCTTATGAATATGCTTATAAACACTGCTTTCAATCCCTAAGATTAGGCTTATGAAACTGTTTTTGTTATGAAAGACTAAAATGAGAGAAGATAGCTATCTGATTGTTATTATTTTTACATGTCAAATAATAGTGTCATCAACTGAATAAGAATAAAAGTTACAAACTATTTGTGTAAATGCTTCTTTATTTTTCAGACTTCGTTCTACTAGTTCACATTACTGTTGGCAAAAGAGATACAGGGCAGATCCACTACCAAGTGTCATACTTATTAATCCGAACAGACCTGTTCAGGAGGGATATGCAGACTAATGAAATGTCAGCCATAAGGAACTGTTGTTTAAGTGAATGTCTTAATACCCGTTCTCAGCAAACACAGAAACAAAAACTGCTGCAAGTATTATACCTAGTATAATTCTAGGTACTGAAAGGCCGCCAGAAGGTCTCCCCAGAACCTTCCCTTCTCCAGGCTGAACTACCCAACTCCCTCAGCCTGTCTTCATAGCAGAGGTGCTCCAGCCCTTTGATGACCCTCATAACCTTCCTCTGGACTTGTTCTAATACCTCCATGTCCTTCTTGTGCTGGGGGCCCCAGAGCAGAGTGCAGAGCCACAGGTGTGGTCTCACAAGAGCAGAGCAGAGGGGTAGAATCACCTCCCTCAACCTGCTGGCCATGCTGCTATTGATGCAGCCCAGGATACGGTTGGCTTTCTGGTTTGCATGTGAACATTGCTAGCTCATGTGGAACTTCTCATCAACCAGGTCCTTCTCATCAGGGTTGCTCTCAATCCATTCTCCATCCATGTGTATACTTGAGATTGCCCCAGCCCAGATGCAGAATCTTGCACTGGGCCTCGTAGAACTTCATGAGGTTCACACAGGCCCATGCCACATTGCAAGCCTGTCCACAGGTCCCTTTGGACAACATCCCTTCCCTCCAACATGTTGACTGCATCACACAGTTTGGTGTTGTTCAAAAACTTGCAGAGGGTGACCACAAGGACATATTGCTAGCTCAAGGTTTTTTGACCAAAAGGGCACATTGCTGGCTCACAGTTAACTTGCTGTCCACCAGGACTCATAAGTCCTTCTCTGGAGCTGCTTTCCATCAGGTCAATGCCTGCTCTTGCACCTGTTAAGCTCAGCTACCAAGCCTTTAGCATTGCAGCTTGCAGCCTGATTTCATCTGCTACTGTTACAGATCTTACTCTTGTCTGTTCATACATCCCTTCATTACACAGAATGAATAATACCAGCAAAGTGTTTAATGTCATTATTTGTCAATATATTGTTGTTTAATGTCAATATTTTTAAGCAGATTCCCTTTTCTTTTTACAGGTTTTGCTGCTTTTTCCTCAAATTTCATGTTGCCTTTGAAATCATAGTAAGTGACATTTCCTTTCCAACAGTAACATAATCCCTCATAAATAATCAGTGAAAACTTTATCATAGAATCATAGAATCATAGAATATCCTGAGTTGGAAGGGACCCTTAAGGATAATCAAGTCCAACTCTTGACACCGCACAGGTCTACCCAAAAGTTCAGACCATGTGCCTAAGTTCACAGTCCAATCTCTTCTTAAATTCAGACAGGCTCGGTGCAGTGACCACTTCCCTGGGGAGCCTGTTCCAGTGTGCAACCACCCTCTCTGTGAAGAACCCCCTCCTGACGTCCAGCCTAAATTTCCCCTGCCTCAGCTTAACCCCGTTCCCGCGGGTCCTGTCACTAGTGTTAATGGAGAAAAGGTCTCCTGCCTCTCGACACCCCCTTACGAGGAAGTTGTAGACTGTGATGAGGTCTCCCCTCAGCCTCCTCTTCTCCAGGCTGAACAGGCCCAGTGACCTCAGCCGTTCCTCGTACGTCTTCCCCTCCAGGCCTTTCACCATCTTCGTAGCCCTCCTCTGGACACTTTCCAACAGTTTCATGTCCTTTTTATACTGTGGTGCCCAGAACTGCACACAGTACTCGAGGTGAGGCCGCACCAGCGCAGAGTAGAGCGGGACAATCACCTCCCTTGACCTACTAGCATCCCAGAGAAGCAATGTAGCAATGTTACAAAATCACAGAATGGCTGAGGTTGGAAGGAATTCTGGAGTTTATCTGGTTCAAGCGGGGCCACCCAAATGGCTCAGGACGATTTGAAGATCTCCAAGGAGGAGATTCCACAACTTCTCTATACAACCTGCGCCAGTGCCCTGTCACTCACACAGTAGAGAAGTGCTTCCTGATGTTCAGAGGGGACCTTCTCTGTTCCAGTGTGTGCCCATTGTCTCTTGTCTTGTCACTGAGCACTACTGAGAAGAGTCTGTCTCAATTGTATTTGCAACCTCCCTTCAGAAATTTACACACCTGTGTCAGATCCCCTCTAAACCTCCTCTTCTCCAGGCTGAACAGGCCCAGCTCCCTCAGCCTCTCCATGGGAGAGATGCTCCAGTCCCTTCATCATTTTAGTAGCCCTCCACTGGACTGAGCCCTGTGTCTCTCTTGTAGCAGGGAGCCCAGAACTGGACACAGCCCTCCAGGTGAGGCCTCACCAATGCTAAATGGAGGGGAAGGTTTACCTCTCTTGGCCTGACGGAGATACTTTTCCTAATGCAGCCAAGAATACTGTCAGTCTTCTTAGTGGCAAGGACACATTTTTATTATTATTTTCTTATAATTTACACAAGTAAAAGAAATCCATACAGAGACTGATACAGGAACATTAACCTAAAATTAGAATTGCCTGAGGAAATGACATCTTGTTACACCATGTCTTTCTTAAGCAACTTGTCCTAAGTTTAAGCATAAAGGATTGCAGTATTAAAATCAGTTACTACAAACATACATCAGCTTTACCAGCCCTATAAAAATCAATCCTGTCTAGTATTATTTAGGCTTTATTTTCAGAAAATATGGAAACCACAATAACCAAAAGGCATTGTTTTGGCATATGATTCTCTTTCCAAGCAACTTGATGGAAGTATTCCTTTTGACTTCAATACTGCAGAATCAAATGACTTTTCACTTTTGATATAATGAGGGCTTATAGGCAATATCTCCCATGTAGGTCTTACAAAAAAGTTCAGGGCAACTGATAAATTGAAGATGGCTCTGTGTTCTGTTTGCTTTCCTTAATACTGACTTTTGGTGTGTTATTTCTTTCTTTACTGGTAATGGTCCTTGTGTTAAAATTTAACTGAAAATTATTCTGACAGTTGATGTCCATGTTGGAGAATTTTAATGAATGCTATAAGGATGCCTAATTAAAGACACTGGACTAAATCTTTAAATTGACCCTGAAGTTTCCCTACATTGAAAGACTTTAAGGAAATGGGTGCATAGTTGTAATCAGCGAGTTGTTCCCTGATCTCTCCTGCTTCTAGTCACAATTCCATTTTTTCTTTTTCTTTTTCTTCTTCTTTTTCTTTTTCTTTTTTCTTTTTCTTTTTCTTTTTCTTTTTCTTTTTCTTTTTTTTTCTTTTTCTTTTTCTTTTTCTTTTTCTTTTTCTTTTTCTTTTTCTTTTTCTTTTTCTTTTTCTTTTTCTTTTTCTTTTTCTTTTTCTTTCTCTGTCTCTTTTTCTTTTTTTTTTTTTTTTTCCTATGTAATGTCAAATGCACTGCAGACAACTAATGCTCACTTCTGTAAGAATTGACTTCAGCCCAATCTTCATCTGTGAAGTGGACTATAATGCTTTTGCTCTTCCAATCATGAAAGGCAACAAGTGTTCTTTTATAAATCTTCCCAAGTGTGCAAGAACTCCATTTCTGTGGTTTGACTATTGTTAGTGGTGAAAGTATCCTGATTGAAAGGAAACCATTTTTTTTCCTCATTTCTTTTTTTTTTTTTTTTTTTTTTTTGGTGTTTATGTGTGTGCGTAGAAGTATCATGCTATATACAGTAAATGAAATGGGAAAAAAAAAAAAAAGGTTTTAATGAAATATCTTCCAAGATTTTGGTGGAAATAACACCTAAGCACACAATTAGATATTCTGTTGATTCTACTGAAATCAGTAAGATATCCTATAGTACTGCTATCTATAGAAGTTATATAGCTAGCTACATCTACTGGCTTTTTCCACATGACTGTCTGAATAGTAATTGAATATTTGCATTTCCTGCATCAAGTATTTGCATATATGAAGTAATTAGATATTGCTTGATCACAGGCACTATTTCCTTTTTAGGACAAATAAAAACCCAGAAAAGTTTTTAGAATTGCTGAAAAAAATGGAATTGCTTAGAAAGAATCAAACAGCTGCATGTTTGAACGAGTCTGCAATTTGAAGTTGGAGCTCAGGGTTTCTATTCTTGATATTAATCATCTCCCTTTCACTTTGTGGGAACAGATGAGGAAACAACTCTTTTCACTTGCTTACTTGCAGAGGAATGATAACTCACAAGCATGACCAAGTGAACTGACACAGTTCACTTGATGCCATCAAGTCTAGAAGAAAAAAAATGCTGTGACTGTTTTCTATGTTAGGTATTCATATGTCTCTGGCCAGCAATATGTATGAGCATCCAAAGAACTCCTTGGGAATTTACTAATGGCAAAGGAGGAAAACACAAATTCTGATTTACTTCCTCAGTATTGCATAAAAAGCTGCCATGGGAAGAATTCAGTCTGTATCTTTCATACTAAGTCTTCCAGCATTAAGCAATTTCCCAGGGGTAACTGGTTTCTTTTTCTGACTTACAAATACAATTCATCAAAGCTGAAAAACCCATCATGACCTGTTTAAGAAGTCAAATAGTTTGTTACCCTACAATGTTTGTGACAAATGAAAAGAAATTTCTTTGCAACAGTGCAGGAACTCTAACCATAGAAAAACCTTAATTCCCTTCTGTTCTCATAGATCTTGTCATGTTGTGAAATAACTTGTGAATCAGAGAGTCTGCACCATAACGCAAGGAACATCAGGTTTCACAAACGGAAGCTCTATTTCTCTTCTGAGGTTCTGAAGGCTTGTTGTTTCAGCACATTCGTCTTCATTCAGAACCTAAAGTCACAGAGAAATTGCCAAAAAGAAACCATCACATATGTAGACGAATATTGTACCTTTACTGTATTTTTAGAGTATAAGGCATAATCATTCAGTCCGATGTTGGGAACTGAGGATATGGTGTTACATGAAAAACAGTTTTTATGTCTGAGAGGAAACGAGTACAATTTTTCTTACAAACTGTGCTCGTATTTCTCTTACCATGCAATCATTATGAGTTTTATGAAGTTCAACTTTTGTGTGGTAGTCAAAATGCCAGCACATCTACTTATAAATCATTGATTGCTCTTGTGGGGTATTTTCAGTGGATTAGCTACAACTACAGTGAAATAGTACTTAAATTAATATTATATTAAGTTAAGGATTATATTAAGTTACTTAAAAAAGATTATATTTAATTTTTTAAAGCAATTATCCCCAATACCAGTTTTATACAGTGAGCTAACATGCAGTTAAAAGATTATGTAATATCACATTGATAGCAGTCTTACGTGATTGAAACAATAAAAAAAAAAATGTGTAAGGCTTTCAGTAATGACATTATTCTATTAATGTATTTTCAGCTGTTCATAAAACACAAAATGACATCAAATAATACTTTGTTTTGTTTTAGCCAATAATTTTGTATTCATAGGTGCACAGAATAATTTGGGTTGGAAGGGACCTTGAAGATCACCTGATTCCAATCTCCCTGCCATGGGCAGGGACACTTTACATTAGACCAGGTTGCTCAAACCCCCATCCATCCTGGCCTTGAACACTTCCAGGGATGGGACATCCACAACTTCAGTTCCTCTTCACCCTCATCATGAACTTGGACATCAAGCCATTGACTGCAACTCTGAGTGTGAGCCAATTCCTTACCCACCAAGATGGACATCCATCAAACCCATGTCTCTCTAAAACAGAGACAAGGATGTTGTGTGGAACAGTTAAATACTTTGCACAAGTCCAGAAGATAGATCTATTCGTATATTCCAGCGTATATTTTACTTTTTCATAACAATATTGTGTTATTTACTCATAGCCTGGCTTAAAATCCACTGTGACCCCTAGATCATTTTTGTGCAGCATCATTTTCTCACCTGTTGTAACTGTATTAGTGTACATACCATTCCACCACAAAGGAAGTGATAATGGTGCTCAGTTATTTTCACATTCTTTTATATTCTAAGCTTGATCTTGAATGTAATGACAATAAACCTGTCTGAAAATTTACCAAGTGTACTCTTCATTCTGCAATCCAGATAACTGCTGAAATTACTGAAAAGAACATGAATAAACTTTTTTTTTCTTTTTTTTTTTCTTTTTTTTTTTTTTTTTCTGTCATTCCATTTATACATGGGTTGTTTTTTACATTGAACTATTGCCAAACCATTTCTAGAATGAAGATTTCACCTATATATGTTGTAATTTCATTTATGTGGCTGTGCTACCTTAGTTTCCTTAGTTACCATTCTTATATCAGCAACCAAAAGAAGAAAATATATTTTTGAGTTTTCAGATCAACAGCCTTTACTTTGCTCTCTACATTGAATTAAGGATAGCCCTAATGAGAAGTTAGGGCAAGTTATCAGTTTTTGAAAGGAAGCACTTTAGTTGCTGTGTATATATAAGGAATTACCAATTACTATATATATATAAAATAAAGTTATGGTGATGGTATAAAGAAATGAGGATGTATCATTCAACACCCTCTCGCAGAATTTCAGTCAGGAAGCTGGTTAGACACAGAGATTTAATTATGGAAATCAGTGAAAACATCGGCTTGTGCAAAAGCTTCTTGCACGGGGGGAAAAAAAATAAAAAAATTAATTTTCGTTTAAAAAAGAAAGAAACAAATTTTCTTCGTCATTTTTTTTATGTTTTCTCTGTACCGACTCAACAGGCTCCCTCTGGTGGATACCAAAGAAAAACATCACTTAGAGCCACATCGTATACTAAATGACAAATTACAGACTATAATTTCATTAGAATTTCTTGCCTTAATAATAATTAAGGTATGATAAAATTATTAAAGTATGAGTCTGTTTGTATCCAACTGTTCTTTCATCTAGATTACAATACTTTTAATGAACTAAAAACGTTTGAAAAATCCATTAGTTTTTCATTTTGTTTTTCTCAAATCATTTTGGGGTTTGGCAAATGTGAACTGGAAGATATAATTAACCAGTAGTTTGATACATAATATCAGTGTTAATTATCCAAATAGAACATCTAAAGATATAGTTTCAGTTAAACAATTGTTTATATCTGGCTGTATTCAGGCAAAATTTTTCCTTATTCCAGTTGTGCTCTACTGTCTCTCAGCTGACAAACTCATGTACCTGGAGTGTGGATGTCGATTTTCACTAAATACCAGGGGTATTTCAAACTAGCATGGGAGAATTTTTGGCTGGAATCTTGGAAGATCAAGTACTCCTGTGAAGTGGCCAATTTTAATATTGCTATTTATTTTTTAAAGATTTTAAAATGGATGTCCATGGATGATATAATGAAAAGTCATTTCTAAAGGCACAAGAACAAGGAGGTATATGTTTTTAAATTGCAATGTCAGCATTATTTAATTTTATATAATTCTTTTTACTAAATCAGAATGATTTGAAATATGGGAAAGCACATGAAATTTTCCAGAAGGCAGCCACAGATGACAGATCACATGCTTAACAAGTCTATTTTATGCATCACCTTTGAAGATGAACAGAAATAAGACTAAATTATTTGGCACTGAGGTCAAGCTGCTGACACTGCTGAAGAAAACTACATGAAATATATTACGTAGACTTCTAACTGAAATCCTTCTGATTTAGAGATCTAATAAATGTAAAAACAAACTATATATTGGTGCTAAATCAAAGGAAACAACCATGAGTTTGTTTGGTGTCAGTTGATTTAAGTTGGTCTATATGAAGTTGTCTGTATTGTTAAAAATTTGATTAGTGATCATTAAGCAGTAGTGAGAAATCTCAATTTACTAATTTATTTTGAATACCCTAACATAACAAAAATTTCAAGCATTGACATTTTCCTTCAGAAATTTTGCACAGAAATTAAAATTACAAGAGCCTAACACAGATACATTTTTCCATAGCACTGCAAAGAACTTATATAATTATGAACATTTCTCTTAGAGGAGAACACAATATAAAATAATAGAAAAAATGCAGTAATCTTGCAAAAACTGAAGTATTTTGGTTTCATTAGTATCAATGTGGATAAGCTCTGCCGAGGATTTAAACAACACTATTCTGGATTCTCTGTATCTCAGAAAATATGTGTTTATTATTATTATTATTATTATTATATTTTATTGGAAAAATCAGAGTTAATTCTATTTCCTGAAATCAACTGCGAATGATAGAAGCAACCTCCTAAAATGCACATTAGTGAAATATTTAGATAACTGCAACTAATACAATTACAGTTTCAACTACTATGTGATTTTTTATAAGAATAGCAAAAGAGCATATTTCATGAATAAAATCAGCCTTTTTTATTGAAACTGTTTAATGAACATCATGTTCTCATAGAGACAAAAAGAGCTATGGATGCTCTCTGTATGCAAACGTTTCTTATTTTTCAGTTGAAAGTGTTCAATACAAATGTACTAAAACAATATAAAGAATAAGATTGAAATCACTGGAGACTGTTTATACTGCTCAGTTTCTGTATCCAAATATTATGTTTACCACAATATTATGTTTACCACACCAAAACTAAAAATCTTGCATTTTAACAATGATTATTTTGTTAAAGTTTTAATTGAATATGTAAATAAAGTTTTGTTGCTGTTGTTTTTATTTTGTTTGTTTTAAGAAATGAGTTATAAACATCATAAATCAGATAAATAATTGGTACAAACCGATAGGGCTTCAGCTGAGCCAAATTATATCACTGACAGATTTCAAACACAGAACTTAAGAGTCAAATCTTACTAAACAAATAGAACCAGACTCACAAAGTTAGACAAATTCTATAATCTATGGGTCTGATGCTGTGACTGACTTAAACATTCCTGGGCACTGCTTGCTGCATGGGACAGGATTGGAAGCTCAGCAAAATAGCACTCAAAGATGGAACACAAGTGTACAAATAGAAGGTTCACAAGCTGGTTTTGAAAATGCCCTTAGAAGGAAGAAGAAGGAAAGGAATAGGAAGAAAGCAGGTAACTGAATCTAAAATTATTTGATTTGTCTTCCTTTTCATGATAAAAATAAATTAAAACTTAATGGAAAAACAGTGTAGTAGAGAAAGAAGATGAAGGAATCATTTTTCTGCTGACAGATACAGCTTTTGTCACTGTTAATTAACTACTTAACATATGAAAAAATCCATAAAAAATGAATAAAAAATATTTTTCTTAAACATTACTTTAAAATTTAATATTTGTCATATTGCCTGCATGCTGGTGCTCTTTTGTATTCTGACTGTCTACCATATCATTAAATTTTATTTTAAAATCTCTTTGCTAAAAATGCAAAACATTGAGTATCATTTCCTATTTTTTCAGATGGATATCCTAAAAAGTTCATCTAGAAGAATGTTTTTGGGAAAATATATTTAATTCCAATGCAGTAGATATTAAAGAATGAGACTTTTAGGGGGATGTTCTGACAGTCACCTCTTCATTCTTTAACCTTCTCATAAGGGCCAGTTCTGCTCTCTCACTTTATAGATTAATCACATCATTTATATGTTTTGTCAATTTGAATAATTATTTGGTAATTATTTGATATCAAAGTAAATAAGTTTTTTCAGGACTATCTGAAGCAAGGAGGACTTAAAAAGATTTTCAGATTTTCACCATGCAAGAAGGGGCATTAGACTTGTTTTACAGACATTTTTATTTTGCATCAAGAAAAGACTAGGAATATTCCCAAACAATTTTCTGGCTCTGATTTCTCTGATGCACACCTTCATTCAGTGCTGAGTTTGAAACTACCTTGGTTGTATGCCGATTTTCACAGGTGGTTAATTCCCTTGATGAAGCATCTCAAAAACAATGTCAGGAGATGTTTTTATGACCAAAAGCAACCACAGCTTCTCTTGCTGAGGGATGCTGACAAACATGACTGGGCTGTACACACAAGTTAAAGTGGGGTACCTACAGAAAGTACCCAATGTGCTCCAACTTGCATCTACTTTAAAAGCTTTGTATGATCCTCTGAATTGGCTAAAGGACAGTTTATATGATACTCTGAATTGGCTAAAAATTATCCTCTTACACCAAGGTGCCTTGCTGCTGTGAAAGCATTGCAGTTTTCCATCCAGAGGGATGAGCATAGTCTGTCTTTGCATTTTGGATCAACCTCCTTCCTTCGAGAATCTCTGCTAGGTGCATCTGAACTGCCTCCAGCAAAGGCTTTGAGTCTTCAAATACTAAAAAGTGTCTGCAAAAGGAAAGAGACTGAACTGTTTCTCATATTCATATACCATGCTTAAAAGGTAATTTAAGGAGCATACTTAAATTTCAGCACTAGAAATGTAAGTGAAATTATAACAAACAGCTTTCTTATTGTAAATTATGTCTGAGTACTAAAAATGTCTACACAGGTGGTGGAGTTTCCATCACTGGAGTTTTCTAAAAGTAAATAGATAGGTATTTATGAAGAAAAGTTGTACATATATATATATATATATTTCTGATTTCTGCTTGCCTTCTAATTCTGCAGGAACTCCTCCAGTATAACACTCTTTCACAGTGCTCTACTTGTACTCAGTGAGCCTTGTGAGATGAGAGAGGGGAAGACAATCTCAGCATGATATAGAGCAAACTTCAAATAAACTATAAGTAATAACATCCCCGATGAGCTCTTAGAACAATGAAAAACAGCTTCAGTCTAATAATTTGGGCACTGAATGAAGCCCTATCCCAGAACAAATTAAAATATTGTGCAGCTGTGCCTAAATCAATAAGCACCAACTCAGGTAGTTACCAGAATCAATAAAGAAGAAAAGTCTGGCTCCAACAAAATCAACTGTAAGCTTCCTTCACTCGCTGCAATAAAAACTCTCACTAATTACCTGAAAATAAAAACAGTTTCTCTTCTATCAGAAAAACAATGAAAGCTGGAAAAAGGATTTGGCAAAATTCGCTGACAGCAGCACTGACACCTGGCTTCTGTAAG
This sequence comes from Aythya fuligula, assembly GCF_009819795.1. Classification (NCBI taxonomy): domain Eukaryota; kingdom Metazoa; phylum Chordata; class Aves; order Anseriformes; family Anatidae; genus Aythya; species Aythya fuligula. Next base: position 97,478,612 of record NC_045560.1, on the reverse strand, counting down.
AACTTTAGTTAAGATCTATGGCAACTATGAACTGTTTTTTCTACATTTAATTTTTCATGATGATCTCTATGTTTTGATGTCCTTTCCTTGAATTCTGACATGGCCAAAGTCATAACAGTAGTAAGGTGATGGGCAGCAAACATAACACACACACACAAAAACAAACAAACAAACAAACAAACAAAAAAAACCCCTTCTAGTCATTCCTAGCACTTTGTAACTGAAATTAATTTTGTCAGGCTATAAGACAGGAAACATGTTTTATATGCATTCAGGATATGTTGGTAAACGTAATCATAATTTTAATGGAGACCAGTGAGTCTTCCTTTGGGCTCCCTCTTCCTGCCTCACAGGACAGATGACAGTCTGACACATAGAATGAACAGAAATAGTGAAGATTCTCAGCAGAAAACAAAACAAACAAACAAAAAAACTGTTTTTCTCCACTGCACCTGCACAAGACTCTTGCATAATTGTAGAAGTATAGTTGTAGTGTTTTTCTGGAAACCATAAAGCTCTGCTTACACAGGCATCCATATAACAAGCTTTCAATATCCCAGGGGCAATCAAAATCACATAATGTACACACTTTTTGTGACAAGGTACCTGGTGAAAAAAGGCAATTCCCTCCTATTATTTTTCTGGAAGAGTTGTGTTTGGAGCTATCTCCAGGCTTCTCAGCAATGCAGGCAAATTGGATTTTCCTTCCCCTGAGGAAGAGCCTGGGTTCAAGGCAAGGCCAGGCTGTGGCTGTCACACAAGACCTTTCTGAGGGGCTGCTGAGAGCCTGAGAAAACCAAGGATGCTGCTGCTGCTGGCTGTGGGATGAATGGGAGGTAAGGGGTGCTGCTGGGAAGGGCTCCTCTCCCACTTCATGGAGACAGTCTAAAAAAAACCCTTGTCCATATTTGCCATAGATCTTAACTAAAGTTCTCACAGAAGCAAGGTGTCAGTGCTGCAGCCAGTGATTTTTTTTTTTTTTTTTTTTTTTTTTTTTTTTCTTGTTGTCTCCCATCTACTCCCCACTGGCTGCTGTGCCCTAAGCGCATCCATTTTCTCTCTGCCCAAAAAACAGCCATGGTGTCCAAGGTCTCTGGGAACACCGACTTTTTTATTGATGTAGACCTGTTCACAGCTTTTGGCAACTGCTTGCTTTGCCTATGCCTAGAGCTGACCCTGAACAAAGCAGCCTATAGAATGCTGGTTGTGCTACCAGCAACACCCAGCTGTTTCAGAGGCTAGTTGAAGCTGATATTTAATAATGGGAATAGAGAATCAGAAGAACACAATTCAGCACAAACTCCGTGATTGAATGGCAATGTCTCGGATGAGATGGGGCAGATGTTTATTTCTCTCTAAATGTCAGCAAGAAGCAATAAACTTCAGTTTATTAGTGACACATCTCCACTATGGAAATTTAAATGAATTGATATCTGTGACCTCAGGTTTACATTATTCCCAAGAATATAGATAGAAGGCAAGTTAATGACTATAAATACTCTACTTATTCCATCTAATAACTTTATAGCAGGTGAATCAAAGGCAATTTTTAAATCATGAACTTTGGTTTAGCTTTTGAATGATATTTAAAGTTCACAACTGTCTTTAAAATGTGAATTTCTACTTGAGGAACTTTAGCAAAAAGAAATAATGGAGTACAGTTGGGGTGTCTTCTGCCTGAGCATGTTTCATAAATTTAAAAAAAAAAAAAAGTCAGTCTTGAAAATCGTCCTACTTTCAGCCTTGTGTTTTATAATCAAAATGTGGAATAAAATAGAATGGAGTGGAATGGAATGGAATGGAATAGGATAGAATAATTCAATTGGAAGGGACCTACAAAGACCATCGAGGCCAACTGCCTGACCGCTTCAGGGCTAACCAAAAGTTGAAGCATATGACTGAGGGCATTACCCAAACACTCCTTGAACACTGCCGGGTACAGGGCACCCACCAGCTCGTTAGGAAGGCTGTTGCAGTGCCTGAGCAACCTCAGGGCACAGATACAGCTCCCAACACCCAACCTGACCCTCCCCTCACACAGCTCTGTGCCCTTCCCCTGCATCCTGCTCTCAGATCCCAGGGCAGAGACCAGCACATCCTCTGCGCTTCCCCTCCTCAGGATGTCACAGAGAGTGGTGAGGCCACCCCTCAGCCTACTCTTCTCCAGGACAACACAGGTGTCCCCAGCCTCTCCTCACAGGACAGGCCTTCCAGCACTGTTACCAGCTTTGGTGCCCTCCTCTGGGTGCTTCTAAGCACTTTAACATCCTTCTTATATTTTGGAGCCCAGATCTACACACAGTACTCAAGGTGAGGCCGCACCAACGCTAAATACAGCAGGAGAATCACCTCTTTTGACAGTCTGGCTGTGCTGTGTTTAATGCACCATAAAACATGGTTTGCTCTATTGGCTGCCAGGGCATGCTGATGGCTCATATTTTCAAATATAAATACATTTTTGTGAAAATATTGTGATTATATGCTTTATTATATATATACATTACATAGTAACAAGGCCTAGTGGTAATGAATGTTTTAAATCAATTTGTCAGACAGTTAAATAATCAGTTCTCTTTCCTGAGATTAAAAATTAGGAGTGTAATTCGAATATTTGTATCAATGGAACCATATGAAAATCAATGTACCCAAACCAACCACTGAAGTGAGAAAAAAAGACATTTTTGCGGTGTTTTCTTTGAGTAATACCTTCCTCATTATGCCACTAGGGTAAACATGTAAGGCTGGACTTAAGAGGGTGCTTGGGTTCCCAGCTCCTTTATAGATTTCTTGCACCATTGATTGCTATGGAAAGTTGTTGAGTCAAAATACTTTGTTGGAGGTGAGTAGTAATGCCTGACAAAGACTGGGCCCTGTCCAGTAACAGAAGAAAATGGCATTTAATTTCCTGTTATCTGCTCAACACTTATAGCTTTGCTCTATTTAAAGTTCGTGAGCTAGTCTATGCATGAGGCACATACTTAAGAGATCTCCTTTGTGAAGAGATGGAATTTATTTTCCTGAAATATGATGTAAGTTTTGTACTGACTTTTTTTTTTTTTTTCTATTTGTCCACATAATTTACATATTTAGTTATATGATTATTTGTACTGACTTTATAAGAACTTTCCCTTTGGAACTCTCTGTTCTAGGAAAATTTTAGCTGTTTACTCAGTCTAGATAATAAGAACAGTGGATTAAAATGTCAACACCTGTTTGTTTACACCAGTTTTAACAGGAATCATGAGTGCTGTCAAACTGTGAACTTTCCTTTACTGGTATAAAAGTTTAAGCCTGTGGGTCTGTCAGCTTCCTTTCCTATGACAGAAAAGCTACTATATCATTGTGTTCTCTGTTGGTTGTTTGTTTGTTTTCCCTAATGCTCAGCTGACTTATAAGTACTATATATGTTACACTATATGCATAACAGACAAACAAAGCTTGAGCTGCAACACTGGCAATGCAACAGATGAGGAACTAATAGAGACAACACTTCCATACAGACCACTGACAGGATTTTCAAGTTGCTTTCCCTTAAAACTGATTTTGTTTCTGTAGCCACTTTTCTGGCTTATTTGTCTGTACAACCACCTAATATTCTTTGGTCACCTTTCAGACTATGCTATTCAAATGAACATATTTCTCAAAAAAATAGAGGCATGAGCAATGAGGACTAATAACATATTTCAAATGGAGAGTTGTTATTAATGCAATGTTAGCATTGGCTTCAGCAACATGAGACTTTCACACCTGACATGCTAGAAAAGAGTGATGTCTGACAACAAGACATGATTCAAAAACAAAACATCAGCTTCCTATATCTCATCTTATAAAGGAATTCATTGTGGTAAACACAGGCATCAGCAACACTAAGAAAATCTGTGGAGTCATCTATTCATTTTCACAATCTTCTTGGAGTACTTCCGAAAAGTCCACAGTATCTGATATACTCTAAAAATGTTTAACAATGTCTGTTCTCAAATCTAGTTTAACAGTAATCAAACACGTCAACATAATGATAAGGTATGCACATAGGGGAAAAAAAAAAGTCCTCAAATCTCTTAGGAGAAACACTGGTTTATTTTTACTTAATATATCTGTAACTTATAAACTGAGTCATGATGGATATAGGAAGCAGTTCAACCTAAATCAAAGTTTCTTAAATCTATAGAAACTGAATTGTGCTCTCTGAATACATTTTGCTTTGGATGTAATGGACCAGATGATAAGTAGGTTTAATTCAAGTCTAGATCTGCAAAGTCAATAGCTCTACACCATAAGTAACAAAAGGAAAGGCAGAAAGACTGTAAAATGTAAAATTGTAGATTGCAAAGGAGCAAACAGAAGCTTGTTGCTTTAAAAAGCACATCTGAACAGTTCTCTTTGACCCTACTGCTTCCACATAAAAACTGCTGCAAAGTAGCATCAAGCTCTTGAGTAAATAGGATATGTAAGGGAGGCTATCTGAAGAAAGCCACAGCTCTCCCAGCTTTTACCTTCAACAGTGTGCAGTATTAACACTGATGGAGGGGATTTTTAACAACAGTAAAGATGATCCCTTGAGAAGAGAGATAAAACAGTACCATCGGATGTAACTCGACAGTTGAAAACAAATGTTTTAAAAACTCTCAAGAAAACCTGTCTCAGTGACAAGGTGTGTGTGTGTGTATGTGCATATTTACAAGACCTCACGCCCAGTTTATGAAGGAGTTTTTGTCCATCTCTGAAGAAAATTACTTTTTAGTTGCTCTAATTTTGGCAGCTTGAAGAATTCCCTGCAGCTGCCCGGCTCTGAGTTTATTGCTAACAAGACACATAGCAGAGCAGTGGTGAAATTTGGAAACACGTTCTTCGTGATGCTAATGTGAAAAGTGGCCAAACTCTCTATTTCGTTTTTTTTTTCTTTCCTTCTTGGATGGAGTTACAGCCACTTTTCATCCTGCGAACTACCGCCTATGACAGAATATTTAATAGCAGCCTGCGAGGGAGGTGAAAACAGCGAGACCAGGCAGTGTTTGGCCCGGACCAACTCTTCGTGTCCTCCAGCTGCTGGAGGTTCATGCAGGCGCCTCCACACACGTCCTCTGGAGCGGCTTTGCAGCAGCCACCTGCCAGCGCGCTGCCTCCCGAGCCTCCCAAACCCGAACCCAAAAAGCAGCGAGAAGTTTCTCGAGGTGGGCTCCGCTCCCCGACAGCCACGGCGGGGGGCTTGCGGCTGCGATTAAGAAGCTAAACCGAGGAAGAAAAGCCAACCCCCTTTCCTCCACTCCCCCCTCCACGCCCTGCGCTCCGTCCCCGAGCCGGCGGCCTCCCATCGCGGCGAGGCGCGGAGGCTCCGCCGCCCCCCGGGGCGGGCCCGGGAGCATCTGGGGGGGCTCCGGGGGAGCCTTCGGAGCTGCCTCCCCCAGCGGCGGAGCGGCGCGGAGCGGAGCGGAGAGGAGAGGAGGCGGCGGCGCCTTCCTCCTCCTCGCCTCCCTCCTCTGCCTCCTCCCCTCCAGCCCTGCCCGGAGCTTGCGGGGAGGGGGGAGAGGGGCCGGGGGGGGCTTCGCCTCCGCCTTCAGCCCGAGGAAACTTTGGCCGGGGGGAACGGGGGAGGATGGAGGCCGGGGAGCCCTTCAACCAGTCGCGAGCTGGGGCAGAGCCGCCCCGCGGGGACTTGAACCTCTCCGGGCTGCCGGAGGCGGGGGGGAAGCCCCTTTTCGGCATCGGCATTGAGAACTTCATCACCTTGATCATCTTCTTCTTGATCTTCGCCCTGGGGGTGCTGGGCAACTCTCTGGTGATCACGGTGCTGGCTCGGAGCAAGCCAGGCAAGCGGCGCAGCACCACCAACATCTTCATCCTCAACCTGAGCATCGCCGACCTGGCCTACCTGCTCTTCTGCATCCCCTTTCAGTCCACGGTCTACGTGCTGCCCACCTGGGTGCTGGGCGCCTTCATCTGCAAGTTCACCCATTACTTCTTCACTGTCTCCATGCTGGTGAGCATCTTCACGCTCTCAGCCATGTCCGTGGACCGCTACGTGGCCATCGTGCACTCCCGCCGCTCCTCAACCTTGCGTGTCTCCCGCAACGCACTGATGGGCGTTGGGCTCATCTGGGCACTCTCCTTTGCCATGGCCTCGCCCGTGGCTCACCACCAGCGCCTCATCCACAGTGAGAAGAGCAACCAGACCTTTTGCTGGGAGCACTGGCCCAACCCACGCCACAAGAAGGTCTATGTGGTCTGCACATTCATCTTCGGCTATCTGCTTCCACTGCTGCTCATCTCGTTCTGCTATGCCAAGGTGGGGCAAGGCAGGTAGTGGTGGAGGGCATATGGAAGGAGTGGGGGGGTGACCATGGTGGTTTTTGTCCATGAGCCTGAGGGACATCTCTGGAAACATGCAGGGACATGGCACTGGTGGGAGCCAGCAGTGTTAGGAGGTGATGGGGCAGGGGTGTTTGCAGTGCAGAAGGAGGGGGCAGGTTTTATAGCTGAGGGATGGGGGGGGACAAGGTATGACATGGAAAGGTCAGGGATTGCATGGGGTGTGGGACAGGTGGGGGGTGTTGTTCCTTTAATTAGAGGGACCCCTTTGCCAGACGTCCTCCTTGCAAAGTGTTGAGAAACCTCAGAAGCTTTCTCTGTGAACATAACTCTCCTCTTTCCTTGCAGTACTGTATGAGGAGTTTAACTCAAGCCATGTGCAACCAAGCAACAAGTTGTTCAGGCTTCAAACACAGCATTTCAGTTCCTTAAAGTACAGCGTGCTGACAAAATATGACACAAGCCTGTCAATCTGATCTGATCTGATTAATACTTGATAAGAGCAAAAGGCTCATCATGTTGCCTGGTCATTCTGAGCCTGGTCTTGCCCCCATTGAAGCGAATGGGAGGTTTACCTCTGAATTCAGCATGGGCAGGTACTAGAAAGCAGTGACTGAGGACCTGGGTAGGAAAAAGCAGCTAGTAAGGTTGCCTGAATAGAGGTGCTTAAAGGCTTTCTGCTGAGGCAACAGTGATGTTTTTCTACAAATGTTAATTGCAGCCTTCAGTGTAGCATCCACTGCTCTCTGACAAGATCCGGAGCACAGGCTGTAACCTTCTGGGCTGCACAGAGATCCTCCCAGATCCTCCTGTTTCTGTGACAGCAATCTCCAGTCCAGATTTATCCTTGGGCAATAATTTGTGTTCACGAGGATAGGTTTGCTCTTGCAGATAAGGACTGCTTAGGTATTGAGAAGTGACTTTAATTAGCAAACTGGATAGTTAAAGTTAATGTATTTAATGTGAACAAATAATTTTATGTTCTGTTCAGCTGTATGTGTTATATAAATTATGTCAGTTTAATTGTGGAAGTGCTGGAATGGCATTTAACTTTGCTAAAACTTTGAGTTATGCAGAACTCGAAGGACTTTTTCACTACAAACAGTAGTTTAGAAGCAAAGTCCAACCCAGCAAAGGGAGAAGAAAATGCATGTTTTCATGCATAAATTGAATTCTGCTTTCCCTCAGTAAATACACTGGCATCTCTTCTGCAGTGGTGAATGTGACTGAGCTGTGAGAGGGAAGAAACCTGTTGTTGCCTTAGATCATTGGAGCTATAAGAAAATAATGAATATTACAGGGAGACTATTACTGAATGTGTGTAGAGGAAGCTTTCCAGCCATTAAAAATTCTTTTATTTTCAAAAGCCAAAGTGTCTTCAATTTCAGCATAGATTACCAGCCTTCAAAATATAATTATGTGACTGAAAATTGAAAGCAAATTTTTAAAAATTAAGACAGACTTGCATATCATAGAAAAATAAATAAATAAATAATAGAAAAGGAAATCTAAGCATACTAAGCAGAACACACCATGCTACAAAGCACTTATACTAAAGTAAGTATCTCAGTATCAATATGAATATGTGTAACTAAAAAACAACAAACCTGTGTGAAATACATGCCTAGAACGAGTTAATAAAAACAAGGCAATTCCAAGTTACAACTAAAATCTTGCGCTCTGATTGCTGCCAGGCTGAGATCTCACCCTTGCCTGGTCTGAGGATTTATGTGTTTTGAGCCTGAATATACAATCCTACTTGCCACAGCGCCAAGCTGGAGGATCCAACATAAAAGGATGAACTCTAGGAGATACTTTGTATTCCCACCAGTGTCAATAAAGCTGAAAAATGCCTTGATTCATAAGAGGCTATATTGAAGGTGTTTGCACCCTGCAGCATAAAGGCTTATTCTTGCCCCCATTTCAGAACCACTGACACATCTCCAACTGGAATATTGTGGGGCACATGGGGTAGAGAGAGGGAGAAATTAAGAATGATAAAAGTTGAAAATCAGAGCTAAGTCTTACATTTGTCAAAGTCACTGCTGCTCTCCCGGATGTCCATCAAAGCGATTGCTGTGAGCTCTTACTGATGTCACTAAAATGCTCTGAAGTACAACCAATATGTTAGCTTCTCAATGCATGCATGGTTAGAGGATAGCTGCTGTGTAAGAGTCTCAGAAGTATTACAAATCTAAACACATTAGTTTCTTATGGACTTCCCTAGTTTTCATGAACTGTGAATCAGCTAAATAATGCAATTTTCTGATACAGTAGATTAAGACAAAGGAGATGCATTTCTCTATTTGAATATATTGCCTTTTCCAGGCTCCTTTAAGACATTTCTGTTTCATTTCTAAGCAAATTGCAATTGAACTTTCAGTTTTGAAAGTCTCATTTTTTAGGCTCTCTAAGGGGGATTGAGTTCTTTTCCTCTCTCAGTCTCTCTTAAATTATGTTAGGAGAGATTCATTTTCAGGGGGTGTTGTTCCCAGTGGAGAGCAATACTGTTGCAAACTACAGAAGTGCTTAAATAACAGTATATGCCACAAAATCAGAACTGGCAATCTCACATAATACATTCTTAAGGCAGAGACCATGCTCTGTCATATGTGTACAGCTCTGCTTTTCCTCTCTCCCACAAAAACCTTTGTGCCATTTTTAATTAAATGTGGAACAGAAGTGAATATAGGAGAGAGAGTGAGAAGGAATGATATTTCTCTAGTTTTGTGACAACAGCAGCCAATGCAGAAGATGAAGAGGCTCAATCTTCTCTGTCCTTTAAGGACAGCCAGTTTGCACTCAGCTGTTGAACACCAGACAGCCCACATGGGGAAGAGATCTTGGGTAGTGCTTGCTCATGGAGAACGCTCAGCTTTTTGGGATCACACAGTCAAGAAATCACAAATCCTTAGGAAGCCAGCTGTAATTGGCTCCAGACAGCTCACAGAACTACTCTTTAAAGGAGCTTACTACTGCAGCCAGAGGAGTGGTGATTATGTAGTTATTAGCTGAGTTATAGCACTGCATACTTATAGACAGCCTGTATTCTTTTTTTATAGCTTAGAGTATTACTTGGCATATTATTGGTTACAGATGTTTAGTATGTGTTTCGTAACATGAATATGTTTGCTCACTAATGTGCTCTTAAATGGCAAAACGATAACTGATGCACAGTGATCTTCTACCAATTGACATCCGTCACGGTAGTGCAATGTGAAAACTGATTTTGGGTGCCTCTGCTTCTGAGTACCTAGCTATAAGGCTTCAGTCCTTGAACATCAGACCTCTTTCAAGCCTCTAGGTTGGTCACCTAAAATCATTAACAAACTTTTCCTTTTATAGAGGTATAATGTTAAAAGCTACTTTTTAATTTATTTCTTGCCTGAAGAATGTTTCCATTATTATCTATCATTCTGAACATTCTGAATTCATGAAAGTCATGTATGATTTACAGGGTTGGTTAAAAATAAGCCATAAAAAATAGGAGTCAAGATAATATGCAAACTTACATGGTTCTTGGCATAAGACTATATCTTAGATATATATCTTATATATATATTATGTCTTATATATATCTTAGGTATATATCTTATATATCTTAAATATATAAATATATATTTATATATATAAATATATATATTTATATATCTTAAATATATATAATATAAATATATATCTTATATATCTTAAATTTTGCTGAGCAGAGAGGGAAAACTTTATTGGAGAAGGCTAAACTACACTGAAAAGAGAAATAAAGGATATGACATGTTAGTGACATACTATTAAATGAAAGAGGGTGAAGGATCTGTTGTCACAATAAAAGTAGCAGCATTACTTCAAAAAGTGGATTGCAGTCAAAGGCACTTGAATTTAAATCGGGTTCATATTATAAAATATGGTTCAGAATGTAATGCTCACATTATGGCTCTGTTAAACAAGCAGTTCACTCTTATTAGATAATGACCTTGGGCTGGCTTTCCTGCAGCATGATTTTAAATGGATAAACTAACAAATAAGGAAGGTGTAGGCAGTGGAATGATTGCTTACAGCCAGACAAGAAACATGCTTTGAAGCAGTGCAGGCTTCAAACTTTTATATTGTTTGGCAGACCTGTTTGAACAAGCATAGATAATTTTGGCTATTTTTTCCCTTCCCTATTGGAAAATCCCTTTTCCAGCTTCATTTCATCATCATCCCTTAGACTGTACTCTCAAGCCATCTGAAGATAGTCTCTGAAACAGCTGAGAGCAAAATGAAATAGTCTGAGGGCGAAAGCAAGGGCCTCCCAAATGCTGTTGTGGTGGTTTTGGTACTACGGTCTAGACCAGCCTGGAAATTCTATTCTCATAATCCTGCAAGACTCCTTACACCCTCTGGTACAACATCATATCTCTCATCCCCCAGAACCCCATCCTCATCTCCAGAACACAGGAAAGCTATTCCCTCCTCAAAAGCCAAACATGATTGCTGGTCAACAGGTACACAAAAGCTGGAGTTAGCAGTTTCATGTAAAGAGCTAATTTTTCCACAGGGCTGATTTTATTTGAAATGTAACATCTGATTAGAACAGGTTGTGACTTATTTATTTATTTATTCCAGCAAGGCTCATATTTTATTCTGTGAGTTAAATATGCGTGTGTAAATGCATTAGTGGGTATTTTGAAGAACACTTTCTTTAGAAGAATAACTTGAGACAAAATGAAAGGAATGTAAGAATTATTATTCATTCAGGTGAAGTGACAGTGGCTGTAAGAGGAACAATTGATTATTCCTTGGCCCAAAGAAGAGAGTTTTTAAAGGGCAGTGAGGAGTGGTGTCTTTGATTTGCCTTGTAGTGTTTGTGCATAAACATGGTTCTTAATATCCCTCTACAGCTTTCTGTGTAGGTCTCTGAGTACTGTTCCACGGCTGTTGATAGGTAATTAAATTCTGCCTATTTCTCTTGCTGCTGGTTTGCATACCATCTGGTACACTACCACACAGAGCCAGCATGTTTTCACTGCAGAGGCTGCACATCCTTATTTCATGACATACATACATAATCCGAAATAGGGAAACTTGAGAAGGATTAATTGGGAGGTTATCACCTAAATCTTCAACATCCCAAAATATTCAATAATGTCTTTGTTTACTGCATCTTTCTTTGGAACAGAGAAAGATGCAATGCAAAAGCTTGTATTACAAGGTTCAGAACAAAAGAAAAAGAAAGTTTATATACTTAAAAGAAGATTTTGCAGTACTAAGTTTTGGGAAGAGTCTGTCAAGCTTTAGCGTTAGATTCTGAGTGAAAATCACAGTTTAGTAAAGTATCAAGGTGACAGGAGACAGGATTTGCAAAGGTCCAGTAGAAAAAGTTCATCTATTTAAGTTATGGGAAGGGGGGCAATAATTTAAGCAAAAGTGATGGGAAGTGAACTTTGCTGTATTTCTCCCATGCTCTTTTGTTTTTACAACCACAGACTAAACAATTCAGCTGTGCTGTACATGGTGACTGCAGGCAAATAAAGAATGTGTGAGCCTGGGGGACACATCTCTGCTCCTGTGCTGCATCTCAGGGGCTCTTCTATGCTTTTCTGTTTGTTTTCTTCATCCTGGAGAAGGAAGAACAGCTGGGATCCAGCCAAAGCCAGAGCTTCTCAGAGAAAACCCATTTGTTTTTTTTTCCTGCCTTCCTGGGGCTCAGGTTAGCCTGGTGGCAGCCAGACTGGCATTTCAGAGTAGGGAAAGTGCACAGGGCTGACACACAAACACATTTGTATACAGATAAGCAAAACTGCATTTCAGATGTTATGTCACAATTTTATTTATTTATTTATATATTTTTGCAGTTTGCTGATAGATAAGAGCAGACTTTTAAAAAATGGAATCCACTGGTGATCTGTGGTTACTCACAAATATTATCCTATTTGTCTTAGCTCATTCTGTATGTTTGTAAGACTTAAATGCCACAGTGGTATCAAATCGCTGTGTCATCTTCTCTGGTTGTCCTGTCCTGGTAGTGGTTAGCCATGCATCCCAAAGAAATCAGAGAAAACAGAGAATTTATACTCTTTCAAGAAACCTCAAAAAACCTCCTTAGAAACCCTCACGTACAGTATTATATTCCTTCAAAAGGTCTTTTTAATGCATACTTTAACTCTGGATGATCTTATCTGTTTAATTGTTCTCAGTTAATCTTAGAGCTATGTAAATTCTAACCCCAAGATCATCATCATCTAACTGAGCTCTTCACTCTGAATTTTTGCAAAAAGATACACACACACACACACTTACCATATTATAATTAAACTGTGGAGTTTAATTAAGTATTTCCCTTTCTTGATTCTGTGTGATTTACTACTGGTTAAATATATGCAGGTGAAGAGCATATTCCCTGCCTCCCCACATACCTATAAATCATGCTATATGAATATATTAAACTCAGTTAACAAAGACTACAGAAAAAGGGCATGCTTCACTATGCATCCACTATCCAAAACCTTATGTGAAAATCATTACATTTATGTTAAAATTTGGACCATATGCTTGGTTGATATATCATTTTGAGACATAGTGAAAAAATATCTGTGAAAGGTATATGACAAGTGTCATCAAATTGTACATAAAGGTCGTATCTCATGTGAGATACATCTTATTATAAATTATTTGTAAAAAGCTTAGTCTTTTTGGAAGATCAAATAGTGCCAACATGCTGATTATATTAACCAAACATCCATCTGAAGAAAGCAAATTATGCAGGTGACTCAGAAAAGCTCTGACTCAAAACATACACTTTTTATGTTACATGCAGTAAAGGTCATTCTAAATTAACAAGCATTGACATTTTTATGAAAGAAGAATGATTGCTAATTCTTGTTACAGGATAGGTTTCAATTTATTGCCTTGTTCAATCATAATGTGTATTTGTTATGTAATACATCTGTATTTTGATACTAGAATTCAGCTGTGATGTGCTTTGTATTTGTTGATTCACAAAGACACAGATATACAATTCCTTTAGATTTTATACCATGCTCTTCTTAAATGTGTAAATTGTATCATTGATGTTTGTAAGCAATTCATGCAGTACTGGAGATTATACTCTAAAAACAATGTTTTTGAATTTTAGAAAATGGTGAAATACAAGATGCAAATTAATCTTTTCAGGTCCTTAATCATCTGCATAAAAAGTTGAGAAACATGTCAAAGAAGTCAGAAGCATCCAAGAAAAAGGTAGATTTCTTTCATTAACAATTCCTATTTGTTTATATTTTAGTTTTATGGGTAAGATAGTTTGGTATTCTATTGCTTGTTGCCAAAGCCATAATTGAGAGGAGGATTTGAAATGAAGTATTTAATGACATATTCAGTCTCGCATTGAACTCAGCAGGATGGGAATCTTCTTTGATCTGTGTTTTCTACCATAGTGGGTCAAGCCATTACGTGAGATCTTTGTATTTTGAACATGGGAGCATCTGAAATTTAGATATGGAGAGACCACCTCTCTATAATGTAAATGTTTCTTTTGCCTTACCAGCCTTTTTTTCTACCTTGTAAATATTTTATTTTTTCTTAAACTAGCTGATTTCTTTTAATGAAGAACTCCTAGCTTGTATGATGGGACTTGCAACTGAGATTAATTGTACTTCCTGATAGAAGGCTAAAAATAAACTTAAATTATTTTATGATTTTCCATAAAACATTTTTTTCTTTTAAGTTCAAGACTTCAGTTATATACTGGCTACCAGTAAAATTGTGAAGGGTCTTTAAAGCAGAATATTAGCTTTGCAATTTACAGCAATATTTGAAAGATGTGTTCATGTAGAGAATTTGACAGATAATATAATATGGTTCTGATTTTTGAGCAGATTTGACCACAGTAATCATTTGACTAACTTCTCAGTTTATGAATGTGGAGTCAGAAAAAACCCTTAGGCTACAGCTCTTCATTTGATCTGATCACTATTACCATATGGGCATGCAGACTATCTGCAATGTAGATGAGATATACATGGGCTCAACAGGGAATAAATAATCTATTATTTATGCACTCTCTGTGTTAAAAAAAAATAATAAAAAATTATAATCTTGTCATAGATTTTAATTTCTAGAATTGAAAATATTACATCCCTGATTCTGTAGAACACTTAACATAAATATTTTGCACTTGCTCTCATCAAGGCCAAAGGTGTAGTTTTCAAAAGCGTTCTCTGTGTTGCCAACTCTATTCTCATGTACATTATTCTCAAACTGGAAATATCTGTGCATTTCCTCTAAGGACTAGCTCTTGACATTTCAAATAAAAATCAGATCTAGCTATGAACTTGCTTTCATAGTTTGAGGCATTGCAGGTAAGTCCAAGACTGCCTGGGCACCTCAGGGTTCAGTGAGCAAAGGGCAAATAAAAAGAAGCATAAAACTAAGATTTTTATTTATTTTTTTTTTTTTTACTTAGAATTTTCTGATCCTAAGGCCATAACTCACTTTTTCAAAGCAACTCTGTTTTCATTAGTATTTTTTATCTATCTGGTTACTGTGTGTTCTTCTGCTGCTATTTTGTTAACAAGAATGCATTTCAGACCCAGTTCTACATTTCTAGCTTTATTCACAGCTTTATAAAATTTTAGTAGTAGAATCTTAAAATTAATTTGTCTTGTGTCTGGAAAAAAAAAAAAAAAAAAAAAAAAAAAGTTATTTTAAATTATGAAAGTGCCTAAATGCTATTCTTTGTGCTGTTTGGTCACAAAGCAGCAATATTAGCATCATTCATTTCAGGCAGTTTTTATTTGCTAATGAGGAACCGTAAGCAAGATCCCATTAGGTAAAAAAGAGCTGCCCTTTAGTGTTACCTTGGTTGCAAATTATAGTCATAGTGGAAAGGTAAGCTCTGAAGTGAAGCTTAGGAGGAATAATGGTAAAAAACAGAAGTTGTGAGGATCCATTATGCAGAGCTACTTATGCTGCTGATATGAAATACCTTAAGTACAATAGTTACAAGAGACACATGGTCAACCTCAGCTTTCAGTGTATACAGTATTAAGAGTCAGTGATTTTCCTGGTGCCAGGCTTCTTGTTGTTGTTGTTTGTTCATCTTAATTTTGAAAAAAAAAATGTAGTAATACACATTTTAAGAAGTAACTGTGCATGCAATATCCAGACAGTGTTTTCAGCCAGAATATTAATGCATTAAATGGATCAGAGCATGAACTGTTCTTTATTTATACTTCCTTGTTAGCATAAGGAAGACTACTTTCCTGATGACAGCTGAAAGAGAAAATATTTGTGTGGCTGTTTTAGCATCAACTGACTTAAAATAAATAGGGCTAAATATAAAAAAAGGTTGTGAAGACATTTGAACCCTTGAGACTAAAATTATATTTTCAACAGGTATGTCCTTTGGTTTCTGTTGTGAGATTTTGCTAACCAGCCATATATCTCCCATAGATTATTTCAGCCTGTTGCCACAGAAATTAAGATTTTCCCTGCAACTTTCTGTAAGTTAAGTCACATGGTGATTATTTAGGTCAAAGAATTAGTACCAAGCATTAATCAATTCAAGAAAGTATAGACTAGGGTCAATAAATTAGCAAAAAATCCAGGAGGATTGTCTGTGCTGCAGTATATATCACATTGTGGGTTAGTTTGGCTTGTGAAGAAGAGCTGAAGTTGTCTGCAGAATTATGAAATGTGAATAGAGTAATTATAATGACCAATAACATAATATGCTTTAGCATTGCCATTAGGCTTTTATCGGGAAAGTGGCACTTGTTAGAGCCATACATGTATTATTTTTTTCAGCAACTGCAAAGCAATAACAGCTGATTCTGAAGTAAGCAAAAGGTAAAGAAAACATTAACAATCAAACTCCTTTGTGCCTTGGAAAAATACTTGCAACACCTGAAATGTCTATAATGACTGATACTGTGGCTGTCAGAAGGGATCTAAGGAGCTTTATATCTCTTTCTTGTGAAAATACTGAAAGATGAGGCAGCACCAAGGATATTTTGCTCCTTGTGTTCAAAGTACAATTACAGGAACATTCAAGTTCCTTCCTTATTTGTCTTTTTTTTTTTTTTTTTTTTCCTAGTCTCATTCCAGAATGTTGTTGGATGATCCTCACATGGAAATTTTATGTTCAAATGAGAGATTTTCAATATAATTCTGCTCCTCTTTAGATTCTTCAGCAAATGTTTATTCTGACTGCTCTAAGCTCTTTCACTAGCTGCCTTCATGTACAATAGATCTCTTGAAATTTTGGTCAGAAATCCTTGTGCACCCAATTAAAATATAACTTATTAGATCTGGATGAGAGGCCCCAAAGACCTATATTATTATTTTGTTACATCAAGCCTGTATGCACATCAGAAAAGGCTAGGATTTTGTGTAGGAAGTGAGGAACATCATTCCTTATTTTTGAGCAAGGAGATGTATTTCCCTTTTGCTGCAGAATTTTTAAGGCTAGAATTCTTCTTGCATTACTTCAAAATAAAGTCCATATAGGTAATGAGGTTCATTTGATAATAAATATTATTGTTAATAAATATTTAAGAGTGTATTATATTTGTGTGCTTTTTTTTTTTTTTTTTTTTTTTTTTTTTTTTATTATTATATAAACAATGCTTTTAAAGCAGGTTTAAAATTAATTGTATAAGTGCTTATAAGACATCTGTGTTTTCCTTTCCCTGTCTCAGACAGCACAGACTGTGTTGGTGGTGGTAGTGGTTTTTGGCATCTCCTGGCTGCCACATCACGTGATTCATCTCTGGGCTGAATTTGGAGTTTTCCCACTGACTCAAGCTTCATTTATCTTCAGGATAATTGCACACTGCCTGGCTTACAGCAATTCTTCTGTGAACCCGATTATATATGCATTTCTCTCTGAAAATTTTAGGAAGGCCTACAAACAAGTCTTCAAGTGCCAGATAGGTAATGAATCACCTCTGAATGATGCTAAGGAAAATAAGAGCCAGATAGATACACCACCAACTACCAACTGTACACACGTGTGAATTTCAGAACGTCCTGTATGTTGGCTCTTCAGCTGTGTGAACGAGACTTCTAGAAAACAAAGCACAATGAGCTTTATCCTAGCTTTTTCTTGATAAAGCTAATTGCTAATAAGCTATTTAATGTACTGACATTGCATTTGTTGCAAACTTTCATGAAACTGGTATGAAAGAAAACTGAGCTGGTTCTTTGTATCTTAGCTTCACCAAATAAAGCTCCTGGACCTTTAAAAGATACTTCAGAAGAAAAGTTGGTGATATGTCTGCATTCTTATTCATTAAGCGTAAGTTCTATAAACATTCATGTATATATACAAGGATATGTTGACATGGACAAGTCACTGAACTTTCTGACATCTTACTCTGTAGAAGTGAAGAGATGGCTGAATTCTAACTTAGAGATAATAAATACTATGGTACTATGATTTCAGAGAGGAAAACTTTCATTATCTCCATCAGATTGTTTTGACAATGCTTTTTCTCTTTTTAAAGTAAAGATGTGCTATGATGCTGAGTTGAAATAACCCATGTACAACTTGAGATAACTGCTTTAGAGAGGCAATGCTGATTTTATCTGTTCAGCTGTCTTGTTAATGTAAAACACTGAGTGATGATGGACTTTTTAATACTTTGTATGCCTACCTTACTGCATACACAGAACTTTTGTGTACACTATATAAGGTTTTGTTTATGACCTGTATGTAGTTGTATCAAAATGAGGATTTCTCTTAGGGAAGCTTTTCTATAGTTTTTGCATGTGTGTATATGCGTGTGTGCATGTTTTGTTAACTTTGTAGACTTTGAGATGGAGGTACAGTTTTAAATGTGCAGTATCTGTATTAATTTTAAAATACTATGTTTCATAAAGAAATTCCAAGCAATGTTTAAGTGTTTTAAAACAACAATCCATTAAAAGATCTAAGAGGGGTTTGATATCAAGAAACTCTAAAATGGAAAAATTCAGAAGCATGTATTAAAATCAGTACAAAGTGCATAATGTAAATGGCAGAATCTGAAAATTCTTAAATAACACGAGTGATTTTGGCAATTTTATAAATGTTCTTAATATGTCCTAAGCAGTAAGCCTCTAACGAAATAGCAGAAGAGTACTCAGTCCTTTGAGAACATTATTGTTCGCTGGACTATTATATGATTTACCATTTATATTAATGATCCACAGAATCATAGAATAAATCAAGTTGAAAGAACCTCTGGACATCCTTTCAAGGCAGGGCTGCCTTCAGATCTGGATCACTTCCTAGTCTAGGCACGTTTTGTAAATTTCCAGGGATGGCAATTCAACAACTTTTGGTCAACCTGCAACTGGGATTCCCACCTGCAGCTGGGATTTCCCATGATGTAACTTGTGACCATTGCCTTCTGTCCTTTCTCTGTGCAATCCAGAAGAGTCTTCTGTCTAACCAATCACGATGTAATCGAAGATGGCAATTAAATTTTCTCTCAGCCTCCTCAGCACCAACCTGAAAAAATGAGGCTCTCTGTATCTCATCTGTTGTGATCCAGCCCCCTGGCCTTCCACTGTGCTTGCTCCAGCCCAGCCATCCCTCTCACATACTGGGGTGTTTGAAATGGGACAGCATGTTCCAGATATGGTCTCACTAGCACTGAGTAGAGGGTCTAATTGCTTCCCTAGATCCTGTGTTTTTCTGCAGAATTACAGTCAGTCAATCCAAGTCCAAGTTTCAGGACTCTGGATTTGGCTTTGTTGAACTTTATACATTTGATAACTATTATCCTGTTCCTCTGGCTTATTGAGGCTCCTCTGAAAGGAAGCCTTGCCTTTCACTGAATCTAGCAGTTGCCCAGGTTTGGTGTCATCTGCAAACTTGCTGAGCGTTTCCTGTCCCCTGTTCAGGTTTTTGACGAAGATGTTAAACATTGTTGGCAAGATACTCTGTCAGATATTTTTTTCTCCACAAACATGATTAAAAAAAAAAAAAAAAAAAAAGTTTGGAGTGGTGAAAGATAACTATGGGAGAGTCTCTCCAAATCAGTTATGGAGGGTTAGCTGACATGAAAATGTCTATGTTTACATGCAAGTATTATCTGCTTGGAACCAGTAAAATAAAATTAAAGATGTTGAATTAAAAATGACGGAATAATATTGCATACATGATTGTGTCAGTTCCTTCATATGAAGAAACAGTATGATGTTATTGCTAGGAACACAAAATATATGAAATTAATTAATTGGAGAAGAAGGGCTTATCTGTACAGCAAGCTATTTTCTGGGTTAAATTTGAGCTTAGGAAACAGTCTATCACAATTTTACAGTTTCTTTAAGCTTTCAGATTTTTATGTCCTAATTAGATTGTTAAATAACTATCAGTCTTCAGATGAGCTTATAACATAATAGGTGATCCCACAGCTTTGAAAATTATATATTGTTTCCTTTAAAAATTTTGCTTTTTTTTTTCTTTTACTTTAAATAAAAAAAAAATAAAATGCAAATATAAAAATCATATAAGGTTATCATTGTGAGTTTATGGTTTCATCTGGAAAAGTCTTTTTCTTAGTTGTAAATAATTTAAAACACAATTGCTTGATAGTCAGCAATGGGACTTCATCTCTGAAATTTTGAGGATGAGGGAGTGGGGAAGACCAGCAGTAAGAGATACTTTTGAAGCCCTACCTGATTCCTGGTGAGTGTCAGTAAAACTTCCACCTCTCTTCTCAGAGAAACCTTAACAAGCACCTGTCACTCTAAAACTTGGTTTCTTGAATAAAGCACTCTCCTTTTAATCAGTGTCCCTACCATGGCTTTGATGTATTCAGCTGTGACCCAGAGGATGTTAATGTAAAAACAGTGTTAATGTATGCTGTGAACTGCATCTAGCCCTTAAGTAGCAGGGGTTTATGCCAGAAATATGGATAATTTGGGCAGAAAATCAGCAAACAGGCACTAATTATCCCTGACTAAATGCCTGCTTTTAAGTTCTGAGTTTACTGACTGATTATTGTTTCTTGTGAAGAGCAAAATAAGTTTACCACACTTATTTGTCTAATATGCTTTGTTACATGTTTGTAACCAGAAACACTAATCACAGTGTACACTAAAGAGAAAAAAAAAATAAAAAAAATAAAAAAAAAGATATTTTCTCTAACTACGGTTGAATTTTCCACTCAGATCAATAATCCCAGTGAATTCCACCATACTGTTGTATTAAGGAGACAATATTATTCCATACAAATTAAAATATGCAACAGGCATGATTACTCTAATTCCTCTCAAACTAAAGCAGGGTATTCATGTGTAATTAAAAAAATACTTAAATTTATACTAATGTCTTAATTAATATTTCTCAAAAATTGTGAGAATTAGAGATCCCAAATAAGAAAAGTTACTCACATATTAATATTTAAACTCCCTAAATTTTTATTTTATGTATTGTGTCAAAATGCTGTTCCTTTGTGCTGTTTCACAAGTATCTCCAAAATTTGAAAATATATTATGCATTTTAACACTAATGATAGAAGGAGTATATCCCATCAAATCAAGTAGGAGTTGTTCAGTCCTTCTTAAAACCATGCCTTAGTAGAGAAACAGAAGTCTTTTCTTTCCACAGTTTTCTCTGCAGAGTGTATTAAACACCCATGGAAAGGTAGCACTTCTGCAGCACCTCATCCTAATGTGAGAATGTCTCATTTCTTACACACCTTTAGCAGAGGGTGTAGAGGAGCTTAGTTCTGTCCATCTTCTGGGGTAGTACTAGGACATTTCAGCAGGTTTCTAGCCAATTTTGCATTTTATATTTTAGAATTCCAGTGTGTTTTTTGTTTGTTTGTTGGTTGGTTTTGTTTGTTTGTTTGTTGTTTTAACAGTTGTTGCCTTAAAAAAAAAAATGTGAAAATTTCATTAAAACACTGCATCAGTGGAAATTGTAAAGATTTATGTTTAAGGAGGTCAGGAAACAATTCCATTGAGGTTCTTCATGCAAGGTTAGCCCTACCTATTTGTGGGTAAGAGTTTAAAGTATGATAAAAGTCGTCAGCTGAACAAAAAATTACAGCAATGCTCTTCTTCAGCTAATACAGCTTAAAACATTTCACATCCTTCAAGATATAAGTGCAGTCTTCAAGATGTAAGGATCCATATGCACACTGTGTATAATTATACATAAACAAGACTTGGAACCCATACTCAAAATGAATAAATAAATAAATAAATAAAATAACAGCACTTAACAAACATTTAAGATTCATCATCTAGATTAAGATTCATGCAGATTCATCACCTGCAAACATGATGAAAAATGATGGAAACTTTCTCACCTAACTTGACAGGTAACTGTATCATCCATTTAATAAATTTTAACAAAAGGAGGTGATAATTTTAGTTCAAAGTGAAGAACTAAATGGCCTCTTCTATGTGAGTCATAAAATTATGTATAGATTTCAGTCAGGAGTATGTACTAAACATTTATGATATGCAATAATGGAAACATTCAGAATTCCTTAAAATTTATTTCTCATATCAAAAAATATAGAAGTTCCTAACATTTTCTCATGTCTAAGGTAGGTAAAAAAAAAACATGTGAAAACAATAAACCTAACAAAAATGTCTGAAATTACATACAAGAAATTACTATGACTGTATAAGGAGCAAACTTTAATGTTATGGTTGTGTTCCTATCTTTAGCCCTAAAGTTCTTTCAGTCTTTAGTATGATTAAATTAATTGGATCACTGATTATTTACCAATCGTTTTGAAGTCTCTTCCAGATTTAAACATTGAGAAAAACATATATATTTCAAAACATTTATTTTTTTCCCAATATAAGACATTTTAATGATTTTTTAAGTTATGATGCTTCAAGGTATATATTCACCTTCACTGTACACATGCACATCTTTCTTAAAATGTTATTATTATTCTTTTCATAATATATTATATACCCATTTAGAAAAAAAAAAAAAAAAAAAGTAATTATCTCCAAGAGATAAACGTAAAGCTTTGTATATTTAATGTTACAGTAGAATAAGTCTTACTTTACATCCAACATTATAGGGAAAGTGAGGGATCTTTATATAAAGTAATGTTGTAAATGCATTATTTTAAACATCATTATCTTTGTGGCTTCTTCACAGTATGATGTGTCATGTTGTACTTAGTGGTATTTGTTGCGTTTTGGGAAAGTATAAAAATAGAGAAAAAATCCACTTCTGCCTTATGCAGGTTGTGTTTGTGTTATATATTCAGTATGCATACAAATGTTGAAGACCAAAAAATTAAAATTCTGTGTTTGTTTCAGTGTATAATGAATGTAGAGTAACATGCAGTTGTTCTAAGATATACTCTATTTTGCATGAATTTTTAAGTGATTTTTTCAATAGATCTGTATTGTTTTTGCTTCTCTTCATAATATGAAATACAACCTCATTTTCTTACAAAATGCTTGCACAATATTTGAAAACAAGCACTGTCCTCAGGAAAAAAATCCAGAAAAAAATAGTGTATGTGATACTCAATAGACTTTCATGACTAGACGTTATTATAGGTTGAAAATACCCTTATGAAAACTTAACTAATATAAAAAAAACATTTTCACTTTCAAGTACGTAAATGCAGGAGGTATGAATAAAACTGGCTGGTAAAAGTCAATTGAAATTGATTGAACTCATTGACATTTCTTATTCAAATACAGTTTCAATCTCTGTGACACATTTTGCTTAAGAGATATAAAACCAGAGCCAGATCCATGTATTTGAATATGAAAAGAAACAAAATACTCCAGTGATATGAAATCCAAACTTATTTTATTAAATGAAAGCCTGTGTGTGGCTCCACTTTCGGAAAATGCAGTCAAATCGATTTATGTTTGTGTGTAGATCTTGATTAACCAAGAGAAATGGCTATTTCAATACAGTAAAAATGTGTAGATGAGCATGAAACCAGAACACGGTGAGTTTTACACCTAATAAAATATACTTTAAAATATATATATATATATATTATTGGCATGCATTTAAAATGATGTGCACTTTATCAGTTTTACCTACTCAAATATTTTGTGCAGTTCGGAACAATCATTTGTGGACATGTGTACTTAACATTTGTAGATACATGGGAGCATCCTGGCCATAGATATTTACAGGACTATGATCGAGGTCTCATATTATAGAAACATTGCTTAAGCTCTATAGCATGCTCCTCTTGAAAGAGTTTGCTTTTGTGTTGTTATTCAATTCATTGATAAACATCTAATGATCTGTAAAATTTGCTGTAAAATCTCTTGTTTAGTAATAAATCATCTGAGCTCCAGAGATAATTCAGATTTCTAGCAATACCTATAGAGATTTTATCAACCTGGTTATGTTTAATGTTAATATTCTGAAAGAAAATACAAAAATGTTGCTTATTTTTTGTAGATTTCATGTTTTTGGGTGAGGTGATAACAAGACAGTATTATTAATTTACATTAAATTTCACTGTAAATTTAGCACAAGAAAACTGGTAATTTTAATACAGTAAAATTAAAAGTCATACATTTAGGAGAGAAGAACATGAGGAAATTTTAAGAACTGATTTTTGAACTGGCAAATGATGAATTTGAAATTGTCAGCTCTTTAAATGTAACCATTGACTCTGTAACTGAAAGAACTTGCAAAAGCCCTGAAGTTGTCAATTCAGAACATGGAGGTACCTTAGGTTGTGCCACTGAAAACAGAGAGACTTTCACACAGAAATTTCAGCAAAGAGAGACAGTTACTAAGTAGTTCAATTACATCACGTACCTCTGTACCCATAAAAAGAAATACCTGGTTCTATGCCACTCTTAGAAGAATGGATGAGTTAGTAGGATCCAGTACGGTGAAATTAAACTAGAAGAGTTACATCTGTAAATAAAGTGGAAGCATTTTATGAAATCATGGGTATAAATAACTCTAGAATGCTTAATCAACAAATACAGTATATTCCCCTTGCTTCAAATCATGTTTGAATATTCCTCCAAAAGATTTTATGTATTTAAGTCTCAATGTGTGGACTAGGTGGTAGTCAAGTAGCTTAAGTAGCTTAAGTGACACAGTATTTAGATCTGATGATCAAAATGGTCCCTTCTGCCTTACTCTATTAGTATTCTTACCCTCATTTTTGTAATTAACAGTATGAGAGCTATACAGATATTAAGAAGTTCATCACAGAGCTGAACTATTATTCAGTCTAAAAGTGATCATCTGAAGATGTATGTAGAGTAACTCAATAATTGGGCTACATCCTGGAAATGCTGTACAGCAATTAACATGGTTGAAATCTTTGTCATATGTATTGCCATTGCTAGAGAAGGAAGTAAAATGATACTACACGCTTTTCTCATTTCACCTAGTTATTTTTTTGCCATAATTACTTAAAATGTAATCACTGCATTACTTTTGCATAGCAAATTACAGTTTTCATGAGAGCTACAAGCTGACTGTTGCTGGCACATTCAAAGCACCTGGCAGTAATTGTGTTTCAGTCCATAAATCAAAGCGGAGGCTTTTTACCAACCTGTAGGGAAACTGTTGGAAATATTTTCAAGCTATGTGCTCTCACAATCATGTTTACATTTCAGTTCTGCTTAAAAAAAGCACTGTAAAAACTAATGCTATACTGAACATATATGATCTGCCACTGTATTTCTGATAGAGCAGTCAGAATTTTGGGGAGATTTATACAGGTTGGCTGATTAGATAGACCTGATTAATGTTCTGAGTGAGTTAGGAATAAGAGCATCAAAATCTCTGCTGTTTTGAATTCTTCTCCCTTGCAGAAGTTGTATAATGCTCTGTTCACAGCATTCTGTCACTTTGGAGGAGTTCCCCTTAACCTGATATCAGCAATTAGACTGTACTTCATGTACTACATGCATCTCTAGAAAAGAGACATCTAGCAAAGAGACTGCTACTAGTACTACTGAAGAATATACAGAGAAGGTCCTTGGTTTTCACCTCCCCAGACCCTCAGTGCTCCAGGAGAACAGCAAAGAGATTGTTCTGTCCCATGGTAAGTAAGCAGCCTAACTGGGATCTTGAGCATCAAAGAAAAGACCTGTGTACTTTCAACCCTGAAATCTGTAATTCTTTAACATCACAGCAGTCACAGGAATGCTTTTTCTCACTCCTCCCCATATGTTGCCATCTGTCATCTAAGGTAAAATTCATCTTGCTCTAGCTATTCAAATAAATGAATCCCACAATTCTGTGTAAAGACAAAATATGTTTCTATAGATCCAAGGGTATTCTGATAATATGTTCTCATTCAGTAGATGAAAAGTAGTACCTAATTATTAACATCAGAGCAGGAAGAAAAAAGAATAGGTGGAGAGGGAGTAAATGTTCAAGAACAACAGTGTTGTTGAAGAGAATATACTCAAGGCTCCAACTTTAAACCTCTACATAGAAAATACCTTCTGAGAAGTTTTCTGATGATCTATTAATTTATTAATATAACAAATGAGCAGAATTTTCTGTTTAGGTCATTATTGACTTTGGTCATTATTTTGTATGTAGTTGTCTCTCAATATCTTGAATAAGCCTTGCAGAATCATGTTTCTATTACCTTGTTCCTTGTTGCTCTAAAAAGCTGACCCAAGATGTGTTCTCTGCTGCTCTTGTATTCATGTGGTTGAAGAGTTAAATGTTTTCTGTAACTCCTTTGGTGATCATAAAATAAAAAAGATTATTTTACCTCCAGGTCTGAAGACACCTTACTGCAAAGCACAGTTTATGTATAATTCCCTGTTAAGCATACAGGGAAATAACCCAGCATCACTTGAAAGGCTTCTCAGTGGGAAAATGAGACAGAGCAAGTAGGTCCAAGTATGGACTTAGAATTAAGCATGGGCTTGGAATTTTCATATGAAGTATAAGAGCTGACGCTCATGTGTGAAATTTGCTTGGAAATAATGCTCATACTAGGATCCCATATTGGAGAAAACTTACAGCTAAAAGTAATGCATAACTATACCACAAATATGTCCAGAAAATGATGTACAGAAAATCATGTCCAGAGAAAGGCTCAAGAATACAAGACTGCTTAGGAAGATTTTTAATTACAGAAACCTTATTAATTTCTTCTTCTAATTTTCCCACATCCATAAACTTTCTATAATGTCAAATGAGAGAGAATCTTGTATTTAAATTATTTATTCAACAGTTGCTATTAACATATTAATATATTTAATATAAAGACAAGACTTTTTTCCTCTTTTTATGAGACATTTTATCAATGTCTCGGTTCATTACAAATGAAAGTTGAGTTTCCCACTTTTAATGTGAATCTTACAGTATTTACACACCTATACTAATCAGATAATTATGATTTACCCAACTATGTTAATCAGAGACCTCCCCCACTTTTCATTGTGAAATACTGACTTTCAAATGATTTTAAGCAAAATCAATTTCCATCACAATAAAAGAGCATGGTAATAAAATATCTGTTTCGTGGCTGATGGAAATGATTATAGCAGGAACTATTCTGTACTTAATTTTTAAAAATTGACTTCAAGTTATAATTATCTTTTCTTTTTGTATTAATATTTGTAGTGTTTAATCCTGCCTGGCTAGAAAGATGCAAACTTTATTATTTGCTTGACGACAGAGATTTCTAAAAAAAAAGTGTATTAGTCAAATTAAAAGTCAAAGAACTGAATACCTACATCTATGCATGTCCTCCTTTTCTAATCTGTGAAAAAAAAAAAAAAAAAAAAAAAACAGTTACTGAAAAATATGTTTTTAATTACTTTTATCCTACCAATAATAACTGCGTATAAGACAGAAAGAAGAGGGAGAATACTTTTAAGGCTACATTTCTAAAGCTGAGAATGGTATTATACTAAATCATTCTGAAAAGCAAGAGAGTAAATTAGTGAAGTGTAATTAGGGTAAAACTGTTCTTTTACATCCAGCATATTTATGTAGATGACTAAGGTCATCCTTTGTTTTCATTAAAAGAAACAATGAAAACTCTTCCTGTGAACCAAATTATATTATGTTATAGTTATTCCAGTTGTATTGATAACATATATTTCACCTATGCAACACAAGAGTTATTGTTAAAATAATCATCTTGACTTTACTGAAGGAAAACAAAAGATAAAATCACAAATATATCACAGTAAAAGGTATTCAAAGAAATAAGTGGGATTTCAGTTTGTCTATTTGGACAGAACAATTATGATACTGGGCCTGTAAACTATCACTCAACTCTTGGACAGTTCTCTAGTGTGCAGTGTTTTGGGATGGATTGGCAAGGATGAATCTTCTATGATTTATCAGTCAGCAAATTTTACTAGCAGTTTATTTATGTATTTATTTTTCTTTAAGCTTCCCATGGAATTAGTGAATCTTTCCAATTATGTCAGTGGAAATTGGATCCGACTCCCTCTCCCACCACAAAATCATGTTCAAATTGCTGTGTGTGCAGTCTTTGTCCATGTTACAAAATGACACTCTTCTGAAGACAGAAAATGAAATATGTTCTAAGGAGGAAGAAAATCTCCCAATAAGCTTTTGATGTCATGAAATCTGACCTTTATATCAAGAAAGCTCCAATGTCTATCACTATGTGACTTGACCCCATTAGTTCTCGTTTGAAGAATTTGAAATTGAAGGTTTAAATTAATTCCTGAAACCCCTTTGACTCCCTACTGCTGAAAAAAAAAAAGGAAAAAGGGAGGAAAGACTAAGTAAAGGATGATCATTTGTTATAGATTATGGATTTATGAAGTAATGATATATCCAGAAATATCTAGATGATGCATAAATATTCTGTGACAACATTTGATGCCAATTTAATGTAACATACTCAGTTCTAAAAAATCAGGTAAAAGTGATTGATTAAAACAAAAATGCAAAACATTGCATGATACCATTGGTAATTCAGTCAAGAAATTAGAAAATAATCTGCCTGAGAGGCAGTCAATATATATTAATCATGCCAGTTGCAAAAAGTGGTGAACATTTGTTCTCTCTTCTCTGTTCTCTATTTTTTATCATTGTGTAGTTTTAGGTTTTACTTTATTTTTTGTATTAACTTAACTTTCCTTAACAATTAACTTTTTTTCCTTAACTACTAACTTAACATTCCTTTTCTCGTATGAGTCATATTTTTATTTAAAAAATCCAGATCACAGTTCTACCGAACTAGTTATTTATATGTCTGACATATTTATATGATATTTGAAGTATACTTTTACATGTAGTAGTAGTAGTAGCAGTAAATCAAACACATATAATTGCATCTATCCCTAAATCTTGCTGAAGTGGTTGCCAGCTCTAATACTATGATATACCTCTGCAAGTGAGAGAAACTATTGGTTTATCCAAATGTAATAGACCAGTCTAAATCAAATAAATCTTCCACAGAGACATCAAACAGATGTCACTGGAACATCTTATTTTGCAAGCATTATCAACTCATTAGGAGCTCTGAGACATTCTGTTCCATTAAACTAGGAACAGGCAGGCTGGAGTAGGTGTCTAAAGCATTATGTAGCTCCACGTGTCTGTTTGCTGTGCTTAATCCTCACTACCTCTAACAATGTTTTCAGTGAAGTTAATTGTGTTATAAGGTTATACCTCTAAGAGCTATGTGACTGCAGTCAACCAAGTTGAGCCTTGGTTAAATCACTGAGAACAGCTATCTGCTACATTCTTAAAGCTTATTTTGGTAAATCTGTCTTCAGAGTTTCTTCTTTTGTTGTTGTTTTGTATCCTAATCTCTTATTGTTTGTCAACCTCTACTTTTATTGATGTTAAAGACAGTATTATCCTATTTTGAGTAGGAGAAAAGTGCAAGAAAACGATGGTGTAACTAATACATATAACTAATGGAAGACATTCCATTAGTTATATGTGACAGATCTCTCACAGTTACCTGGTGCAGGCCAGCACATCCTCACTCCTGGCAGGTCTTAAACATTTTGGATGCTTCGAATTTATTTATTTTTTCCATACAAGCTCAGCCCATAGCACATCCTAAATACTGCATTTAATACACTTTGCTGTTTTTACTGGAGCAGTACTCCTGAAACCCAGAAATGGGTTTCCAGAATCCTTGATGCTGTACTTTCAGAGGAGAAAGAAAAAAAAAAAAGAGAGAGAGAGAGAGAAAAGAAAAACAGCACATGTTCTTCAAAACTCTTCCTAAACCAGTGCCAGTGTTCAGAAACCTACAGTAAGAAACAATAGAAAGTATTAGCAGCACAACTTTAACTTCATACTTCAGACACTCATTTTATGTTTTCAACAAATACAAAGTTATTTATTGTTCATTTATTTATTTAACATTAAATATTGAAGTGTGTATGGTAATTCTATTTATTAATATTAATTATACACACTAAATTATATTATGTGTATTAATTATATTTATTAATATTTATTAATGTTGAATATTAAATATTTGTTTGTTTTAAGTTAAAAGTTTGCATTTATGATCTCAGAAGCTAAGTGGCAGTCCAAGACTAAACATGTGTCTTGGAGACAAATACTTCAAAGGGTGATAAAGAGAAGCTTCAAATAGAGATAATAATGCGAGTTAGAATTCTGATACATAAACGTGTTACTACTCTAGTAAACTTAGAACAAAGTATGTCCTTTTTGCAGAGTTGCATTACTAAGTGTACAGTGTTTCTTTCAGCATGCCACAATATTTTTTTGGAAAAAAAAAATGTTTTTTAATGTGAGATTAGTGACTTTAAGAGTCAGATACCCAGGGAATACTCAAAACATTCCACATGCAGCTGAAGCATGAAATGATGACTTGGAGGAATATTCTGCCTCTTTCCGCAATCTATATAAATTAATCTTAATACAGTAAGTTCTCCATGATCCAGAGAAAATCCTACCCTATATCCTAATCCTATCCAGATCCTATTTTGATCTTTATAGTTCTTTTCATTTAGTGAGTAGAGGTAGGAAATGTAGGATCTCCCTGGCACATGTTTATTTGCAAGCTCTTCAAAATAATATCTTTATCCCCTGGTCTGTATTGAGTTGGTCTGGGTGGAAGGGAGAATGTTTGAAGAATAAAGTATCTTTGCATTAAAAATATCAGCTTACTGTGGAAAAAAAAAAAAAAAAATTCTAAAAAAGAGTTTTCTAAGAATTCTGAGGCCCCAAAGTATTATTTCCTGAGCTTGTGTATGAAACTTTTAGACAGTTAAACAGCTCCTTTCCTTCTTCAATCTAATGGACACATACCTTTTGATTTCCCAGATAGATGACGGTGAATTTAATCATAACTCACTCCTCCTTTCCTCTGCCAAATGAAGACACTCAAGAGTTCCTGTGACCCTAACTGAAGTGGCTCTAAAGTCAAAGAAGACAGTTTAAAAAATTACCTAGTAATCAAGGAAAACAAATATTAGAACACCACTCACAGTGTTGGGGTCAGATATGTTTCAAAATGCCACTACATTTATCTAGATCAGATGTCTCCAGTTAACTGGAGTAGAACTAATAACCTAAAAGATGAAAAAGTGCTACATTATGAGCATGAATAAAAACTGATGCTTAGCTTTTTGCATGGCTTTTTTCAGATACAACTAGAGGAAATTGTCACACATGAAAGTCTTAAAAGGCTCTAGGAGAAAATTGAGCAATGTCTTGTGCTAAAGACATCAACAGTTGACATAAAACATTCATCAGGCTGCTATCTGTGAGCTCATCATTTTAATTAAAATGCCAGAGTCACATCCTTAAAGGATTCAGCAGAAATTTCTGCTCTTACTCCTGCTACTAGACCTTAGTCTGGGCAGGTTTGAGCTTCTCTGGATCCATTTGGGGTAAGCTGAAATCTTAATATCACCTTCTGTGCACAGGCCCATCGAGTCCTCTCTCTGCCTAGGGCAGTGGGCTTCAACACCCACTGATGGCCAGACAGTGCCCTGGGTCTGGACCAGGAGGTCTCCATCCATGTGCTGTGCTCAGCCAGGCCCACAGCCAGGCAGGACAGAGCTGAAGGGACATGGAACCCATTGCCACCTTGCTGGGGCAGGGGCTGACAGCCCTGTGGCTGACATGGGGACCTGGGCCATGCGGGAGACCCAGGGACTGGGCAGGAACAGTGACTTTGGGTCCCGAGATAAATAATTTGAATTTTTATTCATAAACTCATCAACACTCTAACCATAAAATGGAGCCGGTAATTAACTTGTACTAGTGATACAGAGCTGACTGAACAACCCTGTAGGAATTTAATATAATCATTGTGCAGTTGTGAAAGAGCAGATGATTCCTGTGTCTACAAAACTAGATATCACAAATATTTATTCCATATGAAATTTTCACATATTCATTGTGTATTAGGAGCTGAGAGATGATTTTGGTGAAGTTGAACATATAAGACAATACTGTATGCTCATAACTACAAAGTATAATGAACAAATAAAATATGCTTTATTGTACAAGGTAGCAAATATTTCCTGTGTACCTCATAAATCTGAGGATACTGTAAAAAGATGCCTGTGTTGTTGTTTTTTTTTTTGTTGTTTGTTTGTTTGTTTTCAAAATATATCAGGATATATCATTATCCATCAGATTAGCTTACGGGCTTCTGAGGAAAGTATTTGCCTAATGTTCTTTGCAACGTTCTTGTTTGTGTCCTAGAAGTAGCACAGGGAAAAAAAAAAGGAAAAAAAAAATTGAAAGAAAAAAGTTAAATAAGGTTTATATGAGACGATTAGGGATTATTTAAATCTCATCAGTTTGGGTGAGAAATCACAAGTTTATTTTTCTATTTAGAGAGTTTATTTCTCTAGAGAGCCAACGGGCAGCTACATGTCCAATTTTTCTAGTATAGCACGGATAATAAACATTTGTTTTTTCATAATGTCTGTCATAATTTATCTGTGATGATGACTTTCATGTGATGTGAAAACACATTTTTCTGATGGTATTTTTTAGCAACACTGGTTAGAATTTCTATCGCTCTGCATATGGATTTTATCTCATGCATTTTGGTTCCAACTGAAATGGCGGACTTGGAACATTGCTCATTACTGTAAACATAAAATAGATATAAACAAGGCCAGCTGATGACAAAATCTGGTGTTAGGCTCATCATCCAAGATCTGAAAGTCTACAGCCTCATGATACAAATTGCTGATAAGAATTCATTTTCCTGGTTTTGTTTCAGAAAAAGTCGACAGGATAACTTCTTATTATCAAACTTTATGTTGAATAAAGTCCTGCAAATAGTGTAAAAGCTGACATAAACTGACATAAACTCCACATTGTGTACTCTAGCATTTCAGTGGAAATTCAGTCATATGTTTGCATCTAATAGGGATCAGACTTGTATTGCTAAGTGATTGAATGTTGCCCAGAGGTAAATATTAACAATCAAGAAACAAGAGAGTATGGTGATAAGAGTCATAAGATAGAAATTTTACCTCTTCAAAACAGAAAAGCTCACAGCAAAAAAGACCTTCAGAAGTTCTACTTACAGCATTGGCAAATTAAGACAAGATCCAAAAAACCTTCTGTTATGTAAAACACTGGCTAAAGCTTCTATGTCTTGCACAGCAACCAAACATCTGTGTTGAATCTTTGTCCTTCTGGCTGACAACACAATTCACACACGCACACACATACACACACACACACACAAAAAAAAAAAAAAAAAAAGAGTCCAAACAATGCAAGAGTCACATCTTCTCTAAATTAGGGCTTGCTTTTGCTCTAAGTTTTATATTTGCTTACATTTACACTTTGCTTTCTAGTGACTCCAAAGGCTCTGTGGGTAAATATATGAAAGGACAAAATGGTGGATCCTCATTTACATAGACTACTCTGTATTTTTTTTGCATTGATTGTTTACATGCCTCTATCAAGCTGTTACAGAGAGATTACCTTGACAAACAACGCAAGAGAAAAAATAATAATAAAAAAAGCACTACGGAACTAATTTTAAAACAAAATAATAATAAATTCTGATTAGACAAGTCAGGTTTTGAAGTTTATTTATTGAAAAATCTGAGTAGGCTGTTCGTTCCCAAGCTGTTGTTGTTGTAACACTGATATTTGAAACTCTGTTTGCTTTGATAGAGCTTCTTTTTCTTCCCCATTTTTCTTGCCAGGATGCTATTAGAACCAAGCATTCTTAATTATTATATTGTGTGATAGTGGGAGGTCTTTGGAAATAAATGAGCATCTTTGTTTACTAATAGACTGTTAATATCAGTCTACAGTTATTAATAGATAGGAGTGTTCCAGCATTTTAAACAACACTAAAGTTGTGCATTTCATATTAGATGAAGCACATGGTATTGTTTTGATTGAATATAATATTTGCTTCTCTGAAGAGTTAGAAAAGTTAATGATAATTATAGATGGGTAAATTTTAAGTCTGGAGAAAAATTATCTTTTTTTTTTTTTTTTTGACATTTCATTTATGACAACAGTCATAAGCATGATACATAAAGTCTTTCATTCATTCAGTAACACCTCAGGTCAGGTTTCTCAAAGAAAAGTCAGAATAGGAGAAGGGCAGAAAGCTTATGTGTTAGACCTGATGGGTGTAGTTACTCTCGTTGTTTATGTGAGGTGATTGCAGCTGTATGTTGCTCATTTAAACTAGGTTTGCATCCACATATTGTTTTGCTGAGGTCAATAACTTTGTATTTGAGTAAAATCGATCTTCAAGAAAGGGCATCCAACCCTGATCTGAAGAAATCAAATCAGAAGACCAACCTTTGTCTGAAGAAATAAAAAATGTATACCAGCCAACTCTTCCTTTTCAGTCTATGTATTCCTAGTCCAATTGTTTAGCTGCATCTTCCATCTCTTGACTTCTTTTTTTTGCCTTTCTCTGCCAGCTGAAGAACTACTATGAAAACAACAGCGATTCCCACTCTGAAGCAAGAACGACAAGTCTTTTGGCTGTGATCAAGGGATCTTGAAATCTCAGACAAATTGTAGGTAAAAGTAACTGCTGCTCTTTAGAAAATTGGTTTAGAAAATTTAAAATAGAAACACATTCTATATCAGATTCTACCTCAAATATATGTAGTGATAATGAGACTCACAACTGCTGAAAGTCTTCCTATTATCATTGATGTTGAGAACATCTCTCCACCTTAGACCTCTTGTAAATCTTCTCTGGGGATTGTTTGTTTGAACAAAGACAAAGAGAACCTAGGAAAGAAAAAAAAAAAAAAAAAAGTAAATAACCTTTACAAGGAAAAGATATAAACTAGAAAAAGAGGATATACTGCAGAGAAAGTGACTTGTACTACCTATAAAAATCAAACCTTTTTTTCAAGAGCCCTGTCTCAGATCTCTTCTTTTTCTGAATTGCAAGTGTTGGCAACTGCAGAAGAGTGGTAAGTGAATACATAGATATACCAACAGCACAAGAGAATAAAAAATGAGCCTTTCAGAGAGGAACAGATAGATTTACAGACACACCAAAAAAAATGGTAGATGTGAGTTTGTGATCACTAATACATGACAGAGCAAGAGAATTTATTTTTTTTTTACAACTTGCTATAGACATGTATGAATTTCATTTTAGTATTTGCCAGCCAGATTCCACTCTCATTCAGTCAAACTGTAACATGAGTTTCATGGCTGCCTGTCAAGGTTTTGGCTGGGACAGAGTTAATTTTCTTTGCAGAGGTTTCTATGATGCTATGTTTCAGATTTTTGATGGTAACACACTGCTCTTTTAGTCACTGCAGAGCAGTGCTTACACAAAACCAAGGTCTTTCCTTCTCCCCATGCTGTTCAGGCAGCGAGGAGGCTGGGGTTCCCCAGGAGCTGGGAGGGGACACAGCTAGGACAGCTGGCCCCACCTGGCCAAAGGGATGTCCCACACCATGTGGCAGCAATAACAGATGAGGGAAAGAAAGAAAAAGAGGGGGGACACATTAGGGGTGATGACATTTGTCTTCAAGAAACCATTACGTGTGATGAGTACTGCTTTCCTGGAATGGCTAAACACCTGCCTGCTGATGAGAAGTAGAGAATGAATTCCTGCCTTGCTTGTGAATGCAGTTTTTTCTTTACCTAGTAAGCTGTCTTTATCTCAGCCCATGAGTTCTTGCTCTTTTACCTTTCTGATTCTCTTCCCCTCCCCCCCCCACCCCCCCATCTCACCTGAGGAGGGCTGAGGAGGGTGAGTGAACAGCTGTGTGATGCTGAGCTGCCTGCTGGGCTTAAACCACAACACTTTAAGCTGACATAACCTTCATGAGCTTTGGCATGTAGCTACATGAATGCCATTTGTGCCAGTAGAAATGTGGGGTACCACTAGAAAGAACGAATGCTTGAAGAGAGGAGACAGTGACTGGCTTCTTTGTCAGCAGAACCTGCTTTATGTCTTTCCAAAGTGGTTGTGAAATTACAGTTTTTTTTAGATTTCAGAGATGTCTTAGAACAGTTCAGTAGAAAGGGCAATGGTTAACATTAAATCTTCCTAGCTCCTGACTTTTTTTTCTTACCTTCCTTGTCTAAACTAGATATAAAATATCTCTCTTTTATTCATCCTAAGGGATTACTTTGCTTCTATCTCAAACCCATAAACTTCTGAAATAAAACAGCCCATCTCATTCCCATTTAACTCAAGTCCCGTGCTACCTCAATTCTCTGTTCTCTGTGCTGCAGGAAGAGCAATTTCCATCCATTTCCAATCCATTTCTATCTAGGCGATTCAGTGCCTTCTGCTATACTCAGAGCAAGGGTTCCTTAGCATTCAGCAACAGCATCTCTAGCCTGTTTTTGCATGTATCTGTCTGCAAAAAGATGTAAGGGTCTAACACAACCTTTTTTCTTAAATGAGGGCAAGCTGTCAGTACATCAATGATCATGGTCTATGGTTTGGTTTGTCAGGTTACTCTGACTGTAAATAATCATATGATTAATCACATATGATTATATGTGGCTCCTAGATCAGATGAGGAAAAAGTACTGGCATCAAGTATACTGCATATGCAATAACTACTATGTTGTTTATTTTGTTGTGTCTTTGAAGTTAATCACAGCGGAGGGGGGAATATTCCATGCAGGTATTTTTTTCTGATAATGGAAATGTTGTATTTTTCTATTGTTGTTTATTCTGTTGGAAAAGGCCTTATTTTCCTCTTCTTTCTGTCTGCTCTTTATTTAGGCTTCGAGCAACAAAGTAACATAGCTATTGAAATAATTGACTAATGGAAGCTTTAACTTTGACAAACACGGACAAAAACACACAATACTTTTACTGTCATCCTCAAAGGCACAAGTTAGAAACATCAAAAACACTAAAACTGTGTGCAAGGGTGAAGACGGAGTACACTTTGTAGATCAAGCCACAAAGAAGAGACGTGCTATGGATACCCAAGAGGTACTCCAGTGAGAACTTATCTTCTGCAAAGTCTGCTCTTAAAATGCACCAGAAGTGTTTAGCTGCATTTTCACTCTGCATGGAAAGTTCACTAACATAGTTTTCTGTTAATCCCAAATCCACCTTTTGTCACAATCCGGATTATAAATCCAAACAAAAATGTAAGCACAATGTATGTACTAAGTAGTCTCCTAATTTCACATGAGATTTCTAGAGATGTCAGTCACATAGTACAATATAAAAACAACAACAACAAAAACCCAAACACCCCCACCACCAACATACAAATACCACTGTATTTGACTTTACCTACTGTATTTGAAACACCACCAGGACATTCCAGTCCTCTGTCTCTTGTCTGTCACAGTCTTCATTCTGAGAAATATGCATACAGTGAAACAGAAAAATATTTATTTCATTTACACTGGAATTTATTTTAAATTGTGTTTTCACAGCTCATGAAAAGGTAAAATTGAAATGTCAGTTTACTAAGCTTTAAGAGTTTTACAATTAAGCTGAAAAAAGCTGAATTTCTTGCTAATGTTTAAGGTATTTCTTAGCAATAAATTAACTAATGCTAAAGTTTTAATAAGAGTCTAGCTGCTGAAATGGCGTCTGTCACTGTTTAGATTGTTGAAACCAAACTGCATCAAAGTTCTAAAGTATAGGACTAGAGGTATAAATTCCTAATGCAGTTTATTAATTGCTTCAGT
This sequence comes from Aythya fuligula, assembly GCF_009819795.1. Lineage (NCBI taxonomy): Eukaryota > Metazoa > Chordata > Aves > Anseriformes > Anatidae > Aythya > Aythya fuligula. Next base: position 97,441,273 of record NC_045560.1, on the reverse strand, counting down.
GTAACCTGATTTTAACCAGATTAAAACACATACTATTGATAATTTATATTTTTCTGGTTTGTGCCATAGCAATAGTTTTACATGACAACTGAAGAAATTTTAAATATTAATATGCACTTTAATGGCTCCAATTTTCATCAAAATTGAACATTCATATAAATATATACAGAAATGGTAGCAAATCAAAGCATTTTTTCATTTTTTAATCTTTAAAGTTTTTTTTTTTATTATTATTATTTATTTTATATTCCTATATTTAAGCAACTAACAGTTTAACAGAAATTTAACATCATCTTCAGGTTGCTCAAGTAGTAATTTAAAAGTACAGACTTTTTAGGGATTTATGTGTAGAAATATAAAATTGTATCAGAGTAATTATTTAAACTGAGTTGGGCCCCTTGTAGATTTAAATAATTGCCTCCTGAAGTGCATCTTTTGTGTACTCCATTGGTTTGACATCCTGCTTTGCCACGAGCAAGCTTACAATCTTTTCTGTTTTTTACTTTCTCTTTCTATCTGGATCTATCTCCCTCTTTCCCTTTCCCTACCTCCTTCTCATGCTCTTTTGCTTGTTTGTCTGTTTACATAATCTTGAAGGTGCTTTGTGTTTTTTTTGGTTATCCAATGATGTAGTGTTGGTGTCTGAAAGATGTTCCTCTAGCTGTCTATTTTGTAGTATTTTGTTGTTGTTGTTTCTTTTAAATTCTCATGTTTTAATTCATTATATTAAGCTTCAAGTGTCTTAGAGCATATTAGATATGTGCTAAGTGAATAGGCATGTAAATTGATGCGTTTTATACACACAGAGATACATAATAAATATATTTCTTTCTATTTATCTAAAATCATTGAAGACATACTAAATTAGATTATTAAGTATTCAGGGATGACTGAAGTGCCACAGTAGCTGTGGAAGAAGTGCAAGAAGCATAGGGATCCTCAAAGTAGTTAACAAACACTCAAGGCCAGTACCTTGTAATGATCAAGATTTACCTTTATTTGGGTTTCTAAAGAGCTGAGAATAAATAAATTACATAAATGTATTCAGGAGCACAAATCCTCTAGAGTAAATGTCAGTGCCATTGTAAACCACAGGTTCCTTAAAATTAACAGCTAGTACAAGACAGCATGTTTCTGACTCCTGGAAGACAAGTCGATTGCTTCTTGACAATACATTTGGGGGAGGGAAGTGAGCCCTTGAATGTCACTAGGGGAGGCAAAGCTTGGGAAGGAAGAACTGAGAAAAGTCACACATGAAGCAGAAGAGATCTTCAGTGTGTTCTGAGATTGTGACAGATGTGCTTATGAGAAGCTTGGCTGTGAAAGATATAGATGTCATTGCTATTTCACCAGTATGAGACAATAAAATGATATTAACTTACAAGTAACTGCATTTCTTATCTAACAGGACAACATAATCTTGCCTAGTTGCATTCATAATTGCATACGTAAAGGCAGTAATTTTAACTGGCTCCTGTGGAATGCAATCAAACATAAAACTGAAGTTTAATCTTGTAAATTTACTGACTTAAGCCCCTGCTCATAAAGCATTTAGTAGGAGTTAAGTGTGTGTATGTTGTTGCATACTGACAGACTTAGAGCTATATAAAAATACATTCAGAGCAAGTCTTCATTATCTCTTGCAAAGCTCAGAATAAGATCAGAATGAATTTGAAATGAGATACTTCTAGAAAGAGGAGTCAGCACAGCCATATGGACTGCTTAAATGGCTTGGCTAAGGCTGAAGACTGCTATGCTATGTAAGCATATAATTGTTTTAGCAAAGTTGAAAATCTAAAATAGTGCTTTATTTTATAGTATAGATATGAAAGATATCTATAGATACAGACATGTACTTTTCATTGTCAATGCAGTGAGCACTGAACTTTCTAGTAGTAATGGATGTTTCCATGAATTCTGTAGGGCTAGACAGAACAGTGAAGACCTAGTAATAGCAGTTAGCAAGTCCAATGCTTCCTGAAAATGGGAAAGATCCTTCTGAAGTAGTAAACATTGCCTGCTGGTTTGAACATGCACATAGATTTAAAGATCTAGAGTATGTGAATAGCAGCAAAGAAGTATTATTGTCCAGAGATAAATTGGGATCTGTCAATATCCTGCTTTCCTAGAAAACAGTGTTATAAGACAGATCTGAAGATATATGTTGCCCTTATGATAGCAGAGGAGGCAGAAAAGATACTGAGTTTATCATCTTGTCTGACATCAATGATAAAGAAAATCTAGAAAATAAAAGGAGGAAGAAACATACACAATGCCATTTCTTTCATATTTCACAGCTAAGTGAAAAAAATAGGTTTTAGAAAGGCAAGTACTTAGATTTTAGCTAGTGATTAGAGAAGGTAAAAATGTGGGCAGCGACAAAGTTTGTGTGTGAAGAATCTGATATTCTAAAAATTAACACTTAAATTCTTGATTATAGATTTTTTCCCTATGGTATACTGTGGAAAACAACCTGAATTACTAATAACTGTGGGAACTAGGGCAAAGCATACAAATTTCGTGAGTCCTACCTGACTATCTATAAGCTTCCTAACTAGGCAAAGCAATTGTCAAACTGTTGCCTGAAGATGAAGCATTTGCTTAGATACGTCCTGACCAGTGCAAATGATCTGGCTTTGGAGAGCTTTTTGCCTTGTGGGCTGCCCTAACAGATGGCCCAGCAGAACCAGCAGCTAATGTGAGGCTGGAAGACTGACTGTACTTAGCGAGACCAACTTTAATTTAGTACCTTATTTTTGACAATGGCCAAAGGTGAATGCTTAATAAATAATATAAATATCAGGATAGATTATACGGTAATTCCTTCAGACAGGCTCCCCTCCTCACCCAGTTTTCAGCTCGGGGACTTGAGAGTTAGAGGTGTTTTCTGTGACTTTGTTATATGTAATTAATTTTCTTAAATGTGTTTGTCCAGAACTGCAGCAAAAGCTGCCAAATCTTCAATTCAATCTTTGGCCCTCTAGAGATGTTTAAATTGCAGACTACCAGAAACAGAGATGGTCAAACAGATGCATTATCCTCTTACTCACCAAAGCACTAAGGAAAGCACAAACCTCAGCAGAATCATTGAATGGTTTGGTTTGGAAGGGACCTTAAAGATCATCTAATTCCAACCTGTGCACCTTTAGGTTCCTTAGCTGGTCTCAGATCTGATCTTCTCCTATAGTGAGTGGTTTGTCATTCTTCCAGTCCCTACAATTCCCTTCTGGGGCCCAGGCTATGTGCCTAGAACTTTTGCTGGTGAAGACTGAGGGAAAAAAGTCATTGAGTACCTCAGCCTCCTCCATATCCTGAGTGACCAGGTTTTGCATTTCCTTCCAGAGAGGGCCCATGGTTTCCCTAGACTTTCTTTTATCACTGACGTACTTACAGAAGCCTTTCTTGTTGCCCTTGGTGTCCCTGGCCAAATTTAATTCTATCAGGGCTTTGGCTTCCCTAACCCAATCCCTGGCTGCTCAGACAATGTCCCAGGCTATCTGTCCTTGCTCCCACCCTCTGTAGGCCTCCTTTCTGTTTCAGTTTGACCAGGAGTTCCATGTTCATCCACACAGGCATCCTGGTGATTTTGCCCAACTTTCTCTTTGTTAGGATGCCTCGCTCCTGAGTTTGAAGGAGGTGATCCTTGAATATTAACCAGTTTTCTTGGGCCCCTCTTCCATCCAGGGCTTTGTCCCGTGGGAAAAGGCAGGCCTACGCCCTGCTGTGCTATCCCTCCTCTTGAATTCCTCTTGTGGTATTGGGCACCACTGAAAGGAACCTGGCTCTGTCTTCTTTGCACCCTCCTTTCAGGGATTTATACACCTTGACCAGATCCCCCTCTTTTCTTTTCCAGGTTGAACAGTCCCAGTCAACCTTTCTTCATAGGAGAGATGTTCCAATCCCTTCATATTTCTGGCCATCCATTGGACTTTTTCCAGTATTTCCATGTCTTTCTTGTACAGCATGGCCCAAAACTAAAATGCAAAGATGCTCAAAAGGTGCAGGGGTAGTCCTGTATCACAGACCTTTTTTCATCTTTAAGTAATGTGGTACATGGCTGGGGTTGGAAAAATAAAGCAGAAGGCCTTTGGTTGAGTTTACCTTAAAGAGGCAATCCCAGAAGCTGTTGTCAGTGAGTCCTGAGCTGAGGAGTGTTGGTGGGAGGAAATCATTCCCTTGTTATTTCAGAGGTCTGTGGAACAGGAGCTGCTTGGAGGTGTTGTACTGTGCCAAAGGAAAGGACAGTGAGTGACCTTTGCTACAAAACACCATACAGTAAAGGCTATTTACAGTCCCTGGCATCTTCCCCCATGTCCCTGCCTTTTCTATACACTGCTGAGTAGTATAAAATGTTGCTTCATTATGTAAAAAATTCAAGGTGTCATCTTGCTTATCTTTCTCATCTTGAAATTTCTCCCCCGCCCCCCAGCTCCCTCCTTTCCTGAGTCATTTGCCCTTGCTTCTTCTGCCAGCTGCTCTGTGCTTCCCAAATAGCTCTTTGAAGTATTTTCTGTCCACTCCACCCCATCACTATCTAAGTCACAGGGAGGTTTTTGACAGTTTTCTGCTAAAAGACTGGCTCAAGCGCAGTTCCAGATGAAGTAAGAAAAAGTACATCTATTAATTGTTCTGTTTCCATGGCACCAAAGACTTCAGGCTTTTTCTCTCTTGTTTTGACAAGCCATCTTTGTACTGAGAGACCATAGAGATTATAAGTGGGTTTTATGCTGAATGCTTTTGTGCTATCAGCTCCTTTGTAATCTGGAAATGGCAAATACACAGACAGCAGGACTGCCAGACATAAGGGGCTGTTAGTCTGTCGCTCTTCTTCATGCTGCAGAGGTGGGCTAAAAGAAATTGTGACTGAATGAATGACAGGAAGGTGCAGGACAGAGGCTGAAGATATGTTAGTAATTCCTCTGTCCGAGATTTTTCCCCTGAACAGGCTGCTTATCTGTGTGATCTGGAAGCAAAGGGCTTGCTTAAAAATGGTAACAGAAGGGCTGTGAAGAAATCTTTGTTATCCATTGGAAAGGGTTTCTCTCTGAAACTCTGACGTGTATGTAGGTACCTGTGCCAGATAGAAAAAGATACCTTTATTAAATATGAGATATTTTACCTCTCCTGGCAAGGTATATGCAAAGCTACTCTTTGTCTCAATCAACTGCAGAGTTCTCAGAGCTAGCACTGCCTGCTCTCTCCCACATCATACTATCTTTCTGCACTGTGTATGCAAAATAATCTATTTAGTGCTGAAATGTGAAGTTTTTGATTGGAAAAAAAACACTTTATGAGAGTTCCTTGTAATATACATATATATATATATATGCATTCAATTTTTAATGATATGAAATATACATTCAATGCTGAATCTACTGCACAGGGTTAAATAGCGTTTCAATAGTACAACAAAAATACACTCAGACTGAGACAAAATTTAGATGATATATATTGCCACAATAGTGAGGTTTTATTTGAGTCTGGTGCATGGCAAGCAAATGTAAGTTAGTTGTTATGAAAAGCCAGTGGCCCAGATGGATTGCCTTTGTGTTGTCTAGAAATAAAATGGGGAAACTGGAAATGGAAATAAAAGAGGAAACCCTCATGACAAGTGACAACTCTATCAGCCATCAGACTGTCAAAATTTATGTGCATTCATCCTCCTCAGTACAAGAAGAGGACAGGGTCATCATTTTGGGGCAGCAATGAGACAACCAGATTGTAGCTGCTGGGAGGCAAGAGAAGATGTTTTTCTTTGTACAGTGAGCACGCCTTCCTTTTCCCAGCCCTTTTGTGCTGACTGCCTCAAGAGGACCCTAGATAGGATCCTGAAGCTTACATCCGACTGACGCAGAAGCACTCAGTGGGAAATGACTTGTACTGATGCAGTTAGTGCAGCTGAGAGTAAAATCAGAGCATTGCAAAACAGAACACTCCTGGTCATGTCTTCTCCACTTGGCAGACTGTCAGGTGCACATCAATCTCTATCTCTTACTTTGGGAACAGTCCCATTGTTTCTCTCAGTGATGTGTCTGTGTTTATCTATTTGGGAAGTTTCACTGTAGAGAAAGTCAAATTTATCAGTATTTGTTTTTCACCCAGAAATAGGAACATTTTTCACCATCTGTTTAAAAGCAGTATTTCAAAGGGTGGGCAACCACAGTTTTATTTCTGCTTGTTCCTCTAATCAGATTTTGAAAAAGAAAACTCAATCTAATGGAATGCTTGCCTGTCTGAAACTGAACTTTGCCATTGCTAACGATCAAGTATACCATTACCTTGGGTATTTATGAATGTATTGCCTCAGCTGTAAACATATTTCCTTATAAACTAGACAATAAGGTATTTCATCAGGGAAATTATGTCTTTTTCTATATCTCTGGGCATTCTGACATTGCATTTTATTTCATAGACTATATAAAGCCTGAAAATAAAAAAGTGATTTGCACTCTGTTTTATTAGTTTTTAAGTGTGGCTTTTTTTTTCTTTACTTTTTTTTTTTTTTTTTTTTTTTTTTATCCATAAACTCTTTGAAGTTTCTAAAGACTCATAATGAATTTCAGAACTGCTCTTTTGGTGGTTTCCTATTTTTTTGTTTGTTTGTTTGTTTGGTCGGTTGTTTTGGTTTGTTTGATTTTGTTTGTTTGTTTTAGTGGAACATATGGAATTATATTCAAAACTAAGTGACTTATTGACTTATGCAATTTAAAATCTTTTTATGCACAGAGAACTTGACTGGCAGATTGTGTTTTTGTGTGTTTGTTTGATTGTTGTGTTTTGTGTTTTTTTTTTTTTTTTTTTTTTATGTGTCATTCAGTTCAGAAACTAACTCTAGTTGTAAGCATTTGCATATAGAATTGGATTTCATGGTATGCTGATTTATGTGATTAGTTGAAGTGGATATTAATGTACAAATTAATGGTGAACAGAACATAATGTCTGAAAGCTGCTATGCATTGCAACTACCTATTTTTGCTCAGCACCTCCCATTTAGATAAGAAGCTGGTGAACTCAATGATAAAATTATTATATTTTTATGACAATAGTTACACAACAATTATGACAAATAAGATTATTTAACATTGTGGAACAACGGGTTAGCCTAGGAAGCTCTGCTATTAAAGATCTTCCAGGGATGCTTTATGGTTGTTTCCTGGTGTTGTCTCAAACACCACATTCCTACCACACTGGAACTACTGAATTTTGCATATATATTGGCAAAATTAATTTGTGTCACCTACACTTCTGTATAAAAAACTTCTTTTTCATGATATCACAATTTCTTCTGCCATAGTTAGTAACGGATTTTTAGCAACTCCTTGTTGAACTGAAAGTCTTAAGGGAAAAAGGGAATAAGGAGATAGGAAGACAAAAGGTGGGAGACATGAAGTTGCTTCGATTAGTTCTAAGGGGAATAATCTGTTACATTTCCATCTCAGCATGCTTATCAAAACCAGTGGAGAGTCTGCAGTACATGTTAAACAGCTCCTTACTGCTCTGTAAAACCAGGTGGGATTCCCTGCAGTGCATGAGAAAAACAATTCAACTATCAATAATCTACAGAAATACTTCTAACAGACACCTCTGTTTTCAGGAAAAATTCAATTTGCCTAGCTCTTTTTGCTTGCTATGAGGTAATATATGTTTTTAATTAATTTATTATTTAATTGATCAATATCAATATCAGTTATAAACCTCTACATATTTTTAGCACTTAAAAGTTCTTTCATACCTCACATTCCAGACTGTGGATGTTTTTTTGTTGTTGTTGTTATTTGTTTGTTTGCTTGTTTTGTATGTGCATATGGGTAGGAGGGGGGAATAGAAAAGCTAGACAGCTGGCTTTGCTGAAGATAAGTAACTGTGGCTCTCTTAGGGGTCCTTCAGAAGGCAGGCACCTATCATCACAAGTGATATGAATGGCCCCTTCACTCCTAAGTAAGTTAAAGTATGAGTATTCATGGAGGAGATTTCCTCTTCTCCACTATTACAGCTGTTGCAGTCAATAAGTATTCAACCTCTATTCAGGTTATTTGTCAGCCTCTTTAGTATTACGTTCATTAGCTAGTGCCCCATTCTTCAGTGCTCCTCAAAGTGTGTATGGCATCTGTTTTAAACTGCAAGACTCATTAGGCTTATGAAACCCTACTATGCACAAATGTCTTGCACCAGGTACCATATTTCAATATAGATCTGCAGTTCAGTGTCTAGGCTACAACATCATACAAGTGATGAATACATTCAATGAATATCCTGATGTGTTTACTCTTCTGTTGAATGTACTTTTCCTGTATGAATAGTGTGTTGCATGCATTTAATTCTTTGTCTCATAGTGAAAAATACTGTTCAGCTAAGGATTTCTTCAGACTCTATTAACTTTGTCATTTGGTTTTTGTCTGAGCTGCATCACTATGAAAGATGGAAACTGTATTTTTATCACTGTGAGCATTTTACTCTCTAGGATTCATGATGTTCCTTCTTTTCTACTGTACAGCTAAGAATAGGCCTTAAAGATAAGCTTCCTGAAAAAGGAACAAAAGTAAGATCCTGCCCACCACACATTTTATCCAAGTCTGTGGATTTTCAGACCTTTCTTTAAGCACAATCTTCTAGATAGTTTTCTACTTTTTATTGAAATATTTTTCTTCTGAAGAAGAATACGTTTGATGTGAATAATTTGTTCTATCAGTAGTTTTAGTGTATTCACTCAAAAAGCTTGAATTTGTTATCAGCTGTTTGTACTTATTATATATTTGTTGTATTTTACCATAGCACAAAACACATTTCCAGTTAGTTTGATTTCTTGCACTGCTCACATTTCATGGGACCTTAACATAACTTGATTTTGGTAGCTGGAAGGCCATCTCTAAAACCTAGCAAGAATAAATGCATATAGATTTTTCAGGCATGAAATTTCAATAAAGTGACCTTTATAATAGTATTTGAATGACAAGAACACAAGAACGTAATTGGAAATGTGACATTTATTTTCAAATTTGTTTATCCAGACAGTGTTTTGTTGGTGGTTGTAGTGTAGTTTTGTTTGTTTGTTTGTTTTTATTTTGTTTAAAGGATTGTGGTTTAAAAATTGGTTTTCTGTTGGGTTTCTTTTAAATTTCTGTTTAAACTTGTGCACTTATTTGAGTTTGCTTGGATAGGCAAATGGAGTTTCTAATGAAAGCTAGACCATAAACCTGGTAATGAAACGCCTGTGTGTGCCAGCACAAGCTGGAAAAAATGAGTTTTTAACTTTTTCCTTCACAGACAAGCTGATGCATTTCTGTTACTTTACTCAAAATATTTATTTCTAGCATCTCTTGAAGCAAACAAAAGAACAAACAAATAATCCACACTTGGAAACTGCTCATACTGTGAAAAGAATACTGTGGATTGTGTGTGGATTGTGAATTGTGGATCTTGTGTTTTTTAGTAACCCCAGAGACCTTTAAATTTCCCTGCTTGTGTATGCCATGTACTGGTGAAAGGTTTTTCTTCTCCTGTCTATCCAAGGATTAGTGCAAACACTGACACTTTGAACAAGTTAGACTTGGGGATCTAATTGTGTTTTAGGAATGGTGCTTGGGAAACCCTTAACACACAGGATTAAAGGCAGTGTTGCAGTGTTGCAGCATGCAGTGGCTATGTGATAGATGATTGATATCAGTGAAAAAAATGGATGACAATGTTATAAAATATGCTGGCAGTGTTTCCTGTTAAATATTAGTTGGTGTTGCTAGGCTGACTTCATCTGAGTACATAGACTAATTGTGTAAGTTATTAGTTATTTCAGGAAGGATTTTACTAATCTCTCTCTTTTTTTTTTTTTTTTTTTTTTTTTTTTTTTTTTTTTTTTGTCTGTTTCAGATATATGAAATAACAGGTATTGCAGGAGCTGGACAAGGTGTGAGAACTACCATACAATTTTAATTTTAATTCAATTTCAATACTAAGATTAGTTAAGGCCTGAATTACTAATCTATTAGACAAGTACTTAAATGTTACCTTTACAGGTGAAGTCTTGAAGGCTTGACTATATAAAAGACATGTGCCTTAATTAGCTTCTGCTCGTGCAAACTAATACCTTATGATTAGTATTTTATATTTGTTACTTTTTTTTTTTTTTTTTTTTTTTTTTTTCTGAAAAGTCTTGAATATGTACCTTAGGAAATGTTATAAAGAAACTGAATAACCAAACTCAAAATTCAATGTCCTGACAAGTATTAAAAATATTACTAAGTACAGAAAAAAAGTGAAAAGGGAGTCCGTTTTCCAAAAATAAAATAAAATTAGAAGAAACTAATGAGGTCAGTCTTGTTTAGTATAACTATGGATTATATGAACATTGAGTAGATAGTTCATTGTGATTTTTTTCCAATCCTAATTGTTTTAGATGAATTAGAAAAACAGTCAAATTCTGAGGTTTATTCTTTAACCTTATTCTTTAATATTATATTTCAAATGAGAATTTTATTTTGTGTTAAATTAGTAAAAGTTATTCTCCACTTAAAAGCACTGCAGAGCAATAAGCTGGGTGTTGTTATGCTTGTTATGCTTGTTGTTATGTTGTTATATGTTTTCATATATCAGATGAGTATTTAGAAACAAAAAAATACTGGCTGGAAAACCTACTTCAGACAGTTGACCCTTCAAGGTCAGTGACTTCATACTGGATCTTTTTTTCTTCATTTTTTTTTTCCCCCAGATTAAATACTAGCAAGACCAGTAATCAGCAAATGACTCAGCAACCAATAATTTTTACTTTTTTTTTTTTTTTTTTTTTTTTTTTTTTTTTTGCTTTGAACTGCAAGCATTACTTTATTCAGATCTTGGCCATCTTGGAGATCTCTTTAGTTACCCTTTGTCTGACCTCATATTTTTGAAAAAATAAATAAATAAATTTAGTCCAATTGTCCAATTTAAGAGATCAGATCTTGGTTGAAAAATAAACTTTTGTTGTTATTGTGGATGACTTTTGTCTTTCCACAAAAATACTTTTTACATGCTTAGTTGTATTACTCAATAAACGCAAGTTTTTTGTGGTTGTAGCTGTCTCTCCCTCTGTGTATATATAGTGACCACCATAATAAAGTTCTGCTTCCATTTGAAGCCTTTAAGCCCTGCTAATACTTTAATTAGTACTGCATAGAACTAGCTGTGAACTAGCAAATAACAGAATATGGAAGTAAATGATATGAAAGGCTGATGCAGATTACCAATGTTACTCTTTCAGAAACAAAATCCCCAAAGAAATTCAAGTTTTGAAAACACGATGGTTGAGTTTCTAGACAGATCCTTCAGAAAATTAAGTGAGATAACTCACTGTAGAAAACACCATATCTGAAATTGTATGACATTGCCCTGATGGAACCAGTATATATGTGGTAATGAAACAAAGGCAAAGCACTATCAGCATAATAGCAGCCCCACACATACTGTTACAGATTTTGAGCACTGGAATACACTGAATTAGATGTATATTGAGATGTGTATACATCCTAGCTTAAATGAACAGTATTATTAGTGCCAGCACCCAGAGTACTAGTGTATACTTTAAATTCTGTTTCATAAGTATGCAATTTTTGTAGAAATAAATATAAATACTTTTTAAAATCTGTAAAACATTGTTCTAATTCACCACTTAGTTAACCTTACTCTTAATTCAATCATACTGTTGGCACAACTGAGAATTGAGTCTGAATTTTATGAACAATGTTAAAAGTTGGATTAGTGGAATTACTTATAACAAAGATGTGTTCCTCTGTACTGAAAAATATATTTTTGCCAGCAAGCACAGAGCTTTCATGTACACCTAGTATAGATCAAAGATTTCCTATGGTTATACTCTGACTTCATAAATATGCCAGTATTTGAAAATTTAAATTTCACAGTATTATAATTCTAAGTTATTAATAAAACGTATTATCTGTATTGTACAATGTGAATATGCTATTGGCCAATATATGTTCCCTTGCCAATTATTTTAAGAAATTAATGTGAACGGAGCCTTTTCAGTATGAAACAAAGAAAAAAAACATTAAGACATTTTACTCTATTACCTGATTATGCCATCCCACTTTATCTATTATCCTGTTCCAGGCTTTTGTCTTCACATTAGTTTGCTTTTTTGGCTTTTGTTAAAATTTAATTAAATATCATTTTCTATTCACTTTTCCACCTCAGTTCATGATTTGGTTCAATACGCTTAGTGTAAAAGCAAAATCTTTCAAACCACTGAGATAAAACTGTTCTTCACATCTTTTTAAAGCATTTTATCTTTTTATGGGTCCATTAATATTAAGACTTTGTGAAAGAGTCATAGAATCATAGAATGGCTCAGATTGGAAGGGACCTTAAAGACCACCTAGTTCTAACCCCCTTGCAATGGGCAGGAATGTCACCCACTAGGTCAAGATGCCTAGGGCCCCATCCAACCTGGTCTTGAACAGCTCCAGGGATGGATCATCCACAGTTGCAATAAGGTCACCCTGGAGCCTTCTCTTCTTTAGGCTGAACAACCCCAGCTCTCTCAGCCTGTCTTCATAGAAGAGGTGCTCCAGCCCTCTTATCATCTTCATGGTTTTCCTTTGGATCCATTCCAACAGTTCAACATCTTTCTTGTGCTGAGGGCTCCAGACTTGGACGCAGCACTTTAGGTGGGGCTCCACAAGCATAGAGCAGTGGGGCACAATCACCTCCCTCGACCTGCTGGCCACTCCTCTTTTGATGCAGCCCGGGATGCAGTTGGCCTTCTGGGCTACAAGCACACACTGCTGGCTTTGAGCTTTTCATCCATCAGAATCCCCAAGTCCTTCCCTGCAGGGCTGCTCTCAATGAGTTCTCCCAGTCTGTACTCATGTCTGGGATTGCCCTGACCCAGGTGCAGCACCTTGCATCACTTGGACTTAATGAACTTCATAAAGTTCACATGGGCCTACTTCTCTAACTTATGCCTTTGGATGGCATCCCTTCCTTCTGTAGTATCACCTCTTTGTCTTGCACGTGCCTTGGCATTGCTTCCAGGAGGACCTTTTCTATGATCTTCCCAGGCACAGAGGTGAGGCTCAGTGGTCTGTAGTTCCCTGGGTCCTCCTTTCTAACTTTTTTTTTTTTTTTTTAAAGGGAATGATTTTTCCCTTTTTCCAGTCACCAGGGACTTCTCCTGACTGCCAGGACTTTTCAAATATGATGGAGAGAGGGTTGGCAACCCTGTCAGCCAATTCCTTCAGGACCCTGGGATGCACGTCATCAGGCCCCATAGATTTGTACCTCTTCAGTTTCATCAGGTGGTCTTGCCTATTCTTACAGGTAAATCAACAACAACCAAAAAAAAAAAAAAAAAAAAAAGTAAAATATTTTAGAACTGATAATACAGGAATAAAATAATCTTATCCTGAAAGTTTACAGCTTTCAGAAGAATAGGATATAATGTTTATGTTCTTATCACACAAAAGAAACTATTGCACAATTCCCAGGATGGCTGTAGAAACAGAAGGCATGCTGTCCTTACAGAGCCATGTCGCACAATATATGCAGAACAAAACTCATTAGATCCTCAGGGAAGCAATGCTGTGCTTACTGGCTTGGACACAAGGGTTCCACAAGGCAACTATAATGATGTCTGGATCTCAACTTCTATCTTTGCAATTTATATGTGGTTTATATGCAGTTTTTATTCAAATTGTGTTCAGCAGCAGCAGAAGTGGAAAGAGCTGATGGGAAGTTTTTGAGCTTCAGTCACATGCTGAAAAATATCAAGTAAATAAATTGGTTGTGACACAACTTATATTTGAAAACTATCTAGGTTTTGATTTAGTTGCCCAGCCATAAGCACATAGTAATCTCTTAAACATGCAATAGCTCCTATCCCACCACCACCAGCAACCACACCTAAAAGATCTGGGTCTCCCAGAGACAATGTCATATCTGCTAGCTCTATATGGGTGTCTTCAGTACCTCAGAAGTTCTTAAATGGTGTTAGATGTTTATACTAAGAAATCTGAATCAAACCCCTGTGTTTGAAATGCAGATGTTGGCAAAGAAATAACAAGGGAAAATGGAGAGAGAAAAAAAAAGAAAAAAAAAAGTAAAAAAAAAAAAAAAAGTCCAAAGGAACTAATAGCCAAAGATTATGTTAGTTAACTTAATCTTGAAAAGCAGCTTGGGTTTCCTGCATTTTAACTAGGTTTCTTGCCCTCTGGGTTATTAAATGTCTCGTGATTACAGATAAACCAGCTGGACTTCTTTATCAAAAAACAATTCTGAAATATCTCAGCCTCATTCTGTACTATATAATTATATTGAACTATATTGAAAAAAAAATCAATTTAAAAGACACAAAATGAACTTAAAACAGAACATTTGTTTGCTGATCAATGCTAAATCAATGTTAGTAGGTAGATAAGACCCTTGTATTTTTATTACTGTGATGTCCATTCTTCTGCTAGATTAAGATGCTAATAGACTAAATGAACAATAAGTTATTAAGGGCTAATTAAAGTGCTTTAATTGTTTGTTTTTCATGAATCATATGTTTGACATGTCAAAGTGGTACATTTGCAATTAAATAATTATTTGTCCTTCTATCTGAGAAGTAGCACTTTGCAAACATTATTGGATTGATACAGAGTAAACATTTGCTTACATAGTTAATATTAGAAGTGTACAAAGCTCATAATAATGGAAAAAAAGTCAGGTGCATCAAGCATAATTTTATTCAGAAGTAAAAGGAATATATATATGCACATATATATATAATTTTTTGTTGTTGTTAACAATGTCCTATTTCTTTAAGGGAAAAGAGCTAATTTCTCTATATTTAGGTTGAGATATAAACTCTATCCTTTGTCATGATTTTAAATGAAATGGAAATGTGCAAACCAGAGTTTCTTATATGTTATATATAAAAAAAATGAATCAACTCTTCTCATTTTTGAAATTTAAGCACTTTGGGAAATTAAAAAAGAAAAAAAAAAAGAGAGAGAGAGAGAGAGAAATGAAACTGTCTTCAAGTCGTGAACATGTGCTCTTACTTGAATTCTATTGATTCAAAACTGAATTTCCAGTTTCAGAAACCTTGCTACTCAATTTTACAACAAACCAAAATTCAGAGTCTCAATATTCCCAAACTTGGAGATGTAGGGTCAGTATCAGCATAACTAGTTTAGTTTTAAGAAATATTTTATGGAGTTAACATTTATCATCTGCTGAAAGTAGAGAAAGGAGAGTGTAACTTCCACAGCATTCAGTCCAATCAGCTTAGCACTGTTCTCACTTAACGTGGAGGGAGTAACTGAATTTAACACCAGAATCATACTTTGTAAAAGCATGCAAAGGTCAAAGGAATATTTCTTGACATCTCTGTGTGATCCACTGTATAAAATACCGGAGTGTTAAAAAGAAGGGGGAGGGAAGGAGAGAGGCTATGTCTGGATGACAGAGTGGGGGACCATGAGAGAGACCCCACTTTTTTAACACCATCATTTCCCTTGCAAGTGCAAGTAAGTTAATATTAAAAATAATAACAAGCCATTTCATAATAATAATAATAAAAACACCCACTCCAAATTCCAGATATTCTCTCTCCTGCTGGTATGTCTCAGAGCTTTTCCATAAAAAGCAAAACGTGTCTTAGGATTTTATGAGCTTTCAGTTATTTGGAAACACGATTGAATAAATCAAGTGCTGAGGTTTTTGGCTTCGTTTTCATGAGACTTCTTGTTAATGTTTTTAAGCCCAGTGTTACTGCTGCGAAGATTTTAGAACATGCTGAGAATAGTTCCTCTAAAATATTATGGTAATATTTTAAGATGCTGTCATATCATGCTTGCCCTTCAAGAAGACAAAAATAATGAAGAGCTGTAGCCTTTAAGAGCAAGTATTGTTTCATGCTCACTAACCCTCTTCTATGTTCTCATATTTTTACTTGAGTGTCATATAGCCCCATGGCTGTAGGGCAAGGGCAACCTGATACACATGTCCAACTGACAACCTGACCTACCCAAAATGACCATGCCTTGCAGCGCAGTGCTGACAGGAGCTGAGATGGTGGCTCTTTCACCTTTGCATCCATCAGCAGTCTTTCCCTTGAGTGGTGAAAGTTTGTTGCCCACAACAGTTCATTCCTATACCACTGAAGTCCTTATAAACATGTCAGAAAACAAGTCAGCTGTGGAAAGGACAGGGGAATTAAACACATTGCCATAGTTTGCACATATTTAATTACAGTAAAATTGCATTTCTGATTTCTCATCTGTCTACCTGACTTAAAAGAGGTCCAAGCTTAAAAGAGGCTGTCAAAGATACTCCACTAGAAACAACCTGGCTAGGCTACCCTTGTAAAAAGGAATAGTTAGCTGGGACAGTGATATTAAAGCAGGTAGAGGTTTTTGTAAAAAGAAAAGGTGTCATCAGGATCCATTTTATAACCATATCACTGTACTGTTTATAGTTACAGGGAATGACAGAGGGCCCAGAACAGAAAATGCAAGCTATTTGCAATTGTCCATGCAGAGCTTCAAGTGTTTTTATATCCCATGGTGTAATTTTATTTTGAGGACAATCTTTCATGTGAAATTCCTTCCTACCTTCTTTTATAATTAAGAGCTCTCTATTGAATGAAATTTCAAAATTTCATTTAATAAAATGAAATTTAAAAAAAAAAAAAAAAAACATTTTTTTCCAAAACACAAATAGGAAAAAATTGACAGTTTTAGTAAAGAAAAAAAAATACATATTTGTATTTAAAAATCTTTTCTTGTTCTATAACTGTTCTATAACAGAAAATGAAGATCCTTAAAAAAAGAAAATCTCTTTCATGGGAGGAAAATTATTTTTGATTATTCAAAGTCACATTATACTTGAGAAAAGTTACTTGTCATTTTACAAGAGCAATATATTATGTTTGCACCCATTCACAGGTGAGATTTTTTAAATTATTTTTTGCTTTGTCTTCTTAAAGATAAATATAGCTATGAGGGCCATATATTTTTTTATAACACAAGGCAGAAGTTTTGGAGTTTTTCACAACACAATGATTTATTTTCAGCAAGTTGTTTGTTTTTTATTGGGTTATATGTACCCGAAAATTCCAGCTATTGGTTTATTTTTTAATAACTGAAAAGCTTGGATCCTAGACAACTGTGCTCTAATGAAAATATATGACTTAATTCTTTAATATTTTGATGTGAAAAATTACAACTAGCACCTATGTTTTTAATGTTATCTGATGTAGGTCATTAAATGTTCAATTTCTGAATATATTTCCGTTATTTCAGCTGTGTATTCTGCCTGCGTTTCAGATACTTTAACATATAAACATCCACATAAAATTGTCTTTGCAATTTTGTGGGTGGAAAACATAAGCCTAGCTAAACACATGATCTGTTTTATCCCTTTTTGTATTTATAAGCTTTGTCATTTTATTCAATGCAGCAGACGTTTGCAAATATTCACAATTCAAGTAGCCATTGTGCAGTGCATGAGATTATTCTTGTTGGTAAGGCAATATTGGCCCTAAATGTGGAAAACATTCTACTCTGAATCAATTTCCATTGATTTGGTTTGGGATTCTATTTGAGAATAATGTAATTAGGATCAGGATATGCCCATATTTTGCCAGAAGGTATCCAAGTGTTCTATTTCAGGCAATGCAGCTTTTCCAGTCTCACATCCATGTTATGTTAAGTCCGATAGCTTTGGTGAGCATCCTCTCCTTTATAACAAACTTAACTGGGTTAACTTGAAGAACTCTGCTGAGAATGCCTTCAGGATTCAAATGCCGTATCAAGCAAGATTTGCTACAAGCAATTGTTGAATGCAGAAGGACCATACCCCTGCAAATCTTGACTTGTAGCTGCTGTATTTTGTAACTACTTGTTGTATCCTTGGCAACCAATCGTGTAGAAGAAAAATGCTAGAATCACCTGAGTAACCATGGAAACGCAAACAACGTTTATAGGTAATTGGATAATCTGACCTACCTACATGGCATAAGGATATTTTGTTTAGTACCTTGAGATACCGTCTTGAAGTTAATCATTTGGAACAAGTGATGTCTCATCACTGTAAAGCATGAAGCAGAAAGCTATACACAAAACATGCAATGAAAAATGAGATGTCTCTCCTCCATACACCTTCCCTTTCTGATCACATTTAAATCAAGGAAACAAAATTATGTTGTCTACTACATCTATCAACTAATAGATGCATTTGGGCATTCCTGCTCAATAGCTCATACCGACAGCTCACTGCAACAAGTATGTGTACATTTCAGTACCTTACCACATACATGAGGACATACAAGTACTGTAGCGATTGGTCCCCAGGACTCAAGGATAAAATATCCATGCATTATGAGAATATTCTTTAGTCTGAATCTATTTTAGATGTAGGCAAAAAGATGGTTGTAAAGGGCAGTGTACTGCTGGGCGTGATAAAATGGACAAAATATATCAGCTTTTACCAGATGAACAGGTGCTTCTTGTATGTCTTGTAGCCTGTGATTCTCTAGAGCAAATCTTTCTGCCCCTTTCTGCACAAACACAGTTTCCTGTACAGTGAAAATGAAGAAAATTTTGAGGTCGTATCATGTTTGGTTCCATATTTTGATGATTTAATTAATATGCAAGACCTCAAAAAGAAGTCTGATCATCTCCATTGCACATTATGTATCTTATCTATTTTCCTGATCCTCACTAAAACATAAATATCTCAGAAGTATCCTGCTTCACCAAGATAAAAAATAATATACTTTTTATTAGTTTGGGGAATATTTTATGCTGTTTATTGATAGCCAGAGAGATTTCCTTTGACCAATAAGGTGAACTAAAGTATCCTTACTGTTTTATGTTATTAATATTTGGTCATTATATTGAGAAGCTGGAACTGAAATAGAGTTTTTCAGCTGAAGGTAAAACCACTTATAGTACTGACATTTAAAATTACATCTTCATGGATGTATATTCCAATAATCAAAAATTGAAGAAAAAAAAAAAAATGGAAAGAGAGAAGAGAGAGGGAGAGAACTTCACACCCCCACACCTCCTTTTTTTTTTTTTTCTTGTCATAACATTATTGTGAAACTCCTTGGTAACAAATTCAGAGATTTACTGAATTTGTACTGACCTGGAAACCTGGAATTTGTACTGACCTTTGTAACAAATTATTCTGTTTGAAATAAACTTTATTTTCTCTTATGTCATTCCAGAAAAAAAAAAAAAAAATGTTTCTGAAGCACCAGTCATATAAAGCACTAGAATGAATAATGTTATCTGTTGCTGCTTTGAATAAGCAGTTCAGATGAAGGCTTTTGCCTGAAAAATAGGGGAGGAGAATCTGAGGGAAGAGATCTGAAAACCTGATGATCCCTCTGGTCTTGATGGCTCACAGTTGATAGCAGCACTTTCTCAGGATATCACACAGCTGAAAACCGTCTCAGGATTAATAAATCCTTGTTTGGACTGCTAAGGGAGACTTTCTAAATATGTTTGATTTTGTTAAGCTTTCCCTACAGTATGCTTTCAAGAAAATGTTTTTCCTTTTTTTGGTTGTGGGATACTGTGAACCTCTGTAATCCCACATCACTCACCCCGTTCTCTCATTTAACTTGGTCTGGACACACTGCTTGCCAACCTGGGAAGGTTATACAGGTGGGAAAGGACATTGCCAGGAAGTAATTTAACACATAGTCAACAGTAAATCATTTGTAAAAACAGGCAGTTTTCTGCAAATGCAGTTTTCTTTATGCTTATCAGCTGATAAGGCTGAAACAAGCAGGGCTCTTCTTGGTACAATTAGTAATTATTTTTTTTCTTTCAGAGCATTAACCTACTTTGTATTCTGGTTACTGTTGTACCTGGGAACTAAATCTGAGAAGAGACACTGCAAATACCAGTCTGTCCTGCTTTGTCTCATGTCATGTGAAAATGTTTTAATAGATCTTGAAAGAATCGTGTCAAATGTTATTTTTTATATAGCTCATTAAATCCACATGAGCGTATTGTCTAAGCAAAGCCTATGCAAAGACTTATGTTTCATCAGTGCCTTGGAAAGCAAACTGTATTTATCATCTACCTTAGACATAAAATTGATTTTGGTATGATAAAATTATTAAGTAACCTATCACAAGAAAACTGCAACTAACTTCAGCTGTGCTCAGGGAACTGCTATGGGAAACAAGTCAGTGCAGTCAAATTTTAAAAGACCAGATAAAAGTACTCTGTAAAAACTAAGCAGAGTGGAACAAAACCACATTTTCTGGGAAGAAGCTGTTGTGGAGCAGGGGTCTTAGATGTGGGAGGCCTGATCCTTTGTTTCTTCACCTATAAATCTCATGCTGCACCTTTTGTATGGGTCTAGAGTCCTTCTGCTGCTGACCCTGGTGAGAGAATGCAACAGAAACCAAGCAGAGTCTAAGGTTACTGTAGTAAACTTGCAACTGAAGGCTTATGTACGTAAAAGTGCCTTTGCCTCATGGTGGACAGACCTACTGCAGCCAAATGGCAAGTGTAAGGGCAACAGGAAGACTATGTTCCCTAGCTTACAGTGTTAGGCTCTCCCTGGGATGCTGCGAAGCAGCCCAGACACTCGTCTGATGAACTTATTTTTTGCTTAAATCAGGGGAAATGAAAGAATACAGATGGCAGATTTTCATTGCGGGAACCCTGGAAACTAATTGTCAGGAAAGGAGGTGTTGGAATAAATGTCAGTTATACGCGATGTTATCAAGCTTACTGCAGGAAAGGTCACCAGTAGAGATTCAGGGCACAAACATTTTTTTTTTCTTTTTTTAAAGTCAAAGAACAGAAAGATAATTACAGACAGAGACTTGTACAAGAAAAAGTCAAATACTGAGGTGTCTAATGTCAAATTAACAGACAAAAAAAATAGAGGGTTAATTAAATGGAAGACATTTCAGAAAGCATAAGTGAAGGTCGCTAGAAAGATTAAAGAAATGCCTAAAGCGTGAAAGAGTGAAATACAGTTTCTCTAAGTGTAGATTCACAGAAGACAAGTAATAGTTTAATTATTCTTAGGATGATTATGAGCCTTCTATGATAGTGTAAGAAAACAAAATTAAGAGCATACAACAGCATTCAAAAACTGGAAAAGTTGAGCCATATGAAAGACTGGCTCCTGAAAATGGGATCGACTGGTCAGAGAAACAAAATATACCAGTACTGAAAGGAACAGTGGAAATAATGCTAGGATGGAGGTCTAATAGAATTACCACATCACAGAAGATTGAAACCTGAGCTGCTGAGCTATTTAGGAGATATTTACTGAAACTGATGTAAGACTATTTTACATAAACAACCTACTATTAGCAAAGCATGAGTGTAAACAGCTGCACTGTGGTAAGGGTTTATGTGTGGCCTTATAACTTGTGGAAAAATTAAGGTTCATCAGCTGTCCTTTCTTGGAGCCTTCTTTAATTTAGATTTATCATAAATTGCACCAAAGGTTATTTTTTGAAATATTCAGCTGCTGTTTCTTAGAGACAGTCTAAAATATTTTCTAGTTTAGTGCTCCATGGCACCAAAGAGTCCTTGAAATATATAAAGCTACTAGAAGAAATAAATATTATTTTCTAGCAAGTGTGAAAAGTTAAAATCTAGAAAAAATGCGTAATTTTACTTTTAGTTGCAAAAAATCCCCTTGGATTTTTTTAATACTTTGCAGAAACATCTATGGATTCATGGATTTTTACCACTCCTGTAGTTTTGCATCATTAAATGTAGATGCAAACACCTAGTTTTAAAACTGGCAATCACTTTCAACTATAAGACTTCATGATTTTGGCCAACTTCGAACATTTGAACTGCTCTTTCAGAGCTACTTTATGTTTTTTAAAATATTTAAATATGAGTTATTTGTTCCTAAGACTGTTTGATCTTCCCTTGTTTAAAGTGAAATTTGGAAGATAAATCTAATTAACCTCTCTCTTTAGCTCCTCCAATGAACCCCTCCCAAATGCTGCTAGCTGTAAATCTAAGGAAAAAAAATTGATGACTTAGTGTTTAGCAGCCACATTCTCTAGTAAGCTAATTCTCTGTACATTCATGGGCTTTTTCACTGTCTTTCAGGTGGTGTATCTGATCTGCATCAGACTATTTCATTTCAAATACTTTACCTGAGAATTAGTTTGATTTATTTACATCCCATGGAGACTCATACTGGAGTAGGACATGGACCAAATCCAGATAAAGAAAGAGGAGGCTGTGAAATGACATAGAAACGTGAGGTAAATGAATAGTGGGCATAAATATTGGCCCTTTCTGCACCTGTATGGTACTGAAGTAGAGGGCCTCATGCCAAGCTTGAATCCATCCATGGCTTTAATAGATTTTAAAAGTACTGGCACAGTAATAATTAGAAATTAATAGTAGCTGAATTAGCACCAGGTTCTCTGGTACAATCATACTTTGGCACAGGGAGCAGGCAAAGCCAGCCAATTGGTTAGAAAGGTGTATATGAGTAAAAGAACTGTGGTTTGATGTGTTTGTGTGGTAGTAATTATAACTAATCAATTAGAATACTTTGTAACACTGATAACAATATCTTCAGTACCAAAACCAAGGGATTTTAAAATGGATGGTAACAGGTTTGGAAGAAGGTCATTCACTATTCCTTCACAGAAAATTATTGGTTATTCTGCCATTCTCTTCCACCATCAAAGAAAATATTGGTGTATTTGACAAAGACCTTCTCTTCCTCCCACAATTGCCTCTCAATAGATAATTGAAACAAATATTTGAAAAGAGCAGATATAATGCATTAATTGGTCTAAATGATTAGAGCACTATGTACAATCTAGTAGTATATTTCAAAATCAGGATTAAATCACTAGTCATTAACTAAAAGAACAAGGAGAATAAATTATCTCATTATCAATGACCTTTCTAATTTCTGTGTGATTCCCTCAGACACTACTTAAGGATCAAAGATTCATACATAATATGTGAGCAAAATAACATAGCCTAAATCAGCAACCTACATCCACCAGGAGCAAATGCTTTCAGGGAAAAAAAAAAAAAATGGAGTAGGAAGCACTTCTTTTCTGCAACAATTTTTAAGCTCAGGTAATAAGCTCAGTAATAAACTTTCCATAAATGTCCTGAAAACTGAAAGCAAACCACTGTAGAGGAGAAACAGTGAAATAATACATGAATCTGATTCTGATTGAGACATCTCACTGAATTTAAACACTTAAAGCAGAGAATAGGTACATTTTCCCCCTCTTTCCCAGTCATCTCCTCTGATAGTCATGGATTATTCATCACCCTGAGCTTCCTTTGTCGGATGCACTTTAACAGATCTGCTGAGGACAACAGACTAGAAGGGTTAGAGAAATGTTAACGTGAATTAGCAAATATCCCACCTCTAATGAACCGAGGGTGAAAGGACCAGAAAATAATTATGCTATGGATAGAACTTCATATCACTGTGGTTTTGTTGGCTTGTTTGTTTATTTGTTTGGGTTTTAAATCATTTGGTTGTACAATTCTAAGGAGCAGAGTAGGGAATCTGCTTCCATTTCTATGAAACCACTGAACGTATAACCAGTGTACACAGACAAATATTCCACTTAAGGGCATTTATGTTTGCATTCAGAGCATGAAGACAACAAAAAATCTGCTTCTGAAAATCTTCCCCAGGATGACATCATTATGAATTATTCATATAATGGCTTTGCAATTTTTATGCTAATTTTAAAAAGACAAAGAGTGCTAAAAGGTAATATAAGACATTCTGTCTAAAATATTCTATTTTTTTCTACTTGTATAGGTAAATTTGCATGCACTGTTACGTGAAAACGTTAACCTTAGGTACTCACTTGTCCTCAACCTGAAAAAGTAACTGAATATATTGTTTTATTTGACATATGTTATACAATATAGTAAAATAGATTTTAAAAAATAAATAAATAAATTTATGTATTGCAGTGTTTCTTAACTGTCTAGTTACAAGCTGTTATAACTTCATTCTGAGATATTAAAAATTTGTTGAAGAGTATGCCTTTCTCTAGCAGATATGTGAGAGCAATGATCACCCCCAAAATGCCCAGAAAACAATACACTGTTAAAATGGTTGCCGCATTCTATTACATGAAGTTCCAGTGAAAGAAAATTGAATTTATATATCTATTTGTTTTCACCAGGTACCATGAAGAGTACCTTGCCTCACAGTGTATGATTACAAAGTGTACCATACACTTCTGAATATTGCCCAAGGACAGAATATGGGTATTTTTTTAGAGATGTTTCAGGTAGACCCAATACTAAAATACAATAGACTAAGCTGTGTTTCTCACAGAACTGACAAATCCAAGCAAAAGTTCTTTTTCTCCTATTGGGCTGAAGCTCAGGGAAAGAAAAAAAAAAAAAAAAAAAAAAAAAAAAAAAAAGGTCACTGCTGTATTGTGAATGAAGAAAACCCAATAATAACCCACCACCATATTTAACACTGGCAATGTGGGAAATTGCTACAAATCATTGAGTGCCATGATTCTTCCCTGGCCACCTCTCAGAGCACGTGTATGGCAATCTGAGGTGGTTCCTTGCTGTTGGGAGAAAGTTCTCTGAACTTGCTAGCTGCTTCTTGGCATCGTGGAGGCTGGCCATGATTTGCTTTATTCAGCATCCAAGCTCTCTCCTGGCCTGGTGAGCCCCAGCTGCAGGCATGGCAGAGACACGTGCAGGACAGCCTCATGACTCCTGCTCCCACCTCTAGCTGTACTGACTCCACGAAATGTTCTTTCTGAGAAGATATTAGGGGTAATTTTCCAGTAATGAATTCTTGTTCCTGGAAGGCAGTCAGTGTATGGTGTTGTGTTTCTTTTTTCCCAAAAACCAGTTGAAAAAATTATGTTGAATGGCATGAAAAAAATGAAATGCCTGTGAAAATTATGTATGTCTGTCACCTCAATTGCAAAAATTATTCTTCACCTTTCATTGCTGGATATACTATAAATGACAGGAAGATGGATGTCCAGTAGGCTATAATTTATAAAATATTTTGGGATATTTCACCATGTAAATCTCTACACAATTGCAAGGCATTAATAAAGATCTTGACAAATCCAGGCTGCTCATATTTAAGGACAAAATTATCATTAGAGGCAAAAATGAAATTCAGATTAAATCTATTTCTCAGGCCAATGTAATTCAAATAGCTGATCTATAACCAAAATTATGCTCTATTTATTATTGTCTTCAGCAGAAGAGACTCAGCTAGGCAAATTTAGCTTAATTTATTTCAATTTTACCATAAATATTTAATTACCAATTTGGGTATTGAGAAAGAAAAAAAAGCAAGTATTTAAGCCTGTGTCCAGAATGGGACAGCCCCAGCCTCTCCTCACAGAAGAGCCCTGCATCTCCTGCTACATGGATGTGTGTACCCCCATACATCTATTTCATCTCATCTCATGATTTTCCTACACTAAGTTTATTGTTGTAATGCATGTGTAGGTCAGCACCATTTTTTTTTTTTTTTGTCAGCATTTATGATTTCTCATCCCATTTATCAGTGTTGTGGACTACACACTTCTGATCTCTGAAGATCTACTCTGAAATACTCTTTTCCATGTGTAGTACTCCATAATATAGCAAAATTTAGTGACATATTAAATGGGACAAAATTTACCTGAAACAAAATGAACATTTTATTATTTTATTATTATTATGTTTTGCTATTTAAGTCCTATAACTTAAAAATGTTTTGAAAGATAATGAAAGGGTTCTACCCTGTTTTAACTGTCTGTTGGTTTTGTGATTCTGGCACACCGTTTACTCCATTTACTCCAAGAAGTCTCTTCTATTTACCATTACTTACACAAAGTCTACTTTTTTTTTTTTTTTTTTTTTTTTTTTTTTTTTTTTGTGACATCTCTTTTGATCTGATCTGTCAGAAGGTTTATTATTGTAGCTTGTACTAGCAACATGAAGTGAACCTATGTAAATTATAATCTAAAGCAAATACCGTGTTTTCAGTCAGGAACAAGAAGAAGGAAATAAACTGATATTTTCCGGAAAGAAAATCCTCAGATAATTAGTTTAGTATGTGGGTTAAATATTTTTAGACAAATACCTGGCAAATAGTATTTTACAATAACTTCACAGAACAAAAGGTGTTAGCAGGATTGCAAATTCTATTTGTAGTTCTGTAGCTACATAATGAACATAAAATTTCCAAACATATCTATTACTAACATTTAGAAAATAGGACATAAAATTGGTTCCATGACAACAACCCAAATCTGTACAAAGGGAATCCGACTTTAAAAGGTGTGTGAAGGTAAGCCTAGATGTATGGAAACCTTTCCTTTGAATCAAACCAACTTCAATATCTGAAGAAGCATCTAAGTACCAACCATTGTCTTACTTGTAAGTGAAATATGTGGACTGATGTGAACAAAAAAAAAAAAAAAGTCCCATTTCCCAGTCCTGTTGGTGGGAAAGAAAATAAGAAAATGTTTCAGTTTACATTTTTCACATTCTCTTAAAACGCTTGCTTTATATGTGATTTTGTTTGTTGGAGCATCACCCTTCTTCCTTACTGTTCCTTTTCCACCTGACAATGTCCAGATGTCCAGAAGTGTTTGGGTCTCTAGTACCTTGTGTAGAAGATCTAACAGAGATAGATCATGTTTCAAAGCAGATGATCCTTTTGCTGTATTTGGATCCTAAAGAGCTTACATAGTCTACAGGTTTGTTCTAGCAGTACTGCAATTAATCTCTCTTGTTCTTCTTGCAGAGTTTTCTGGCTCCTTAAAACAACTGGCACTCTTAAAACAACTTTTTAAAATTCTCTTGGCAGTAACACCAATTGTGTGCAGAAAAGAGAACTTTCAGAGGTTTTAAACCTCTAGCAATTCACTGCTTTATGGATCATTGAATGGGATTTTCCCTTGCAGAGGATTATTTCTCTCTGAAATTTGGATTTTGTGGCTCTTTCAGCGTATTCGAGCACTTCAATAATTGCAGGGTTTTTTATAAGGACAAAACACTATTTTGCTGCTAGGTCCCCTCTCACTAAAATGCTTTAAATGGCTGCTTTGAAATTTGCCAGAGATCTTTTCTGAGTGCAGATACCAGGGCTGGTGTCCCTCCTACCTTTTGAAGGCTAGGAGATGAAATGTGAGAAAATTCTCAGTGTGACAATGAAAATATGTAAGTAACATTAAATACTGCAGGCAGAGCTAAGGTTCCAATTATAACAATTTATACAAAAACTTTAAAAGCTATCTCTTTTTAGCTTTTTAAAATCCTGAATGGTATTTAGATTTTATAGGTATGTATACATAACCCACTTGCCATTTGCTGTCACTCTGTCCCGGCCACCTCTTGCAACACAGTTGATGTCTTTGGATTCAGCTGTCGAGAATACACTTGAATTTAAGGACCTTAAGTTAAATTTTAAGGAATTAGTACAAAGAAAAATTTGCTTCAAATTCAACCTATTGCAAAATTTCAATATTAGCACAACAGAGTTCTTCTTTCCAAAGGATGCATAATACTGTTTAGCAGGTGTCTTATATTCTTCTCTATACCTTGCAAGGAGTGTAAGCCAACCTCTTTCCTATAGAAGCTAATTCATTAACTTAGATTTTAGAGAATATTTATAGTGTGTTCTGAGTCATTGTGCATTTACTAATTTGGCATCTAAGTTTTTCCTTCCTAATGATATGATTGAGCTCACATGGACATGGGCATGCTCCTGAGTCTGGAATCATGATTAATGTTCATTCAGCAAGATAAAATTGTCAAATCCTTTCAGTTAAATGCAATAGAAAAAAATTTCTTGCAGAATTATCTAAGTGATAGCTATTTATATCAGCTTCAGTAGAGTATGACTGATTTTTTAATCATCATAGCAGCAAAATCATGATCATTTTAATTCATAAATGGAGGTTAAATCAAGACAGTTTTTGCTTACAGCATGTCAAGTCACTAGGATTTACTCAGTGATGAAAAAAATCAGTGTTTTTTTTTTTTTTTTTTTGTTTTGTTTTGTTTTGTTTTTCTTTCCCTTTGGAAATGGCCTTTGATTGTGGCATCATACTCACAGAAAGAGGAGCTGGTCAGATTTCCAATGATAGCTAGCACTGCTCTCACCCAGTAAGTACCAGCCATACCCCTTGAATACTTCAGATCCCAAAGTACTCACCTGTACTCTGCAAAGAGTATTCTAAAATAGTGTGAAGTAATCTAAATAAAAGGAATTCAGTCTATAGAAGTGTATTTTTCCCTTCATATCCGCCCCCCCCCCCCCTTTCTTCTTTTATTTTTTACCTATTTTTATTCAATTCAAAATTCATCATTAGCTTTCTAAGCTTAGTCTACTGTATTCCTTTTTCCAGATGCATAGTGCAAGGAAATCCTACAATCTGCATAAAGAGAAGATCTCAGAACTTTTTGTCATGAATTTTTAAATAGAGCCATTTAAATTTATGTATACAAATTAATTATATTCAGTGGCTTTAAATAGTAAAAATGAAAGATGAACTTCTAGGTTGTAAAGTGAATTTAAAGAGGATAAATTTATACTCTTGCAAATTATCAAATTTGTATTTCTCTTTCTCACACTCTTCTACACAATATTTGGAAAGTGTCTCATTAAACTTGGCCATATGCAACATTCTATAAGTGTGTAGTCCCAAGAAAAACATTATAATCATTTATATAGTTAGTGGAGGTGTGTATAAATGCAGAGTACAGGCTGCAATTTTTTTTAGTTTAATTTTTTGTTCATATTTCTTGAATTTCTTTTAAAAGAAAAAAATTAAAATGTAAATGTATTTTTTTTCCTTATTATTAGAATTTATAAGAAAACATCTTTCAATACCAGTCTTTGCTCAGTAACTTTTTGTTGCCCATGGATTTTTTTTCTGTAATGTTTAAAACTTGACATGTCATTTAGTATTCTCCGTGTTATGGTAAATGAAGACTAAACTGACTTACTCTAAAGCAAACATACTGACTATACACAGAAGTAATATTACCTAACAAGTCATAACTTTTAGTAGGAGAATGTGCTTAATGCAAGATGGCAATTTTAATTTCTTTATTAAATCTTGTAAGAATATAGATTGTTAAAAATATACTTTCTGCTTTAATTTTATGCATTCTATATCAGATTTCTTTTCCTGTACATTAATTGCTAGGTGTATGAAACTGTTAATGCCTGACTCTGTTTATGAGACCTACAATATGATTGCTGTGGACCATGAATCACTGCATGGATTTTAATCAGAATTTTTATGGGCATATAACTAAAAGAGAAACTAGCAATTTGCTAGAAAAATGAATGCGCATTTACTTCTTTCAATATGGCTATTCAAATTAAAGAAGAAACGAAAGATGGTGAACATCAATAACATCAATAAAAGATTATCAGATTTTACACTGATGAACTGTGAATTGATGTCAAATAAGCAGGAATCCTCTTTGATCATCCTTTTTTTATCCGCACAAGGAATTATCCATATATCTGTTATGCATCCATAAATATTTCCTTCTTTCTCACAATTTTCCTTGTGCCTGGAATGTTTTACGTACCTAAAAGTAGGCAGACCCTTATGGGCGTTTCTAAAAATGCTGAAATACATTTTCTGTTTGCTAAAAAAGCAGCTGAGAAAACTTCGCTATAAATCTGCCTATATCTTTAAGTATTAAATATACCAATAAATCTGGTTGTGTAAGCCCATTTATCATATGATAAAATATTGCCTGAGTTGTAGGAAGATTTCCTGGGATCACTGCCTTTTAACAGAGAGCTGTCATCTATGTAAACCAGTCTTAATCTCAGTTGACATTCTGTTCTGCATTAAGCTGTATGCCAAAATGAACTGGCTGATACACTCTGTTATAGCTGACCCCAACAACAGGACCTGAAATCTGTTGGTGCTGAGCAGAGACCCTTTCAAGACTTGGAACAGGACACAGCCACAATGTTGACAAGCCTCAGTGCTTCCCTGTGACTGTGATGACATTGTATGACGCTAAGTGGAGGCACACTCACATGAGATCACTGGGCATGGCCATGCTTTTAAGTTTTTAACTGTTGTTTGCATAATAAGATTAAGGAGGCGACCATGGTGGCAACTGTGCAGATAACCGTGCTACCTAGCTTTAATTCTGCCTGACAGGCTGTAAACTCTGCTGGGTCACCAGCCAGAGCATGCTACAGAAATGAAAAGAACTAAATAAACCCCAGCACGGATTAGAAGAATGGAGCTTAAATATCCCCAGAGGTTAAATTCTCCAAGAAGTGAGGCAACATCTAGAAGAAGTTGCTAATTTCTATGCTATATCTGAATCAAAAGATGCCCCCCTCCCCCCTTCCCCCCCCCAAAAAAAAATCATTTTAACATGAGTTAACGTGAGGCTTACTATGAAGCTCTACTCCACAGACTAAAAGACGAGTGAAATCAATAACTAGAGCAGGCTGAGATAAACTTAATTCATATCAGTCTTCCCTAAATCTTTTTATTATGCTTCATTATTTCTGTTTTTCTACATTCTGACATCAGTAAAAATGTATGCATTGAGACACGGTATTTGATTTCTGACACTTTTTATTTCACAAAGAGGTAAAATAAATGGTGTAACAAAATTAGATTTCAATTCAGCAGTATAACTAATAAAGCCTTGCTGATTTTTAAATATTGTTTTGTCATGCTGAACTGAGGTAATAATTTTCTTTGAAGTAAAATATTGATTTTATAACATCATAACTATATAGTACATAAAAAATTGTTCTTATATCAATCACTATTGTTTTTCTCAAAAGTGC
Source organism: Aythya fuligula (assembly GCF_009819795.1). Classification (NCBI taxonomy): domain Eukaryota; kingdom Metazoa; phylum Chordata; class Aves; order Anseriformes; family Anatidae; genus Aythya; species Aythya fuligula. Next base: position 97,410,478 of record NC_045560.1, on the reverse strand, counting down.
TACACCAGATAAGCATAAGGAAAGTGAAGATAAGAGTAGAAATAAGCAAAGGCTGTAATATTAAATGGTTCTTTTATACACTATTTCACAAATTTTGATGTCGTAAAATGAGCATTGTCATTCATAGGCAACACAGTAGTCTATTGTGACAGTAAAAATTATAATATTTAATTTTATCACCTCTTGTATATTTTTTATTGCTATGAAGAGTTCTCTGAAACAGAAACAATGTCTATAAAGGTAAAAAATAGGTCTGATTTCATTCAACAGATTGTAAAGTCTGTGAAGACATTTTAGTCTTTAGTGGTGGTAGTAGATAAAATAGCTGCAGTAAATGATTTTTCTTGTTTGTGTTATTCTGCTGGAGTTTGAAATGAAGACAAGCCTAGGTCTTTACTTTGTACTGAAGTTATTGAAATGGAAAATAAAAGGTCAGCATCTGGAAACAAAATAATATTTCTTCATCAGTAGATATTCATTAATATTTCTTCACCACAACAATTATCTTTATCTCAAGATTCATTGTCAAGGGTATCAGTTTGATTGTGCCAGGGAGATGTAGCTATCAACAGAAGAAAGAAGGTTAACAGAAATAATGTAGAAAAAAATCTGTGAAGATATTGAAGATAAAGTGTGAAACTTCTCATGTAATTCCAAATTATTTGTGGAATTCATTAAGAGAATGAAACCCAGATTAAGGATTTCTGATCAGATGAGCTATGGTCCATCAACAGTTCTGAATTTTCCAGGACCAAAAAGACAAATCTTCAGTTCATCAGTCAAATGATTTATTAGACTTCAAAATAAATGTATTGGCTTTTGGCTATGCCTTATCAGAATAAAGTAGTTGACTGATAATTTTTAATGCTATTAGTATTAACTGATTGTCCACTTCTGAAATTCACTGAATGAAATGAAGTCATGAAACAGAGATACCCGTCAATTCCAAGCTGATCTTGTAACATGCAATTGTGATTTAGTGACATGCAGATTAACATGTAATACTTGTGATACCCTGTTGAAATTACCAAGCACATATATAATTCAGTCTATAACATTCAGATTATCATTTCATCACCAAATTTATTTATTTAACTAAATGCAAGAAATGCAGAAAAAGTTTACTATGCTTTAAGTATGTCATTGTACTAAGTAGCATTTATTCAAATATGAAGGAATAACCAGTTAAAGCCTGACAAGAAAATCACAAAGTAACCCATCTTAAAAGTGTATGGATTTATTCCATGCAATTTATATACAGTCACATAGGAAGTCTTTAATGAAGTTTTATTTTCTTCATATTCAGGAAAATTCCCATTACTCTAATGTCTTTTTTTCTCCACAGCACATTATAAACAGGAGCGGTAATAATGAACTATAAATCAGCTACAGACCATTACCAGTGTCATATTGTAAAGTCATGATCTTGATTTCATAACTTCAGTTGTAATCAGTGTCCATTAGAGACTCGGATTTATAGACTTTTTGTTAGTCTATCAAGTGAAAAAAAAGAAAGGTATGGAACATAAATTTAAGAATCAGACGTTCCAAAGCATTTAGCAGTTTTGCAACTGAAGAAAACTAGAAAGCTGGTGAAACTTCTAAACTCTGAGGGTTAGATGGACAAGAAGAGGAGAGCTGGATATTCTGCTGTTGTAGCTTAATGTAACACTATACTGAACAGACACAATCTATATGTGTTTCCATATATATATATATAAATATGAATGCAAACATACACACAGATATACACACTATTGTGTGTGTTGATCTGAAGAATGGGATAGATTTGCTGATAAACTGTCTTCAGAATAATTTTACAACCATAATGCATAATTCTTTATTATGAAATTTTGACACCAAAAATTCTTACAGCTTTCGTAATTCTCCCTACTAACAATTTCCAAAAAGGCTGGACATCATACAGGAGGAAATAGTTTGCTCACTATTTAGCAGAAGTTCTGCAAAGAAAAGGTCCAAGTCCAGATTGTAATATCCCTTTTTTTGGTGAGTATTTGTCTACAGATTTGATTCATCCTGTTACAGTGTGGTTTAAAACCTGTCTGGAGTAGGAAGACCTTGAAAACTGGGTCTTGGTTGCTTCCAGATAACCTTTTTTAGGCTTCTGTCCTCATCAAAACCAAAATGTGAAGGATGTCTCTGAAGGAATAAAAGCCAATAGACTTCTAACAATCATATGGAAAGGTAACAAAAGGGATTTAAGATTTGGATGGTGGGTTTTGCTACTGATTGTTTGTCTGAATTGATTTTCCTGTAACTATTCCTATTTCATTAAGGTTTTTTAACTTGCAAGACAATATTAGGTAATTCATAGACATAAAGAAAAAATGTCATTTTGTACATCTTCGCAACCTCAGTTCTACACATAGGCAGTGTTTGCTACTTCTCAGTGTACTGTGTTTGGCTGGGATGGAATTAACTTTTCCCACAGCATCCAATACACTGTTGTGCTCTGCACTTGCAGCTAGAACAGCTCTGGTATCACACCAATGTTTTGCCTATGGCTGAGCAGTTCTGGCTCCATCCAACCCTCCACAGAGCCAGTGGGCTGGGGGTGAGCAAGAGGTGGGGAGGGGACATCACCAGAGCAGCTGGCCTAAACTGGCCAAAGGGACACCCCATACCATGTGGTGTCACACTCGGCAATAAAAGATGGGAAAGGGGAAAGAGTCTCTATATAAAGGAAAGGGGAAAGGTTTTCTATATAAAGATATCTGTCCTCCCAAAGAATCACTACACTTAAGCCCTACTTCCTGGGATATGGTCAAGCTTCATTCATTGATGGGAAATAGAGAATAACTTTTTCTCTCTCTGCACTTCTTTATGTCTGCATGGCCTTCGCATGTTTGTTTTTATTTGTTTTTTTTTTTTTTTTTCCATCTTTCTTTTCCCTTTAATTAAATTATCCTTATCTCTACCCACAAGCCTTTTCTTGTTCTTTCCATCATACTCTCTTTTCCCCCTCTTCTTCTGAGAAGGGAAATTGAGAAAGCAGCTGTTGAGTTTTACGACCCAGCAAGGTAAAACCACCACATTCAGGCACTGAATGTTTAGATGCTGATTTGCTAATACCTGCTCAGTTTGAATAGATGATTGTCTGTGATATTCACTTAATTTTTCCTTTTGCAGTTTCATTAGAAAGGTTTTGGCCAGCTTTGGTGTTATGCTTCCATGACTGGGTGTTTATGCAAAGATCAGCCATTCAGGTAAAATGCTATTAGGCTTAGCAATTGCTGCATGCTTTTCATTAGGTTTGTTGGCATTTGGCATTCCCATCACAAATTTTAGAGCAGATGTTTCTTATATAAATTGCACTCTCCAGTTTGAAAACATTGCCTTGTCACATGCCAGTTACTTTATTTTCTAGAACAAACTATAATGAAGATGAAAAGAGGAAGATAGTTATGAGGAAGATGCTGTGAACCAGTACTCAGACCAAAGTTTTCCAAAGCTCAGCCATATTTAATTAGGGCTTTGACTGAAGCCCAGCTTTTGTTCTAACTTTTCTCTGCTTCATGAACAACTGAAGTTTTCCACTGCCATCTAAGCCACATTTGCTGCAGAGAAACAGAGGAGAGCCTCTCTCTTCAAGCTCTTTTGCCTGAGGTTCCTTCCCTGGCAGGTGACCAGAAGTATCACACATATACAGCACTCTTAATCTGCACAAGTGTAACATTTCCCAGAAATTAAAGAAAATCCCACCTGCAGCCCTGCTGATACTTGAGGAGCTCTTGAGAGAAAGGTGCAGTCCACAGGCTAATCAAGTCACTCTGGTAAGTGCTGACCAGCCTAAAATGGATTACTTAGCTCTGTAGACAGCAAATAGACCAATGGTAGCATTTTTGACCAAACACAAAAGTAGTTTTAAGACCAGTCTCTGGGTTCTCCTTTGTGAGCTAAAAGGATCCCTGTAAGAATCTTTCTTGATTCCAAGAATTCCTTTCTTGGAATCCTAAATGATTTCCTGCTTTTAAGGATGATCTTAACTTTAAGTGCAGTCTACATGTATAGCTCTGATCAATTCACAGGTAATGACTTCTGAATCACTCCACTAACAGCCCTTTAATGTACGTTCTCTGATGACGTGAAGGTACTTTCTCCCATTAGTGGCTTCAGCCCATTCATCACTACAATGGCCAGTACACACAAACATTAAAAATAACAGCTTTCTGTATGAGCTGATCTAATAATGTAATGCCTGATTGCTAAAAGCACCATCTGAGTCACGTCTTACAACTTCACCTAACAAGGGCCTGTTTAGAAGAAAGCAGCATGTGCCACAACTCTTAACATCATGACACAGAAATTTTAGGCATGGCTAAAAAGAAGGCCCAAAAATAAGGATATTGTTTATTGCATACTGTTTTGTGTTGGCATCTCTTTAGTTTCTCTCTCTCTCTCTGTCTTTTTTTTTTTCCCATCAGTCCCTAATTTCAGATATTCATATACTCCAGGAAAAATCAAATTATATTCTTATTTATTTATTTATTATGATGCTTTCTGAACATTTTAATGTGAAATAAGAATATATCTACATCCTGGGCAATTCCTGGGCGTCTTCCATTTTGGCTACAAAACTTCCAATCTTATTTCTCAGTTCAGTAATCAATATGAATGGATTGAAACAACACCTATTTCTCACATATCCCTTGCAAGACAAATTAAATAAACAACCAGAAAATGTACTAGTAGTAGTCTTTTTATTTGTCTTTTACTTTCTTCATACAAAAGCCTCTATCAAAAAGTATTAAAAGCTTAAAGCCACAAATCCCTTTGGAATTTATACACAACAAGCACAAAATATCAAGACCCTGTGCAAGTCTGTCTCAATCTTATCTCCGTGCAAATCAGCAAGGTGGTCTGGAATCTAAACTAAACTTGAATGTGAAGAAAAATGTAGGAAATAAACTACAGAGCTGACAATAGAGAGAGCAACTGCCTGAGGAAAATCCTGAGGAGAGCCGAGAACTAATGTTACTCTATCATTTTCTGAAACATAATTCTTTCTGAGAGACTGATGGTGCATACAAAAAATAAGGTTTTATTGTCTATAGATATGATACCTTATATTAGGTATACCATCTTTATGCAGGAACAGAGTTTAGAGCATTGAGAACATCCTAGCATTTTTTCATCAACAAGTTATGAACATGGTGCAATCTGACTGCTTTCCAATAGCACAGCTTTATAGTAAAACTGCCTGCTAATACTGATGCAATTCCTTCCTAGGTCTGTATGGGTATTTTGATGGGTATATTGAACTCAATGAAAAAGAATTAAATGTCCTAGAGAGTCACTGCTTATTGGAAGCATAATCCTGAATTGTGAGTTTTACAATCCCCAAATGCTAAATTAAATGTTATAGCATATTCAGTGGGTTTGTTGCAACTTTTTATTATTGCTATTACCTTTCATTTGCCTTGTTATGTGTTCAAAATAACTGCAGGTATCGTTTTGGAGAAACATTCAAGCAAAGGACCTTGAGCATAAAAGGGTACTTAGCATTGGCATAATTGGATCTTATCTCCCTGAACTGATGGCAATAATTAGGCAGAGACAGAAGCAGGTTTGGTGTGATGCAGTGATGTGCAGGGCTATTTGTAAACAGGCATAGGACTTGTGCTGCCTTTATGGTAAGACCTTGGTAGCATGAACACCTCACAGTTTTGGTAGTGTTTACATTTATAACTATAACATAGCCATGGGTCTAGTGCTCATATTTACTGTGTAAACCTCATATTTACTGGGATAATGTGTAAACACCAAGAGGAGCTGAAATGTATCTGCAAAGACTTCAGCACGGTGATTAATTTCTGTAACAGATAATATTGATTTTTTGAACAAGAGGCAGAACTAGCAAAATTCAGTCAACACATCAAAGAAAAGTCTATGAGTTACTCAAATTACTTCTGAACCATTCTATTTGGGTCTTATTAGTAATTAAAAAAAATCACTATAGCATTAAGTATTGCAATAATGGTGACATTTTAGGCAAGGCATGACTGACATTTTGGAGAACACTTTGAGGAAGCAGAGATGCGGCTACTTCTATCTGTTATTATCTGCTATTAATATTATACCACTGTTGAAAGAAGGAATATTCATTGCCAGCGCAATGAATGATGACAATTTTCAAAAACACCCCACTAGCAAAGAAGGTCAAGAAGGACTGTCCAACTGTTACTGATGTGCCTTTGGAAATATGTCTCTCCAAGATAAATTAATATAATCTAGCACATAGCAACCAGAAGTGTAGCTTTCCAGTTTTGAGTGTATCTTGTCAGCATGGCTTTATTTCATTTTTATCACAGCCACCCAGAATGAGACAAGGAATGAGGAGGAGAAAATTACATAAAAGTTGAAAGCTACCCAGAAGTAAAGTTTCATGAGAGAGGAAAATGGAGAGGAAGTTGCTTGCCTCAGAGAAAGAAGGAAGCAACCAAACACAAAGACAGCTTGCAGACAAGGATTATAAAATAGACATGGGAAAAAATAAAGTTATTTCTACAGAAGAGGTTTTATTCTTCATCTTCACAATGTTCTTGGTCTGCTCTGATGCTGCATGTGTACTTACACTTGATGGGTAAGAAGGTCACTGCCACACCAAGTGCATTGAGTGGAAACGTGTTTTAAAAGAAAGGCAGTGCCAAACTGCATCAAGGCAGCTGCTCCTCCAGCAGAAACTAACAGCAGGGGTGCTCCGATACTCCTTCACACAAAACGCTGCTTCTGATAAACCACTTGTGGATGTAGCTTAACTGTCACCTTGCACGTTCCTTCCAGGCTGCTGACCTAGAAAATCGATGTACTTTATTGATATGAGTAAGGTTTGTTATTAAAAAAGAGTCATAGAGCTTTTTCCCTTACCTGGACTGACAGTACCATGAGAAAAACAAAAATAAAAAGCCACAACAACACTCACACTGGATTTTCTTTTAGCTAAAGTCCAAACTGTGATCTGCAGAGGATAGTTTGACTCCACAATGAAAATTCCATGAAGCCCTTAACAGGCTGAACAGTGTCACCCAGACACATAACCACATTGTAGGGGGGAAGTAGCACATTTTACAAAATGAAATCTTTCTGACATTTATTTCCAAGCTCCTGCTTTTGCTAGTGGAATTTAATGTTCTTTCCCAACTTTCTGGGGGCTGATTCTGTGACATTTTTCCTCGCTTTGAATGCTGGAGCCAAAGCTCAGTATCTTTCACTTAAGTGCTGCAAGCTGAATCAGCATTAGCTGAACCAGGAAAACAACAGATTTGCTGAATATGGCTGCTTTTGTTCCTGTTCCCCTCAGGTTCACTACAGAAAATGGTCTTGCTCATCTGATGTAATTTCACTTATGCCTGCAATGGGAGTGCAAAGTGCAATCTAGTTTGGCATGAGTTTGCCAACCCTGATGTTGAATTAATGATATATATATACCACATGTTATGATATATATACATTTAATAGCTTATATGAAGTCATCAGCTGTAAATTAAAAAAGGAAAGTTCAGTATAACAGCCTGTCATCAAGAGTATCTACAGTGAGTATTCTTAAATTAAGATACAAAGCCTTTCCCCATTTGTAGATATTAAAAAAGGTTTTATTGTTTTTATGTTAGATTTTCAGTTACATTGCAGTCCAGCAAGCCTACTCCTTATTTCATAAAAAAAAAAAAAAAAAAAAAAAAAAAAAAAAAAAAAAAAGGTTTCTCAAGACTCAAACTGTTCTGCTACCCTGTCAGGTTTCTCACAAGGCAGAATTTTTATGAATCAGCCATAACACTGCTACAGGATATTAAACTTTTTCAGTTCAACACTTCCCCAAGGTAAAAAATGTGCTTTACATGCTCTTTTTAATATTAGTGCAGAGGGGATGAGTATAGATTGTCAACATGAGGGATTGTCATGACACAGGAAGTTGAGCATATTACAGAGGAACATATTTAGTCTGAGTTAAGTGAATCTATATTTATGTAGTGTGTGCTGTGACATGATGGTTATGTTTGATGTTGACTGAAATCTACAGTTTTAGAACAAAACCATTCAAAAAGGTCTGTGTTGTTGTTTTTACAGTATTTATATACAGTGTCAGATCAGCTGTCTATAATTCCACAAGATAGCCCATTTTTCCTCATAAGCAATCATATTTTATATTTTTAGTCATATTTATTATATTTAAATGATCAATTAAAAAAATAAAAATAAAATCCCAAACACCCAGAATGTGGACTCTTCTCTCAGCAGGCTTGAGTTGCTGCTTGCCACAAAACTAATTATTGATATGTCTGCAGTGTTGCAGCTCCCGGATCATAATTATATGTAAATGTACAGCTGCAGTATTCCAACCTTGCTGCTTGGATTTTGCACCTAACAGCAATTTTAGGCTGTTAAGTGATAAGCATGTTGAATGAACTGTGATTCTTCCTGCAAATACTTCATACCTTTAAGAATATGGAGACAGGCTGTTCAGTCCTGGTGCCTATCTCAACATATCCAAATTCTCTGGTATTTTGTGTTTCATGAACTTTTTGGTTTTAAAAGGATCTGTCCTTCTCAACATCCATGCTCTGGCAGTCACCTCCATATATAGCATCTACACAGTGCTGAAGCTCCTCTGAGTCTTCTGAAAGCCTCAGAAGGATGCCCAGGAAATTATTGCCACTGTCATTAGTCATCCAGTAACACTGACATTTTGGGGATATTTCTGCAAATGCTTTCCTGTGAAGCACGTAACATTTTTCACAGTGCTTTTCAGTCCAGTATTACCGAGATGTTCTGCAGGCTGCTTGGTCCCTGGGAGCCTTCTGGGTATGCCCAACAATGCTTGACAGCATCCAGGACCACAGACAGAATTTTTTTTTTATCTCCCTCCATTTTTTATCTCTCATGGGTTGCTATGGGAACAGTGAAGCACATATGATAATTCCTTTCAGCATCAAATTATTATTTTTAAGTCTACTAATTTGAAAAAGGCTTCCAGGGGTTGATTGGTGTTGTTTTTGTTGGTGTTGTTTTTGTTGGTGTTGTTTGTTTGTGGTTTTTTTTTTTGTTCATTAGTTGGTTTGCTTTGTGGTTTGTGGTTTTGGGGAGTTAAAGATAGGAAACATATATCAGCCATAGCTCTTTGGAACAAAGTGCATAGTAAGATGGTAACTTACATTTACTGTCAACATAACCTATATGAGAGACAAAGGAGAAATTAAAATGCTTAACTGTAGGAAAGATCACTTAATTCAGACAAATTTTGCTTCAGATTTCTGTGCATGTTAAGAAGAATACACTTCAGTCAGAAATCTTGGCTTTGTGGAAGCTAACCAGTAGCATCACTAGAGGCAACCAGTTTGGTCCCACTTTAGCACAGGGAAGGCTCTGACACCATGTGAAGAAGATAGCTCTTGTAGCCTCAAGAAAACTTATATGCATGCAAGACAAAGGTGTTTTTGTTGTTGTTGTTTCTTTGTTTTTCAGGTATCTTGGCTGGATTTTCCTTGGGGGGGGTGGGAGCACAGAAATCTTATATGGAGCATACTCTTTAGCATCATTAGACAATTATCCTCTCAGTGAGGCTTTTGGCTGTGTTGATGTAACTGGATAGAGCTTACATGCTTAAAAACACACTTTTTTGCTTATTATAATAAAATCTGTCCATGATGTGGAGTCATGTTGATATCTCTAAAGGAAACCTTTGTGTTTGTCTTGATTTTCTATACTCTTCTAGTGTAATATTTTTTATATATATATTCAAAAGGCACACAGCGGCTGCATATTCACTCTTACCACTAAACCTACTCTGAGAACAGATTTGATACCAAACACTGAAAACACAAAGCATCTCTGTTCAAACAAAATAAGTGTATCAAAAAAGCCAAGAAAAAAAATCAATTAAAACCCAAATCTTACATGACAACAAACTAAGATCAGCTAATTGAGAATGTAATTTGTAACATTATTACTGTGGGTCAAGTTCACATCCCTGAAGCTAATTTGTATCAGTTTGGTTTGGAGGGGTTGGTGGCTGGGTTTTTTTGGACATAAAATTAGCCAACCAAATTTGCTCTGTGCTGGTTTACAGTACACCATCTATTGCCAACTATATTATTTTCCCTACATCAATAACAAAAGCTTATTTTTCCCCAGGGTATTGTATTATGTGATTGGGGCATATGTAGAAGACAATTGTTTAATTTGCAGCTGATGCTAACAGAACCAACCAATCCAGAATTTTTAATTAGAGTGCAACAGTGGAATAGTAAGCAAACATGCTGATATTGCATGCAAACAGGCTCTTGAAAAGCGACTGCACATCCATAGTCACAACTATTAATACTAATGACAAAAAATAAAAAAAAAATTAAAAAAAGTTTGCTTCTTCCTTGTTCCAGATAACACTTTACCAGCACAGGTAAAGATAGTTGCTTTATCCCTCCCTTCTAAATCAAGGTAGTGACAAGACAGAGAGAGAAGCAGCAGCCAATATTTCAGGGAGGGTTAGCACTGAGTGCACAGCTGGATCCTTAGAAGATTCCTGCTCTGTACTGAAATATTGTCCATCTGGGTCCTCTTCGCATGGCTACCCAGACTTACTGGAGGAGAGCTGCTGAGGGGATGGGCAATATATCTTCTGCAGACATCATATGCAAACCACATTCAACTAGCAGCCCAGGCTGCAAGACAAATGTAACTGGAAGGTCCTCAGATGTGGAGGGCAGCGCCAGTGGTGCCCAGAGAAGGTGAAGTGCCCAGCAGGATGGCATGATGAAGGCAACATCCTACACCACTCCCCATGGGAACCCAGCAGGCAAGACCCTGGTCATGAAGATGATTTGTGAAGGATGATAAGGTATCAACAGGAAAGTAGTTAGAGCAGTTGTTGCTTTCTACGGCCTGAAATGGGGCCTTACTTCCAGCTTTGTGGCCAACACTATTATTTTTCAGGTTTTTATTCATGAGATTGGAAATGTATACAGGATTAGTTTCTACAAGGAAAATTGGAATATTTTGTGCATGTCAGTTAGTAACCAAGAAAATGCATCACCTTCACTTTGTTAGTGTCTATGCTTTCAGAGGTAACCATACCATGCTGTCAAAGAAATCCTTTCTGCTTTATTTGGATTGGGTTTGAAACTTGCTGTGTTGCACTACTGCATCCACCACTGGTGGTTCTGTCACCAGTGATAAACAGCCATAAAAAATAAACATGAGAAATTGTGTCACACTGTGAACTATAGCTGCATTTAACTTGCAAACATTTTGCAATATTGATACCACCTAAAAGCTTTGGTGTTTATCCCCAAACGGTGGAGACTACAAATGACTGCCTAGTCAGGTGCTCCCATAAATCTCGGATAAACATCCTAATTTTTACAACATGTCAGGGGCTCTGCTCCATGTTAAACTCACTTGTAAATGTTATTGACAAGGCCCTCCATCAAGTTCTCTTCTCATCCTCTGAAATGAGGGGCGATATATAAGCTGATTCTAAGTTCTGGCAAGGAAGAGTCTGCATTTCCAGCAGAGAGTGCTCAAGATGAGAGCTTATTTCTCAGTGATAGCTTCATTAATAACCCATGGTATTCCCTATGGCAGCCCTTCCTCTTTGTCATTATTCTGTTACTCACTTTCTGTATTGGTCTCCCTCCCAGCTTAACACCTGCAAGGAAAGATTAGTGTCATAAGTAAGCAAATGTGCTTACACCCATGTAATATCACAAAATCATGTGTCATCTTCCACAACTGGGTAAGAAAAAACTTCTCTAGCAGCTGGCCCCAGTATATTATACCATGCAGCCCATTATTTTGATTTGATATGGTGATTTCTATGTCCCTAATTCTGCTGGGGACAGCAGCCCTAACCTGAAGACAGGCTATAGATTTGTGAATTCCTCAGAAGGGGGTAGATCTGGCAGAATGGCTGCAAACAGTATCCAGCTCAGTGCAAATCCTGGGAAAAGGCTGGAGTATAGCCCAGTCCTGCTGTGCTCTAGCTATTCTCTGTCAGGGAAATGCTCCGTACACTGCAAATAAGTGTAAATCATAATAGACTGAGGTTCCCCTGGTTCCTCTGTAAGAGACAGGGTTGGAGGTATGACACAGGAAAAATACAGTTACCTAAAAATCTGCTTTGCCTTCTCCCTAGGCTGATGGTGAGCAAAGTTCAGAGGCAAGGAGGCTATAGCACAAAGTGCTGATTACCCATCAGACAGCTTCCATTTAGATTGCTTTCTGTGTGATTGTTGCATCATTTCCATGTATTCCATTGCATTTTCCATGCAACCAATACTAAGTTGAACTAAAAACTCTTTTCTGAAACTAAGTTATCTTCCCACAAGTCTGTAGGAAATATTCTAGGTTAAATCAGGATATTTACCAGAATCCTCTTGAAACTGCAAGGTAAATCCAATCAGTTCTGTATCTGTTACAAAATCATCTGCTCAATCCTAGTAATTGTACTCCATCTGGGAGTTTCTCCTTCTCCAGTGTCTGTGAGAGGAAGTTCAAAGTTGCATTGAGTTAGTAGCAAAGAAACAAGTAAGTTAGGCCAGACATAACTACTGTGGTACCTTATTTCCCATGCTTGTTCAAGAGAAATGCATATTTATGTTACTGCTTTATTTAATGGAGAAAGCATATACAGCAAAATGGAAAAATGTGAGGCTCATTAAGCACTACCATATGTCAGAGTTAGCCTTATAGCCTTTCTGGATAAAAAGGATGGCATCTACATGAAATAGGATATTGCAATTAAACAGATATCCTGGTAAATAATCTTTCAGCAAACCTTTTCTGTTATTAACACTAAGTTTGGCGGTGGCAGTTTTCATACTGCTAAGACATCAAAATACTTGAAAAAAAAAAAAATAATGAGTTCTTCAACAAATCTCCTTATACAAACAATTTGATGAATATATTAGCTTCAGTTCATAGGCTTTATGAACTGGGAGGACGTTGGACACCAATCAGTATAAAGGCTTGTACAAAAAAGAGACATCCTGAGACAGGCAACCCTAACAGTGGTGCAATACAACTTCATGTCATATACAGTTTCCCTTACAATATATAACTGATATGTGGAATTCTCATAAAACAGATTTTTTTGTGAAAAACTAAAACCACTTGACTACATGTCACTCAACAGATTCATCGGCATAGATGGGACCTCAGGACATCAACATATTATTTCTCACACAGTTAAAGAGCTGCGTCAAAGGTAGGTGATGCATTAGCGATGATAGGAGGATGGAAACTTCAGTAAGTAATTTTTAAGTCTGAGGAGTTTTTTTTATTTCTTTTTTTCAAGGAGTTGGAAAAAAAATTAAGGATGCTGAGGGGACAGAATCTTTTGGATGCCTTAGGAGTCTCTTGAAGCCTTATCTCTGGGGGGGGGAAAAAAAATAAAAATAAATAAATAAATAAATAAAAGCATTACTTTTTCTGAGGATCCTTGAGCCAGCATAGCCAGATTGCTTACTTTCTCCAGTACCCACTGGGAAAGCTGTCTCTTGTCTCAGACTCAGTATCTGTTTGATGCTTGTCCAGACTTCACTATGCCTGCCAATTATCTTCTCATGAAATTGCTTCTGCAGACTGTAATAGCTTGCCTTTAGCAAGCCTTTAGCAAGAGTAGGTATACAAAGTAAATAGATTTGGTGTGCTCTGTGCCTTGCTGTGAGGCTGGAGTCTACTCTTTAGTCTCAAAATCTTTCTGGGTTGCTTTAGCTCTGACATAAGTTGGGCTCTGACCAACTTATTAGCTAAATAACAGGTCAGAAATTATTTTGGCAGATGTTAATTTGTTGATAATGTTACCACCTTGAAGACTTAAGGAGTTCCAAGACAAAGCTGGTGCCTGCATCTTTTAAAGAAGGTGGCAGCATTTGACTTGCTCACTGTGATTGATACATGGGAGCTGTAGCAAAGTAATAGCCTGAACCCATCTTCCAGGTTTATGCCAAGAGAACAAATCTCTAGCCTCCTGAGGCTTTTAATAGCTAGCAGACATTTCAACAGGATAAGATTGTTCTTTTGAATGGCTTTGAGCCAGTTGAGAAATGAAAGGAAGGACTGCAGTTGTCTGTATGCACCACATTCTAGAGATCTGGGATTTTTGGAAGTCATGGAATAGGGATTTGTAGAAATGAAAAAGTCAGGAATGCTGATGTGAGGAAAGATTTTATCACAGTGAAATCTAGACAGTGACAAGCTCAGTAATATGGAGACCAATAGGTAACCTCATAAGACAAAATGTGGGAAGTGAGAGAAAAGTAAATGAAGTAGAAGAATAAAAAATGCTATTTTTCATACAAATTATTGACATTGTATAAAGGATACCAGCAGCTTTAATGATGTATATGCAGGTATTGCATCTGACCTTCTGAGAAAACTCAAAGATACAGTTCTTAGAATTTCAGGGGCTATGTTATTTATGTACTCACATCAATCTGCTTTGATAATATCTTATTGCCAAAAAGAAATGTTCAGAAAGTTAGAACATGGAAGAAGAAAATATTTTTCGGATGACGCTAGTTGGAATTGACTCAACAGAGATCACTATATACTCAAAGTTTTGGTTTTTTTTTTTTTTTTGAAAAAAAAAAAAGGAAAAAAGAAAAAAAGTTAGTTGTCTAAATACAAAGAAGTATCTATTCCTTTTCTTCTGATTAAAATAATAAAAATGAAATATAAAAAGCTCATTTCATCAGAGAAGGTCTGTATCCCTTAATGTTAATTTGAAATTGCTTTTCCTGACAAAACTTGGATATTGGGATTTCTCCTCAGCAAGAATAAACCAACACCTTTAAAGCCAATACTACAAACAAAAAACAACAACAACAAACACTTCTACTGCTATTAATTGCCCACTCTTTCAATGGCTATCAAATTTCAGCTAAAAACTCATTATTTCCATATTTAAGGTGATGTATTGTAGTACCCTGTACACATGCGTCTGAGAGCCTTGTTCAAATTAATTCTTGGCCAAAGTGACATACACATGAGAAAAAGGACAAACATTCTGATGCAAATCATACATTCTCACAAGAGACAATCTACCTGAGATCAATAAGGTACTACCTAGCATAATCAAGCTGTACTCCCACTGCTGTATTGTTCCCTGCATTTTAGATTTCTTTCTTAGAAAATTCATAGCAGGTTTGCACAAAACTTTTCAATGGAAAAAACAGAAGTCACTATTACCACATTTACCTCTTTATATATGAGAGTGAGCTTGCCATTCCTTTACTTCATAACTACATAACTGTGGTACATCTGTCTAACACCTTTTCTCCAAATGAACTTATAATTCACTTCCTTTTACTGAAAGTCCACCAGTACAAGCATCTGTAGGATGTTTGTACAGTGAAGGATGATAAAAACGGGTGTCACATCAACTCAGATACAGTCAAGCTGCCAGTTAGCTATGGTACTTCAGCAACTGTGGGGAAAGCAAGAACTCTGTGTAGTATACTGGAAGGGCTTTCAACAGGCAACAAAATATTCTCAGGACTTTGCTGCTTGTTACTTCCCCTGTGAGGGGAGTTATCAAATTAGCTGTACTAGTTCATTTCATATAGTCAAAAACAAAACACATGCAGCATCATGACATAAAATTGTGTAATTGACAGGTCATTGTGACCATTTTGTAAAAACCATGTTAAATAGAAAATGATCTGACAAGGTTTGTACTGCAGCAGTAAGTTGCATTATCTTTTGTTGATTATTTTTTTATTATTATTCATTATCTTCCAAGGCTATTATCTCCTTTTGCAACTACTCCTTATTTTATGTCACCACCAAAGACAAAATGACAAATGTATTCTGTTCACTGTAAAATAGATTTTATTTCTCAGTAGTAAAGGATACTTATAATATGCATAAAGTGCTTGATCAATAACCTTTTTTAGGAGTAGTCCTTAATTACAGTCTTTTCAAAGATAAGCTTTGAGTCCAGTCAATTCACTAGAAAATTTTTCTAGACACTGTCCATGATACTTTCATTTCAAATGACATTTCATTGGGATACAGAGACATATATTATAGGATATGCATACTCTATTAAGTATTCAAGTGAAGGTTCAAATGAAAATGAGGAACTTCCTTTGTGCTGCTAGATGAACACTAGCCACCTTTTTGAAAGTATATTCTTATTTATTAACTACAAATCTATATCTCTGTGGATCTATGAGAGACTTTCTTTCAAAATCAAAAACCTCAAATTAATTTGCAATGGCAATAGAAATCTCCCTATGGATTAGATCCTGAGTGGGACACTAAAAGAATGTTAATTAAATTCAGGTCACCTGCTATGGTGTTCACTGTATTAACTTCAGAAAACTACAATGCATACTTCATCTAAATTAGGTGTGCTGGGCTCTCTTCATACTCATAGAAGGAAAAACGGGCTATTCTGCAGCATTCATCTGATTAATTCTAAACCTTAACTTTAGGATTAAATGAACTGTGTTCCTCTTTCCATGCTACCCTAAAGAAGGAACACCAAGTATGTAGTTTAGAAGTAGGTATTGTACGTAAAGATATTGACAGTGGATCATGTAAGCAGAACCCCTTTTTGCATGATTGTGAACAATACCTGCCACTGAAAAATACCAAGATAGATTCGTTTATATGACAGAATGGTTTAAAAAAAAAAAAAAAAGTCTTCTGAGACAAGTGAAAATACATCCACCTGCCAAGGTTGCAGAGCTGGAGCACCCTCAAGGCACAGACAGGGGTCCCAATGCCCAGCCTGAACCTGCCCCGGCACAGCTCTGTGCCCTTCCCCTGCATCCTGCCCTCAGATCCCAGGGCAGAGACCTGTGCCTCTTCTGCGCGTCCCCTCCTCAGGAGATCGCAGAGTGCGGCGAGGCCAACCCTCAGCCTCCTCTTCTCAGGCTGGATGATCCAGGTGTCCCCAGCCTCTCCTCACAGGACAGGCCTTCTGTCCCTCTTACCGGCTTTGGTGCCTTCCTCTGAGTGCTTCCAAGTACCTTAACATCCTTCTTATATTGGGGAACCTGAAAACTCACACAATATTCAAGGTGAGGCCACACCAATGTAAATACAGTGGGAGAATCACCTCTTTTGACCAGCTAGCTACTCATAAAAGTTTGCAAGTGTAAAATGAATGCAAAACAGATTTTCTCCATTCTACTGACTGATTAAATGTGTCAGCTAAATGTCATCATCACTGGAAAGAAAAGGCAAATGGTCATCCTTTCATATAAGAGATTTGATGAGCAGCAATACTACCAACACGCCCGTATTAGTCCAATGATATATTTTACTTCAACATTGTTATATACATAAAATTTAACTTGATCATTGCAGGTTATTTACCATTAAAGTAGGTATTGGTGGTGGCATTTATCTTTTTTTTTTTTTTTTTTTTTTTGAGTATCAGCTGATAAAGTGAATGCAATCAAGACTTGTATCTTGTACGCATAAATAACACAACCTCTTTTTTTCCTAGATAGCCTTCAAAAGAAATTGCTCAATAGCATTTTAACTGTAAAAGTGTTTTTCTACTGTGATCCACTTCATGGGCTAAGTGATGCTTATGGAATAGAATAAAAACTCACGAAATAAATTATCTCATTCTTCAGCTTTTCTTGAAGTGTCCATATCTATCTATTTATCTGTCTGTCTCTAACACTTTTTTTCCAGGAAAAAAATAAAGTTATTCTCTTAGAAATACAGCTTGGGCATCAAGGATTGGCTTAAACAAAACTGCAGCTTTCAACTTCACTTTAAGAGAAGGTAGGAGTGTAAATGTCTCTGTGTGTGCGTGTGTGTCTGTAGTCTGTACTATTTCTGTCTACTTTGTGTTTATGTTCAGATCCCAAGAAAGTCAAAGTGCTATTTTCCTTAAATAATAAAACCTTGACTTGCATCACAGGAGCTATGAGAGAAACAAATAAAATTGGCTAGATCTGTATGCATTTTGCGTTATTTTCTTTGGTCAAAAATAGATTAGAAAAAAAAATAGTAATATCAGGCTAAATATTTGAATATTTTCCCATGCATTCATAAACACACTATGGATTTATGAGATCATTAAAACTGGAAGCTGACTTTCAATGTTATTTTTTTTCCTAAGCTAGCAGATACACTGTAAACTATTGAAGTGAGAAAACAGAGTGAGGAAATTCTGTCTAGCATTGTACGTGCAATCAGTCTCTCTTGAGGACTAGATTCAGTACAACCAAAATCCTGTAATTATTTCCCTGCGGAGCAATACTAAGTACGTTACAGAAAGGCATCACTGCTGCTGGTAATAACAAGCAATAACATGCAGCAAGCACCACAGCAGGGAAAATTTTTCAGGGAAAAGTTCCTACCTCTGCAGTAAGGTAGAACTTCTTCTCAGAGTTCTAAAAATAAAAATAGGTGGGCTCTTTCACTAGTATGTGGGGTACTTTCAGCACTGAATCAGCCTGAGGAATTAGGAAGCTGGTTCTACCTCCATTTTGTTTCTCATTCTTCAAGAAAGTGAAAATTTCCATTCAATTTCTTTGGGAACTAGAGCTGATATCTCACAGGACTCTTACAATTGTACTGTAACGTGGCATTACATATTTAATGAAACAAAACAGTAAGAGGAAAGGGCTTATGCTAATCTCCACAGAGGAAAAGTGTCTCCAACAGCACTGTAAAAGTTATAAAACAAAATAAAGAAAATTCCACAGTAACTACTGTGAGAGCTAAGAAGGTTGAGAAAGAGTGATACATAGTCTCAGGAAAGAACCTTCTTTGTCTCCATTTGCCTTTCTGAAGGCCTGGTCTTGGTTTCTTAGGCAGGAGCTACTCAGCTGTCACTGGTAGTGATGAGGGAGGCAGCAGAACCTTTGAGTCTCTTTGGGTGCACTCACAGATTTTCTCTTCCTCTTTCTCTTTGCTTTCTTCCTACCTTACCACCATAAGCCAGACGGCTTGCTGTATGGCCCATATTTGCTCTGCACTTATTGAAACTCTGACTTGATGCCAGAGTTTCATGACTCTCCAGATGTGCTCACTCTTAACTACGCAAATGTTGAAAGACTAATCTTTATCAGCCATGTAAGCCAGGATTTCTTTAAATATGAATATATACGGACACACACACATTTACTTCCTTTGCCTTATTCTTTATGGAAAGTGACAGGTTACAGGTTAAAAATATCAATTTCCTTGAATGATTTCATCTTGTATGTCACAAACTTGTAAATATTTGTTGGCAATACAGTATCGACCGGGATCCATTATTATGATTTAACTGTTATTATATATGGACAGTCACACCTATTGTTTCTTGTTATACCATGGTTCACTTGCTGTTACATCAAAATCCTCTGGGTGGCTGAAAGCAGTTCAGGCTTTTCCTAATTCGATGTTTTCATTTGTCCTGTTTCCAATTACATTTGAAACTATCTTATTGACTGAAGTGTAATTCCTTTAAAGTGTTTTCTTTTAATGAATGTAAATAGAGGGCAAGTAATTGAATAAGTAATTCAGTTTTGGATTTCTCATTTTCACGTGTGGCTGTAAACTGAGCACTGATGGTAACAGATTCAAATTTTGAAAATAGAGACAAACAAAACTCCTGTTTAGACTACTTTTTAATCTAACTAGAATCATATCCATTGCAAAGTATCAGTTCATTAAAGGAAATAGACTATTTTTGTCTGCATTTTCAGTTTCATTATTTTTTAAATAAGATTAACTAAACTTCAAATTTGCTTTGTGTTTTTTGTTTGTTTGTTTGTTTGTTTGTTTGTTTTTTAAATGGGCAGCCTAAACTCAGCCTAGGGTAACTTACTGATTGAAATGGAGTTCTGACAGAGATGAATTTAGTCTAGTACCTCTCACATGAAGCTATCTTTTTAATGCTGGCAGATTTTCAATAACATCTTGATTAACAGAGATCATTTTCTTAACACAAAAACAAACAAACAAACAAACAAACAAAACCACTCAACTTGCCTTCTAATGCTACACAGCCTGTTCTTTTCCTTAGGCAGTGGGAGCAAACCTAATGGTTTGATGGGCATCATCAGCTGCATTGAAGTTATCCTGCTGCCCCACTCCTAATTACTTCAGGCACTAGAAAATGTGCAAATTGTGCCTTTTACTTATAGTGTGCTAATTTGTTTTTGTGACCCTAAATAAATAAAATAAATCCTACAGTACAACCTGCAGTCATTTGAGGTCCAGATTTCCAGAGGAGTTCTAGATGTCAAAGTATTCCAATCATATAACAGGAAAATTTTAAGTTGCTAAATAGTTTATTTTCAGTGGGATTTGAGCAGGAGACTTTACTTTCAATGGGTTTTATGCTCCTAATTGTCCTAAGAATGTACAGATCCAGCAGGATACAAAGTTTTATTTTGAACAAGAGAGCTTTGGGTATTTGGTCTCTAATGTCCATGTATCTTTATCTAATGTTTATCCCCTTTCTTCATAACTTCATCCCATTCATGAAAGTCTTTTGGATGATACTGGGGCAAGAACTCAGCCTTTAGATTTGATCTTTTAGTTTTGTTGCACTTGAAAATAGCAGTAGTGGTTCTGTGTGACTCTAGTTTCAGAAAAATAGTCACTTTCAAAAAAAAAAAACAAAAAAAAAACAGAGGAAGTTATGCAAAATTCAATTTTGTATCAGCTGACTAATCAGGACCATAATAGATTCATCATTCCGAAGTGGTTGTTACTGAAAGAGCATTGTTATCAATGTGACTGCTGCAAATGATTTACATAGCTTTCAACTTATTAAATAATTTAAATAATTCTGTATTATATTTGTGCCGAAAATATTTCATTAGAAGGTAGCGAATTACCTTCCTAGGCATTTCATTTTCCCTGTATATGTATATATATATATTTTTATATATTTGCATATAAACTACTAATATCTATATGCATACATATGTAAAGTATATATCTACATTTATTATTTTTATACATATATATAAACTATATGGTGGAATGAAGATATAAGCATGAGGTGTGATCAAATTGAGAACAAAACTTCACTGTTAGTTGTATTAACTCCTGGTACAGAATAACTAATGACTAATTTGGTAGCCTGAATCAAGAGGGTGTCTCCTAATGAAACACAAATCTGATGTGTTTTATAAGCTTTTTGACACTAAGAACCTGAAAGAAGAGGACATATTTAACATAATACATTATGTTAAATGTATTTAACATATGCAAAAAAAAAAAAAGGCAAAAAAAAAGGCTATGCAAAAAAAAAAAAAAAAACCACCTCTTTGCTGTCTCTGGATTCACATTCAAATAAAATAAAATAAAATAAAATAAAATAAAATAAAATAAAATAAAATAAAATAAAATAAAATAAAATAATAAAATAAAATAAAATAAAATAGAATAAAATAAAATAAAATAAAATAAAATAAAATAAAATAAAATAAAATAAAATAAAATAAAATAAAATAGGGAAAAAATAAAAAATAGGGAATAAAATAAAATAGGGAATTTAGCCAGAAATCCTCTGTTATATGGCATAGTTGAGAAACTGATTTTTCTTCCCCCTGAGAAATTTTCTTCCCCCTTACATAAATTCTGTAAGTCTTAAACAATACATTTATACATGAGGTAGATAGCTGAGAAGTCGTTGTCTCATTAAAATCATTTTGAAAATCAAGGTACTTTTTGATTGAAAATTCATAGTACAATCTGTTTCATCATTATTCAACAATTGATAATAAATGCAAGCACCATATTTCAAAAGGCTTACTTTCAAAACATTAAAAAGATTTTCTTCAGAATCTGTTTTTCCCACAGCATGTTTTTCTGTATGCAAAGTCCTCACAGGTGGTGTTCAAATGGTATAAAATCACTAGGAAAACAAGATTCACAAATTCTTGACTTTTTTTTTTTCCCAGTATTCTAATCCTGTTTTTTTTGTTTGTTTGTTTTGTTTTGTTTTGTTTTTCTCTAATGTGAGAATCCTGTTTTTTTAACCTTATTTCAGAACTCCATATCATTAAATGAAAAATTATTTTTAAAATTTAACAATAATTTAAACAATGCAAAAAGTAAATAATTTTATGATTTATATTTAATCACTTAGAAAAGTAAAACATACTGTGGTCTATTATTTTTGCTTTCTGAACACAGTGGCTTTACATGAACTATTCAATAATAACATAATTACATATAAAAGTAAATAACTATTACTAAGAGGATAATTATAATGTAATTTTGACGACTTCTCATGCTTTTTACCTGTTTGTACCTTGTCTCTCTCCCAGAGAGAAAAGGCAATCTCATGCTAATTACAAACGTGGTCAGCAGCAACAGTGAGGTATGTCAATCTAGAAACTCTGTAGGACAGCAAAGCAGTCTGGCCTTGTGCTGTCTGAGCACAGCACGTATGGTCTCCTCATGATGAAGCCCACCTGCCTCTTGTAGATGTTATGCTTTCACAGACTCCTGCTGCAAGACACCATTCCCAGCTGGAGCCACATGGACCAGCTGCTGAGATTCATTGGAGAATGAACAGAAGAGGGTGAAGAATGAAGAATAGAAAAATGACTAGGAATGAAATACATGTAAATCCCTAGTTCTATGTAACTTTCTGAGACGTGGGTAAAATATTTGCATTTATACAGGAGGGTTTGTTTGTTTGTTTTCTGCTTGTCTGTCTTCATGTTTTTGCAGCAAAAATTTTGTCTGTTTAATTACAGATTATGGAAAGAAATAGCATTACTACAGGCTATTCCGATCCATGATGAATATCCTGCCTCTCAGACAAACTATCTAAAACTCCTTCTATTGCAGGACTGCAGCAGGGATCAAGGAAATACATGGCCTAGTTGGCCTAATCATCTCATGCAGGATATAAGTAGAGCTTGGGCATCTCAGTAACTAGTCATTGGCACACTTCTGAATTTATGTTCACAGCTGAGGCAGAGAAAGAGTGAAAAATACCCACTGAGCATCTTAGTTGAAGAAAGAAGAGGGTCGTAAAAGGAGAATTCTATGTCTAAGGAGGCTCCTGGGAAGCTGGATGTGTGGGACAGTTAGGGTAGGGGACATCGTGTACCATCCACACATGCCTCTGGTGCTGCTATCTGGAGACAGATTTGCATCTTCTTGGCTGGTTGCTGCAGAGCATAGCTCAGCACTGCTGCCATAGAAGCTGTGGCTTTCTTTGCAGATTTTCTCATGTGATGCCTTTTTGAAATCATCAGATATACCCTTGCTTCTTCTTTTCTTTTCCCTTTGTTGCTCATTCTTGTGCTAACATGGAGAAGATTTCAGATGCTGCTTAAAGAAATGATAATAGCAATGATCTGAAATATCATTAGAAGACAGGCATGGCTAAGGTGGTCATATCTTCGAACACAATTCATGCTCAACTGATGCAGGCAATTTCCTATCACCTTGATCTTGAGCAATATGACTGTCATTAATTATGCTTATAATTAAAGTTAACATATGATGGACTTTGACACTAGGACATTGTCTTCAACATAAAAGTCAAAGAGTATAAATAATTTGCTAGATTTTAAGGTCAGTGTTGTAATTACACTGCATTAATTTAATTACTCAAATTTAATCTTTTAGATCTGCTTCTTATCATGTTTTAGTCTGTATGACTCACAAACTGCAAGCATGCTAGAACACTGAGAAAAGTATGCCATATACTGTAAGCAGAGACAAATTGAGGTTAGGGGAATTACTTGAAAATAAACAATATGTAGATGTGTAAGAATAACCCTACTGATTACCTGTTATGCAGTAGAACTTACTTCATTTGTTCTTATCACATAGAAAATGTTTTACTGCTATAGAAAAGTATATACACATAGTAATAATCTTTATGTCATATTATATATTTCATGGATATTCTTTTCAACCACTTTGATTTTCTACATTCTAAATCCCCATTTAGTTAAAAACTTCCTAAATATTTTTGTTCTGTTTGGTTTCTCCTCAAATTTGTTAATGTTATAATTAAATTATAAACCTTCTGTTCTGTGACCAGAAAAAATTAAAAATAATGAATGTGATTAAGGGATACAGGGACTTCCCATATAAAGTGTCAGTCCCCATAAAGGGAATAAAAGTAAAATTCCCTTTAAAGAGGGTGCGTTTTCCTGATAAGCTGTTGCTCAAAGGGGCAAAACCCACCCCTCTGTCACATACTGATTTTTTTTCCCATCACTTTCAATCCTTGAGAAGCTTGTAACTGATAATGAACCAAGCAGACTGCCTACCACCCCTTGCCTGAAATGGATGCATCTTCAGTGAGCCAGCTATCAGCAAGCCAGTCTGACCTAATACTGGTGCAAAGGACTTTAACAAGACTATCAACAAAGAAAAGGAGTCTGAGCAGATCTCAGTATTGGCAGAGCTCATCACGAAACAACAGCTTCATTAAGTTCATTTCAATTAACTTCACAGACATGCAGGCAGCTTTTGAATTTTATGGTCTTCCTAGCAATGAGTGCAGGATTTGTACATAAGATCCTGGGGTAAAAAAAAAAAAAAAATCAAATCTTAATGCCCTGACTGTGGTTAGTTTTACCCTTCCATGGAGCTAAACTCCACCAAAATCACTCTCTCTCTACCCCTCCTCAAAAGAAAAGGGGTGAAGAAAATATGATCAAAATAAAAAGGGTCATATGTTGAGATAAGGATGATTTAATTAAAGGGAAAAGAAAGAGGGAAAAACAAGCAAAGGCCATGTGGAAGCAAGGGGGAAAAATATTCTCTACAATTATTCAATTATTCTCTACTTCCCATCAACAAGAAACATTTGGCCGTGTCCTGGGAAGCAGAGCCTCAATACACGTAGCAGTTGTTTGGGAGACCAGACATCTTCAAATCAAGTGGCCCTCCTCTCCTTGCCCTTTCCCATTTTTATTGCTGAGTGTGACACCACATAGTATGGGATACCCCTTTGGCCTGTTTAGGTAAGCTGCCTTAGTAATGTCCCCTCCCCACCTTTTGCCCACCCCCAGCCCACTGGCTCTGGGGGGTTGGAGGGAGTCCTGATGCTGAGCCAGCACTGCTCAGCCACAAAACACAGGTGTGAAACCAGAGCTGTTTAACTGCAAGTGCAGAGCACAACACTGTATGGGATGCTGTGGGGAAAGTTAACTCCATCCCAGCCAGACACAGTACACCTCAAAACCTTTTTCGTTACTAAATTATGTAAGTAAGGCCAGATTAAGCATGTAGGGAAAAAGTTCTTAATGTAATAACAAAAACTGTAGTAATCAGAATCTTTTGTTTTTAATCAGATAACCTTCTTAATGAAAATATTCATTTAAAAACAAGCAAGCAAGCAAACAAACACACACAATGAATTTAGAGTTAAAATAGTTTTACCCCGTCATTGTCTGTTCTTATGAACGAATCTTCCCAGAAGCAAATTAAGATCTTTTATTCTGACACTTAACTTCCTTCAGAAGTACCATTGTTCACCTCTTTTTAAGATATTATAACCTTTTTCTGTTTCATTTTTTATTTTTATTTTTGAAGGATATTTTATAACAGTCAAGTAATTAGTTACACAAAAAAAGTTGGCTTGGTCTTCTTTGGCAATAGCCTACACTGAATTCAGGTATATCCCATGATCTTCCTTGGCACCTCAGGAGGTTTCAGGTCATTGTTCTGTTATTTGATCTGAAGCTAGTTAGCTTCAGATGTAATGTAGTACAAGGACAGTCTGGAGATGCTACAAATCTACAGGGTATTATCTCTAATTTATTAAAGTTAATCCACTATGGAGATATTCTGCCGAATCCCCCAGTGAACATTGAAATTTGTAGGTCTGTAGGTATGCCGGTAAATCATTCCCACGTATGACCATTCAGCCCATCTTTTCCCAGACTAACAGGCTCCTCATGTCAGTGGTAGAGAGCTTGTGGCTAATGTCAGGAGTTCCATAATCCTATCAATAGAAATGCATATCTTGTCTGGTCCTTTTAGGGGATGTCACCCTGTGTGTTACTACTGTTTACATGCAGAGCAATTATACCTTTTAAAGGCCCTCAGCACAGGCTTGGGTTTGATCTATTTGTTCATTAAATGACATTTGTTTATTTTACCTGTAATTATGGGAAAAATGAGCATAAATTTTAAAGATCTGTGTAGCAGTAAAAGGAAGACAATATAGCCAAAACCATTAAAGAAGCAATACCCATACCTTTTACAGAAAAACAACAAACAAACAAACAAAAAAACCCTTTCCATATCAAAATTAATAGATAGGGGATTTATTCTTTTTCTATTTCTCAATGAAAAGCCCTATGTAACATAAATTATACCACAAAATGTAATAATAGTTATATAACTATGTGTGGCAGACTTAGGAGATAGGATAATACTTAGGTAGGTGTTAATACTTAGGTGTTAAATTTTTGTTCCAAAAGTGAAATCAAATTCACTTAATTAAATATGACATAACTATTCTTTTATGTTTGTAGCGTGCGCACACACACACACACACAAAATAGCAGAAACAAACAAAGAAATATCCTATAAATGGCATGGCTAACAACATTCATTTTATTGGTAAACTAGGTTTGTGGTTTTTGAAATTTGAAAAATTCATACTCAGTCCTGCACAAGCATCTGCATGACATGTATGTTCCTGTTCTCCTAAGGACCTAGGGGTCTATCTAGAGAAAAGTTCATTGAGGAATGGGGGCCTTAATAATATGGATTAGTTAACAAATTAATATGTAGAGTTTTATAAGTGAAATTGCATCTTTCTATGGCTTACAATTTCTTTAGTAATCCGGGAGTAAGCAGTAAGAGAAAGGTGACATGGTAAGTGATCTACAGCACCTTGATAATTCAAAGGCATGCAGCAATAAGGAAGACCTAGATTATAAAAACAGATAAACTTTATACATTCACAAATTCCTATGCCAGAGTGAGAATTTGCAAGGGCATTTTCACAGTTGTTGCAGCTTTTTCATGCACAAGTTTCCTAGAGCTCCTTACGTGAGTTTGTCCCCCACCATCTTGGGAAAGGCACAGCTGGCAAACAGGTGAGCACAAAACTTGAACATAATATCCTCCTCCTCCTCCTCACCTGAGACACATCTAATAGGTGACACTGCAAAACACAAATGAGAACAGAGAGTTCGTAAAAAAAAAAAAAAAAAAAAAAAAAAAAAAAAAAAAAAAAGCCTTAAAAATCAAGTGGCAAATCTAAGATGAGAATTTGAAACAATGCTGACTGACAGGACTGGCTATTTGAGTTTAGTGATAAGGTAGTAATTACAGTGTTTACAAAAGTACATATTGCTGCTCCTTTACATCTTCCAAGAACCACTTTTCTTAAAAAGAAAATCCAATGACAATCTCAAACCTTTGACATGAAGTTGTTAACTAAAGTAAAGCAATAATAAGCTGCATATTTTGACTACTACTTAAACATAACTGTCTGTAAAAATGTAAAGCTGTCCCAAACTGGGTTAGAACATATGCTTTTTCTAATATATAAAGATCATCAGCATGTTTTGATTTGTAGGGGTATGGCATATTGTCAGTCTATCACCCTAAACTATTTTGATATTTTTCTTTAAAAAGAAGAAACAAAATAAATGCCTGTATATATACAGAAAATTTCCATTTTGGTTGTTGCAGTTTCAGTTGCTACTATATAAAGGAAAAAAATTGATTTGATGAGACAAAACCAATATATTAAAAATGAATATTCTTTCTTGAAGGTTGTAGATTTATAGTGAGTGAAAATTCATGTCCACAATTTTTTTTTTTTAATTTGAATTAAAAATGTTTTAAAATTAATATGAATTTATAGTGAAACTAATACTGAGTAAAATGAAACAATTGCAATGATGTTTGCATTTGGAAATTTTTCAGCCTAACCTACTGTTATCATTTTCTATCTTATTATTGACTTGCTTGACAATAGCTATATAAATGATGACATTGATTAATCTTTTTTCCATTCAGAAAGTGTGTTGCTGCAGGGGATTATTGCTTTTCTGGTTTTACGATTTATGAACATTTTTTATGACTCATTCCTATACCATAGTGAGGTGATTATTGCAGTGCTTCTAAAGTGATACCATAATCTTGCTTATGTACATCATTGAAGTAAATTTAGATGTTTATCACTTACAGTTTCTTGAATATATCTCATGAGAAAACAGCAATTTAAACTGAAGATTGCTCTATGAAATATTTTGGTCTTCCCCAAAATTATTTTTCATAGAATCATAGAATATCCCGAGTTGGAAGGGACCCACAAAGGGACCCTGGGGAGCCTGTCCCAGTGCCCGACCACCCTCTGGGTGCAGACACTTTTTCTAACACCCAGCCTGACCCACCCCTGTCCCAGCTCCATGCTGTTCCCTCAGGTCCTGTCACTGGCCCCAGAGAGTTTTGTTCAGTGCCTGCCCCTCCACTCATCTTGTGAGGAAACTGGACACCGCCATGAGGCCTCCCCTCAGTCTTCTCCTCTTCAGGCCGAACAAACCAAGGGAGCTCAGCTGCTCTTCACACATCTTCCATTCTAGACCCTTCACCATCGTTGTAGTCCACCTTTGGACACTCTCTAACAGTTTCACGTCCTTCTCGTACTGTGGTGCCCAGAACTGCACACAGTACTCAAGATGAGGCCACACCAGCGCAGAGTAGAGAGGGACAATCACTTCCCTCAACCAACTAGCAATGCCATGCTTGATGTATCCCAGGATATGCTTGGCCCTCCTGGCTGCCAGGGCACACTGTTGGCTCATGTTCAGACTGCTGTTGATCCAAACCCTTAGGTCCCTTTCTGTGGGGCTGCTCTCCAGCATCTCATCCCCCAGCTTGTGCATATAGCCAGCATTGTCCCTTCGTATTGTTGGTGTGTCTAGATCTCTCTGAAAGGCCTCACCACCCTCAACAAAGTCAACAGCTCCATGCAATTTGGTATTGTCTGCAAACTTGCTGAAAAAAACCTTCAAGCCGTATATACAAATTGTTTAGGAAAACATTGAAGAGGACTGGTTCTAAAATGGAGCCCCGGGGAACCTGGTAACCCCACAGGTCACCATCCTGACGTAACCCCTTTTAAAAGAACCCTTTGGACCTGACCCATCAGCCAATTGTTTGCCAACCTTATTATGCTTTTATCTAACTGTATTCTGGTTGTTTTGTCCAGGATACTGTGAGAGACAGTGTTAAAATCTTTACTGAAATCCAGAAAGATTAAATCAACTGGCTTCCTTTAGTCAACTAGATGGGTGATCTTGTTGTAAAATGAAATCATGTTTGCTAAACATGACCTCCCCCTTGTGAATCCATGTTGGCTGTTACCAATGACTGCATTGTCTTTCAAGTGTTTTTCAATAACTCCCAGAATAATCTTCCCCATAATATTACCAGATACTGAAGCTATTTTTGATTTTGCTTCTATAAGACAACAATGAAAGGAAACAAAACACTTGCTCTAACATCCTCTGCAATATGCCTAAGCCACTCAACAGGAAGCAATGTATATTTTGTGGGCATTTGTATATCCAAAGAATCAGCCTTCATGTTCTGAAACTTTTTATACCTTCCTATTCACTTGTTTTATGGAAGAATGCATGCAATGGGAAGACAAATTATGTTTTTTTTTTGTTTGTTTTGTATTGTTTTGTTTTCCCAGATAGTTTTAGAAATGTAACTGACTTGTATTTTTTTTTATATATTCATAAAATAACTTTAAAAAAAATTCTTCAGCTGCTTGCCAAAAGCTTCTCTGCTAGTAAAGCTGTTTAAATGTTGTTTTGTTAAATGATGAAAAGAAAAAATAGTTTTAGTGTTAAACTACTCTTAAGTAATTTTTAGGATAGTAATTTCTAATGTATTTTCATGTCTGCAAAGTGATATAGATGATCAATACTGAACAGAAGTATACACCAACTGTATTAAGACACAGGTATTTCCATGCAGAAAACAATTTGAGAATTAACAATACTCCATACATTTTTTCTCAGGTACAAATTAAAAGTAAACATTTGCTTTGATGACACTGATATAGGAAAGGTTTCCAACATTTCGAAGTGTCCAACTATCCAAGTGTCATAGTAGTTAAAGCATTTTCCAGATCCCAGTTATTTTTCATAACTCTTGCTTAATGGAGATATCAAATGCTAGAGACACCTTTTAGTAATGAATACTGTACCCTTTATGAATAGTAATGTATACTGTACCACTTAGTCACATGGTCTAAACTTTTGGGCAGACCTGTGCAGTGCCAGGAGTTGGACTTGATGATCCTTATGGGTCCCTTCCAACTCGGGATATTCTATGATTCTATGATTCTATCCTAATTTCAATTCCTTAATCATTTAGATACAACTGCAGGCTGTACCAGCAAAGACTAGATAAATGGTATGTCCATTTCCTACAAGAAGAGTAAAAAAGTTTCCCTTATATTAATGCTTATACCCAGAAGCTGATCATTCTACACAACTATTGCTCTGGTGGACAGAAGCCAAATGACACATCATTTGGAGGACTGAAATTTGAGCATGCCTTATATCCATCAAAATTGTATAGAAATAAATGAGTATTACAGAAATCATAGTTTGTCCTAAGTAAAAGTAATGTACAGTTACTACACAGAAACAGCAGTTACTGGCAACTTAAAAACAGATCCTAGCGAGTCTTCAAATTATTTCAAATTTGCCAAGTTTGTAAAGGTCAACATTAAGACTTGAGGAGGAATTGCAGGTATTTTCAACAATTAGACAGCAATTCAGTAAGCAATTTATGTGGTACTTTGGATTCAGAAATATTAAGCTGTTAAAATAGCCACTTGCAATTAAACAGTCATGGATGTACAACAATTTGCAAAAGATTTGCTACCATTTCAGTGTTATTGCAGTAGAAAAACATTCCCTATGAAAAGTAAAAGAGTTTGACAGGAAACTCTGGTGAAACGCTTTTCATTTCCTTGATGACTCATAAAACTTTTAAATAGAAATAGAGTACTTTTTAAATAGAAATAATTTTCTTGTTGCTTTGCACCTGTTCATTTCAGGGCAAAAGTCTTCTAGTTTGTCTTGCTAGGATTAAATCATTTGATTTTGTGCCTTTAATACATTGAACTGTACTACATTTCAATTTTCAATACATAGTTTCCAGGCTACACAAATCAATTAATTAACAAATTAGAGATTACTTACCTTGTGTTAGGTAAGAAGAGAATGACTATAACAAGCATTCCTCAGTCCCAGTTGTGTGATAAGATAATATCACGCAGCAATTAAAATAACAGAAGCAGGAAGCAGGTATCTAAGAACCTGAAGGAAGAAAAGATACCTAAGGCAAGTGAAAACATATTGGCAAAAATATTTTTTAAGGAAAGAAATCTTACTCCGTAATCTTGGTAACAAACTGCTCAAAAATAGTGTGTAATAGAGATATAATAAGGGGCAGTCATGAAGTTAATTGCACACCATTGTGTGTTATCACACAATGTAACTAATAACAGTTGAATAAAATTGAGTTTTATATCTGCTATATCTGCTATATCTGCTTTTAATAGTTTGGTTAAACAACCAATTTTACCTGCAATAACAGATGTTGTTTTAAACTGAAAACATTGATGCCCCAAAAGTACTTTTTTATCAGTAAGATGGAGGTATACATGTATATGTTTCATGTGTTTGTTACCTGCTTGGCAGATCTTTTGACTGCAATTTAGTATAATAAGTTCAAAGAATATTAAAGCTGCAAACAGTTTAAATGGTATCAATGCTATCTCAGTGCTTGTATACAAGCTGACATGCAAGTCTTTACTGATATAATTATTTTTCCTAAGAACTGTTGTGTTACTCAACATATGAGATAGATAATAATATTCCATGCCTTGTTTATAATAATTTCTTCTTCTTTCTTTCTAGGAGCCAAACTGTGCTATAAACATGAGAAATTACAAAACTATGGCATTTTTATCACTTTATCTGATAATTTAAAAAAAAAATAAAAAAATAAAAATAAAAAGATTTACCTGGGCTTCTATCCAGTCAGTATTTTAATTACTGGACTAGCTTAGTGCCAAAATGCAAGACTTTTCCTACTCTTAAGGTTGTGGTTGTTGGCAATGGGACAACAGACAACACCATCCTTCTTACTGTCAGAGGATGTCCATCAGGCCAAATAAATAAATAACTAAATAAACCACACTTTTTCACTGTGCCAGCAACTTAGTTCAGTCAAGGTTTCTCAGTTCAGAGGTCCCATCCTCTACGTAGTGACCATCAGTAAAATGCTGAGGTGAATTACTAAGGGGTATTAAGTTTTAGAAGAAAGTCAACACATTCCGGTTCAGAAGCACCATGATCTCTATTCATGTAATTCAACTGAGCAGACTAGAAACAAAACTTTTTTTACAGTATGTTAATTCATTCCTATTACAATATTGACTTTATTCAAAAAAAAAAAAAAAAAAAAAAAAAAAAAAGTAGTAGCAAGTTATAGTAATTCCCCAAGGGCCTTCCTGCAACTGTCGGTTTAGGTTTCACTAATGAAGAAGCCAATTACATGTTCAGCAGTTCACTCTCACAAGGGAGCTAAAGGATATTGCTGCTGTCTCTTTTCCATTTTATCCACAGCTGATCATTAGCTTTTCTATAATCTATCCTGTACTAGGTAGCAAAGATCTAAGAAACTGTAGCATATACATCAAGGCACCGTGGGGACAATGGCTCCCTGTGGCTGGGAGACAGGAGCGTTGGGAGTTCCCCATGGGGCAGCGTCCCAGATCAGGCCCATCCCACCACCCCAGCAAGATGAGGCACAGACCCCAAGCAATGGGCACCTCCCTGGGGACAGGGATCATCCAAGACCTGGACATGGGCACATGTGTGGGCCCAGCTGGGCAGGGTCCATGGCTGGGCAGAGCAGTGCTGTAAGCACCTGCTCTGTGGCCTTGTTGGGGCAGGGGCTGACATAGGGACCTGGGCCATGGGCAGGGTGGTGTCAGGAGATGCTTGCCTGCTCTCCCAAAGCCGGGGTCAGCTGCCCCTGCACCATGTTTTACCCTGAAAGAGGCAGTCATGGCTCCAGCACAGCCAGGCTTCAGAAGAGATGTGCCCTAATCACAGCCGGGAGCTGTCCTAGGAGCATGAGGAAGCAGGGCAGCGCAAGGCAGAGGGATGCCAGCAAGTCCCGAAGAAGGCATCTCAAGTTGATATTGAGTTGAGATGGAGGCACCAGGACTGGTTATCTGGAAGAGACAGAGTCCAGAGTCCAGCCCAGGAGTGGGAGAGAGACAGATACTTCTTCAGGTGATGTCTGGAATTTAATAAAACTGTTTTGCCTTGAGAACAGATTGTTAGCACTATTTGTGTTCTTCAGAAACCAAGTGCTCCATGCAGGGCCGGTGAATCGGACATAATTGGCAGGTCTTTGGTAATGGAGATGTTGCAGGAGGAAGACATGGACTGCCTGGTACTGCCCGGTGCTGGTGTGTTTCACAACAGCTTCTGAAAACAAAATGGACTCGCTGTGTGCAAAATCTGAACCAATGAGTGGAGCATATGGCACCCCTTAAAAAAAAAAAAAAAAAAAGAAAAGGCAGCAGGGAAGCAGGGAGAGGACCACACCACATGGAGTAAAGAGATGCCCAAGCAGGGTAGTGTTTTGTGCCTCAGTGCCCAGTGGCAGTGACCTCTTTCTCATAGGAGACCAATCTTTAGGCTTAACAAGTCCTGCTTCTGCATTCTTTGAGATTCTGTAGTCTTATAGTCCCTAGAGGATCCTACAGTATGGAAGAGAAGCCACAGGCATCTTCTAAACACCAAGCATCTTTCAGACCATGTTGTCTTGTCATCTACTCTTGCCTCTAGGCTTGGGGATTGAGTAACATCAGCTTCTGGATTTTTTCTTCTATTTCCAACCGTTCATTTCATGTCTGGGTACATGACTCATGTTATCAAGGCTGGGGTTAATATGATTACAGCAGTATCTCTGTATTTCTTAATACACAATTTTACCATACAGAGAATTATTTGAATATGCACAGACAGTATGACTAACAGCAGTAATATGAATAGAATATTATACAATTTGTTTTTACCTAACAACCCTATATTTTCAAATATGTTTTAAAACCCACCCCATGAATTCCAAATATTGGGTTGTTTTGCTTTGCCTGCCTCTTTTTTTAAATGTGCTCATTTCAATTATAATTTCAGAATTGTCTGGGATATATCCACTACATTATTTTCCAGTTCAATTGCATACTGCGCCCTTACAATCTAGTATAAAGTCAGTCTCTAACCCGTTTTGATGGATGACTAGATAGGTAGCAGTAATTTCAATGGTTACTTGGTCAAAAGAGTCTGTAGTGTCAGTTTTTCTCTAAAATAAACCCTAATAAACTAATTTCTTTCATGGAGGATGCAATTGTCCACAAAATTTTCATGCATTCTTGGTAGTATTGAGACACAAATGTCAAATAGCTAGGGGTATACATCCCATATAACATGACAAATGGGTTTGGAGGCATGTTGAGCAGAATAGAATGATATAACTCACATTTTTGTGAGTTATCAAAGAAACATCTGCTATTATTCTGATAGTCAAGAGTTTTGTTATTCTCTGGGGAATTTGACCCCAGATGGAAGGCAGAAGCTGGAACTTCATGCACACTGGTATCAGATCAACCACAATCAGTTCCAATTTATTGTCATCAGGGATAATCTTGGACAAGGAATTTCAGCTCTTTTGCCCTAGATATGTATTTTTGCTTCCTGCATGGTGTAGGAAGCATGGAGACACCTTTACCAGAATTAGGAGGTATGGGAACACACATAATATTTTGAAACATCTAAGTCTTTACCATGATGGTAGGCCAACTGAAGAAAGGCATTTATATGGTTTATGTGATGATATAAGGACCATTGACTTTTGGAGGACAAGGTGTCTTTCTGTGCTCTGTTTTGTTGATCTTGTGTTATCTGTGTGTTATCTGACCAGGACAAAATGATCCAGAGTAGGCACTGAAAATAATCAGAGAATGACTAGCTGAGCCCTTCTGGGAAACAAAGAGTTAGGTTAGCTAGTTTATTTTCCAGAGGGCATAGAAACTTAGTTTTGGCAGATTTTCTTTATTCTGTTCACCAGAAGAGTCTTGGTCTTCCCTGGATTCAAATCTTACTGTTCAACACTTGGCTATTTTATTTTATTTTATTTTATTTTATTTTATTTTATTTTATTTTACTGGTTAAGGCTAACAGCACTGGGTTGGATCTTAATGGAGTCATCAAAGTTTTACAATTGGAAGCTGGTACCCAGATTTGAAGACGCTGATGTTTAACAATTTTGCCAGAGTGATTCGATAAGGTCCTTTCATCCTTTGTATCTAGGCTGGATAGGCTGGAGTGCTTTCCTCTTCTTTTTACTTTTTATGTTTTCTTTCTTTTCATTCTTTCTAGTTGATGCACCTTGACGTGGACCCAATCTGTATGTTCCTAACAGTGACATGGTTCAGTGGCAGGTTCTGGAGGGGCTACTTCTACCTGTGAGTAAATAGTCCTCACACATTTTATTAGAGCTTTGTAATAATTTAGCATAGTGCCATCAGTTATCTGTAAGATGGTTTGATGCAGAAGCTTAGGTGGGGTGTGCAGTAACTCAAGGGTCTAACCATTAGAATTTCATATGGGAACAGTGTGTGATTTTTATTCATGATGCTCTTTATACAACAGTAAAGTGTTGTATAAATGGCCATTTAAGGCCATTGTTTTTACAAATTTTGTCTAGTTGGGTTTTTAAATCAGAATTCTTCATTTCAACAGCTTTGCTGGATTTTCAGTGAAATGAACAATGTAAATGCAGTTGGATTATCCTGGCTTCTTTTAAAGTGAAATAAAGCCATTCAACTTCTGTGGAAAATTATGCAGATAGTGCTCTACTGCATGTCATGTTTGCATCTCTAATTGATTTGTTGTCTATAAGTTTGAGTCCCAAATGTAGTTCTTTATATATTTAATAATTCCATTTTATATGGCATAGTTCTCATATGATTTTACCTCATTGAAACTTCCTGAAAAGCAGCTCTTTTTTTAGATGTAAGAGAGAGTGGAGAGTGTGCAAAAATGGGTCATTTTACTTAGATAATAAATATTTATTTGTTAAATATTTTAAAGCAATTATGTAAAAGTATTGTATTTTTTCTTTCCTGTAGTTGTTAAAGTTTTACCACAAACAAATGGCAAATCTTTAGATTTAATGCATTTCCCATACTGCATTAGCAGTCTTAACACTAATTGAAATCATCATTGTCTTACAGCTTGAATGAAGCTACATCTACTCACATGCAAGATCCCTTTGAATTTATTTCAGGAAGGACTAATAGGAAATGCAATTCATCAAGGAGTACTTACGCTCTCCTCAAAACTGCAGAAACTTCACTTTGTCATGAGGCAATCATGAGGCAATCTTATTTTATTGTCTGGGATGGCTTTCTTCAGACAGATTCCTAGGATTTTTCTTTTTCTTTTTCAATTTGCACTGCTTGTTTTTCCCTTAGAGAAACATTTTTCCTTCTCTAGGGCTTATCCAGAAAGCAACTGTCTTGAGTCTTCTTGATTTTGGCAGAATAGGTTATTTATTGCTGCCCGTATCTGATCTGTCTTACAGGCATGTTTCATTTTTATAATTTTTTAAAATTATGACTCTTCACATAAAATAATACTTAGAAAACACATTACTCTAATGCCACAGGCTAGCATAAATATAGATAATGGCATATTTCAATGTTATTATTTCACAGTATCCCAGTGTTGTGTATTCCAGGATCTTCCATGGAAGTTTATGATCTTTCCGCTTCTCACATATGCTCCATCATCTGTGCTTAAATTTAAGTCACTGAGAAGGCAAGCTTAATTGAGTAATAGCACACTGGTGTTCAGTGATATTTGACTGAATCCAGAAAAGAATTATTTTTCATAAATGATGTTAAAAAATTTGATAAGAAGATGTGAAGTCTGAACTTTATTTATGTTCTTTGGGATTTTGAGCTGGCACACATTAAATGAATTTAATCTTATCATTAACTTCAATAGGAATAAATTTGAAGTTTAGCAGAAAAGAAAATAGAGAAAGGAGGAAAAAAAAGGTAAATTAGAAAAATAGTTCTGGAGCACTTGCTACTAATTCAACCCTTTTAAAGTTTTGATTTGGCAACTGCAAGGGACAGATTTAAAATTCAAGAATCAGTATAAAGCACCAGCTTGGCCAGCAATGTGGGGTACGTTATCTTGCAAATATGTTGTCTAGCTATATAAACCAGCAGATAGATAGGCAGTTAAAATGATACTTGATTCTTAAACTGCTATTGCACCAGTAGCTCCTGCTACTGCTTGGATGCCCTATTAGGGACGTGAGAGCAGAGTTTTGCCTTCCTTCGGCATCCCTCAGCTTACAGCAATGCCTCGCTCAAATTTTGGGGTTAACCCACCACAGGTATGAATCTCTGGATGACTCTTTATATCAGAGCTTGCCTTTTTTATATGTTCTTGATGTGTAAGGATAAATTTCACTTCACAAAATACAGAAACTTGTGTGCAGGGAATGAAACATCTGCTGAGAAAATGCTTCTGAAATCTTTTTGTTTTCCAGACCTCATTGGTTCTTCTAGGATGAATGCTTCACTTCACTGAGGAAAGAAAATAAATTGGTATATATCCATTTTCTAAGAAGTTAACAATGGGCAGCCCATTTCTTACTAAAAATTAAAGTTTTGCCTTATTTATTTCAATGCAACGGAATGCTGCATATGTGTTATGGTAGACTATGTTAATACTGGAAAATAAGGACTATAAAACAAGCCATACTGATCAGGTCATAGAAGATCCAGCCTAATGACACCTCCCTGGCATTGGAAAAAACAGGGAAGCCTAGTGAAGAAAGCTTTAAAAGAAAAAGGAAATGTGCTGTTTTAAAAAATAATGACACTGAACACTCTTCCAAACTTCACCCTTCTGTGTAAAAAGCATCTGTTTAAGGACAGAAAGTGAATATGTCTTACTTGTGTAAGAGAAAAGCAAAAACAAAAATTAACAAACTTTTTTGTAAGTTTGTTTGTTTTTGCAAAGAACTGTAAATAGTAAGCAAACAGAAAAATGTGCACTTTAGTTCTGGATTAAGTTTTGCTTCAATATTGTATTTATCTTCAAGCCTGAACTGGGGTTAATGGTTTTGTTCAGATTCGTGCTGCTATCATATCTAGGCAGATATTTCTAGATTACATGCTCAAATGGCAGTACTTGATAAAGATTATCTGAGACTATGAGATCCTGTTACACTGATAGGGAAAAAAAAAAAATCTCATAAAAGTAAAGCTGCTGCCTTGAGATTTCTGCTCTTTCAATGCACAATTAGTCAGGACTGGGAAAAACACTTATTTTTTTTTTAAAGTCCATGATGCCTCTCTCAAAAAACTGAGGAAGATAAGACAGTTTTAATGTGCACTTATCCTTCAGAACTCTTTATCTAGTTATATCTATGCCCAATTGTATCTCTGATTTATATGGGCACTTTCACTTTTATAGAGATTCCTATCCAAGAAGTGTTATTTTAAATTCCGTATATTTAAAAGCTATTTATGTGGTTTAGTTTTGCATAAAAAATAAGAGCATATACACATATTCAGAAGCAAGTAATTAATGTTATCTTATTTTTTAAAAGGCAAGTATCACTATCTTTCTAAAGCTACAGTTTTTTTTCCCCCTAATTGCATGCCAAAAGATCTATTAGGATAATAATAATAATAATAATAATAATAATAATAATAATAATAATAATAATAATAATAATAAATTCTGAGAAAGATCAGTGCTGATATGAGAAACCATTTTTCTCAGTACTCTAGATTTCAATAAGAGCATTGATTTATTTTATTTTTTTCATACTGTGTGATAGTTCCTTCAAGCAACTTTAGTCTTAAAATAATAATTGAAGAAACATGGCTTTTTCAGTTTGTTCTTATACAAATCCAATTTGAAAGGTACCTGTTTAATTTGAATCACAGAATCACAGAATTTCTAGGTTGGAAGAGACCTCAAGATCATGGAGTCCAACCTAACACTACCTAACTGGGGACCTAACTGGAGACCTAACCCTAACAGTCCCCACTAAATACTTAAAAAAATAAAATACTTAAAATACTTAAAAAAAAAAAAAATCTTAAATAAATACTTAAAATACTTAAATACTTAAAAAAAAAAAAAAAAAAAAAACTATTCTTTGTTTGATTTAATTGCACAAAATCTAATAGGATGCTCTAAAATCAGAAGTTTTCCCCGAACTGAAAATTCCAAGAAAAAATGCACTGTGATTACCAGAGCAAAACCTTCTTTATGTATTGCATGTTTTACAACGGGTAGAAGTGCCTAAATTGGAGAAATGGTATATACATTTTATATAATTTGGAGTGGTCCTAGTGGCTGAGAAGACTCCAAACCATATCTTTAGAAGCTGTAATTATGTTTTAATTGTGAAAGCTGCTGTAGGGTAGTTAATACCAAGTAAATAACCTTGTTGCGTACCTGCGTTGTGAAGCAGAACTGCTTATGAATACATCTGATTGCATAAAGATTGTCTTCTTTGTATATCCAGTGTCTTGAAAGGCATGAAAAACATAATTTCTGGTAATTATATCAGCACACTTAACAAAATGTTAAATAACATAAGTGAGGGTGAATTCAAAGGAAACACCTTGAGATTTCAAGTAATGGTAATTGACACAGTGTTACAAATAATAATTAAAAATACACATATATTTTTCTGTCCTGGAAATTAAAAAGAACAGAGGAACTGTTTGTTTTTTGCAAAGAAAGGGGACTACAAATAGCTTTGAAGAGATAATGCTTACTTGAAAAACAAAGAGACAACCAAAGTTTGAAGACAAAAATGGCATTGCAGTCTATGAAAGTAAATGTTAGAGGCAATATCCAAATCTGAGGCATCATCTGTACATGATGTAACAGTACCTGAAATACATCAGTGTGGGTTTTTTATTTAAAAAAAAAAAAAAAAAAAAAAAGAATCCAAACTCCCAACAACATACCAACATACCAGCTCTATGACATTCTGAGAAAGCCCTTCAACTTCCTCTCCTTCCCACAACACCAAAATAGTAGCTAAGTTAGAGATGAAACCCCCTGAATCAAACTATGCAAAGTTGCAACTGCAAAAAAACAACATTTGTAAGCTAATTATTTTGCCACTTTCAGGGACTCTGTAGTCTCAACTCTATCTGCATTGTCCTTTGATAGCTTTTCACATTTTACTCCAGTCTATTTTGTTGCTTACTATATGCTGCACTTAATGTGTTTTGTGCAGTGTCCAGGGTCTATCTCATGGGATTGATGCTCTGATTGGAAGCGGGTACAAACCAGAATCATAAAATAAAATTGATAGAATCTATTTTGGAAAACATATCTGCAATGTGTTCTGTTGGCAAATGCAGTTCCCTCCTAATTTATCTTTGCAAGATCATACTAGCAGTTACTGTCAATGGGGAAAAAAAGTCAGAAAATATGTTATAGATAAACATGTAAATATCCCTATTTCATTGTGACAGAAACAATGTTCACAGTACCAAAATAAATAGATGCTAGTAAGTAATGTTCTTATTTTCATTTTTTTTGAAGATAGATATTTAAAACTCTCTGCAGTTCTGTTACCTTTGATGCTACTGACAGATGGCGATCCTTGTAGTAGGTCTCTCATTCCATTATTCAATTCTATCAAAGTTTCAGAGTGCACAAGGCAATGTGGTTCATCTCACTTGTTCTGTTTCCTATTTATCTGATGACTGAACTTGTAATTTTCTTGGTATATCATCTTACCACCTGAGAATAATGGGCTCCTAGAAAACTAGGTTTGTGTTCTGAAACATTATTTATTCTGCAACATCTATTTCAGCTGGTGTCCAAGTGTCTCATCTCTTCACTGAGAAAACAAGGATTTTCAAATGCAACAATCTGCAGGATTAATATACATGCTGTCTGAATCACTTGCTTTAAAATAATACAAGTTGGAACTGCTTGATGATTTCTCATCCCACCAGCATAATATAACAAAGCAATTTAAGGAGTCAGTAATCTAGTAGTCCTTCTCAGCGAAAATTTATTAAGGCATAGTTGTTTTCCCAATTGATTTTGCCATTTACCTTTTGATATTTTATATGAGATTTTAAATCTGATAGTTGTTTCTGTATTTACTGAAAAATGTTGAACTATTATATTTATAAGTATTTGATTTTTATAACTGATTATTTTATAAGTGCCATGTTTCTTGCATTTTCAAGTAAACGAAATTTACAGAAGTCTACAGAAATTCTTAATTTTGGTTCTGAAAATGAGAGGAAGTTTGAGAATCTCCATCACTTTGTCCAGCTCTGCCAAACATTCTCTGCTTGAAGAACCCCAGGAATCAAAAATATTTATTTCTCTTGTTGGTCTCAAATGCATAAATCTGACGTCATGGCAAGAATCAGAAGCTGGCTAAGAGGTTTAGCATTAGCCGGCTAAAACCGATTATGAGGTTGAGGAGAGGCTCAAATTACCCCATGTTGATCAGGTGACACTTGGGTATGGAAGGAGGCTGACATCCTTTGGAAATATTCACCTCCAAGAGTTTATCTACAACAATTTAGTGGCCAGATAGGTTGCTTTCAAGTTCTTCAGAGTTCTGGGGTCTGCACTAGATGTGCTGTGTGGCTCTTGTCTTTCTATCACTGGTGCTCAGACAAGGGCTTTCATGATTTCTCATAGTTAATGCTGGTCAAAGTGCTGAGATCAGGAGAGGTGATGTTTCTGGAAGGTTATAAAGAGAGTGGTTCAAACAAATGCAGATGAATGAGTTCCTTCTGCACAGATTCTCTGAACAAGGCAATTAGACTGAAAAAATTCTTACATAAAACTCATTAGCCTGACCAGTCTGCACTGTCAGGCGGCTGCGCGATGTGCCTGCTGCTCTGAAACTATGTATAGCTAGATGGGGGAGAAGGTCTTGAGGAGGAATGTTTTGTCTTTTGTTTCAAAATAGCCTCATCAGTATGTAACTAATTGCACTGTATTATGTGCAATTTTAGGCTGTGTAGTCTAAATTGGTTTCACATTGAGGGAAGAAAGGTGACTCATTAAGATAATCTGAATCATGGTGATAAACTACCTTTTTTTTAAAAAAAAAAAAAAGTAAATATCAAACTCCTTTACATAAATGTAAATATTACTTCAAATCCTCTTCAAAGCAGAGGATTTGAAGTAAACAATAAATCTTTATTAAAACATAGCACTAAGTTACACTCAATTTCAGATCTTTTTATCTAAGTTCTTATAAAAAGCTGTTTAACCTCACAGTCTCTGCAGTCAGCAATGGTGCTAAAAAATCTCAACATTATAAAACTTTTCACAGTGTCTAACCTAAATATCCTTTCTTCAAATTGAAGACCATTGTTGTTTTTTTGTTTGGTTGGTTGGTTTGGTTTGGTTTGTGGTTGTTTTTTGTTTGGTTGTTTGGTTGGTTGTTTTTTGTTGTTGTTGTTGTTGTTGTTGTTTTTTCCCTGAGCATGGAGATGACTGCCGTGTCTTTACTAATAAGCCTTTCACTTAGTTCTTAAACTGAATTCAGTTTTTCAGCTCTCAGCTAAGCAGTCACAATTATGAATCCACTTTCTTTTTGTGAATCCTTCATATGGATCTCTAATCTTTTTGCTGTTGCTTTGAAATCTCTGTCAGTTACTAAAAACGTGATGTTCACAGCTGCATATAATACAGCATCTGTATCATATATATCTATATTGTATCTTCTTGGTGTTATCTGCTTTAGAGCAGGAGTCCTTTGGATGGCTTAAAGCTCTGTTAATTCTTTCACTTGGCAGTATGACCACGGAGGGGTATAACGATGTTGGCATGTGTTCAGTTACAAGCTACTAGAATCTCCAGCCCCTTTTCCACAATAGCCAGTTCCCTCTTCTATCTTTGTGCAGGTGATTTTCCCTATTTAACTGCAGAAGCCAATGCATGTCCCAACCCAAAGATAATTCATCTCTTTCATAAAACATCCTCTGATCCTGTTCATCAGAGGAATTGCAAAAGCTCCCATTGTTTTGTGCCCATCTTGTAATAACCATTACCTACTTGAGATTTTAAAGTGTACTTAAAAGACACCATGAAAGAAGACCTGACTAAACATTAAAGGCATGATTTAGTGTTTGGATATGCATATCTACATCTTTTAATCCATTCTCAGGCTTTTTATCCTATCACAGGAGAGATTTGATTGATTTGGTATTATTAAGGGATTTTTTAGACAAATCATAGAATCACAGAATCATTAAGGTTGGAAGAGACCTTCAAGATCATCTGGTCCAGCCATCACACTACTACCAATGTCACCCATTAAACCATGTCCCTAAGCACCAGGTCCAAACTTTCCTTGAACACCCCCAGGGACAGGGACACCACCACTTCCCTGGCCAACCCGTTCCAACGCTAGCTACTCTTTCTGACAAGAAATTTCCAATTTTCCAACCTAAACCTCCCCTTGTGCAACTTGAGTACATTCTCTCTAGTCCTATCACTGGTTAGCTGTGAGACTGACACACAGCTCCCCACACCTTTCTTTCAGGTGGTATATTCTTTCTGATAATACTTCCTATTTTTCCTTCCATATCTTTCCAAATACCTCACTGGATTATTTTTGCAGATATTGTATTATAATACACAGCTTCTTCTAGATCTCCTTTATTCCCTTTTAAAGACAGCCATTATTTTCACCTCTGCAACTTTACAGTTTACAGGTTCTCCAAGATCACTTCAGTAAATTATTTTTGTTTACTGGAATCAGCTTTATCAAGTTTGTTCTTTACCTTCTTACTATTTTTCCTTTTATAAGAGATTTTGATGGTTCCAATTCTGTTAGACCTCTGTTTATTCCTTTCA
The DNA here is from genome assembly GCF_009819795.1 of Aythya fuligula. NCBI lineage: Eukaryota > Metazoa > Chordata > Aves > Anseriformes > Anatidae > Aythya > Aythya fuligula. Next base: position 97,366,544 of record NC_045560.1, on the reverse strand, counting down.
GTGAAGATCAACACAAAACAAGTGCTGCAGTCATCATGGTCATTTCTCGTAACCTCTTATTTCTCAGGTCATTTATTTGTGTAGTTTCTTCTCATAAAATCAGCACAGTAAGACTTGCTATGCTGTTTTCCCTATTTTTGACATGCAGAGAAAACAAACTATGCTTTCTCAGTTCTTGAATGATGATTTGCAGGATGAAAATGTTCATATCTATGGGATGCTGAATTTCATTGCTGTCATCAAAAAAGCTTTGCTACATAACAAAAACTATCAATGTTGCAAAGAAAAAAAAATAAAAGCTTGCTTCTGTGATATTTTTAATACAAAATTTTGAAACTGCATAACTGCATCAAGAGAAAGCTAAAGAAATTAATTCTCAAAAGGAAAAGGGCTATAAAAATATAGGAAGTGAATTCCTTCATAAGACATTATTATTGTTAGTTGCAACAATGGTAACAGAATGTTGATCTACTGCCATTCTACCTAGTGGAGCTAATAAAATCTATTCTTCATGTGAAAAGATCAGACTCAAAACAAATAAATTGGCTAATAATTCTAACCAGTAACACGCATTTGGGAAAATAAATAAATAAATAAATAATAATAATGATAATAAAAAAAATAAATGTTACAGTGGGGTATAAATGTAACTCATGCTGAAATATCCTGAATTACAAGAATACAGTGTAGAGTGTGAAAACAGCATGATGGTGTATGGTGCCAAGAAGGCTCGTGGTCTACAGGCAAGTGTACATGCATTGATGACTTAATTTAGTGTCTATTCACAGGAGCCTGTGAAGTTTACAGCACGATCTCATACAACTGTTATAAACAGTAAGTCACTACTGTAGGAAAACCAATGACCATAGTATAATGCAATATTTGCAAACTGTAGCTTTTCATATGATGTACATGTGAGCAAAGTATTTCCAATGCTTTCCTTCCTTTTTCTTTAACATGACTGTTTCTGCAGAAGATAAACTTATGTTTCACATTTTTTGTCTTGTCTTTTATATATATATATATGTATATTTGTGTGTGTAGTGGTGGTCTTACCCTGGTGGGAAGCTGAACTCCACCACAACCACTCTCTCACACGCCCTCCTCAATGGAAAAGGGGGAGAAAATATGATGGGAATAACAGACTAGAGAAGAGAGAACTCAAAATAAAATAAAAAAATCTTTCTCCCATCCACCCTTTTCCCCCTCCTCCCCCTGAGTGGCACAGGGGAACAGGGAATGGGGGCTGTGGTCAGTTCCTAACACTTTGTCTCCACTGCTCCTTCACGGTCACTCCCTGTCCCTGCTCCACGCGGGGTCCCTCCCACGGGATGCCGTCCTTCCCCAACTGATCCTGCAGGGGCTGCCCACAGGCAGCATCTCTTCAAGCACTGCTCCCACACGGTTCCGTACCATGGAGTCCATCCCCCAGGAGCAAACTGCTCCAGCACAGGTCCCCCACAGGTGGGCAGCAGCTCCCCCCAGGCTCCCTGCTCCTGCGGGGGCTCTCCATGGGCCTCAGCCTCCTCCAGGCCACATCCACCTGCTCCACCGGGGGCTCCTCCACCCATGGGGGGGCTGCAGCGTGGAGATCTGCTCCATGTGGGACCCGTGGGCTGCAGGGGGACAGCCTGCTCCAACAGGGGCCTCTCCACTGGCTGCAGGGGAAATTCTCCCCCGTGCCTGGAGCACTTCCTGCCCTCCTGCTGCATTGAACTGGGGGTCTGCAGGGCAGGTTCTCACTTCTCCCTTGCAACTGCTGTAGGAAAGCAGGTTTTTACCATCCTTAAATCAACTCTCCCAGAGGCCCAACCAACATCACTCAGTGGCTCAGCTCTGGCCAGCGTTGGGTCCCTTTTGGAGCCAGCTGGAGATGGCTCTGACCTGATGTGGGGCAGCTGCTGGGCTCTGCTCACAGATGCTGCCCCCGCAGCATCCCTGCTACCAAACCCTTGCCACATAAATCCAGTACAAATGTTCTGCCACATAAATACAGTACAGATATTCTGCATGGTTTCATTTTTATTATTTGATTTAGGTGGAAAACAAAACCAAAATCTCACTTCTAAAGAGATAAGAATTTGGGGAAAAGTTGCATTCATGTTTTACAGCTCAGACTGATCTGTGAAGTCATCATCAATAGTGTACTTCCTACATTTCTCATCTTTCCTGGTTTTTAGATGTTCACCTTGTCTCCTTTCTTCAAAATTATCTAGTGCTAAGACTGCTCCAGGGAGTCCTAGAATTGGTTTCATAACTAAGGCTGAAGCACAATTTTAAATCTTTTTCTGAATTGTTCATATCATAGGACCATCCGTTAATTTTATTTTCTCTGCTATAGAACCTAGACCTACCAGAATATTAGTATGTGTGCTCCAAAAGGACCACTGGAAAATAATATCAGTATTTAATAATTCTTTATGTTGGCTATTATGAATCATTGTGAAGAAATTTACATACAAACATAAGGCACTGGGATATCAGTGAACCTATGTATACCCAGATTTCAAATATAACCCTCAGATACACAAAGGTTTGGAGTTGCAGTTTATTTTTTCAGAACAATAAAGGCATATTTCAAACCATTTTAATGTAATATTTAATGCATTCATATTTATCATGTACAATTTAAAACTAATACAAATATAGCTAAATTATGGGCTGTATATTTTATACTTTTATATCTATATTTTTCTTTATATACATATTTATATATATATATATTACATTGATGTTTTTGGATGTTTTTACCAAATAACTTCCTATTACAGCATGGTTCTTATGGTTATTCTGTGCAACAGTTTCATAGAGTATCTTTGTTCCTTCCAGTGCAGACTCGGGGTAGAATATGTTGAATATAATACCTATGTGCATCATTTTGTGTAACAACGAATAAATTAAAATTAGCTCATCTATAATTTGAAAGAAAGAGCTCAATCCTCAAACCAGAACGTATTTTCTGATGGAATTATTGGTTCCTTATATTAATTGTTACGATATTTAAATCATAATGTACTCATGTACTCATGCATCAACATTTTTTACATTTTTTTTTTCACTGATGAATTAAACAGCTCCATTACTGACAGCTGTTCAAAAGTCACTCAGCAACTAGATGAAACATTTGCCAGGTGCTGTGCTAAATAGAGGGCATTTTGTGAAAACAAAACATTACATTGAGACCAAGAGACATTAACATCTCTTGGTCTCATATAAAATGAAGCTAGATTTGGTGGAAAACAATCCAAACTATATGCACTCTTTTGGACCATATAATTATACTCGGGTCCTTTCCTATTTCCTGTGGCCATAGGTGGTAATCATACCCTCACATCTCTAAAAATGACAAGTTTTTCATGCACTAAAGACTAACTAGTGGCTCTTTAGGAAAAAATAATGTTCCTGGAAACTATAGTACACATTTCTAGAGTTAAATATGACAACCCTGCAAATTAATGATGTAACTAAGTGTTTCTATAACATAACCATTGCCTTGTGATCCTCAATCAGGTGAAAAATAAAGTCTTGCAATAGTCTTTACAGAAGTTGGTTTTCCACTGATGTATTTTTAGCAGAGGGTCATAGACAATGTGAAAATATGGATACTGTCAGCAGCAGCAAAACAAATTGAACAAAGTAGGGCTGTCTTTGTGTTCCAGCAGGATTTTCAACCCCATGTCCTTGTTTCCGGAGCATTTTAATTTAATTTTAATCACTCAGCAAAGTGATTGTGTTGTCTTATCTGATACAGAAGGTGCTGCAGCAGGGAGGCTGACTTCAGACTGGTTCAGAATGAACACTTGAGGTCCATGCCAGAAGATGACGGTGAAGCAACCTTGATTATGTGATTGGTCCTTTACTGTGAGCACTAAAGTGTGCAGCTACAGAAATAACAGATAATAAGTTAGATATATAATAACTGATACATAATGTAAAATAATAACTGTTAAGTTACAGAGGTAACAGATAAAAACACTAAAGAATCAGTGTTAAAAAAAAAATTTTAAACGAGAATTAGATTTTCAAGTCTAGATGTGTGGGGAGAAACCAAATCAGGCCTTTCATGTTCTAAAGGAATAAAATTAATATGGTCAGCTACTTGCAAATTTGTTTTGTTTATCCCTGTTTCTTACATTGGGGCCAGCTGCATGATCTGAATTATCCTATGTTTAAAAAATTGCTTTGTAACACAAGAGGATCACTCATTCCCTAATGAAAGCATGCAAGTCTTCTCTCTGCCTGGTTTGTTCAAATTCTACTAAAATTCTATACCTAAGTTGCAGTTCTTGTAAAAATACATCAAAAGGTGTGAGAGAAGAGTATGTAGCTTATCAAAAACCTTACACTACTTTTAGACCATCATTGCTCTTTTAAAAGAATTTCACACTAATTCAAAAATTAATAACAACTGTGTGATATCTGGGTAATATATTTGCCTTCATATATAGTCTAGGTACAAATTTCAGTTGACGTTTTTTCTGCAGCTATGGTCACTATTTGGGGATATTAGTACAAGTGGTTACATAACTTCAGGAATAACTTTCAGCAGCATCAGAATAAGATGAAAAAAATCCTATAACAAAATAATAGTGCCCATACAAAGTCAGTTTTGCATAATAAGACGTAATATGTTTACTATGGTTTACATAAATGTAACGTGGCAGGAGAAAGAGAGAGAGACAGAGAAAATAAATGCCCTGGAATCCATGAAAATTAAGTACTTTGTGTAGAGTGACTGACTATTCTCATGAGTCCTTCACATCATATATAGTTGTCATCCTTCAAAAATAATTTTCTAGCTATGTTGTATGACAATTAATCATTATAATCCCTGTGAAAATTACTATTTCTATAATGTTATCTGAATAGTCCCTTTTTATGCATGAATAAGTTAGGCAATTTTAAGAATACATATTCTACTTGTGAGAACTTTCCCTATTTAATATTAAAATTTATCAAGTAAGGTTTTTACTTAAAAATCAAATGTCTACATTTTTATGTCTACAGAAAACTGCAACAAAATAATCTAAGAACAATGTTTTCAAATTAATTGTAGAGGATGTGAAATGAGCAAAGCAATAGTGCTGCGTTCATAAGAGTGTTATATGTGTGCTCAGCTTGCAATGTTTTTTGCATCTCAGAATTTTAAATGTGTGTTCATTTCTTTACTGTCAAAACACAGATTGCAATATATGTGAAAGTTATAAAAGCCAAAGTTGTATTTATATTCAAATATAAAGCAACCTTTGCATTTAAAACATAAATTCCTGAGGAATTTTTATTTATTTATTCCAGCCATACTGCTTGTGCTTTTATTAAAATTATCCACTACTGGATAGTGTCCACTGCTATCCAGATGATAGTCCAGATGAATACATTTGTTTTTCCAAATGTAGGAAAAAAACTTCACAGTAAACAATGTTAAGAAGCTTCAGACAGCATATCAAATTACAGAAATGCAAAAGTATAATTTAGCACTACATAGAAACAGAAGTGGGATTGAAAAGACATAAATAATACACGTTCAAAAGTAATTTTACAAGTACTTTCAAGATCTGCAGAGTACAGAACTCAATTTGTAAAGATGTTCTCTGGCTAGAGGATGTTGTTCAGGCATACAAATCCCACAGATGATTTTTGGTTCCTATAAAATTTTCCTACAGCCAAAATGAGCTTCCATTTTTTTCTTACCTTATGAATATTTGAATTTTATTTATTTATTTTACATAAAAGTTCATCTAAATAGGCAAGAATGTAAACCCCAGCATTTTCTATACTGATTTAAGTATTTGTTTAAATATCATGTGACTCCAATGCTGTGGCTTTCTAGAGGAATGCAACAAGGTAGACTGTACTTCCTTAACACATTGTATCACAGCTGAAGAGGACTGTGACATACAGTACAGAAACAAATCACTGGACAGGTCAGTGTAAGGCATGGACAGCATTATTCATAAATAAGATATAGCCAATCTTGTATGGAAAACGTAGCTAACAAAGAGGAAGTCTGAGAGATATCTGCCTTTCCTCACCTCATCTAATTTGCCCATCACTTGTCCTTAATCTTTACTATTGTTACTATAGTTAAAACATACTATCTTGGATTGTGATATAGTACGTTATTCAGATCTGTTTTTGTAGAAATTCACTCTGCTCAGTCATCCCCTCATTTATACCTGTGCTGCTGACTACTTCTACTTATTTGTGGAAATAATGCTAGTCCTTGTTGAGCTGAAATGATATTCGGGAGCTCCCAAATCTAACCTTGTCCTTGAAGATACTGATCTGTCTCTTTGTTCAGTCACCTGTAGTTTTAGAAGTGTGTTTTTATCACCCAATTTTGCCACAGAGAAAGTAGCAGAGAAGGAAGAATAGAATACAGGTAAGTAGGGGAAACCACACCTTTGGCCAAGTCTGCTAGTCTGCCATGCTAAGAGAATGTCAAACTTTAAATTCAATTTTTTTAGAGTGAAAAAGTTGTTGTTGTTGTTTTGTTTTGTTTAATATATATATATTTTTTTTGAAAAAGCTATTGAGACCTTGAGACCTAGACATGAGTAACTCAGGTTGGGCCCAGAACAGTGTGTAGGTACACAAATACCACTAACCTCCATCATTCCTTCAGCGACTGAATCCTGGATTCCAGGGTGTCCCAGATACCTGCAGAAGGGAGTTCGTTTAAATCTCTGCCATATCTAAGCTTTTTCTGTTGAAATAGAAAAAAAGAACTGTCAAGTTTCTCTAAGCTTTGCAAGAGCATATATAATACAGAGGAATGGTCAGCTTTATTCTTCTGTACGAGTTTCAGGATGAGTATCTATTTGTGTGTTGTTATGTTTTAATTTTCCAGTGGTGCAACAGGAAAGTACAACCAACTACCCTTACTTAGAAAATAAAATGCTAAGATCATTCACTTTTTTTTCTTTGAAATAAAATAGAGTTTTACATTAGGTTTATTTCTGGAAATTGATACAGGAAAAAGTCAGTAGAGAAGTCTCTCTGTCATTGTCCATGAATTCTATGTCCTCTGAATTTACTTAATTTTTTCATTAACATTTTATGTCAATATATTCTGAATCACCTCCTTTTTATCTATCAGTGTTAGAGATTTGGAAAATAAATTATTCTTTCAGTTAAGCACAGGAATATACACATATAAGTGCAGTGTCACCCAGACCAGCTCTGCACAAGTAATCACAATAAAAAAGAGGAACTTATTTTCTTTATTACAATCAGCAGTGAGTGATTATGTAGAGAAATAAGTCACATGGAAAAGATAGCATTTCTACATACATACAAGTTTTGAAGTAGAATTCCTCTATAGAGGTTCAATCCAAAGCAATAAGACTTCTTATTGATGACAGACATGGCATTTTTTAATACAGATTTTCATAATCTGATTTTCATAATGATTTGTAGAATTGTATCTTTTGCAATCTTTAAAATACATTAAAAATCTGAGGTGTTTCATCAATTTTTGTAGTCTGCTTTTATAATAGATACGTTTTATGACACAGCAAGAAGGACTCTAGAGTTTCAGAGCTTAGTTATGGGAATTTATTTTAAAATTGGAAACAGAACAAGGCATTAAATTAGCATACCCATGAGGTTCCTCCTCTTCATAATCCAATATTCAATGGTAAACTGTGTATTAGACAGGTAACAGAAAATTTGATTGGTGTCTTCATTCTTAAAAAAATGGTCATTACATTTAGAAACATGACATCCATAAATACTGCTAAAGGATAATGAAAAGCAAAAGATTTTGTGCTGCACCATTTAATATGATGCATTTAGAGAAACACTTATTGTTTTTGAAGCTGTATTGCTACCATCTTGACAGGTATTCAATATTTGCAATTAAGGAGTGATGATTTCCTACTGGTATTGTTACAGGGATGAGGATCTGCACCCAAACAAGAATCAATCAAAATGCCAATGGACCTCAAAGGGAGGGAATAATAGGCTCTCTAATTTGTTGATGAAAATGTTATTGTCACACCTGCTTCTCTTCTAGCTATTACACTGCATATTTTTACACTATTTTTGAAAACTGACTGTACCAAAAGAAATGCAGTGCCCAAAGTGTTTGTAGTAGAAAGGTCTTATAGTGTTTGTAGTAGAAAGGTCTTATAGGCTCAGGCTTCCATAAGAAGTTTATTTTAGTACAAAGTTCCCAGAGTTTTTGGTTGAATAACCCTCCTTTGTTGGTGGCTAGTAAACTGGTGGTTAGTAAACTGTGAAGAAACATGGCAGCTCCACCAAAAAAGGATGTGTTCAGAGGAAAACAAGGTTTTCATTTCCACAGAGAGCTGGTAGGGACATTTTCATATCCATGTCCAGCTAACCTTCCCATGTGAAATTAGCTCTTGGAGAACAAAAATAAACATATTTCTGTGACAACTCTGAAACTTTTATAGTCTTAGACTGAGTTTTCACCCGCAGCTGAAGACTAACACCTTTAATGTGGTTTTAGGAGTCTCACAAAAGAAGAAAAAGATGGATGTATTTTTGGAGCATCATTCTTCTGGGCCATTAACCTTAAGTGTCTCCTATCCCACCTGTGTTTGCAGATAGCCATTTCTTGGATGAGGGATTATCTTTCTTTGGTTCTTATACGTTCTATTAAGTCATAAAAAAATTCTTTGATGTTAAAACTATCTGGGTTTGCTGCCAACAGGTAATTTGTGGAGCAAATGGGCAACTCATATCTATTCTTTGAGATAAAAAGAGAAAACATTAAAGTTCCTTTAGGGGAAGAAGCTAGAATGGTTTTGCAGGTAAAGAAAAGCATGCTACTTACAAAACAATCAAATTACTAGATGATTAAACTGGCAAGCAAAATTTTGATGTAAACTTTAATATTTCTGTGAGTCTTCTGTTATGATCATATCCTTTTTTTTTTTCTTTTGCATTCTGTGGCACTGATATATGTTTTATTATTCCGATAAAATCTATTGTGAAGACATATAAATGCTAAAAAATGATGGAAATACCAGACAAAATGTTTTTCATTTGATGTCTGTAAGACTGTGCTCTCACTATTTTTGAAACTGTATCAGAGAATGCTGAGAGTGATGCATCACTGTAATCGCACTCAGAAAAGCAGTCAGTGGAAGCACAAAGGGAAAGGCTGAATTCCAGTGTTCATTTTCACCTGCATGAATTCCTGTAAGCCTTGTCAATGGCACTGTACAACTTGTGAGACAATACATTGTTTGAAGTGATACATGACTTGGTATCTATCAAGAAAGACTCTGTAAAGGCTGTACAAAGATATCTCCCCATCCCAGGTAAGATGAAACAAATGGGGGAAAATAAATTTTAACCAAAAACTTTTTAATATCTATATGACATTCAATAAAATAAATAGGTCTGAGAGAGGGATGAAATACTTACTTCTTTTTTTTTTTTTTTTTTTCAATAAACACTCTGAAAGATAAATTTATATTTAACAGGTGCAATGATGAGACACTAAATTTACATTATATTATTTTGAGGGTCCCAGCTTTTAATGGCGAATTTGAAGTGGATAATTGTGGGGCCAAAAATCAAGCATGAAAGACTGCAAATTTAAAATGACTTAGTAATATGGAGCTAGTGCTAGCACTCTGCCTTAGTTGCATTGCTGATTAAGTACAAAGAAATGAGCCATAACAGCCCCTGACATGAAATCTACTTTGTACCTGTCAGGAGCCCTCAGAGTAGAAAGCAAGGCAAGCCCAGGCCACAGAAACTTCTCAGCAGTTTGTGTGCCTGGGCAGGTTGTTGAGAGCCCCATACTGTGCCACCTCTCTGTTTCCAAAGAGAGGTCAATTTTCTGCAGCTAGAGGCTGCTTTTTCTTGGTATTTGGTATCATTAAAAACATTCCAACTGCTTGGACTCCTCTTGTGGTTTTAATTTCCTTTTGTTTTCTTCTCTTTTTAAAACCAGCACTTTGAAGTGGTTGTTTTCCACTCACTTGTCTGAAATGCATGGATGGATGAACTAGAACATATTTTATATTTAGATGAGAAGATATGTTCTTAGATGAAAATTTCTACATTAATAATAATGCTGATCTCACTGCCTAAATCATTCTCATTGCAGCTTACATGGGCATATCTCTCTCTTTCTCTCTCTCTCATGTTAATTTCCGTTTTTTTGGTTTTTGTTTTTTTTTTTTTTTGGTTCACATAGAAACCTCTTCTCCTGGCTGGACAGTGGCAAGTACCAGATCACTGACAATGCAGTACCTGCCCATCCATAAGCACATTACAGAAAGGAGACCTGGGCACCTGGAAATGCAATTTTATTGGTAATATTTGCAACCCAAAATCCTGATGCCTGAAGGCTGTAGTAGTTACAAGTTACAATTTAAAATAAACCCAATGTGATGCTGCTTTCATTTGATTTAAAGAGAACTAGAAATTTTGACCACCAAAATACCTCTGCTTACCAGTTCTGTCACTTAATCATTTGCATTTATTTTACATAAATAAACCTCTGGATAACATGCCACTGTATTCATAGCAAAAACAAATATGGCTTTACTTTTGACAGTTCAATAAAAATAATAATAATAAACAAGAATGAAGCAAACAAAACTATTTCTTTAATATAATAAAAGAAGCACTAAAAACATTAGTGACATACAGATCAAGGACATGATTAAGTCCTTAATTCTATTGCTTTTTTCCAGAAAGATATCCTAAAATTATTGTAGGAAAGGCAACATTCTAAATATCATTACAGCTCAGTTTTGAGAGAGCAAAGATTGGAGTTTGAACTGGAAATGACATTAGTTCACAACAGAGAAGATAAATACATTCCTGCATTAGAGCTCTTCTTTGCAGGGGGCTCTTTAGAGGATTTATTTTAACTTAAAGTGACTTAGGAAGAGATTATACAGCATTTTAACAAAATCGATGGTAGCAAATTGCCTGGGCCAAACTGATCTTACCTTGAGTTGTTAAAACAACTCAAGGATGAAGCACATGAACCGATAACACAGGTGGCTTACCTCTTGCTTGGAGCTGCCTGAGTGCCTGCAGACTGAAGGTGGCCTGTGCACAAAATGCTTTACCAAAAGAGCTTTGTTCATCTAAGGACTTACAGTCCCACAAATCTGACATCAGTACCAGGAAAATTAGGAGAAATTATACTGAAAGCTAAGATTAATAAATGCCCGATAAATATGATTGTCACAGTTTAATCCAACAGGCAGCTGAGCACCACACAGCTGTTGGGTTGTTTCCCCTACAGTGGGATGGGGGAGAGAACTGGGGAGAAAAAAGAAGTAAAACTTGTGGATTGAAATAAAGATGGTTTAGTAGGAAAGAAAATGAAAAATAAAATAAAATTATCAACACTGTTTTCCCCACAAATCCAAAACACAGCACCACACCAGCTACTATGAAGAAAATTAACTTTATACCAGCTGAAACCAGGACAATTATCCACTGGAAATATGGTTTGGGTTTTGTGGGTTTCTGTGTGTGGTGTTGTTTTGTATTGCCTTGTTTTGGGGAGGGTGTTTGGGTTTGTAACAAGTCCTGTAAATCTGTTTGCTATAGCTGGAATTCAGAAGCATGAAGCATGTGGGTAAAAGTGAGTTTGGTTGAGGTCGTTTGGTTAAAAAAATATATACATATATTTTATATATATATATATAATAAAATAAATAAATAAATAAATAAAAGACTGGTCAAAAAAAGTCAGGTAACAAAACAAATATGATGCCCTTGTTTGAATCCATGGTCTGGCTACAGCTTGAAGGGTGCAGTTCTGGTCCCCTCATTCCAAAGGAACACAATATAATTGAGAAAAGTTGGAAGACAATGTAATTGAGAAAAGTTGAAAGAAAAACAACCTGAAAGAACCTGCTTGCACTGACATTTCCTCTACATGGCTGCTGAGGGAGCCCATTCCAGCTGCCAACCCAGCAGAGAACTGAGAAGCAGGAGGCTCACCCTTTCCACATAATTAACGGTCTATGTAAAATCTATGGAACAGGTATCCTTCTTTATTTTCTTGGAAACATTTAAAACTAATAAAAATATTTGAAAATTTAAAATAACACTGCTTGCTTACAGTACTCTTTCTTACAAGATAGTTGAAGCTAGTTGGTACTAAACTTTCATATACACTAGATCATTTGTCACCACTACCGTGGTGTAAGTGCCTTTGGTGTAGATGAAATATTAAATTCTGCTATGTCCAACAAGTGTATCCAATTCTATTAGTCAGTACTACATTAAATGGATGACAAATACAAATTTTCAGACCTTGTGGTATAAGCTAATTACTCATTAAGGATGTTTGACAAAATGGTTTGAACTATTGACTATTGGCTATATTTTAACAGCTAGCTATTTATTTTAATTTCTATTTTGTTTGTTTCTTTCTTTCTTCTGGAGTACAGGACCAGGTCCAATGATTTAGTAGGGCAATTTCACAAGTTCTGTGGAGTAGAATTTGAGGAAATATCATTAAGCAGAAAAATATTTTTCAGATTCTGTGAAAGATCATTAACTCATTTTCTCCACTTTAGGGAGCTTTTCACTGAATCCTATCTTGCTCATGTTGATAGACTCTTATCAAGTCATATATTGAGTTAAGTTGCTTCAAATTATTTTATCTGAAACTTTGCTTTCCTCTTTCTTGTAAAAATATTAACCTACTTAGCAAAAACTTTCCAGAATTAATTACTTTCCTAAGCAATTAATTAGAAAATACACTGTTTGCTGATCAGTGTGCTATTTCTAACAATATTAATTTGTGTAGTAAAGCTGAGCAAATCACAGCAAGAAGTATAACAGCAGTAACTAATACATACTTAGCTATCAAAGGAACTCTTGGTATTGTACAAGCTAATCAACTGAAACATATCCATAAATCTTTTTAATGATATAAGCCATGACACAGGAAACCCAGAATTGGCTCTAGAAAGCAAAACTCCCACAACCTGCCCTTTTTATATAGTTGGGAACTACAATATTTGGCCTCCTGGTTTACAGAAGGAAATTATGGTTTTCTTGGACATAATCCAGATAACCCATTATTACTGTATGTCCTATGCTGAATGACTTCTCCCCCATATACCTATATACAAGGATGTCACTACTACCCTATACACTGCTCATCTATGATGAGGGATAGGTAAATTCTCACAACCTGTATGTTCTGACCCATATATTTTTTTCAGGTTGGAAACAGATTGGATCAAGCTATGTCAACACATTTACACATAGTGTTGGTTTGGTTTTGTTGTTTTTTGTTTCTTTGTTTGTTTTGTGATGAAAGGTACTGTGGAAAGATGGAACTATACCAGTTCCCATTGTGTTCGCTGGTGACTGTAACGTCCTGCCCTTTGTTTCCAGTCCATGTCCTAACTCCTGTCTGGATGCCATAGATAAAGGAAGGTAGAGCACTGCTGTGCATGCTAGGTAGGGTCTTTTTCTCTGTTTTTGTGTGGAGTTTCTCTGTGAACTGTCTACTTTTCCTTAAAATTCAGTGGAGAGAAAGAAACTTCTTGCATGTGATTCATCTGGCTTATTTTACAGAAGTGTTTATTACATGCATATGTTGGTTTAGCTTAATAACTGAGCTGTTAGGGTTTAAATAAGAACTTCCCAGTAAACATGGCAGGGGGTCATACAAATTCCTTGTACTTTTCATGGCCAATTCACAACGTTGAAAGCAATTATGATCAAATCAAGTAGGAGAAGCAATTTTTGAACAAACTGTAGTTCTCATGCATGACTACAAGAAATAAGGAAGTCTGGTTTCCCACAGATCTCCATCTGACAATACACAAACTCTAGCTGCAGCTCTGCTCACAGCTGTGACCAATATAATGCCACTCTGTCATACAGATCTCTTGGAGCAGGACATTATGATTGTAGTCACCCTGCAGTTACTTTTTCTGCTTTATCTACACTGTTGATATTTCATATTTTTTTTTAATTATAAGCATATATAACTTCATAAATTTGTTGGTAATTTGGGGGTATCTCACCCAAACTGAGTGGAAACTGAACTGTAGGTTTAAATATTAGTGGATGTCTGAAGGAAGGAAAGCTAGATGCACAAGCACTCAAATAAATGCTTGTCATGGTCATATAAACTTCCTTCTCATAAGAGGCTATGCAAAAAAAAATACTTATCCAAGAAAAATGAAATTCTCTAGAACTAATGTTCATTCTTTCAATCTTCTAATGTTTAATGTTTAATAACTAAAGTTTCATCTTCTATCCTCACCCCACCCCTCTTCCATGCTAATTAAAAGTGCTTTGGCTGGCCTATTTGATAGCTAGCTTGAAGTAAGGTCATATAATACCAGCTATCACAATCTTATCCATAAGACCAAGACCACCACCCCTATTCAAATGGAAAAATCTGTACAGTGATATCAAAAACTGTAAGTTATGCAAAGAAGATGACAGAAAATTGATAAGTGAAGAAAAAAAATAAAAACATTAAGGATGGTAGAAAGAAATAATGGTCTAGAGGTATTGTCCTCTAATTGAGTGAGTACTGTGAAGTTCTCAAGAACATATCAGAGGTCAGATTTTTCACTGATGTTTATGTTCTGCATTTGGGAAAAATCAAGCAAACAGGTGATGCATTCCCCTTGAAGAAAGACGAATAAATATTGTCTGTCTAAAGTGTCACTCAGAATAGGGTGATGAACAGAGACAGAGCAGTTCCAGAAAGGCTTTACCCAAGAGCTGGCCAAGAAGCCAGCTCCCCAAGCTGGCACAAAACTAGCATTGTACCAATAGTCAACAAGACTGAAGAAAATATAAAAACTGATTAGTCCTTCACCAATGGCATTGATCTTGGTCTAGAAAGGCTGCTAGTGGAGTCACGTGTTGATGAGACTGTAAGTTTGGTCGATAAATGTAATACTTTTGATGTAGCAGATTTGTTCCTGTAAAACATTTGACTTGGTGTTGCTTGACATTTTGATCAATTACCCAGGCTGATACAAAATCAATGTGGCACTAATGAATTTAGGACGGATTAAATGACAAGTCTCAATAATAATTATAAATAAGGAATCATTATTGAATGAGTGTGTTTCTTATGACAGCCTGCAGAGCTCAGCTCTTTGGCCTCCGGTGCTTAATGATTTTATCAGTCTTCTGAAAGAAGGTCTAATATCAGTGAGGAGGTTTGCAGTTAAGCTGAAAAATTAAGTGTTTAATTTGGTTATGAGGATATCATATATTCACAAAGTTCTCTATTCCTGCTTGTGCTGTGCAGTACAGTCTATCAACAGCTCAAATCACAGCAGTGGGGTATTCTCTACTGACCTGTAACAATGGTTTAAAATCAGATTTCTGGTATGGCTGAGCTGGAACTGTAGGTATTGTGCTTGAAGCTCTGAAACTTATTTCATTTCTTTTTCAGTCTCTTAGCACTGTATATTTAGCTACAAAGAATAATGAATTGTTTTCTGCTTGGTTAATGATCTGAAACAGCTCACTGTAGGCTGGTGAGTGCTGGAGCCAGCATGAAGGAGGCAGTGTGAAAGCACAGCAAAGAACAGGGGTGCTGGGGAGGGCAGGGCCCTGGTGTCCAAAAACCACAGCAGTTCCTGTGAAACTGTCCCTCTCCAGAAGATTCCTCAAAACCGTATCAACAATATGAAACACAAAACTTCCTAAGTCAACTTTCTTTGCTCATGGGAATCACAGAATCACAGAATCATCTTGTTTGGAAGAGACCTCCAAGATCATCCAGTCCAACCTCTGACCTAACACAAACAAGTCCTCCACTAAACCATATCACTAAGCTCTAAATCTAAACAGCTTTCAAAGACCTCCAGGGACAGTGAATAAAAAAGCATGCAGTGCTAACCCCGTTCTCATTTAAAAACCAAGTTAAGAGAATGGGTTCAGTCTGCAGTGAGAGCATAAATATGGCACTAGGGCAGTATCCTCTAGCATAGTCTTTCAGGAGATGCTAGCAAGCTTTCAGGAGGTGTCCTAGCACCTACAAATCTCTGCAGAAACACTGCATTTCTTCACCAACTCACACGTGTGTAGCTCTGTTAGCTGGCAGTCACAGAGGACAGAGATACGTTGTATTTAACCACAGGCGTGGAGGGACAGAACCTGCTCACAGGACATTTCTCAGAGTGCCTGCTTTTTCCCTTGTAGAGGGCTAAAGCTAAGCATATGGCTTGAGATAATTAAGCTAAAGGAGCTTGATTATAATCTCATTTAGAAGCTAATCTCACTTGATTTTTAAATTGCTTCATTTTCACACTAGTTCAACTATGTTGGCTTCATTGGACCTACTTCCTGAGAAAGCAGACTGCATGAGAGGCGTACCTGGCCCTATTGTGTCTTTTGCTGTTCTTCATTTGCACCAATTCCAATGTTTTTTTGTACTGGTGAAAGGACCATGTTCAAATACTTTTCCTTTTGAAGAATGATTATTTTGACAGAGATCGTTGCAATGACAAAGTGCTCCATAAAAGATTGTACCTGCACATCATATAGGAAAGGGCTCCTGCTGGAGTCAGGAAAGATGGGGCTGAGAGGAGGCGGGAGCAGAAACTTCACAAGCTGACTTTGCTGGCAAAGGAAACATGATAAAAGAACAGTCCATATGTGCTTTCACTGTTTTAAAGATATTTTGCCCATTACTTCTGTGACATCTCTGCTTAGTAATAGCATAATGACTTTTGTGTGTTAATATATCAGCTGTTAAAAAGGATCTGTATCCTTATCACATCCCTCTGCTTCAAACTAGAAACATTACCCACTTCAAAGTAGAAGCACTACCCTACTCTCTTGGATAAATCACTCGCAAGGTATGTTCAATATAAATTTAATTTCAGACTAGATCAGTACAGAATAAAACCTTCTGTGTGACTTTCAGTCTGTGAATACGCAATTAATCTAGCTCACAGAGACATTTCAAATTAAGCCCCCTGACTGAGATATTTTAATTATGTCAATTACTGAAGTAAAACTTTAATGTATCAGGATGTCAACATTTCTAAGTGATAAATAAGTAAGATTGTTATGATCTAACTGCTAAATAATTATCTGTATTGAAAAGAGTATTTGAAAATGGTAGGTGTTTTCATGAAGAGGTATGAAAATTTTCCTGACTGCTTATAAAATCTCAAATATTTTCACTTTCTGAATAAGAAGGACTGAAGATAATTGGCATGTGTCTTCTTCAAAGATAAATAACTTTTAGTAATAAAATTGAATCTGTTCCAGCAACTAATAAGAGATGATCACTCCGTTTTTTTTCTTTCCACTTTTCCTCTGGAATTTCCTTAGTAACTCAGTGACAAGGGAGAAGAGGGAGAATCATTAAAATTAATATTCAATATGTTCAAAAAGTGAAAATTTTCATAGCAGGGCAATGACTTAGTGCAATTTTAAGTACTAAAGAACGTAAGAACTCTCTCTGCCCTGAAAGGTGTCTGAGGGGCAGGGAGCAGATCCGGCTTGCCACCCTCGCAGGTTTTCTGATTCACTTGAACTAAGCACAAAACTCCCTGCTAATATTTTATGTTTGAGATGTTGCCAGAGAAGATGGTAAGCATTCAGCAGTGCTTTACAATGTTTCTTTATCTAGTGTGAATAATCTTTTGGTGTTTAATGGGCTAATTTGAAAGGGAGTAATAAGACAATGGAGAAATACTTAATTCTCAGAGGAATGTTTGCAGAAGTCTGTGGCTGTAAATCTTTACCAGATGAAGTCTATAATTTCTAAGATTAAAAATGAAACCAAAAGACTGAAAGCCAGTCTCCACAGCAAGAACATGATGGTTATACAAGCAGTAAACATGCCCCACTGGGGTTACAGATGTCTAATACAACCAGCTTGCTCTTTTATGGTGACAAAAAAAAAAAAAAAAAAAAAAAAAACTAAAGCTTTAGAACTTGATTTCAAATAACAACACTTTGTGATGAATAATGTCACTATAATAGAAGTAATTAAATAGTATTTCCAAGCTCAAGCCTGTATAAATTGCTTTATTATTAATGTAAAAAATGAATGAGACATCTCATTAATTTTTGTAGGAAGCATTAATCAGTTTTATTATACACAAATTACCCAAGGTATAAATCCATTATGTTTGTTTTTCACTGAAACAGTAGAAGTCCTCAGTGGTAATCTAGTGTTTGTTTATTCCATACTAATTTAACTCCTCATGTAATTCATTGCTTCCATACCTCCTTCCATTACAATTATGCTTAAACAAGCAAAGAAAGACACAACTAATAGAAAGCTGTTTTGATTCAAGATGTAGCCACACGTTAGCCCTGAAAGAGGAGATACTGAGCTTGATCTTGTATTGCTTGCTTCTTTATCTGTGTGTGCACTCATGCAGACTGCAGCTATGCATATGTAGAACTAGTGACAGGGCTAAACAGAAGGCAGGACTCCTCTGACTTTGCATAGGCATAAATTCAGCAGTTATCTCCCCTAAGGCCTTTTGCCTTCTTTATTCCTCAACCTGGCACATAACTGCAAGAATAGCTGATTTTGAAATATTCCACAAGTAGCTGTCTGAATGATACTGTAAGGCTTTGCAGGTAAAAGTGGAATTGCCTACTCTTCCTGGAACCTAACCAGACCAATACTTACGAATGTTTCTAACTACGTCAGAGATCTTATATGTTTATTATTATTATTGGTCATAATTTCCTGAAGTTCTTGAACTCTACAAGCAAAAAATATTGACAGGGATACACTTGCCAAAATAGACATAAAATAAACATACTGCTGTTTTTCCCTCCCATCCATAGTCACATATCTGCTGCTTCATTGGTTCCTCTGTCTGGAAATAACAGGCTGTGTTGGAGAACTCAGCAGGGATGC
This sequence comes from Aythya fuligula, assembly GCF_009819795.1. NCBI lineage: Eukaryota > Metazoa > Chordata > Aves > Anseriformes > Anatidae > Aythya > Aythya fuligula. The sequence continues at coordinate 97,347,703 of NC_045560.1, read as the reverse complement.
TACAAAACTGAAATATATCATGGCTCTGTGATAACTGCATAGTTATTAATGCCTTTGTATGAATCAAGTGGAGTTTCAGACTTGACCCAAAAGCTGCCTGCGTCTAAGCAAGTGATAACAGAGTATCTAGTTGTTTGAACTGCAACCAAAGACAACCAATTTGTCTCTTGTTGTTAGCTCCAAAAGCACCCTTTAATGTCATCAAAACGGTACCACTTGGCTTGAATAGGGAGGGTTCTGGAAAACTAAAAAATAACAAAATAAACAAAAAAAAAAATAGAATGGCAAATTTGAAACTCCCTTCTGGACTTTGTTGCTAACAACTTTTTCAGATTGCATACAAGGAGAAAAACACATTGTACTTTTACAGCTTTCCTAATGCTTTCACATTTCACATTTTGAATGCTGTTCTCTTAGGACTGACATACAAAGAAAAAACACATAGCAGGAACCGAAATAAAAATGTTAGAGAACAAATTAAATAGTCCCAGCCTTTAAACATTTTAAAACAAAATTGTAGATAGCTACAGCATGTAGCTAAGAGAAAGGAAAGCACTGTTACCCCAGCCCAGGAGTTAGCTGGTGGGAAAGCAGAAAGAAAGGGCAGCTCTTAGGCTGCCTTATTAATGGTAGCTGGGGCAATGAAAGAAAATAATGCCAGCTGCCCATTTTATTCACATCTGTTGGCACAGATAGGCAAAATGATGTAGATGGAACAAGCTCAGCCCTTGACATCAATCATACACTCCCCAGCAGTCAGAATAAATACTGGTGGAGCTGGCCAGAAGTCCTGCTGGAGCACTCACAGCTCATGCAGCTTGAATCAAAAGGACTTCCACACTTCAGTGACTGCAAACTTCTCTCCTTGCCCTACGATCCTTTAACCAATAGCACCATTCACATCTTGCAAATGTTTATTCAGAAGTGACTGCCTGCCAGTTCCAGAACTGACCCTGCAAGGGGCAGCTTTTCCCCAAACTTTTTCATCTCCTTTAAGTCAGTATCTGGAGGAGTTCAGTGGCTCTAAGCACAGATATGCACAAAGCTTTTAGCAGCTCATCCTCTCATTCCCAGCAAGTCCTTGGCGATCTCTCTGGAAGGCTGTCTGTTTCTCATCTGGAGTGCGTGGGAATGAACAACACACTTGTCAGGAGTGGTCTGGGGGAGAATTTACTGGCATTACAGCAGCAGTAACATGGTTTGCCCTCCACAGATCTATCAGATTATCTCCTTATGAAAGACATTTGTCCTGACGTGTGGCGCAGGCACTGCAGCTGAAGGATTGACCCATGGGATCAATTTGTTCTTTATTTTCAGCCTCATTGCACATTTTCTCCATATATTATTTAGATATTCCTGAGTGCAGATTCTTCTAATAACTTCCTTTAATTTACATTTTCAGCAGTCTTCTTCCACATTTTCTGGGATAATTTGCACTGCAAAACCAGAACCACATGAGACCTGAATTTCAATTCTTAGCCTGTTAAATACTCCTGAATTATTTCAGGATAAACCTAAGGTGATTTCACTGATGAAATTGAGGGCGGAAAGAATCTGAGGGATGGAAGTGATGAAACAGCAGTTTCACATGACAATAAGAAAAGGAATGAAATTTTGTGCAGCAAACTGCTGTGAGGAAGAACAAATCTCTAAAAGTGTTTGAACTAAACATGAGATCTTGAGTTTCTTTTTACATAGTTTAAGTGCTAGCTGTTGTTGCAGAAAGTCAGCTAGTAGTCCCTTTACTAAACTAACCAGAACTAGAGATAGCAGGCTGGTTCCCCCATCCCTTCAAGCTGAACATGGTACCAACAAAAGTGGGGAAAGGGATGCTGGAGCCTCCATCTGTACTGCAGTCCTGAGTTCCCTCACTTGCTCTTCTATCAATTAAAGAACTTGGTGTAGCTGTAAAACTGTAGAACTTGGTGCAATGACTGACAGCAAGCTTTATATGCAGGAAAAGGATTTGTGTTTAGTCAGGCTAATAAACTCTTCAAACTCATGAGACAACACCATCATATGGGAATGTATCTTCATGGCCAGAGGAAGTGTGAGGTCAACCAGTTTGGTAGCAATATCAGTTTAGATCAGTTTATATTGGCTAAAACATGTCTTATGTTCATACACGGAATGTGGTATAGAGGACACTGAAAGAAACTTAAATTTTACAGTGAGGGTGATTTTTACCTGAAAATGAGCATTCTGACATTGCTTTCTGAAGCACATGAGTAATCTGCAGCAGAGCACCTTCTCAGCTGTGTCACCAAACATTTGCTCATCTTTCTTCTGAACTGCCACCTGGGAGAGTCACCTTTGTCATCAAACCCAGGCCCTCTCTCATTACACCAGAACAAGGGAAACCATGTGGAAGTGAAAACATTTGAAAGAGACTGGCTTTTCTTCTGGGGCAAACAACCAACAAACCTTGATTTCCGTGGGATGATAGGAACAGATACTAGTGTAAGATCCAAGTCTCCAGCATGGAAATGAACCGCATATATTTATTTATTTATTCATTTAAAACTTTGTGCAAACAGCTGTTCCTTATTTGTCTCTTTGACTGTCTTCAAAGGGAATAAATCTTGGTCCCTGGGATAATGGTCCTGAGATGAATGAGAGAAAATTTCTTTCTTAGAGTTTTAAAGACTAGTAATGCAAATATTAAATTCAGCAATTACATTTGTGTCATTTTTCATAATAAAACTGTGTTAGCAAAAGCAACTTTAGAAATGTGACAGGGTAACAATTCCTGTTCCCAGACATGTGTCTCCATATTTATCAGAAATAAATGACAATGTGGAACAAGAAATACTGCACATAGGAGAAGCCCTAAACCAATGCCTTTATTTTTATTAAAACAAAAGTTTTGAGAAAATGAAATCTCTCTGACTTATACATCTCATAGGTGAATTTTATGATCAGTTTTCTATTTAGTTTTTATTGGTCATCATTATTAGTTTTGGATATGGTTTGAGCTTGGATATACTCTGATTCTGTTTTTCTCTTTCATTCAGACAGAGACCAAAGTCTCTCTATATTAGCTTTTTTTGTTTTCTTGCTCAGTTTTTAAGTTATTTTTTTGGAGCTCTTTATCCTTCTATGTATTCTTAATTGTACAAAAAAAAAAAAAAAGTATTTTCCAAGGGATGGTAGCATCTCCTGTTAACTGATATGAAGTTTGGGGCTCCTTTTGCATAAACTATGTGTAGACCTGGTGTTTAAGAACTATCAGGAAAAAGAAACTGTTTAGGAAAGCTCAGGTGTAGAGGAGTGTTGTGTTGATATCTGGAGGGAGAGACAAATGGACGACTGCTGCTTTCTGTGCTTTTCCATATATGATGGCATTTCTATTGAATTGTAGTGAGTGCACCCTAAAAGGAAGGAAGAGCAGAGTTAACATGGTGTGTGGGGATGTCTAAGTAGAGAGAGATGTATGAAGCAAATGGTCACCCCAAGCTAAATCAGAATTTTCAAACTTTAGAAGTTTGAGATATTAGAAGTTCATAGAAAGCACTAGAATTTCAGAGGTGTGAAGAAAGAGGAGGGACCTTCGGGAGAGTTGTTTTCCATCACCTACTACTTATTTTATAAATTTTGAATGTTGAAAAGAATCAGGCCTTTGAATATTATTTGTTTGACTCCCCCTAAAAAGCAGACCTCCTTTCTATGAGTTTGTCTTAGATTTACAATGAAAGAACGTGGGTTCATTATGTTTACATTAGGTTTAGAGCAAACCATAAAGGCATCTTAAGGTTTCGATCTCATCTCTTACTTCTGCATTACCAGCAGAAGTGCTCTTACCACAGTTAGTGATCATGAGACACGTGGCAACCAGGAATGCATTAAACTATTACATGAGATAAATCTTTATTTGCTAAAACGTCAAAAGGCAAGCTTATTCATCCACAGATATTTCTCCATGATGCTATTGCAGCTGCCAGAGCAAACACAAAGATGGCAGAACCAGCAGCAGGACAGCGGCCACTGCCAGCCACATATGGCACGTTTCATGGGCAGTGCTCAGCATTAACAAGGACACATGAGCTGAACTGCTTGGTTCAATGGCTGGTAGCCTTCTGTTGCCTTTGTGAAGCCCACTGTTCTCACCATAAATTTTGTGTTATTTCACATGTGCTTTAAAGCTATCATGCCTTTTTTTTCCCTTGCACCAGGTGTTCATCCATTTGCAACAAGAATATCCAAACACAAGAACAAGAACATCCAAAACACAAGAATATGTATGAAAGTAATTTCTCACATTGGCCACTGCTCCACTGGTGACATGGTTCTAAAGTAATCACATAAGCAGTCTTCACATTACTATTTCCCATGAAATACTCTACACAATGAGGGGTAAAATTACAGTCCTTTTCTTTAGCAGGTGATACGGACCTGCTGTAAATTCCTGCTGTGAGTGACATCTATCTGGGAGTTTGCAAATCTCTTATTGCATGTGTCTCATCTGCCTGTCTTGCACAGCCAACTGGACTTGCTTCTGCTGCTACAGTGCTTCCTCCCACACTGATTACTTCTATTGTCAAACTCAATCATTTGTCCTAACTCTGTCCTTACTAGCCCTTAGTCCTACAGAAGTTCAAGTAAAATCTATTTGTTATCAAGCATGCATTAACCAAGGTAAATATTAGCATCATGGGAAGTATAAAAGTTTATGATGTGGTGCTTTGCTTCTGCCTAATGTCTTAATATCATCAGTAATATCCACGACAAGAATCTTAATTACTGCTATAATGGGTACACAAAACAGGATAAGTTTTCCTCCTGTTTTACAAATTTGGTTTTCCTTTGATTACTACAATAATTCATTGCTTGCCTTAGCAATGAAAATGATGAAAACAAGATTATTTGGATTGTCCTATGTGTTCCTGGACGTTTTTACTCCTGGATGACAACAACTAAGCACTGGTAGTTCTAGTTATATGGGTATCTCACAGCAGCACCTGCTACAGAAAACAAGCATAAACTGAAATGCTACATTTTATTGCTGTACCAGCTGGCCAAGCAAAAGTAGCCTGCTTATCAGCTGGCTGGAGAATTATAGAGATAAAAGAAATCAACCACCAGCGAGGATCCTGAATCTTATCATGCTGCTCAAGGGCTATAAAATACCTATAAACTCCTCCCCTGTTATCAATTATACATATATGCATTATAACTGATAATTTCCTGTAATTTTCAAAGTTAATTTCCCGTAACTGGAAGAGAAGAACTCAGATGAGCTCTTTGCTTATCCTGGATCTTCAGTGTTCAGCTCCATAAAACTAAAACTTCTGTTTAGCTAAAAGCACTCTGATTTTTCATTTCTTTCCTTGGTGTTGTCTTGTCCCACAGGTCAGTGTTTGAACTTCCCAGAAGTTTCTTGCTGTAGTAGCAAAGACCCAATTATGACCTGACAAGAGAGACCTACAGCTAAAGTAATTTGTTTTCACTCCCTTTCTTGCTAACAATCTCAAAGGAGGCAATGACAAGCACCCCAAACTCTGAAACACTTTGGAGAACACATTTCTGCATTCAGAGTATTAATACTCTGGTCTCTCTGTGGTGGCTGGTTGTTTCATTTGAAGTGACAGTCTATGTGCAATGTGATTGATCTAATAACACACTGGAAAAGCAACCTGAGGACATTAAGGGATTGCATCAGAGCTGTTCATACATAATGACTATGGAATTTGTTGTCATCGTGATTGCTTCCTCTCCTCTCCAAAAGACACTCACTTTGCATTTGTCGCTATCAAGGCAGATATTCCCATTTCCTCTCTTATTCAGTTTGTAGGTATGTCTGCCACTCCTAAATGGCAGCATTCTTGTCTTGCCTTTCCAATGATGAAATCTTCCAGTCCCATCTTTCCATAACAATACCATGCTTGCAATCATCTATTAAACTAGCTCTACTTACCAGTGGCCTTTAAACAACATTATCAACATGATATGCCTGTCAATTGAAATATTAGATACTAACACTCTCTAATACATATATATTCATTTCTCTATCTTGTGTGTAGCAGTACTGAGGTTATGTGACAGATTTAAAGTTACCCATTTAACATGTCAAAATAAATAATGTCTGCATGGAATGGCAAACTGTAATGGTCCATTTCAGAATATTACTGATGATTTGGTACTAAATTAACTTTCTGGTATGTATTTATGTTTCCAACGTCTCCTGCATTTTAATGCTATCCTGATGTTTCCTGGTATCATAGATGCTCACTTTAAAAAAAAAAAAAAAAAAAAAAAGAAAAGAAAAAAGGAACTACACTATCCAAAAAAGTAATACCTTGATAGCTAAAATACGTATTGAAATGATCAAAATGTCCTAAATTCAACCTCTTTGTGTGGTTGTACTTCAGAAGAGTTTGAATAAAACATATTCAAAATCATTACTTTATAGCAGTTATATGAGTCACATAAAACTCTTAGAAATGTTAGATACCTTCCAGAAAAGGGAAAGGAGGTTAACAGAAATAAACAATACTGTATAAGGTTTTAATGATTTATTTTTCACCAAAAATCCATTCACTAACCACTAAACTAAAGCAGGTTGTCCTTTTTCCCAACATGGCATTTCTGCTTTAAGCTTGCAATTAGCAGGTTGCAACTTTTTGCTGCTTTGTTATGAAGAAAGAAGCAGAGGCATGGCTGGATACAACTTAACAGGGCTTAGGCTTTTTTTCTGCTTAATGGATGATAATGGCCAGTGAAGTGCAGTAAGAGCCCTCTGAAAGGGCTGTCTGGCATGAGTGATATAGAAAAGTGCTCAAGGGTTGAGAAATCACACTATAAAAATATCAGCTGCTTACAGGCTGTTCAGAGGTGTGAGATATTTGATCAACACAGATATGGCTAATATATTTTTCATATGCCTTCTTTTTTATTTTTTTTTTTATTCTTATTCTTTATTTTCAATCCCTTATCTAATAATCTGTTATACATGTATGTACAGAGTGCATAGCACTGTATTTTGTCTCCAAGGAGCATGTAGACCTTCCTTCAGCATTCCTGAAGGCTTCTGAATTTATCTTGCCATTAGACTTGCACGTGGTGAATAGAATCGTAAGAAAATGTTTGCTGTCTGACTGTACTCAGATTGATAAAGGATGCAGCTCATTGCACTGGTAAAAGACAGCAAAGCATTTAATAACACCACAAGAGAAATGACTTACAGACTTCACTGTTATCTTACAGAGCAGATTTTACAACGGAGCAACACGCACGGCTGTTGTAACAGGTTTGCAGCTTGATATGACCACGATATCTGTTTTCCTCTTTCAGTGACAGACAAGTGACACTCCTGTGCTGCTGTGGCTGTGCCTCCCACCAGGATACCTCAAGCATCCTTATACAAAGAAAAGCCCCTCACACTGCTCTTGCTTCACTACTCTTTCTCCTAACCATGACTGACTCTCCATTAGAGCCATTTCTTTGACAAAATTCCTTTGAAATACTGTCTTATTTTTGATGCAAACTCTAACCCATGCTCCAGAGCCTTTTACACCTTTACTTGCAGTTGGATTACTGTAATGACTGCCTTCTGTAACAATATCATCATAACATTACCTTAACAGTTTGTTACTATGCTTAGAGTCTATCTGTCTTTGTGGAAAATGGACTAAATGGACAACAGCCATCTGCTCTTAACAAAAGAGTGATTCCTTCATTACAATAAAATGCTCATAGTTTTTAACCCATAAACCATCTAGATCCACTTACCAATGTACAAACTATTAATATTTATGAAAAGAAGAAAAGAAACACAAAATTACCTTCTGTTTGGAAAAAAAAAAAAAAAAAAAAAAAAGTCATTTCAATCTTCCTTTTAAAGTCACCAGAATCACAGTGTCTTAAATATCTATAAGGACTCTTGATGTTGAAGGAGATTCATTGCCTGGTTTGCATGTATTTCAAGCCTAACATGAATAGCCAGCAGTGCAATGCTGTTGTTGTGCTATTAGCGTGACTCACATAATCTTTTATAGATAGGTAGATGGGTAGATACTTAGCTCATTCTTACATCCAGGAGTCCAACATCTCTTTTTTACATTATTAGAAACCAACAAGCTAATCCTCTCACATCTTAAAACCTATTTCCATATCCATTGCTACAAAAATCTCTGAAAACAACAACATCATAGTACTGCCATCTGTTATTGAGTTTTTAACATCTGTGTTGTCTGCTCTTTAATAACTGATATGTAACAACTTTAGAAACCAGGGAAGCCAAAGCTTCTATATGTTAATAAAGTTTCTGGCTGCTATGTAAATCCATTCCTATGACTGTCTTCATGCACCAATGTAATCAGTCTTTAAACAGCATGCAGGCACTGTTAGTCAACATGCTGCTGGCTGTTGTTGTTATGGCATGATTAAACATATTATTCAGGATGGAAGATGAATTGCTGTAACAGCAGGCAGTTAACGTCCACTTGCATCTGTGGAGTCTTTTTAATTTTTAGAAAAAATATTCTAAATACATATCCATGTTAACCCTCATATTTTAAACAATTAACTTTTCTATTAATATAAATTCTAGGAAGTATATATATATGTAACAAGAACTATGAAGTGGAAAAAGAAGATAGGGAGAAGGCCATAAGTTTTTGGCAAATCTTACCACAGGGTAAAGGAATCCCACCCACTTCAGGGAAGTGATAGGCAAATCCATCTTTCCTGCTGCAGTTTGTATTTTTATACCACAGTTTAGAGGAAAGGTCTTGTCTCTGCTATCTGTTTTTGTTTCATAGAGTGGTACGTCTGTCAAATCCATGTCTCTCCAATTTAGAGACAAGGATATCATTGGGGACAGCATCAAACACTTTGCACAAGTCCAGGCAGATGAAGTCAGTTATCTTCCACTACCCACTATTGCTGTAACCTTATTGTAGAAGGCCATCAGGTTTGCCAGGCATGATCTGCCCTTAGTGAAGCCACATTGGCTGTCACCAATCACCTCCTTATTTTCCATGTACCTTAGCATAGTTCCCAGGAGGATCTGTTCCATGGTCTTGCCAGGCACAGAGGTGAGACTGACTGGCCTTTAGTTCCTTGAGTCTTCCTTTTTTCCCTTTGTTTGTTTGTTTTTAATGGATAGCATAAATTAAACCATAAATTATTTGATGAAAATCTTTTAAAAAATGGCATAGATAAGATGGCTGCAAGCAGTCATTTTAAAGTGTCCTCAGAAGAAAGGGTAATTTCCCATCAGACTCTATTGTAATCTTCTGAATCCACGGAGATGAGCAGGCAGAGGAGTGAGTACCAGAGGTTTTTCAGCTGGCCTGGGAGAAAAGGAGGCTCAGGGGTGACCTTATTGCTCTCTACAGGTACCTCAAAGGAGGCTGTAGTGAGGTGGGGGTTGGTCTGTTCTCCCACATGCCTGGTGACAGGACGAGGGGGAATGGGCTTAAGTTGCGCCAGGGGAGTTTTAGGTTGGATCTTAGGAAGAACTTCTTTACTGAAAAGGTTGTTAGACACTGGAACATGCTGCCCAGGGAAGTGGTGGAGTCACCATCCCTGGAAGTCTTTAAAAGACGTTTAGATGTAGAGCTTAGGGATATGGTTTAGTGGGGACTGTTAGTGTTAGGTCAGAGGTTGGACTCGATGATCTTGAGGTCTCTTCCAACCTAGAAATTCTGTGATTCTGTGTATATACACATTCACCTGGACATATACAAGCAGAAACATCTAATTTTACTGTAGTGGGACATATAATTCATGCAGGTATAGCACAGCAAAACAGCATAACCACCTGTTCTAATAGCATTGTTTAATGCTATTAGACAATACCTAGTCTACGCACAGAATAATGAAAAGGAAGTCAAGGCTAGACTGAACTGAAGAAACAGTACCAGAAGACCAGAAGGGAAGGTTCATGGATGAACTCTCCAAACCATGGCAGGACTCTGGAAGGAGTAGTAGATTGTGGAAAAATAATGAGCTATACAGCAAGACTGAGAAATACAGAAGGTGCTTATTTTAATGTGGTTTGCATTATTACTCCTGTTCTTCACTGAATGTTTTCTGTGGAGCTACTACAGAATTTTGAGACTCATAAAACTAGATACTTGCAAATGAATAAATATTTTTAGTGAGCTCTCAGATGAGCATTAAAAAAAAAACCTATCTTGTTTTGTATACTTACATACATAGCTTAAACTATATCTAATATAGCTTAATTAAGCTAATATAGCTTAAACTATCTTTCTTGGAGAGTGCCCTTACAGGACTACCTATCTGTGACCAAAGATTTGTACTTGCTTTATTCCCTGAAAAGATGATTTGTAGTCCCAGAAATGATAAGGAGATCAATAACTTCACTATTACTAGGAAAAGAAAAAAAAAAAGAGAGAGAGAGAGAAAGAAATATATATATATATATATATACCTGTAAATAATCACTTTTAATAGAATTAGGTAGAATTAGTCTTATTAAACTGAAATGCATTAAGACGAGAACAGTGTCAAATTTGTTTTCCTACCAGTCTTTCTGTTGTGTTTTTGTTCATCCCATGAAAATCCATTAGCTTTTGATATCTCTTATCTTAATGTATTATAATGCCTCGTAATAAAGCATAAACAAAATGGGTACTTAACAAGTGTTACATTCCATCTACCCAGAATCTGAGAAAAAAAAAAAAGAAAAAAAAAAAAGGAAAAAAAAAAAAAAAACGGTCATACAATACAAATATATACTTTTTCATCAAATAATTTACCACAAAATTATCTCAAATTAGCTATTGGCAGTGCATGCCAAACTTGATAATCAAAGGCCTGTGCTATTTACGTGTAAAATACAATCTCGCCTTTTCAATGGACATTGATGTTCCCTGGCTCTACCGGGTTTAAATGGTGAGTTAACACTGCCCTCTGCTGTTAAGCTTCATTCAGAATTTCTTTCTACTGCTCTCAGAGTTTACCGCAAGTCAATGGCAGCGAGGATGGACTAAGGATATAGGAAAAGCATTATATTATTATTTTTAGTTAAATTATTATAGTTTGGAAAAAAAGAATAGATGATGTGCTGGAGGGTTCGGAGACATTGGAGAACACAAGTTGTTTTTCTAGTCTAAAACAGGAGAAGGGGGCATCTCTTTCAGACTGGGAGACAGGTTCATACACTGAAAGTTCGTCTGTTTCTTCTGACCTGTATGACTAAAATTAACTAAATAACACTCTCTATAAGCCTTTCCTACCTGAGTAACTGGAAGTAGGCACAGATCATGTAAATGTGCAAGGGCATGAAATTCTGCTGTAAGGTCTTCTGAGAGAGAGCTGCTGAGACATTTGGAAAGCTAATCCAAAATCTCACTTAATGTAAGAACTGGAAGTGAGGAAAAATGTATTATATCACCAATGGTCATTTACCCTCACTGCTCAAATATTTGTCTTGTTTGTAGGCCCAATAAAATTGATGATTTTCTATTGGAATTCACTGTAAGAATCGGGATCTAGCTTCTAGGTTCAACTAACCTTAGTTTTCTCTTACATGTTGGCCTCCCCTGACTTCACCTATGGTATGAGGAAGCCAATCATTGAACTATAGTTGAAATCCTGCTCACATCTAGCAGAAAACCTTTGCAATGCTTATTGTCCAGTCTACATCAGATGTTCTAACATTTTTGTAATGAGAAGTCCCCCCTCCCTTGTTCTCTTCCTTTCCATAGCACTTAATTTTGGCCAAGACCATTACAAACTCACATTTCCTGATGAGTTTAAAGACCTGGTGAAAGGTAAATGCATTGACCTTGTAAAATGCATGTGATAACTTGGAGTATTTGATTGTTTCCATCTCTTGGATAGGATATACGCAGATAACATCTGCATCACAAGATTACAAACATCAGAAGAGTTTAGTTTGACAAGGACATCATAAAGAAAACAACAAGATAAATATCAAGCACTGCTATTATGGCTGCTATACCTTCTGGTACTTGTTTGAAAGCTTTCTTATGAAGGAAGCAGATTGGAAAATATGAACCAAACTCTAACCACAACTGATTGAAACAGGTTATTTTTTCTGCTCCTTCACAGAAATAAGAAATTTCTAGATCAGTTCATAATGCCATCACTGCGGTCACTGCAAAAATAAATAGGGATTCAGAAATGGAAGATGGAAATCTCTAATCCAAAATAAATAAATTAATAAATAAATCGAGGAAAATAATGTTGCTTTAGGATCACTTTACCAGGAAGATTCATATTCTAGAAAGAGGAAGACAAAGGCAGGCATGTTGATGTTAATGTGCCCACAAAAGGAGCTATTGCTCCTGCTATGTGACTCACCCCTGTCACTTAAAGCTTTTACAAAATTAGATTTATAACTATAGATCTATTGATTCAAATTAAATATTGCACAGTATTTGAAGCAGAAATGGTGTGTTCAGCTGGGCCACTAAAAGAAATTGCTACAAATAGGATTCTGGAGACCCCCATTACCTTTATTTTACATGAGCCCTTTTTGAATCTCCATTCCATTTTATTTTCTACATCAGTTTTCTTGCGTTTCACAAATGGAGTGAAACTGCACCTCCCCTTTCTTTCTGCTCTCTTTTTCCTGTCTCATTACAATGACTGGGCACATGGAATACAAACACACGTTTCGTTACATTTCTCTTTCCAAATTCCAAATTTCTATTTTATCTTTTGTGACGCATTAAATACCCACTAATAATTTTCATTCTACTATGAAGACACTGCTGGAGCTGAATAGGGCAATGTAACAAGAAGATATTAAAAATGGTTAATGTAGGCATTCTTCATCATAGCACGAATCTGTTAAGCCAAATTTTTCTCTGATTAACACTGATAAATCCATAACAATTCTACTGAAATCACACTTTACATCCTCTTGCCCTGGCTAATGAAAGCAGAATTTAGTCTGTTGCTTTTAGAACACACTGGGAACTTTGCCATTGTCTCCAGGAAAGCCAGGATTTTACCCATGTTCAGTTTTATTTCCATCATAATATGTAGATTTTATTTCTGACATCAGATTTACTTGATTTACTACTCAAGGAATGCATACATTCATTTTAATATTCATTTCATTCTTTACCTTTCTTTAAAGTAAATGCAACCAACATTATGATGAAACACTAAATGAAAAATGTTTCATGAAATCCATAATGAATCACTGAATATTTAAAACAGAAGTAATGTAGACTATATTCTATTATTCCAATGCACTGCAGCAATGACATCATACATCTTTCCATTAAGGGATTTTTTCCTTCATTTTTAAGATCTGTTTTTACTGATATAGTTAGTTGTATCTCTTACTTTCTGGTACCAAATTCATCCTAATGTAATGCCTGAAGTCTGTTACATTAAGGGCAATATTCCTAACTCAGTTAAACAGAAGTATTAAAATTTCTAAGATCAGTATTAGAAAAATTACAAAATCATATAACCTAATAACTTTTGAATGATTTTCAATATACAATATAAAAAAATACTCTGTAAACTAAATCTAAATGCAAAGCATTCACTCTCACAAGACTAAAAATGAATGCTTCTCTTGTGTGTTATCTCATTAATACATACAGAACAGTAAATCATACCTTGCCTGTTCCAAAATCTTTTTCTACGATTTCTGCTCTGTTTATGGCTTCAGGGCAGCTCTAACAGTGGCTGCTATTGCACTGTTTCTGTTCCTAAGCATTCTGAAGCAAGTAGCAGCATACCTTTAGCGAACCCCTTTCTTGTAGAAAAGACCAGGGCCACCATTTGCTTTACACAAGCCTGGCTGCGTGACCACAGGGGAACATTTAAGAGCGTGTCTGTTCCTTGTAAGACTCATTGAAATGAAAAGTTCTTCCTAGATAGCAGAAAGTTGAAATGGTGTAAAATTATATTTAAAATAATTTGTCATTTCTTAAGATCATCAATTAGGAAATAATATAAATTTACTATTTTCATGCTCATTTTTTCTAATATGTTTGGTTCTCCTCTATTAGTGAGTTAGCTAGAATTTTATCCCACTTCAGTGGCTTGTAAATATTTTCTAAACTAGCTACATTCACATCTAAGATGCAATAAGAGATGATTGTCCTGGTTTCAGTTAGAACAGAATTAATTTTCTTCCTAGTAGCTGGTGGAATGCTGTGTTTTGGCTTAGAATGAGAAGAGTGCTGATAACACCCCGATGTTTTCATTGTTGCAGAGCAGTGCTTATACCAAGCCAAGGACACCTCAGACTTTTGCTCTGTCCTGCCAACAGGCAGGCTGGGGGTGCAGTAAGAGCTGGGAGGGGACAGACCCAGGACAGGTGACCCGAACTAGCCAAAGGGGTATTCCATACCATCTGACGTCATGCTAAACAATATATAGGGGTGGCTAGCCGGGGGGAGGGGGCCGGACTGCTCGGGGTTAAGCTGGGCATCGGTCAGCGGGTGGTGAGCAATTGCATTGTGCATCACTTGTTTGTACATATTATTATTAGTAGTACTATTATCATCATTGTATTATTATTATTATTATTATTATTATTATTATTATTATTATTATTATTATTATTATTATTATTATTATTATTATTTTCCTGTCTTATTAAACTGTCTTTATCTCAACTCACAGGCTTCACTTTCCATTTCTCTCCCCCGTCCCAGAGAGGGAGGGGGGAGGGTGAGCGAACGGCTGCGTGGTGTTTAGCTGCCAGCCGGGTTAAACCACGACAATGATATATTTTAATAGGGATTGTTTGTTACGTAAACATCAAATAAATATCAAATAAATATCCATTTTGCAAAAGTGCATCACAAAGAGGCAACTACCTATCATGAAGGAGATTTAAATTTGCTAATATATAACATATCATGTCACAGATTTTTTGTTGTTTTGTTGTGGTTTTGTTTGTTTTGTTGCTGTTGTTGTTTTTGCTGTTTTAAAGGACATATATTTATGCTGTTAACAGTATAAGTTATAAAAAGTGAGTTAAAACTGTTCTTATTTCAATATCTGGTGTCTCCAAAGTTCTTGGGAGGAAATGTCATTCTTAATAAAAAGCAGAACAATTGAGAGAGATGTTATTAAATGTACTTTAAGGCTATAGATATGATGATATGGCTATTATCCAATTTCTTCCAGTAATTGTCACTTAGAAAATCAAACAAAAAAAAAGAGGCAAGACAACAGTGCATGCATAAAAATGCTTGAAGTAGAAAAATTACACAGATGCTTTTTCAACATAATGAAAGCTGATAGAGCTCTGAATTCAAGTAATGATACATGAATTAGTCTAGGCTAGACTGAAACCTCACATTTGAGAAAAAGCAATCTTCAAAAAAATATACTTTCAAACTTAAAGCAGTGAATAAAACATTGATGAGATGTCTCTTGCCAATCCTTGGCCTCTTAATTGTCAAGAAAATTTCTCTGTCAAGGAAGCTCTGCCCACAATAGAACTACCTGTGCAGAGGATATTGTTTGATTAGTGTCATGCCCACACAAAACCCATTGATTAATATCCTACCTTGTCACATTTAAATGAGGACTTCAACTTCCGTTTATGTCCTAAATCACAATAAATCTAATTTATCTTCTCTTTCATGAACTATCCCTTAATGCCTACAATTTTTTAAAGATACAGAACACAGATAAAATCAACAGAGCAGCCATGTTAAGTAAGCTGGGGAGGCAGGAAAGAATGTTTAGCGTTTAGCCAACAGAAAGTGGTGGTGTTCTGAAGTTATCTATCCTGTTGCAATTGGATAATATGACTTTAAATGCCATGGCACATAGTGAAGCACACAGAAAACAAACTCACTAAGAGATCTGGATACAATTTTAAAGAAAAGAGTCTACTTGCCATAATGCAGAGCCACACAGAAATAACAGAGCTGTTGTAGACTGATACACCCTGACTTTCTGACTTCAAATCTGGGACTTGTGATAGTTTCTTGCTGTGGGTAGGCATTAAGGAAGTGAAGGTGTGGATTGGGTTTTCTGCTGACTTGAAGCTTAGTACTGCTGCTGGATGTAATTGATCCTAAGATATTATGAATATGCATGGGATGTGTGATCTAGCCATAGAGTATTTATGATAAACTCTGCATTTATTTTTATTATAAAACCTTTTTAAAAACAAACAAACAAAGAAAAATACATACTTTTGTTGAAGCAACACTTAGCAACTTTTTCAGTACTACTTTTTAAACTGTAACAAATAAGTTGTGGTGGTTGTGCCTAAGGTTAGTTAGTGCCAACTGATCAACGTTTGATATGTTAGATACAGCTCTAGAAATTCTCAATCTTTTAGTGTCCATAACGACAAAAAATAAGATTTAACAGATGGGGATTATTCCTGGAATTGTACCTGCCATACATACAGCTGCTTGGTTGTCGTGACACTTATACCCACTTGATGTCTGCAACTTTTAAACTTATTCAAAGGAAAAATCCCATTAACTTAAAAGTAAAAGATATTTTAAATAAAATTAATGTGCTCTATATACTTACATCTAAATATACGTATCTGTCATACAACAGGATGAGCTTGTGATCCCTGTTTCTAGAATAGCTGGCACTGTTGGTACCAAGTAGACAAAAAAAGCTATCCCCCAAGGGCAGATACCTTAAGAACCTGCACCCTAAATATGTTTCAGAAGCCAGCAATTAGTTCTACTTGCTGGAATTTAAGTTAATATGTCAGGATCCTTAATAAAGTATTACCACATTATTGCCATTGCAATGTATAAAATAACAACACAGAAACACAGAATCATCACTGTCTTTGTGGTAGTTCTTCCTGATTTGGGCTTTCAGCTTGAGGGTTGTATAGACTGTGAAGTCAGATAATGTTTTCTAAAAGTAACACAACACTTTATATATTTACATTTCATATTTGCTTATTCTTATCTATGAGTAGTGCTTTGTGTTGGAAGAAGTGAATTGCATTTCAGCTCTGATTAGTCAGGACCATTTCAATTCTGTGGGTTTTTTTGTTTGTTTGTTTGTTTGTTTGTTTTCCCCTAGGTTGGTATTGCTTACCAACTGTGTAACAGTGACCTTTGTTTTATTATCCAAGTTGTCACTGAAATTATTGAAGAATACCACACCTGAGACAGCAATCTGAGATCCTCTCATTTACACATCCTTGCATTCCCTTGGAGGGTGAACTCATTGCCCTTTGTGTGTCCATTGTACTCTGCAGTGCTTACTTCTTCTCAGGAAGAAGCAAGTCATACATTAAGGTTACTTTAATATGCACCTGCACAGAAAACAACATGTGTATCCCATCAGTGTTTAGTCAGCATGCTGAGCAACTTTCTGCACACTGGCTATGCCTTGGTATACTTCTACTTGAGACTGTAATAGAAGATCCTTGCTTTTCCCAGCCCCACTGAGGAACTTATGTTCATATTGGTACCTTCATTTTAACAACAACAACAAAAAAAAACCTGTTCATTTGTTGGGCTTATTCTAAATCTTTAATCTTTTTAAATCTATAAAGATCTTCCTGTAATTGTATACTTTAAAAGCAGTCTCTCTAAAGACTTAATTGTGTTTGCTTCAGGGAAGGATATTAGCATTGCAGTGTTGAAAGACCCACATGCAATGAAATTACTGAAAGATTTCTTTCCACAGATGTGAATGCAGGCAAAATGAGAGACTTCATTGCTTAATAGAAAACAAGGGGCATAAAAAATATAAAAAGGAGATAAAAGAAATGAGCATGGCTGAGGATTCAGGTTGCACGTAGAGAATTCCCTCTTGTGTAACTTGCAAGCTAGAAGATAGCCAGAAGGAGCAGAGCTGTTGATAAGCAAAAAGGACAGCTGTTAGCCTTGACAGATACAAAGTTCCTAGGGTATCTTGCTCCCATCATTTTCTTGAGCTTTGTTCAGCACTGCTCAGTAACTGGCCCAATGTGAAACTGAAGCATCGTTCCCATAATTCACACAAGCACATGTTGAAATAGAAACTTGTAAGCAGCCTCATCAAATCAAAGACATGATGTCAAATATAAAATGCTTACCATCCCTTCTAGGTCTTCTGTTGGATCTGTTCTCACATCACCCTATCTGTTGTTTGTCACCATAAAGTAGTTAATTCCCATCAGTGGTGACACCTTCATCAGCTACTTGTCTTTCCATAAAAATTTACAGGAAAAGCACATCTTCTTTCTAATAAGCTCCTTCACTTAAAAAGAAAATTTACAACCTATGTAGATAACGTAGACCAAGCAGGAGAAATGGAGTTGAAATGATTTGTGAGGAGTCATACAGGCAGGTCAGGATTAGAATGAAATGACAATTCAGGTTTGAGGTCCTGTACCCTGACTTCTGTGTGTTGCCTTCACAGCTGCGCTTTATTGCAATTGACTTGGATGACATTTTATGATCTGTTCTTTAGAGCACATTTTATTTATTAGTTTGACAAAGTCTAGGTATCAGTTGACTATTAATACATATGTTTTTGCTTTGAGCATATATTATACAACTAGTACAACCTCATGAACTGAAAAAATCAGTCGTGCAATTTCATGATGAAAACATCATCCTGCTATGTTGCCTACCTACACACACACACATTTGCAAGACTTATTGTGCCAGACCCAGTCTCACACTGTGTTTTCTTTTAAACGCAGATGCAATGCTAAGAAAATGTAAAGCCACAGATGGCATAAAGATACAAAAAAAAAAAAAAAGAGAGAGAGAGAAAAAGAAAAAAATAAAAAAGAGGAAGGGCTTAATCAAAGTTATTAAATATCCTTACCCGTGTCCCAGCTGTTATTTAATAACTTGCCTTGTCTGAAGCCCAAGATAATTGCCCTTTTTTTTCACCTCCAAACCTGATTTGCTGCTTTAATTAGGTAGCCAAATGTGGAGAACAAATTCTTTGCTTGGAAGGGTATAGATGATATGAGTCAGCCTTACTTTATTTTCTTGAGCACAGTGAAAGCAAAGATGAAAATGAAGTGGCTTGAGAGAAATATTTATCTGCAGCAACTTAGCATGCATTGTGGAAATTGCTTTCAGAAAAGGAAAATGGGAATCATTTTGAAAGACATACATCAATGAGTTTCAGACCCACTTCCATGTCCTTTCCTTAATAAAAATCTCCTTCCAGTGCAAACACCCATGCAAGTCTGCAAATGGCCGATTTAGAGTAGCTGTTAAGCACAAACCTTCAGCCACTTTAGATTTGTGGCTGTTCTAATTCAGTCTAATTTCTAATTTGGTGCTCACCAATGCAAACAAACTCATTAAAGATCTTAAGATTGGAGGCAGACTGGGCTGCAGTGACCACACCCTGGCTGAGTTTGTGATCTCAGTTGATATGGGCCTGGTGAAAAGAGTACAACAACTTTCCACCCCCATACATAAGAAAGAGGGCAGGGAGAGCAGACAACTGGGATGGCTGAGCAAGGACCTGCTGGTCAAACTGGGAGGAAAAGCACAGGCAGTGGAAACCGGGACATGTGGTCTGGGAAGAATATAGGGATGCGGTCCAGACATGCAGGGATGGGATCAGGAAAGACAAGGCACAGATGGAACTGAGTTTGGTAATAGATGCAAAGAATAACAGGAAGGGATTCTATAGGTACATTGCTCAGAAAAGAAAGGCTAAGGAGAGTGTACCCCCTATGACGGGTGGGAAGGGTGAACTGGTAACGAGAAACATAGAGAAGTCTGAGGTACCTAACAACTTCCTTGCTTCAGTCTTGACTGCCAGTCAAGCTCCCCATTGTCTCATTTCCATGAACCTAAAGATGAGAGCTGGTGGAGAAAAACCCTTCACAAAGTAGGAAAAGAGCAGTTTCAAGACCACCTGATGAAACTGAACAGGTACAGGGCTATGGGACCTGATGCCATGGGTCCTGAAGGAATTGGCAGATGGTGTTGCCAAGACTGCCTCCATCAACTTGAAAATTCCTGGTAGTTGGTGAAGTCCCTGGTGACTGGAAAAAGGGAAACATCCAGGCCTGGCACCCCCAGCACAAGAAGGATGTGGACCTGTTAGAGTGTGTCCAAAGAAGGGCCACAAAGGTAATCAGAGGGCTGGAGCACCTCTCCTGTGATGAAAGGCTGAGACAGCTGGGGATGATCAGCCTGGAGAAGAGAAAAATTCTGGGAGACCTCACTGCAGGTTTTCAATACTTAAAGTGGGCTTATAAAAAGATGGAGAACAGCTTTTTGCTCAGGCAGATAATGATGGGAGAAGGGGTAATAATTTTAAACAAAAAGAAGGCAGATTTAGATTTGATGTTAGGAAGAAATTTTTCACTCAGGGGGTGGTGAGGCACTGGAACAGGTTGCCCAGAGAAGCTGTTGATGCCTCATCCCTAAAGGTGTTGATGAGGCTCCCTAGAGGCTGGATGGGGCTTTGGGCAACCTGGTCTGGTGGGAGGTGTCCCTGCCCATGGCGGGGGGTTGGAACTTGATGATCTTCAAGGTCTCTTCCAACCCAAATCATTCTGTGATCCTATTATTCTAATTTTTCTTTTATTGCTATGAATTTGTGTTTCATGTGAGAGTGTAAGGGCAAGTATGAGGATGAAGCATCCACTTACATTTTTAGGTTATTGTTTATGAAAAACAAAACACTGAAATTCTTAATGCTTATATAAATATATATATATAAGAAATATTAAAAAGCTACACGTGCTCATAATCAGAAAATAAGTGTAAATTCAACTCTTTTTAGCTCACTTTTTTAGTTCACAGTTTTATGAAGGCTACTTTTGCAAGATCAAAGAAAGCATTCAAGGCAAGATGAGAAAATGTATTATTTTCTTTTGTTTGGCTTCCTCATTTCTAGATTAAATAATAAATAAGAGCGTTTCTGGGATGGGCTGATTTCAAGGTGAAATCAAGAACCAGATTTTTAGAAAAGATCTTAGATGTTGTACTAAAATTGATGTAGGAGTACAAAACTGGCAATTGAGGTTCCAGTGTCTAACACTAAATCCTTGTGAAGTCTTGGGCTTCATTTGTTTCTGTTATCATTCTGACCTGCTACCCTGTTTTTTACAGGACAACAGATTGCTATGAGATTGTACTTTTCTTCTATAGCATTCAGTGTGTCCCATTCAGCACTGACAAAATGAAAGTAGTGCTTAAATTGTACTAATTAATTACAGTTCATACATAGTATGAATATTTTATTCCTGCTTTCATGATATGAAATGTAATTGCTTTAATATGTACTGAGTGTTAAGCTAAACTATTACTCCTTAGAGTAGAAAAAAACAGATTTGTTTAAATAAAGTACATGCTCTTTCACAGCAAATCTGAGAAAATGTCTCCTTTATTAGGCAAATGTTTGGTTTATTTCTATTTCTCCATAGTTCTCTTAGGCATCTGTTATACCTCAGTGGAAGAGCTGTGCAAACAGAATGTAAATTGCTTAAGCTGAGCAAATAGCACTAAGATACCTGCTTGAGCAACTGAGAAGATTGGTTTGCCCATGGGAGTTTCAAGAAGTTGGTATTAGCACTCAGCTTCATGCACCATAGCAGTACAAGTGGAACCCTTTAACTGAACAGCCACATTTACAAAACACATCACTGCGTTGTTGCAGGTGAGCTTGAGGAATTTGAATTGATTTGTACTGAAGTAGTTAATAAAATTCATCATTGTAAACACCTATGATTCCTTCCCAAAAGTGTATTGCAAATTTTTTGCTTTTAGATACAATTGTACCATTTTATTTCTTTTCAAACAACAACACAGTTTCTGGCTACATGCAACAGGCACCTGTGTAAGATGCCCTCCAACGTGCTTTTGCTAGGAGCTTCTCATTTTCATAATATGCCTTCCCCTACCCTAGTGATGTGCTCATATTACTGTGCAGGTCTTCACCTTCAACCCCTGAAGCTCTTGAGGAGAAACTGCTAGTTGTGGTATTTCCATATTGATCAGGCTGATATATTTTTGGCTGTACTTGAATTTTCAATAAAAAGAAAAAGCCCTAGATGTTAAACAGAAGATGATGGAGTTTCTACGTGTTACAGAGTGGTCAAAAATAGTTTTAACTGAGAATTCTTTCCTTAATATAGCACTAGACTCAAAGGTAGCTGTTAACTGTTAATTCCCATAGGGTTTCAAAGTGACCTCTGCTGCACTTCCACAGAATTCATTTATTTCAGATAAAAATGAAACTGCATAGGAGTCTTAAATATTTAAATACACCTACTTATGGGACTCACTCCAGTCTATCAATGTTGTTCTTGGTGTGGGGAACTTAAACTGAAGACAGAACTTCAGAGTTGGCCACAAATGCCAGGGCAAGAATCACTCTGGAGAAGAGAGAGCAAGGGCTAGCAGCACAATAGCAAGCAGCAAGGTCTATACTCTTGCTGACACAGTCCAGGATGCAGCTGGCTTTCAATGTTGCAAGGGCACACTTGGCTGATGTTCAACTCACTGTCAGTGAAGACCTCTTCTGTGAATTTGTTTTCCAGCCTGCTGCCCCCAGCTTGCTCTGCTGCATAGGATTAGTCTATCCAAGATGCAGGACTTCGCAATAGCTTTTGAGATTTCTCATGAGATTTCTCTATACGACAGCCTTGCTCTCCTACATATCAACTCCTGCCTGTAGTTTGGTATAGGAGAACGTGCCGAGGCAGCCCTGCGTCCTGTTGTCCAGGTCCTTAATAAAGATGTTTGAAGTACTGGTGGCAGCATTAACCCCTGAGAGATGCCACTAGAGACTGGCTGCTTGTGGGACTTCAAACATCTGGCTGCAGGCCTTGGAGCCTGTCAGGTTGGCCAGTTTTCCACCTACCTCTCAAAGCCATATTTCAGCAATTTGGTTGAAAGGTTACTGTGTGAAACTGTAGAAAGTGTTGGCGTAGTCAAGGTGAGAAAACATCCACTGCTGTCCTCTAGTCAACAGAGCCATTCACTTCTTCATAGAAGGTCATCAGCTTGGTCAGGCCCAACTTGCCTTTGGCGAATGCAAGCTGGATCGTGATTTTCTTTTTCTCCCCCTGTCTGAACACAGGTTCCAGAAGGATTTTCTTCATTACCTTCCTGAGGACCAAGACTGGTCTATAGATCCCTGCATCCTCACTCTTAAAGGTGGAAAGAAAAATGAAAAAGTATTTTCATTTTTCCAGTCATAAGGAACTAAAGACAACTTCAGCTACTATTCAGCTATCACACTAGGAGTGAATGCATAAGAAACTATATCTTTCTTACTACTTCCTCCACCACCTCTATGCTGAGCTTGCCACAGGCAACTATGTTAGAGCAAAGGCCCTGTATTACAATCCTGGCACTGTTTGTGAAGGTCTCTTTTAAACTCTCTCCCAATCTGGTGCATGGCAGACCAAGTTCTGCAGGGACTGCATAAACACAGAGAATAACACAGGGCTCCAAGGTACAAGTACAACTAATTATGCTTATATTAATACAGAGCATGAAAGGAAAATCCAGCAACCCTTTCTGTATATTTTAATAATTTTGATTAATGAAATAAATTTGAAAAATATAATTTTATTTGATTAATATTATTATTTTAATAATTTTAATCAATTTTTGACTAGATAATCTTCTAGGTCTTTTCCAGCCTTGTGTTTCTCTGATTCTATGTTTCTATGATATGAGTTAGTGTTCACTTATTTGCTTCTAGGTTGTGAATAAACCATTGATAATGCATGCATATTTTCACCTCTGCGAACAAGGGCTTAAAGCTCCAGCTCTGTATTTGCAGAGACTGCAGACTGACTCCTCATGTCCCTTCCCACTGCCAGATCTGTTGGAGCTTAATTTTGCTTTGCCATGAAACAGCCTCATGGGTGTAAACTTGGGCTTCAGTGGTCTCTTCTGTTGTGGAGCAGCACTAAATGAATACAATTAGACCAAAACTGCTGTGATGTTATACAGACTCATTACTTCTTCTACAAACTTAGAAAAAAAAAAAAGTTTTTTGTTGTTGTTATTGTTTTTTTGTTCATTCGTTCATTTGTTTGTTTTACTTCTATTCTGCAGTTGTGTTGTACTCATTCATTTCTTAAGCAGTTTTGTATCAGGAAGAAATGTCCTTGCTGTCGTCTAAACTGCCGCCTGATACATACCCAGTACATGCCAGACCCATGGGGACACATTCTGTTGCTTTTCAGGTGTTTTCAAGACCAAGTTAAATCAGCCACCATCATCTTCTGACACTGAATCTTTTAAGTCTGGGATTACTTTAACACTGATGATTAATTGGGTTATTTACAGATTGGCATAGGCAGGGAGCTCATCCTTCAGCAAGCCATTCTCACCCATTGCTAATAGTTTAAGGACATAAAGCTTTGAGACTTGAAATTTTGTTCTCAAAGGGGTGAATAGCAGGCTTCTCAGGATTTGACACAAGCCTCTAATGCCTTATATGCTCCTCATTGTAGTTCAGTACAGTTATAGACTTACAAGGGGATTTGGGAAGGGAAGTTGAGCTTTCCAGTCATTGTTCCAAAGGTAATGAAGATGTATTCAGCTGCTGGTAGCTGAAGTGCTGGATAAGACTTTGGCATTATCCTGAACACATTTTTTTTTATTATTTTTTTTTACTTAGAAATAAGGTCAAGAGAGATTATTGTCTTTTAAATTGTTCTTTACTCATCCTTGAAGTAGTCTCAAGTCATCACAACAGGAAATTGACTGAGTTCAGAGAAAAGAGAAGGAGGAGGAGAAGCAGTCAGAGAAAAACTTGCTAGGATTTCACCATAGTAATTTCACAAATGCTGCTTTACAATTCTTCTATTGTCCTCAAAATAGCTCTAATGTACTCTACAGTTCACATACTGAGCAGGGGGAAATGTATTAATCACAATGAGATGAATTGCCAGCTCATAAGTTTAAAAAAATAAAAAATAAAGTCTGAAAGACACCCACTGAAAAAAAAACAACTTTCTGAAATACTTAAGATGGTATTAAAGTAATGTATTACTTTTAATCAAGTAAGAGCTAAAGTCCCCATCAAACTCAAGTCTTTCTTGTGTTAAGTACTCATAAGAGGCTTGCAAAGAGAAGGGGCATCATCCCAGTAAAACATTCACAGGCAGGCATAGTTGAGGTCTTGACACACCAAATATGGTATTTTGAATTTAGTAATACACCAGCAACTTAGGAACTTCTACCTGTTGTGTTCTACAATATATAGTGGCCAACATGTGTTGAAAATAATTCATTTGTGTTCTTGTACTCTCTCATATGGGATTCATGGGCTGGCTAAGCCTCAGGCCATACCAACTCTCTACAAAATACAATGATGCTACCTACATAAAAACACAGATAACGTCTTTCTAGTTGTCACCTGGCTTTTGAATCTTAAGGACCCATATCTTCAATTTCCACTGAAATTATGGTATGACAGACTTCTTTCAAAAAGAGAATCTAACACTTTTGTTGTGTTATAGTTCAAATTTGGGGGGTCTAAGAAAAAAGCCAAATACAAGACTTCTAATGAAATCTAAAGGAATAGGAACACAAATATGAAAATAAAAAGGCATTCCTCTGTACCTCACTTTACACACCAGCAGACACAAATAGCATTTGCTCAAATAGTTGGGTCTCCTCATAGCTCTCAGCTGCAGTTAAATTAACTTCAACTACCACTGTCTTAAAAATATCTTAGCTCAAGCTTGAACTGGCAGTACAAACTTCTGCTCTCCAATCTGAGAGAAAACAGATTTTATCATCTCCCTAGTGCTGAGTAATAAATATGTGTGTTCTTTTAAAAATGGCTTTAAAAAGCCATTGATAGGACATTTTAATAACTGTTTTCATTTTATTTTCATTTAAAATTAAAACAAAACAAAACAAAAACCCATGAGTAGGTGCCTAAATTGTTAGATACGAATTGTATGTTAGCACCAACGTAATCCTGATGAATATTTACTTCCTTAGTGATAAAATAACAGAAGTTAGTTATTAAAAAAGGCACAGACCGTCTTGAGAGGAAACAGATTCTATATATCTTTGTAATACTGTGGGACTACTGCCATCTTCTGGGTCATGAAACAAAGACATGTCAACCTTACACAATGAAATACTTTTGCTTGCAAGAGTAAAAAATGTTTTTAGATTCAGAATAAGCTAAAATTTTTGAGGGCTGGCTCATTTGCCCATGTTTTTTTGTACATATTGCTTTCCAGTTCCTCACCTCACGTATTTGACTTCCTTTTGTCTATTTTTTTTTCAACTTTCAGTGTGTTCCATGAGCTTGTTTGTCCTGTAGATCAATTCTGAACACAAAAGTTTGTCATATGAATTCAATGCTCTCTCTATATAAGATATGACTGTTTTTTTCATGGCTGACAAGAATAGTTTGCCGCCTCAAAGTATGAGCATAATTCAGAAGGCAAGTAAATATAAATTGCTGGGGACCAGGTTTCTCAGGGACAGATTACACTTTAGGTCTACAGAAAATAAATACAGTTAGGACTTTTAATTCTTCCTGAGTGCTGTATCTCATTTCTCACTGTTTGCTTTTTTTTTTTTTTGGTTTGTTTGTTTGTTTGTTTTTCTCATAGTCATTTCTCACTGTTTTTCTATTTTTAAGTGGAGGCATACAGTCTGTAAGATCATTTAGATATGATCTTTGAGCTGCTTGTGGGAGTAAACTGGCAAAATACAAAACAAAGAGAAGCTCCCACACAACCTTAAAGACTGGCACAGCCATCTACTAAATTAGGCTGTTTAATGCACATTAATACGCAGTAACTGGTATAGAAGGAACATAGCCCTTCTGCCCATTGTCTTAAATATTAGCTTGTGGCAAAGATAAACCTGGGATGTTTTTATTTGTTTTACCAGTTTCTCCCCATTCTCTCTCCACTTCATTTTAGATGTCTCCCAGCCAGAAATTACAATTGCCTCATGGGCATTTTTGCAGAACAAGGCAAGCAAAGACAAAATACTACCTGTTTAAATCTCTACCCAGTGGGTGTGTGTGGCAAGAGAAAAAACTGCAGTCATCTGAGCACAGCACAGCAAGATATATGAGATCTCAGGTGGCCTTTGGGACAGGGCTACCAGATGCATGCCATGTAAGTTGTATAATAGTTGGCGTCCTGCCTTGGGTTTTTCTTTGCTGTTAATACTGGCCATCAATCTTGTTCCTCCTGAGGCTGACCATTCCTATAATAAACTGCTTTACTTCTGCTCACTCATTGCCTCACACTCGTAAAAGGCTATTTTATACTTTTGGCACAGCTAGGAACATCTGCCTGTTGGGGCAGCAGAAACAGCTCCATGTCTTGAAGAAGTCCCCCATGCTCAGGTGAGATGGTGGAGGAAAGATGTTATAGAGTCTGAAGATAATCTGTGGCTGAGTTTATGATAGTTGGCCAGTGAAATACACCACTCTGTAATAACAATAATTAAAATCAAATCAAATCAAACCAAATCAAATAAATAATCTGGGACAAGATCTAAATAATATTTAACAGTTAATATGATCCCATTCTTTTTAAATGCATGTTTCTTCACTTTATCATAGCAACTAAAATGAGATAAAGCCTTGCAGTTCTGACTGACATAGTTTATTAGTTATCTGCTGTAATAACTATAATATAAAAGCTGTGGGGTTTTATGTTTATTTTTGTGATAGCTCAGGGTTATGCCATACTTGATGAGAAAACCTTATATTTTTTTTGGTGCTGTGACAATACACAGAAAACAAAATCTGTGTTCTGTTCTTGTCCTTTTGACACCCTGTTCAGTAGAATATTTGTTTACTATTTATAATAACACGTTTATAATTCTTGCTCCATTTTTAATTACGTTGGACTGGGTTGGTTTAACTTGATAATCTTGAAAAAATAAAAAGAAAAACATCATTTTTTATGTTGAGCACTAATTTTACTGATAGTGAACAGCACTTTTCATAACATCGTTTGCATCGTTTATGGATACAATCTGTCATCTGTCAGTAAGTGTTATGAAAGTTATGTTGTGTCCCCAGGAAACATGAAATACAATGTAGTGTAAATTATGTATTGACTTGTTACCTTTGAATCATAAGCAAAACTGTTCTCTACATCTCATATTAATGTTTTGAACAGTTACTATTATGTTGTCACCTTTGCTATTTACAGGGAGGAAGGAAGTTCATTGCTTCAGGCTCTCCCAACACCTTCCCTTGTATTTATCACAAAACACAGTCATTTCTCACTGTTCTTCTGTTTTTAAGTGGAGGCATACAGTCTGTAAGATCATTTAGATATGAACTTTGAGCTGCCTGTAGGAGTAAACTGATAAAATACAAATATGCATAAAAATATTCCTGTTCCTAGAAAACACTTTGTATTTTAAAGAGGGTGTGACACAGATTTAGAGTAGTAGTAGGGAAATGCATGTGGTATTTCTTTTATTGCTTTTATTGTTCAGCATTTAGTGTGGGACATCCCTTTGGGCAGCCTCAGCTAGCTGTCCTGCCTGTGTCCCCTCCCAGCTCCTGGTGCACCCCCAGCCTCCTCTCTGAAAAGGGCTTGGTTCTGTGTGAGTGCTGGTCTGCAACTAAAACATTTGTGTGTTGTCACCAGCATTTTCATCCTAAATCCAAAACACAGCACCATACCAGCTGCTATGAAGAAAATTAGCTCTGTCTGATCTGAAACCATGACAATAGCAGTCGCCCAAAAGAAGCTAATCCTCAGGAGTCCCACCCTTTTAGTTGTCTGCTACCCCACAGAAACAGCTGTACCCAGTAGAGATGATCTAGCTGATGCAGTTGGAGCTGCTCTTTCAAGGACGTGCTCTTCCAGGACACCCCCAAACAGGGAGTCACACAGTTGCTAAAGGTTATCATGCAGCCAAGATGCTGGTGTTGACAGAGCACTGCAAGGTCTTCTCCCACTAAATATTGAAGACAGTGCTTTGTAAACAATTCCTGATCTTAGCTTACTTGCTTGAACACAAAAGCAAACAAACAAATAAACAAAAACAAAAAAAGGAAAATGGGGGGAGAAAGAAATAGATATAATATTTTTTGTTTGTTTTTTTGTTGCTGTTGTTGTTGTGTTGTTTTGTTTTTTCTTTTCAGACTTGCATATCTGGTAAGTTTCCAAACAAGTTGTTAGTTTTGAACAGGGTACAATCAAAATACTCCACTTAGGAAATGTGGAACACTGTAACTAATGTTCCTACTTTTAACAAATTCAACATAAATTTTTATTTTATATTAATGATTTTATTTTGTAAAATTGTGGGGAAATCTCACAATGTTTTATAGCTTAAAAAATATAATGACACATTATATTCATAAGTCATTCTAAATATTATCAAAATACAAATGCATTTTTTTTCAGGTTATGTTCCTGTGCACACCCCTGAAGGAACAAAGAGACAATGGCAGGTGGGGGAACCCAAATAATACCTTCCCTGGTTGCTCCCAGTCCCATCCCAAGAGCCATCAGCCCATGGAAGGCCCACTTCCATATGCCCAGAGGAGCAGGGAGGGTTCAAAAGCAGGGGGGAACCCATATCAAGTACTCAGTGATAACTAAGTCTGCTTAAAAGAGTATCATTACAGTGTCAAATTTGGGCACAAGCAGTAGTGTGCTCCTGGAAACTTTGCAAAGATGAAATACCCTTCCTGTACAGAACTGAAATTTAGATTTCCTATTAATTACTGCTATTGATGTCATCAAAAACAGACTCAGCCACACCAAAATTAAAGCAATTACAAAGACATTTAAAAATTAAAGTTGTGGTAGTAGCAGATTATGAAGTATTTTATACTTGATTTAGCTAGGTATTTAAACCCAATTCTACCTAAAAGTGGTTTCCTTGATCCCATTGGATACACACAGATTTAAAGTTAAATATATTTTAAATATTATTCTGAAATGAAGCCACTGAGCTGTGCCTGAAAAGCATGTAGCCTTTTTTTTTTTTTTTTTTGCAAATAACAAATTACTCTGAAAATATAGATGTTGCATTACATAGATATGTTTGCCAATTTTGAAACATCTTATTTAGAAATAATTTTGCAATATTTGATGCAGAGAATCAGCAATCCCCTCTAGCAATATCCAACATTTCTCCATTTTAACTATGTATACTCATATTATTCTTTACGTACCACATCTTTCTTCTCATTAATGAAGTTTGACAATTTGTGACAGGACAGAAAGGGAATTCATTATATTTAGTAATAGAAAACCCATTTCTCATTTTTCTAGCACCAAGCAGCTACAATGAAATTGCCTAAACCACTATATCACAATTCCCTACCCTTGTGGTTCATAAGGTCACCCTCAAGGGTCTTTAATCTCCCTGTGCTCACAGCATGGCACCTGGAAATTTTCACAATCAGGAAATATAAAGAAGTTATATATTTCAGAGGGATTTTTCTTTATTTTATTTTATTTTATTTTATTTTATTTTATTTTATTTTATTTTATTTTATTTTATTATTTGAGAAGAAATAAATCTGTCAGGCTGAAAATATTAGAAGTCAGAAGCTTGACTGTAATATTCACAGAGATGTCAATGGTAATTCTGTTTAGCAAACTTTGGAATGAAAATGTCTGCATGCTGAAGAAACTTCCCCTTTCCCTGAAAGAAACTGTCAATGTGTAAGGGAAATGGAATTTTTATTTCACTGAGTTAAAGAATAATTTATGGTAATAAGGCTGAAAGGTACATTAGTTTTTCCTAAAAGGTTACTCAGTATTTTGCTGCTGCCAATTTCAGTGGACTATATTAGCTAAAATGAAAAAAGAATAAGTTATTTCCTGCCTGTGTCAAATGGTCATATGCTTTACATGCCCAATATTAATAACTGAGAAACTTCTAAAATAGACAATAGTACAGAGTTCAATTGATTTCCTTAAAAATGTCTTCAAACACTTGCTTTGGGCTCTGCAGTGAAATGAGAGAAGAGTTTCTTTTTTATCTCTTCATTTCCACTGAATATATATTTCCTAGTTCATTTTTGTTTTTAATAAAGTACAAATGTTTATGTTCTTGTTAAAATTTTGCTGTTAGTGGAAATAGAAGATAATCTGAATCAGAAGACAGTAATTGAAAGCAGTAAAAAAATTAGACAAATAGCATGTTGAAAAGCAATCTATTTTGCATTTATTCCTTTTACTTCCCAAGCCCTCCAAAGTCCTCCTTTTCCATATTTTGTTATTGAAAACTGAATTTGATCTATCATTATGGTAAATGTACTCAGAGCACATCGATTCACAATATTAATAATTAATACTACCATATAGTCACAGCGGGTACCAGTTTTGTTTTCTGTCCTGCACTATCTAACAAGTCCCCATTAGGACTTGTCTTCCCACAGATCTTCTTCCCAGTGCTGGGTCAGAATCTTCAGAGCCTCAAAGCTCTGGCTGGTAAGGGCAGAATTGTGGAAGATGATCTCTGGTGTTCCCACCACCCCTCTGTAACAGGCTGCAGCAGGGACAGCAGTGGTTTTATAGAGAAGTTTACGATAATTAGGATTATTTAAGTGATAAGAAGACAGTGAAAAAAAAAGAAATGCTTTGAGAAATGCCTTGTGTTATGAAGGACCATCATTTGCTATTATCTTCCCAGAAAACATCAGATATTCTGATGAATAATTGTATTAGGAAGGAAGGTGAGAGGAGACCACCTGAAAGGATGATACAGTATAACAAGCATAATATTATGTGGGACAGGACTAATTCCTCTCAAAGTCAAAGCAGATTTATAGTTGCCATATTGTGTTGGATATGCCAACATGAGCTATCATTTTGGTTTTGTTCTAGTATGAATGGCTGGGATTCAGTCCAGAATCAGGGATGTGATTTCCTAATATGATGTGAACAGATTTTTTTTTAATCCCTCAGAATGTGTCCTGTGACTGAGATTTAATTGACATTCACTTGTGAATCATCCAGAGCTTCAACCCAGACAATTACCAGTTCAGTTTAAACACGTTCTTGAAAAACTGTACATAATTAGCAGAGCTTCTATCAAAACTAAAGTTGTGCAGGAGAAATCCAGTCTACTATAAAGGGGCTGGCCGGGCTCAGTGGTTACCCCATTATTTCTTACTTAGTCATGGGCTTCCTGACTGACTTTGGGCAAAACTGTAGAGGAAGATCAGGTTCACACTCATCAAAGGAACCTGAAGGTACACAAGTCCATGGGACCTGATGAGTTACATCTGCAGATCCTAAGGGAACTGGTGGATTTAGTTGCTAAGCCACTGTCCATGATATTTGAGAAGTTGTGGCAATCCAGTGAAGTTCCCACTGACTGGAAGAGGGGAAATATAACCACCTTTTTTTCCAAAAAAAAAAAGGAAGTCTAGGGTCCTGCATCTAGGCTAGAGCAATCCCAAGCATAAATACAGGCTGGGCAGAGAATGGATTGAGATCAGCCTTGCAGAGAAGGGCCTGGGGGTGTTGGTTGATAAAAAAGTTCACCATGAGCTAGCAATGTGTGCTAGCAGCTCAGAAAGACAACTATATCCCAGGCTGCATCAAAAGAAGTGTGGCCAACAGAACAAGGGAGGTTATTCTCCCCTGCTTCTCCACTCTTGTGAGACCCCACATGCAGTACTTCATTCAGCTCTGGGACCCCCAGAACAGGGACATGGAGGTATTAGAACAAGTCCAGAGGAGGGCCTTGAGGATGATCACAGGGCTGGAGCACCTCTCCTCTGAAGATAGGCTGCAGGATTTGGGATTGTTCAGCCTGGAGAAGAGAAGGCTCTGGGGAGACCTTACCGTGGTCTTCCAGTGCCTAAATGGTGCCTACAGGACTGTTGGGGAGGGAATGTGTCAGGGAGTGTAAGGATAGGACAAGGGGGAGTGGATTTAATCTAAAAGAAGGCTTGAATATAAGGAAGAAATTCTTCACTCAAAGGGTGGTGAGGCACTGGCACAGGCTGCCCAGAGGAGCTGTGGCTGCCCCATCCCTGGAGGTGCTCAAGACCTGGCTGGATGGGGCTTTGGGCAACCTGGTCTGGTGGGAGGTGTCCCTGCCCATGGCAGGGGGCTGGAACTGGGTGGGCTTTTAGGTCCCTTCCAACCCAGACTGTTCTGTAATTCTATGATCCTGAGCATCTATCTGCCCTACAAAATGGAGTAAGAGGCGATGATTCCCATAGTAGATAGATGTTTGCTGGTAACACCATGCTGGGGTTTTCCAGGAGCTATTTTCTAAATATGGCGCTCTTCAGAGGTGGTTTTGTTGTTGTAGTTGTTGTTTTGCACTGTAATTTTTTTCCTGTAACATTGATAACATGTACTCTAGGAATATTGTCCCATGCACATACATACAAATCCAAAAGCAGAAGATACATCTGCTGCAAGTATTTTGTTGTTGTTGTTGTTATATATTCATTGAAGGGAGTGACCTCACTGATCAACTCTTACTTCCTCCACAATGCAACTGCATTTTCAGTCATATTTTGAGACAATCCTCTCTTTCTGAGATATGCTCTTTATACTGCTTGTATAACAGATGCACCTACAAGTCTACTCGTACAGACAGTTTTAGCCCCTATATTACAAAAGTATATAAGCAAGTGTACGTCATTTTAGACTTTCCCCATGGATATGAAAATAAATAAGTCCTTATTTAAACAACATCTTTGATATATATATATTTTTTTGTTGACTATTTTCCTTAATTATTTTAATGTATTCATGTATTTTATATAACTTTTATTTCTAAAAATATTAAAGTGATATTTTGGTATCACTCAAAATGGTATAAATTTGAGTTATGAATGTTTTCATGGGTCTTTGTTACTGATATTTATTTTATATTAGTGAAATCTGGCCTTTTTTTCCCTCCAAATAATATGCAGTTCAATAGCACATGCTAACAATGACTATTGTGTATCATGAATTGTTACTGTATTTGAGGTTTTTACCGTTATTATTTTCCAGTGTTTCAGTGATAAAACTTTGTTCAGGGGTTTGCAATGCAAAACAACCGCTTTATTTTTCATCTGAGGTGTAACACGTCATGCTTTCTAGAGAATTTTATAAAATGAACTATTTAAAGAAAGTATTTAAAAAAGAACTATCACTGTATTCCAGAGTAACTGCTATGATGAGCAGCTGGTAGTTCAGTGGTGTGCTTTCACCACTAAAAGAATCAGAATTTTAATGGCTGTTCTACATGACTTTTGTAGGTGGTGATTAATCCCAGTATAATACACGTCTGGAGTGACATACCTGTATACAAGAAGTACAGCAATAATCACTAAACCTTTGCAACATTTAATTTGAAGAAGCTTTATTTGAGAGCTAGGTGATTACATTGCTGCTGTTGTTTTGGATGGTGTTTTACCAAAACACCAATACTACTACTCTATAGCAAAGCAAGCTGCATCCTCACTATGCCTCCAAAAATTCTATAACTTGCTAGCCAGCTGGCTCAGATGCACAAGAAAATAGCTAAGCATGTAAATACAGATCACATCACTAGATGTCCTCCTCCAACTACATTTTTTCTCATTCTCAGTTTGCAAAGTGATGCTATGCTTAAAAAAAAAAAAAAAAAAAAAGCCTTAGAACCATAAACAGCACTCCAAGATTACCAGTGCAAAGTCACGCAGTCGCAACAACCTGTACTTGAAAAACAACCTCAAGGTAAGTCAGAGCTCTGCAGTTATGAAACACATTTTATTACACACAAATTAGGCCAGACTTCCCAGCACGTGCTGTATGGATACAGTCATATTCACACAGAACATGAGTCTCAATCACCAAAAGGGGATAAATATTCAGTCAGCTAATTATGCATGCTCCTTGCACACTGCTCTATTACTCAAAACGGCTTTTAAATGCTGATGATATTAACGAATACCCAAGGAGTAACTGTGGTACGTGCTAGTAGTTGGAATGTATAACAGTAGAAATGGAAGTGTACCATGGGGCCAGGGGAAGAATGAGATTTTAAATGTGTTTTTGTTGTTTCTGATATGGCAATACCGGGGTCTGGGACCCAGCTCTGTAGACAAGGTGTCCCAAGAGCTACAGCTTAGTCTGAAGAGCCAGCAAAGTCAAGAAAGAAGAAAGAGAGTTTAAAGTAGGGTACAGGCTTGTTGAACATTACTTCTAGACAGACATAGCATGGACATTTTTTATGGAAATGAAAAAGCATATGATTATCTAGCTGTAGTGACTCCTTTAAATATTTCAGTGAGCTGTTTATGTTGTTGTGCTTCCATTAAAATGCAGGACTTTGCAAGGGTTTTTTTTGTTTGTTTGTTTGTTTGTTTTGAATATGATTTTCAGATCATTATGTACAATTTCATTAACTTTCCTAATAGAACATCTTTATTGTTCACAATTCTCTGCCACAGGTACATAGGCAATATGGAGGTTTATTTCAAGGTGTGATTTATTCTGAAAAGATTAAAAAATTTAGGGACTATAAATGAATGAAACAAGATCAAAACATTAACTATGATTCAGGAAAATATAACAACAAGTGTTTAGAGAGTATAAAGCTATAGAAGAACTTTAAAAGTAACCAGGAGAATGTCCCACAAGAATCCTGGAAAAACAAAGCAGTAAATGGCCAGGTAAGTTAGCAACAAGGGCTGATCCTGGAAAGACTGGGAAAGAATGAGAAGAAATCTTTGTAAATTTGAGTGAGATAAAATGGATTTGAAGAATCATAAAACTTAGAGTAAAATAAATTTGCCTTTTGGTGATGAAACATATATTTTGGAGGCATAGTCTATTAAGAGATAGTCTGCAAAGTCAGACCTTAATAAAAATAAAACTATAAATAAATAAATAGAAATGTAAAAAATCTTCTTACTTCAAATACAGTGCCAGTTTCTGAATTGTTACTTACCAATTTCCTATGAAATTCATGCAATGAAATGTAGGTCAGGCAGCATATATAAACGTCTCCCCTTACAAACTCAAGAACATACTGTAGAGTAGAGGTGAGACATGAGAAGGTCTTACAAGTTAGCTATTCAAGAGGAAGGAGGGATAAATCTGTCTAGTATCACATATCTTAATTTTGCATCACATTTTTTAGTTTTATTACATTATTATTTCAGTCAATTTGATCACTTGTGTCACATCACTCACTTACAGATTTAGAGATTCACATACTAATGCTTTGTCAACATCAAATCTAAGTCATTGTTTTGCAGCGCTAATCATTATTTTATTCATTATAATTAGAGTGAGGAGTAAAATTTACATCAATTAAAAAAAAAAAAGCAATCAGTGCTGAAATTGAGCACTGAGATGCGGAGTTGTGTTATTAGGTTATCAGGTCCCCTAACAGGTTCAAGTATTTTAGTTTCTTGTGTCTTGTATGTATTCTTCATACTGGTTGCATTCTCAGCCTTTATAAGTAATTACAGCAACTGTGGTATTAGTGGGGTCATAGTTTTGCCCATAACTGTTAAGCTCTTAGATATTGCTGTAATTTTCTTAGTGTTTACTAACAGGTAAAACAAGAACTTGTTTTCTATCTGCATGCTCTTTATGTATTAGAACAAATATTGTTATCAGAACAAAATAACAAAATAGTTTCCAGCACCAAAGTCTTCCAGCTATGTTTCAGATGTTTCAAAATGAACATAAAACTTGAAGGGAAAAAAATATGAACAGTGTAGAGAGAATTTTTTTTTTTTTTTTGTGAAGAATCAAGAGTTTTGTTTTTGTTTTTCACTAGCCATAGGCGGAAACTATTTTTATGGAAGAATATGTAAAATAGTTGCAGTAATATAAAGCTTCTGTTATCTACTGTTTTTCAGATATTAAAATGCTATCATTTTAATAGCAACAGCATGTATCTCAGAAGGCATATGAAAATTTGTTGACAATTAATTGCATTGCCCCTTTAGTGAGAGCTGTCTCAATCTCTACATGTATTACAGAAGTTGGAAGTATCTGCTGGAACCCTCTGGGGCAAAGGCTGGTGGCTCTTAATCTGACCCTGGGCATGTGACAGCTGCTGATGATCACTGTCAGAGCTGTGTTTTCCTCTTCCTAGAGCTACAGCATCAAGGGTGCAGAAAAACAGGATCATTTTGTAAAATGTTTTTTAAAAGACCTTTTTCAGTTCTACCACACACCAGCCTTGGGTTTGGTTCTCCAAGCAGCTGCTCTCTGTCCAAATGAAATTCCATTAATGTCTGGTTTTGTGGTCAGGCACTCTTGCTGGCTGAAAATGAAGTTATTTCTATAATTTATCTCAGTCAGAGTAACAGATTTCTTTCTCTCTCTTTATGTTGGTTAAAGTACTGGAAACTGCTTTAGGTAGCATGCATTTTCATTTTTGCTGGTTTTGTCACCAGTCCTAAATTGGCCAGTTCTTTTTCTTGGCTTCTGCTTATTCCCCTTTAGCAGAATCACAAAGCGCTTTTACGAAACGTCAAGGGTGCAGTGTAATAGCTCTGAACAGCCAATTTACTGAAAATTGGCAGCTCAGTAGCACTGAGAAACACATCACAAAAAACATTTATGTGGTTCTATGATTTATTTCACTATTTTTCATCCT
The DNA here is from genome assembly GCF_009819795.1 of Aythya fuligula. Classification (NCBI taxonomy): domain Eukaryota; kingdom Metazoa; phylum Chordata; class Aves; order Anseriformes; family Anatidae; genus Aythya; species Aythya fuligula. Next base: position 97,310,279 of record NC_045560.1, on the reverse strand, counting down.
GTTGAGATATGACAGCATATTTATAAAGTCTAGGTACATATTCTTTGCAAGGGAACAGAGCAGTCTGACTGAAATCCTTTAAATTAAACACTACACTGAGCGTAATTTTCTGTTTCAAATACTTATTTTATTTTCTGATCGTGTTTCTTATTCAAATTCATTAATGTCATAAGAATACATTGCCTGCATGTTTGTTACCTGAGTGGATGGTACAACTTGAAGCTGGACAGAAATGTGTGGATAACCAGTTTATTTACCAGAAGAAAAAAAAAAGATTTTTGAGGAAATGGGTAACACTTGAAAAATTCCTGAAAAACTACTTTCAGAGGGAATGGAAAATAATGTTCAAATAGTTTGCCTTACTTCTAAATATAAAATTATTAAAAAAAAAGGAAAAATATCATTTGAGAATTTATCTAAATGTCCTCCTCCCCCCCCCCCCCCCCCCCCTTTTTTTTTTTGTTTGGTTTGGTTTGGTTTGGTTTGGTTTGGTTTGGTTTGGTTTGGTTTGGTTTGGTTTGGTTTGGTTTGGTTTGGTCTGGTCTACTATACCAGCAGTACTAATTAATGCTAGATACTGTGCTACACTGAGACCTTCTAGGATGCTCAGTGTTGTGTTTCATATTTCCTAGACTTTTCTGGTCTGATCTTCATGCCTTTATTCAGGGATTAATTCCCTCTGAAGTCAAAAGAGATATTTCTCAAATTAAAGGATGGTAACATTACATCAAAATGGTACCAGGATAGATAGCCATCTAGGTACCATTACATCAGAAATGAGCGAAACCTTCCCTAAATGGGAAAGTGACCAACAGAGCGGGAAAAAAAAAAAAAGAGTGTGTGGTGGAACAAAGGTGCTATATATATATAGAAGAGGTAAATACTCTCTTTTCAGATAAGGGTGAGGAGGTTTGTTTGCTTGTTTCAGAATCTGAACTCCCTTTTGCAGGGATAATAACTGTTCTTAGATAAAATTCACATCTGGAAATCATACAGGCAAACTCATTTAACGAAGGGAAGATCCAGCAGACTGTGACACACAAGGGTAAAAGATAATAAATCAAAATTATATTGTAGTGAGGACCCAGAATGTACTTTAATTTTCACACTGGAGTCTGGGTGGAAAGCACATCATTCGGATGGGTAAATAAAGCCTCATCTTAGATAACTGCATGCTTCTGATTTCTAAGTTTCATTTCAAAGTCAGATGTTTTTGCTGCATTGAGTCAGTATTGCAATGGCTGAGAGCAGGAAGATGATGTTCACCAGTTATTCCAGGGATACTCATGCCAGTTTTGTCATCAGTTATTTCAGTGTACTAAAACAGTGATAAACGTAATTTGACTGACTAAGGCCTAGGATTGGATTCATCTCAATGCTAGCTATGTAGTTATGTAGTGATAATATTTTGATTGGGAAATGATGAGAAGATCATAAATTTCAATGTGAAAAGTGAGGTTACTACATGCATAAGCCAAAATCTTACCAAAAGTATACAGTTGGACCAGTATATCAACAACCAAAGCTTGCATAGTCAAAATGGTCAAGTGTTGCAGAGCCTTATGATTTTAGTTTATGTTTTTTATCTGGGAAATTACGCAAGGTATCATGCAGAGTGAAGGATATACTTTGAAAATAACTGTCAACATACTTTGCTTTATAAGCTTGCTAGAAGAAAAGTTGTTGTATGGACAGGCCAAAGTCTTCCCTTGGTTTTTCTTTCTGTGACTTTACATACTTCAGTAGATAATCACACCTATGACAAAATTTGACTCCCTCTTTTCCTTCTTTTTTATAAAGTGTTTCTTTAAGGTCCCTTCTAAGCCAAACCATTCTACAATTCTATGATAAGTGATACACTTTTGTAAGTAACCATAGTGACACTTGTGAAAAGAAAAGGAGTCAGAGTAGCAAAACCAGCAGAAATGCAAAGTTTACATTATGAAGTAATAGTTCAGGTTTAACCCATGTAAAGGACCCATAGTTTGGGAATTAGCTGTGATGCATATCCAGTGGGAACTTCTGGTGTTTAAAAGCGTCATTGACATTACTCATTAGTGGCAATAGATATGACTAGTTTCATGATATTCCACTTTCCTGTACGCATGTGGTGGACACTAGCAGACATAAATCAAGTAATAGTTTTCTCATTAATATCAAACACATGAGTTTTTTCTCTCTGTATTTCTTTTTTAAGTCTTAATTTTTGGGGTTTCCTCTTTAACAGAGTTGCATGTGACTGACGCTAGGGTTTATGGTGAGGAAGTAGTAATGCTGTTTCGCACATGGGAACTGTAAAATGTGAGGATGTGAGGATGAGGAAGTGGGTTTACAAAGCTAATGTGATAAACAACCCAGCCACATAATACTGGTAATTATTTCTCAAGGAGTAGGGAGAGGAGAGAACATTATTTACAGAGTAGATAGCTGTAGACCAAAACTTAGTAGTTCAGAGCAAGAGTCATATCCTTAGGGATATGGTTTAGTGGGGACTGTTAGTGTTAGGTCAGAGGTTGGACTCGATGATCTTGAGGTCTCTTCCAACCTAGAAATTCTGTGATTCTGTGATTCTGTGATAAGGGATAGTGCCTTTTAAGTGCAAAATAGTCTACTGAGTATTGTCAGACTGGGTGTTATATGGTTCTTCTAAAACATATTTTCTCTGCAGTAGCAAGTCCTTGGAGGAATTATTAAAAATAAGCTTCTCCTCTATGTTTGGAACATGTAGATTTAAAGCAAAATGGATCTGAAAGAGAGTCAGCAATTAATCCATCATAAAATCAGGGATAAATCAAGGTCAGATTTAAAACTAATCAGATTTTTGGAAACTTTTCTACCCTGTCCATATCCAAAGTCCTGACCCATGTGGATTAAACTAAAGGAGTTAGGCTGTGAGAGACAACTTCTCTTGACTGGGAAATGTACAAAAATAGAATTTGCATTCTGTTGTCACATCACATCTTTTGAACCACACAAAGTTAAATGGAAGCATTGTCATTATTGGCTGCTACTTCTGCATGTTTTTTTTGGCCAATTAATAGCTTTGCCAAGTAATCATAGTGACATTCATGTGCAAATCACTACTTGGCAACATAGATTCTTGAAGTAGGAATCCTGGGGCTGTGATGCTTCAGAAGAAGTAGGGAGTTCATGAAGTATCTCACAGCTTCATCTTTTTTCTTATCCCAGCCACTAGACTTCAGAAGACATTGAAATAAGTTGGAGATGGTATTTTGGGGAAAATTCCTTTTATATGATTTTATGTGATGAGTGTTGAAACCTAAATGAGTAAGGCAGACTGAAGTAGTGCCTATAAAGTTTTTTTATTCCTAGGTGGACTTCAGACATCGTGTATGGGACAACAGCTCAGTAACTTCTCACAAATTAAAAAGAGAAAGAATTTAATAGATTATGGGGGCACTGAACTACATTTGTAGGTTGTTATGAGTTCAGTGTTGTGGGTGCATGTGAAGTTGTCACTAACTCAAGAGTCATCTCCCCTATAGACATGACCAGGTTTTCAGACTCTTCTTTGAGAAGCACTGTGAGGTATGCATGACATCAACCAGCTCCATGTGAGCACCCTCATGCCAGGACAAACCTGAAAAGCAACTGCAAAAACTCCAACAAAATTTCCTTTGAGCTTTCCTCTCAAGCTTTAATGAACTACCCTTTGGTTTTGAGTTTTTTTGCATGTTGTTGATTTTTCGTTATTTGTTTTTAAAATACAGTGCAGCCTCTGGAAGAGAGAAATCTTGAGATTCTGCAGAAAATCTGCTTTATTATACTCCCTAAGGTCAGTAGAGGTGACTCCAGACTTCGTTTTTTAGAACTGTGCTTTAAATACTTGCTACTGTGCATCAGCATCATCTCTCAAATTCTGTTTTGCTCCCTTTTCTATCTGCTAAACTGAATGATCAAAGAACCACAGGTACCCAGATAAAGAAGCTTAGATGTACCTTGCAATCAGTTTAAATCTTTGTAAGAACTCCTGAACTGACGTCCTTACTATTTTATTCTGCTATTCATTGAGAGACCTCTTCCTCACTTTTCAGCAGTAGAAAAAGAAATTATGATCATTGCTACTTTTTTTCTTAATTTGCACAACATTTTATCACAAAGTAATTTATGTTTAGCACTGGTATTCAGAACTAGTTGAGCTTTTTTTATCTTTCAGAAATATGCAGTAACCCTTCTGAACCCAGCTGTTAGGACTACTATTTGTAGTCTGAAGCAGTAAATGAAACCATCTGGGAACAGTAATTAAAGATACTTTAGAATTATTTCACATACTATCTATGTCTCTTTTAATTTATTTTGATACCTACCCTTTTTCTCTAAAACATTACTCTGTGTAATTATATGGATCACTGTATCTATCAGAAATGAACATAGACTACAGTGGGTTATTTTTACTTTCAAAAGCAGTACGACAGCTCTTGATTAACCATTGTTAACTTCTGTGCAAGTTCAAGTCAGACATTAAATTCTGTTGGAAGAATTTTTTTTTGTTGATGTTTTCCATCCTAACACTTGCTTAAGTAAGCATCAGAATAAACTACAGGATATGGCTGTTTTGTGATTACACTAGTCAACATTATCCTCTTCATCATGATGAAGAAACATTATTACTATCTGGCAAATGTCTGGGGCAATTGATACTCCAACAGCAGAACAAGCCAGAACTCCTCTCTGCCTTTCTCTGTGCCCTTATCTGCTGTAGGTTTCTTTTTGCTGATCTTCCTTCAACAGCTCACCTCTCTCCAAAGCATTTCATGAGGCTAATACATGCAGCTATTCATGCTGCTCAACACCTCCCCACAGACACAACACCTACCCACTGACACCCAGTTCCCAGTGCAACTGGGGAACTACACAGATAACTTTCTTCATCCTGTGGAGTACCTTCTTAATCATGTTTTCCTTGCTAATTTGTGGGAAGGAGATTTTTATCTCCTCTCTCCATTATGTACATTGGCTTTAATTAAACGTATGCTACGATATGGAGGTAGAAGAGTAGTTGTGCTGCCAGATGAAAAGAGTAAGCTTGCTCGTTTGAGCAGCTTTGCAAGCTTTGAGAACTGTAATTAAAAATCCCTTGAGCACCTGAACAAGGTTGGGCACAGTATTTGAAAGTGTTTGTTACAACTGTGTCAAAGAGTAGATAAGATTTTGGACGATTGGTATAAGGTGTTTTGTTTCACTGGACTATTTCCAATGAATGGGTCTGTCCAATTCTTCTGCACAGAAAAGCGCAGAAGAATTTTACTTCTTTTTGTTTGTTTTTGTTTGTTTGTTTGTTTAGAGACTTCCTTTTGTGAGCAAAAACATGCCTCTATCAGTAATATGTTGTTTATAAGATTCAACAAAATAACTTCATATTTACATTCCTGATTAATAGTCAAAACCTCTGAAAGTCTGTGAAAGCCAGAAGGCAGTGCTGTGATACCCATGGAGATCTGAAAAATAATTTCCTGCATCTCCATGGTATTGCTGTTCTGAATGGATCTCTCACTTTCAGTGTGGCTTTTCCTGGGCACTGTAAACTGAGTATATGAATATCAAAACATCTGTCTGTCTATCCATCAATCATACTGAAAGAGTTTAACAAGCCTTTGTTGTATATTACATTTTAAGCTCTATCTTTTAGCCTTTAAAATTATACTGACTAATTAGATAAATGTATATGATCAGTGTAATTATTTCCTAGCAATACATTACTATATATATTCATAGCTACATGGATTTCTTATTCTCTGAAATCATCCTTATAAAACCAGTAATAGTAGGTATGTCCTTATACCAAGTCAACAATTAATCCTCAGAGTGATCAATGGGAAGGACGTCATTTTCCTCTGTCTCTGCTTTGTTTGTGTTCCCATTAATTATGTCTCCTTTTCTGTTGGAACTTTTCTATTTAATGTAATTCAATTTTAGCATCTCTTTCCAGAGATTTATTAATGAGTAGGGCCATTTATATTGTGTAGCACAAATATTTTATAATGCACTAATCTTAACAAAAGGGCAATGCCTTCCCAATTAAAAATAAATAAATAGGTAGATAAATAAATAAATAAATAAGATATGAGGAGTAATGGTTCCCTATTAATAACTTACTAGGTCAAATTCCAGTTGGAGTCTATGGGACTTTAGTCTATGACACTTTAGTCTATGGCACTTTAATTTTATCTGATTTCTTCCTTTTAGTGCTTCTTTCTGTTTGTCTGTCTGCAGACAACCTCCCATGATACAGTTCTGATTATATGTAGCTTATTTATGCTGCTCTTATCACAGGGGCTGCCCTGCATAGAGCCTCACGGACTTCCACTTATCATGTGAAAGTGTCTCCAGCATGTCCTTCTGCCAGTTTTAAGGCTGCCTTCTCAGTTCTGTTGCTTTATAATAAACCTCGGAAATCTGAGGTACATTTTAGTATCTGAGGTACATTGAGGTACACTTTGGCATACGTATCTTCTTAAATTTTCCAACTTCCTTGAGGAGTCAGCTGCTTCTATCAAGAGTAGTTGTTACTGCAAAAGATTAACTCTTCAAGACTTGAAATCTGGGCTCAGGTAGGCAATAAGGAGTGAGCACTGCATCCTCTCATTGCTCACAGTCTGCCATGACATCACGGTGCAGTGATCTTACTGCTCACTCAGCGCTCTTATTTCTGTAGGAGCAGTAAGGTTCTGCAGAAATAAAAGAGTTATTTGAATTTAATATAAGGTTTTAAAGGTGAATACATAAGTATCTGTCAGTTTGGCTGGAGGCATTTTTATATAGGTATAGAAAACCTTTTCTGAGGTAAAAATGTATAGGGAAAGTATGAAATATTGTAGAATATTGTGCAGCTACTGACACTGGTATGGAAAAAAGTCCTTTTCAAAAAAAAAAAAAAAAAAAAGTTTTAGCTAGAATAAATGAATTTCTGATTGAATATTAAACTATTATGGGATTCATTCTGTGTTAAAAAGATTACAGGTTTCATGTTTTGTAGCTGTGTTCACACAATTTTGTACATGCTGTTGGTATGAATGAAGTATTTTCTGATCTTCAAATTCACTCAGGTTAGTATTGCCAAAACATTCAAATTTGTAGAAGAATCTGCAAGAAAAAAAAAAAAGTTTTTTGTTGTTGTTGTTAATTTTTTTTTTTTTTTTTTTTTAATTTGAAGTAGAGGATGGAAACAAATATAATTTTAGAGTAAAATACTTGGAGGAACAGGCCAGGAAACTAATGAAGTCAATTTCTTCTTGACTCCTCCATTCAGACTGCCAATGCTAGCTTAAATCATTGATCTTAGGATAAGTTTATGTCAAGATTTTAAAACAAGAGACAGATTGCTGATCTCTAGATAATGCTCTGATAAATATTCTTAGTTTTCCTGTTTGGAACAGATCAGATAAAAAGAGATGTGGTGAAACACTCTTACTGCTCTTTAGGTGGAATAGAAGCCCTTTATTTTGTGTTTGCCGCATCAGCAGCTGTAGGCTGATATATTTCTTCTTCTGTTAAATGGGAGTTGTGTTGTAAAAATAGAATGGTATTTAATGGAAGTTTAAACCTTTTGATGTTTTACAGATTTAGAAAGTTCACTAATCACTACCAATTAAAAAGGCTGTCATGTTGTTGCATAAATTAATCAGAAAGATGCACACCACCACAAGACTTGCTTAAAATAGTTATTTTGAAAAAGTGTTACCAGATTTCATCCAAGAGTGGTACTTATAGTAACAGCCAAGGCTTTTAGACTGCTACAATTACAAGCACTTTTATAAACATCTTAATAAACTCGGCCAGACCATATTACCAGTGTCTTAGCAACCGGGAACCATCAAACAGATTCTGAAAGACAAGAACAGAAAAGCAATACTTAGAACTTACATTGTATGCCAGGACTGGATGCATACAGCATTTTCATGAGACTTTCTTGCAGAAAATATTATGATCTAAAAAGTATTTGATCTGCATTACTTCTGAGGAAAAGTAACCCATCATTTACCTGGTCTCCCATTGCAGCAGATGCTGGGTCATAAAGACGTCCTCGGTTGAGTTCTTCTCTAGGCTTGTGCCAATGGCAAGGCCTCTGCCAAGTTATGCATTACCAGGTTTTCACTTATTGCACACCTGACATTCAGAATATTTTCATGACAGAAGCCATATACGTTAGTTCTGTACAGGTGACAGTGGTTGCATAGGGAGCGCTTCAGAGCTATCCATAGCTTCCTCTTCAGAAATGTCACTCGTGACTTTGTGGCAACATTATTTCATAACATATATAATGTCCATAACATTATTTTAAAGGTTTCCTAAAAACTGTCAATGGGACGGCATCTATGTTCTCATTGCATTGCACTGTCTTGAAGTGGTGACATTGCACAAAGACAAAGTGGTTCAGTGAAAGTCAGAACTGGTTGGCTTTTCTTGGAGATTTTATTTAAAACAGTCCTTTAAAGATGGATGTTGTGGTATACCAAAGCGAAAATGGAGCTACCTTTCTTACAGCACTAGGTTGAGATATAGGATTTGAGCACTGAAGTTTCCTTCACCTTCAATTGGCAATTATCCTGATCTATCTAAAATGGCTACTTGATGGAAAGTAGTAGTACATGAATTTGGCAAAGATAATTAAAGATTGATGACAACTTTTTGTTAGAAAATAATCCACAACGTGTATGTAACTCTAAAAAGTCATTATAAACCATTGGATTTTATCATAGGAAGTGCATTTACCTGACTGAAGAATATATTAAACACACACACACAAAATAATAATCCTTATTATGGATTAAACTAAGCCTACAAAAGAAAAAAGAAAAAAAAAAAAAAAAAAAAGTAACAAACAGAATAAAGATAAGAATACAAATAAGAAAGCAGAAGTAATTTTGTGATACACAGGGAGAGCAGCTTTGATGAAAACTTCATGAGCTGTAACACTTATAAATATAGGTAGTTAAAGTAGTTTTGTAAATTATCACAAATCATTTATATGTGTAATCTGCATTCCATCATAACAATGAAGAAAAACTAAAAATATTTTTCATACCTCTTTTTCCAAAAAAAGACTGCATGCACCAAAGTACAATTTTCCAGTAATCATTCACAGGCAGATAAAAATGAATGTACTATCCCACACAGAAAAATATCTCAAAATGTACTGAAATCACAGTGATCATGGACATAAATATTGTCGATTAAGGCATTATATGTATGACAAGAGACATTATTATAGGAAGATGCCAACATATATGGATATTTCAAGACAAGGCTAGGCAGGGCACATACGGTAGAATGGATGTAGTATCTCTCCTTGCAGTAGGAAGAAAGGGTCAGAGCCCAGCCCAGGCCACTGGGCTGATGATATTGATGCTGGCTAGGCTTACCCAATACAAGAAAAACAGTCAGTGAAAGACTGAAGCTCATAGAAAATGCTTTTCCTTCACAGCTAGCAGTCCTCTTCATTCAAAAAAGCCCAAAAATGTTCATAAGAGAACACAGTCTCCAAGGACTTATTGAATGATACGCAATAAATCGTTCAGTCAAGCTTGAAGAAGAACAACCGCAAAAGGTATCAGCATATTCTTAATAAGCAGGAAGAAAGTTTTTATACGGCACTTTCTTAAAATTTCTGAGTGAATAAAGTAGTCTTGAGAGAAAGTTCCCAGTTATGGATTACCTATAACAAGGATAAACCAAGATAAACACTGAAGGTTTTTCATAGATGTAAACAAAGCAAAACAAGTAAAACAAAGTGAGCAAAGGCCACAGATAAAAGCAGGAATTAGAAGTCAGGATAAAAGCAGGCATTAGAAGAATTAGAAGGAATTAAAAGTCAGCCCCTAGCTGACCAGCTTACACATGCATAGTTGGTCTGGTGTAATGAAGATTACCTGATGAAGATGACAATATGGCAGTTTTCCTTTTGCATTGGCTGCTGTTTTCTATGGCCAGCTGACTATTGATCCACCTCCCTCCCATCAGGGATGCAGTTAATGGAAATTCCACAGGCAAATAAAAGCCACATTTCATCTTAATTTTCATCTGAAATATGATCTAATCCTTTCCACTCTAGGCAGCCATTTGTTACTCATTTTCCTTTATTGATGTCTATGAGCTAAAACATAAAATGATTTTCAACTGCAGTATAACCGAGGCAGCAGTTGACACTGTGACCGTGATTACTGCTGCACCATCAGCTGTGCTAAGGCCATGAATCAGGGTTTGTTTTCATTTTGTCTTTGCAACATGCAATAGAAAGTATCCTTAAAATGTAACTCTGCTATAGCTGGAGAAATATATTGATTTGTCTTTATGGGGGGAAAAAGTGCCCAGATTCCTCAGCAAACAGCAACAGAGTTGTAAAGTGTTTCTTACTACCTTATATTCAAAGGCTCTTCCCCCCACTCCTCCCCTAATATCTTAAAAGTAACATGTAAATAGTCTTTTTTGAGCTTTTTTGAGCTTTTTTTCCACTGAATTATTAGCAGCAAAATATATAGAAGAAAGAACTGCAAGGGAAGCTAAGGCATTCAATTCATTTGTAAAATGGTAAGGACAATCAATACTGTGGGGAAGTATTATTACATACAGTTATTAATTCATAAACTACAGTATATTTCATCTCATTTCAACAACAGCAGATGTCTCCATTTCCCATGAAGATCCCTACAGGTCCTGTTATGAGAATCATAAATAATATGTGCTAATGAGGTACGAACTGAGGAAGTTGGAAAAGCTGACATTTTCATCCATCATTCTACATGATGTTTAACAATGGATTACCAGCCAATAATTCCTCTGGTATGGGATTAAATAAAGTAGCAGGCTGTTTCAGCAGGCTAGCGCAAGGAGATGGCAATAAATCTGTTCATTTATTGTATTACCAATCCAGTTTTCACTACTAAGGATATTACTATTTCATTTCAACTTGTTCATGCATCATAGACTATTTTATTTCGGCCAGTCAATGGAGGAAACTACAGTATTTTACAAACTGAGCTGCAAAGACCTGGGCTTTGAAGGAGTACAGTCTAAGCAGCTCAATGGGCCTCAGGCAGATAGAAGAAAAGCTACCAAGCTCCTACCAGACTAAAAGGACACTGAGAAACCCACATTTTAGAAAGTACTGTTTTGTTTTCAAACTAGTGTATCTAGAAACTCTCAACCAAAGACTGTCCTTAAAAAGCTGTTCAATGGAAACAGAATTATTGGATCCTCTATGATGATTTGTACTTTATCTTGATCCTGTGGTATATTGAGAGCTAGATCATTCGACATATCCTCTGGCCTGGCAAATTAGATTGCAAATAACTGTAATACAAAATTTATTAGCAAAAACCTTCCACAGAAAGTTACTTTCTTTGCTAGCCTGACCTTTCAAATCTGACAAACTCCCCTTCCTTGCAATGAAATCTGAGACTTTGCACTTCATTCACATGTTCTCCCCAGAACAGATAAGCAACTCTGTGATGAGCACCTAGACCTACACATCCTCTTTCCACTTTTCATAAATTTACCAATTTTCATAAAAACATTGAGCTGGAGACTCCACGTTGCTCAGCTGGTGAAATCCCACATGCTAACAACAAGTATCTTCATCTGAAATCACCATAAAAGTGCCTGTACACAGCTTTTTAATAAAATATTAGGCATTTCTGTCTCAAATTTTGCTCTGTCCTAGTTGCCTCATTCACATTTTCTGCTGAGTGACTATGTTGCGTTTGCAGACAGGACATGCAGAAATGGTTCATGCATTTCTTTAGTTTTTACAACTGCACTCCAAAATAATTGGCCTATTTCCATTTGGAAATACACCTTTCTCTGCTCACCTATGTTCCATAGAAAAGTGGTTTGTCTTTTTTGGTCTGGGCAGCATTTCAAGTGCACGGTTTCATCTTCAAGTGAAATAAAACACAGAAAGTTGTGAATTTCAAACTCTAATTGTGAAGTTCTTGTGCTAGTTTGCACCTCCAGCTTGTCAATGTCCCCAGATCCTCTGCTCCACCTGCTAGCAATGCCCGTGTGTTGCCATGTTCTGCTTTGTCTCTCATGAATCGCCAACACTTGACTCAGGAAAATGGTATTTTGAAGGATTTACAAAATGGTGTATAAAAGAAAAGTGTTCTAAAGATGTAAAAATGTCATCTCTACAGCATACATGTAGAGCTGTTTTTACCTCATCTTTTTACTTGCCTTCTGATTCCCACCTAACCCATACTTTTTAACAATATGACATTTCCTGAAGCTACTCATTTTATTTATTTATTTATTTGTTTTGGTATAGGGAGCCTATAACTGAAGTGCTTGCTGTATAAAGCAAGGAATTAAATCTCTGAACTATAACACTGGATTTATTTTGTATATATATGAAGGTGCCTAAAGGAATAATTGGTTTATATTTTTTTAATTTATTTATTTTTTTATGCTATATAGTCATGGCAATTTTGATTCCTCAGTTTCTGTAATTTGCATATATTTAGGCCAACTTACAGAGGCTGAAGTGTGCATATTTGAAGTGAGAAGAACAATGTGAATTCCCGACAATTATTCTAATGGAGAAAGCAGGAGGGAAAGGATGAGAGCAGCAGCTGCCTCTCTGTTCCCTTTCTCTGCACAGCAGTAGCTGCTCCAGTGCCCTTGACTTTCTTGCACACGGATTTCCTTCTCCATTGAACAAACAGGACAGAGTTCCACATGTCAGTGCCATGCAAATGCTGAAGTGACAGAGGCAAGAAGCTCATCAGCAGCACCTGGTGTTCACTCAGGCTGCAAGCTCTAGAAATGCTTTGAAGTGGAGGAACAGGCCGATAAAGCAGGTTTGCCACAGATGGCTGAGGGTGAGATGGTGTTTTCTTGCTGAGCCACTTCTTGTCTTTCATAACACTGATGAACTAGTAGGCTTAAAGCTGATGAAATAATAGGCTGAGTGTGCTGCAGTGCTATCTGAAGACCACCAAAGCTTCAAAACATAGCCAGGTAAATGTCCATCTGGTTACTTCCAGCTGCCTTTCCACAGTAAGACCATTCATTTCATTTGACCAAAGCCCTCTGAAGTTGTCAACTCATTGCTGGACATCTGGAGGCTTTTTGGAGCCTGCCTCCGACCTGTGCTGCCCACCACCACCTAATGGCCCCTCCGAACATCCTGGTGCTGGTGGCGGGGAAGCCCTGGCTCAAGGCTCCCTGCACTCTCATCCTCTCCTTAGTCAAAACCGTAGTATTATGGTAACAATTTGTGTTAGTAGGTCAATTTACATCCATGGATATATAAATAAACATAAAAATATGGATAAAGCTTCACAATTTAATTACTTGGATATAGATATAAAGATTAAAAAAAAAAGGATAAAGCTTTTGTCTTACCTGCCCTCAGCTGTGCTTGTGTTATCTTCACTTGGGGTCCCTATATTCTCCAACACCCATTTAACCCTCCTGTTTTCTCTGCTCTTACCAAAATGGCAGTGTTACACTGGTGGCTTCGCAGTTGCTGGGATTCTCTTTTCTTTGAGCTGATGTTCCACAGCATGCCTTGTCGCCAAGAAATAAATAGGTGTTCTTTATGCATCTTCATTAATTAGTCTTAACTGTACTCTTAGTAAACACAAACCCTGGGAAAGCCATCCATTCATTATTTTCGTCCCTAGAAGTTAAACATTTCTTTAATTCCATTTATATCTCTTGCTTTTTTACTCATTTCAAGCCCTTTTATTGTGGCTATGTTTAAGACTGGCTCTGCACTCAGAAAAAGAAATAATCTTAATATCTGCATCAAAGTACTAATAAAATAATGCTGCTTTCAATAGCATATGATTTCCTGATTTCCTCAATATCCAGTGCTGTTGATTACCAATAGGAGATACTTATTGCGGTCTCACATTTTCATGTTTGTGCAAGTCCTTGTATGGACGCCATAGTATTAGGTCACTGAAATAGGAAAAGAAATCAAATTCCAAGTTGTAGCCCAAGAAACTTTTTGCTTTGTTTTGCTTTGCTGTTTCTACCCCTTTAAATAATTACATTCTCTTTTCTTACAAGTTTTAGTTGCCACATTCAGCAGATATTTTATCTTTTACATCACTGATTAAATTAAGAGGCAAATTGATGTAAGGGCTCTTACTGCTCTTGATTGTCAGTAATTTGGGTACTTACTAAGTGGTTCAAAGTGTATTTAATTAAATATATAGTGCTTCACATTCTATAGTCAGTGAAACATGCAGCATTTACGTCATCTTAATTTTTAAGTCTGATTATTTCTACTGTAGTTCAAGAAGAGTTTTATAGGCTGTAAGCATAATTTCCTCATTCTGAAAGAATGATTAACCACTAATTATACTGAAAAAGTCTTCTTCTTGCCCATCTTTGTAATTAGAAAAATGAGTTTGCCCTTGCAGAGCATTCTGTCCCTGCTTGTTCCTAATGAAAATGCTATGTCCCCACTCACTATTTCAGAGGTTAAGACTGCTGATCAAAACAGGGGGCAGATACTCAGTGCTGAAGATGAATCTGGAGTTTAGGCTTGGAGCTACACCACATGCTGCTCTGAGCCCCCCATTTTTCCTTCTTTCTTCCCCAAATTAAAAACTTATCCTAACCATCAGCCACTTTTTTCTTATCTTCCAAAACTGTCGGGAAGATGCAGCCACATAAGCAAAGCTAGCCATAATGCAGGATACGACATAAAACTCTTCATTTTGACAAAGCATGAGTTTATCGCACTTTCCCCTCTCCAAGAACTTTAGGAAAGTTACAATCACCTTCCCCATGAATCCTTTGGCTGTAACTACCAGGCATGGGGAGGAGATGTAAATGGTGAAAACAAACCTCATGATGTTTCTTTGCTTTTAGTGAGGAAGAAAGAGACATGCAGCACATCCAAAGGCATGACTGGGCCAGGCCCATTTTAAACCAGGAAGGTAAATTCTGGCATCTATTTTTTTACTTTTTTTATTGAATTATTTATTTGGGAGTAAAACAAAGAGATCTTGGGCTCAACGGTGGTTTTTAAAAAAAAAAAAAAAAAAAAGTTGTTTCCTCTTCGATTTCTCAATTATAAAATAAAAGGATACATTGAGAGCGATCAAGACACTAGGATTCAGACACCCTTTCCAAAAGACAAGGGCCTCTTTCACCTTTAGTAAGAGGAATGTGGGGTTCGACATTTGCATAAATGAATGTAGAGTGACATTTCTCCAGCTGATTTCTCTGGAGATGAATTAACATCCTGAGGTTTATCTGTTTGTTTGGTAAGGTCACCTCTCGTGAATCAATGGAAAAACACGCGTACCTCTGGCCTTTCCATTCTTGGGATGAAATTGGTTAAAGATCCTATTTCAGAGTAGGAACCAACAGATTCACCTTCCCCTGTCCTATATTGTGTAAAGTCCCCAAGACCCAAGGAAAAAAAATGTATTTTTAGACAAACATATATATAGTTTATTGTTTGTAATTAAGAATGCTGTGTGTTAGTACAGGCATTTGGTGCACTTTGTACACCAATTGACAGGTTGTCTGTGCTTCCTCTCCATGCGTGTGCACTGAACTTCATGCTTGAAATTTAGGAGTGAGACTTCTCATTTTAAATCAGCTTGGTATGATACCATTTGGTACTTTGCACATCTATAAAATGAGAGGTTCCACGAGACTGGTTACAATGTTCTTTGAGAAAGAAAGCCTATTTATCTTCTGCAAAGTCAGTTAGACCTTGAGCTGCTTTTCTAAGAGCATTCTGTTTTTAGAAGCTCACCAAAAAGATAGTATCTTTTAATCTGCAACTCATATCCAGGTTAATAAAAATAAGCAAGGTATATAACATCCCAAGTGTACAAATTCCATGCAACTTATTACATATAGCCTTTTCATATTTTCATATCATATAGAGGGCACATAGTAAATCTATTCAATATTTAATTCTTACTTAAGAAACCACTTGTTTGTGAGAATCTGCCTTTTCTTTCCACAGCTCCCTTACTGTCTTGCCTGAAGGGGTACAAACCTATTTACAACACAAACTTCAGAAGCTAATACAAAACACCCCACAAAAGACACTGCTGTAAAGGGTAACAGAAACAGTTACAAAACAAACAAAGCAGTCATACTAACAGTATTTTCAAAAAGCAGCAGCATTTATTATGAGATTATGTTACATGACAAAATAAAAGCATTTTATAAATCACCTAGTGATTTAGGAATTCTATTTAGCTTTTTCCTCCTCTTTTAAGACTGGAATGTGTTTTTGTTAAAAACAAATGTTTAAAAACATGATTCAAGAATGGATGAATACAATAAGGAAAAAGGAAACCTGGCATTAAATGAAGACATTCCAGCAAAATTCAAAAGCAGAGAATTTGCTATGCTTGAAAATTTAAATATGTCCTACTTAAATTCCGACAGTAAAATTTTGGTAAAACAAGAACAAACCCTTAAAACGGAACAATACAATCCTTTTTCTTTCTTATAATATCACATCAAAGTTACACAAAAGACCCCAGTGATCACTAGGGAATGTGCCACAGTCTAGTTTTTCTAATCCGATTAAGTCCATACTTCGTGGAACAATATTTCCTCCTTCTGCTGCAGGTCGAATGTAAACACGATCAAACCGCAATTTGCATTTACTCGCTATGCCCAGATTAGTGTTGGAGCTTGTGTCCCAGGTATAGCGGCAGTGTTGAGGTTTACCCAAAAACTCCCACATATCCATGACGTTGTTAGGTAAGCCACCTAGCTTAGTAACCTGAAGGGAGAAAATAGAACTATGTTGTCAAAATATCATTTTTTTTCCCTGCAAAACATCAGTTGTGAAAAACAAATATATGAGAGGCATTTCTAAATTCTGGTATTTCTCAGTAGACTCTACAGCGTGACCAATTTCTGTCATACTTTCTACATCCAAAATATACTACAACACAAGTGCTTGTTTCTGAAATTTTGAGGTATGGGGAGTCATGTTCTCTGAAACAAGGTCATTCCAGCTCGCTGCAATAGAATTTCTCTATTAGGGAAGGATGAAACCCTCACCTTTACTAATAATGTACAATTTTCACTTTCAGATCAGCAGCCAAACACGGCTTCTCATCTTGAGTATCTCCATGACAGAGGATGAATTTTCAAATCCCAAAACCTTTCACCAGAGCACCCTCTTCAATTATTTTATTAGCATTAACTCTCTGAAAATCAGAGTCAAACAAATAAAGATCATGATCTCAAAATCAGAATATGCTTTGAAATTTGAAACTTCATTAACTACCCCTGCAGCTACTCAGAAATACATATTGAGAATTCAGCATTTTGTGCTACAGCTGTAACAAAAGCCTCAGCATAGCAATATCTCAGCTTCTTACTCTTAAAACATGACTAAGCAAAAAAGCATGACTAAGAAGTTGCAGATCTCTGCTGTGTAGTTCATTTTCCATAAAGACAACAGAAAAGTCTGAGAAGATATTGCCAAAACACCTTAGAATAACCAGGTTGCTTATCTCTAATTACCTCACTGTCTCTGAGGTTTGTATCCCCTCCAAATATAACAGTGGTGGACTCAGACTCCTCCTGCATTTTTTTTAGCACTATTTGCAGTTGCTTCACACGCTCCTTGGAATGGTCTTTAGTGCTCTCCAGATGAGAAGTCATAAGGCAAAGTTCATTACCAGATATGCTCACCTGTGCATGAAACAAAAGAGCAGTGTTACTTTCCACACCATGATATGAAGTTCAAAGACAAAAAGTAATCACAAAGTAAATTACTGAATGACAGAGTGGTTAATACTAATTTTAAATTGGAGAAAAATTACTTATAGGAGGATAGTAGGCTTCCAGATCGTTTCCAGAAGTTATAAGACTGGAAAACAAAGCACGAGCAGTAACTTAATGATTTAATTTTGCTAGCATCAAATGCAACACAGCTGATATGTTTGAGTAAGGCCAGACCAGCCTTTCCTGTGATTTTTTTTTTGTTTTGCAGACATGCAGCTGCAGGACGTAATGACTGACTCACATGCACAACCAAAAGGTTCCTCATCATGGACGTTGTTGGAAAACCTATTATCTCTTGTTTTAGTAATTTCACTCTTGATTTCTTCAACAGAATGACAGTGAAATAGCCATCTATATTACCTAAAGAGGAACAGGGAAAGAAAAGGTCAAAGTTATCTTCTGATGTAGCATGAAGTTAAAGATCTTAATTAGATCTCCTTACTATGATCTGGGAGAATAATTTGTAAGGTATACACAATCATTACTTAAAAGTTTCTTAATGTGGGTATGAATTTTTCAGATTTTTTAATCCAAATGTGTAACAAACTACTTATCTATAGCACTTCCTTTTGCTAATCTTGCTATCAGTCCTTCAAAATGCAGAAAAAATACAAAGGAAACCACCAGTCAAGCGAGCTTTTCGTTGGGATAATTTGCATCAAACGACATGCTGGTATCAAAACACAGGAAGTATTTTAAGTCCTTCCTTCTTCAGCTTCCTCTTTTCAGCTGCTACAAATGGTGCTTACTTTGTCTAGTTTCTGTCTTAAGAAATTGAGGCTTACTTCTTACCTGGAATAACAGTGTAACTGGCTACTCTACTCTGCAGAATACAAAGATACGGTAAGATGACCTCCTGTAAAAACACGACATCTGGACTGTATCTGAAATCAGCAAGACAAATTTTTAAATTAACTACTGAAAGGTAGTATTGTTACACTCTGATGTCAGACAGAACAGGGTCAGGGATTTCAGGTGCATTTTTTCCTCATCTTCCTACATATTTTGAGATCTCATTTAAAAGAAAAAAAAAAAGGAAGAAAAAACCTTATCCACTGTATTTAGTAGCACATAAATATACCACCAATGTTGAAGGCATGAAACAATGATTATTACAGATACAGTACTGACATGGTAATAAAATGCATGACTTATGTATGTCTTGATCTTCATCCAGTTTCACCAGCGCCAAGCTCCTTCATTCCTTAGAGCTGTGCCATCAATAACAGTTCATGTGGGGTAGCAGTTCTGAAAGGACTTAGGCATTTAGATGCAACTTCACAGCTGTCCCTGACAATTTTTGCTACAATGCTGCTCTAAGCAGATGAAGGACAAACCTAAGGCCTTATTTACAGAAGAAGAATAAAGTCACCTCAGATTAATAAAAATGAAGTGAAATTTGATTTAGTTAAGGGTTTTCTGCTGGATTTAGAAGAATACATTTTGTTTAAATCAGTTTAATTAACATTGATAAATTACTGTATGAAGATACACCACTTTACGTAATTATTAAATTGCTCATAAATATATTAATGTGAAGCTTCCAGTGATGCAAGTATAACAGGTGATCACAGATTCTACTGCTTTTATCTCAATTTGCACATTGCTATTTTGTATAGACAAGTAACAGTAATGGCAAGAGAGCCATTTTTCAAATAACAAAACAAACAAAAAACCTTACTGACCTTTCAAATGGCTTGCTCTAGAATTAAGTTACTCATATTACTGGAATAAAACAATCAAGTTAAGTTACTCATATTACTGGAATAAAACAATCAAGTTTCTTCCAGTTTCATCCTCTTTTTGCGTATGTGTGGGAAGTATGAAATATGCTCTTGATGTGGGAGTGCATCTTGATGTAAACAATATTGTTCATTACAAAAAGATTTTTAAAGTAGTTCTCACACTACCTCTAACCCCTGAAATGCTGTGCAAGTTCAGACCTCTTCCAACTAGTATTATCAACTTTTGTTCAGCTATTTAGGATTTGTAAGGGTACTGCATTACTGAATCTAATTTTAATATAATTTGGGCATGAAGACTTTTGTGAAGTATCTAAAATGAGAAGCTCACTTTCTGCTTTAAAGCTGGGTAAACAATACAACAAAGACGAAGCTATGCTTACAATGCCAGGTAAGAACAGACGCCTCTAGCTCGCTCTTGTAGATTTCTGGAGTCCAGCCCATCAATGTTCCAGGTTATCAGTGAGAAGCTGCTGTCATCATCTTGTTGCCTTGAGTCTGCACCAGCGTCGCTGACATTACTAGTAGTAGCATCTGCTGTGAGGTCAATACTAAAAAGATAGTCACATGTTTGTCAACATGCATAATACTGTTCTTCCTGCAACTACCTCTCATGTCTTTGAAAGTACAATGGTTTACATGCATTACAACTTACAGGTGGCTATCTAAAACATTCCCAACAAATAGGTTAACATACATTGAACTCTTACTGTAATTTAGAAGCACAGTAACTAAACATACGGATCTCAATCACACAGAGCTTTACGATATAGGAGAATTAAGGGCGTCTTCTTCCTCCTCCTCATAGACACAAAGTAACATTTACCATTCTGATTTAAGTTATCCAATGGCAACCAATGTAATCCAATGAACTTGAGCAATTCAACTCTTTCGCCCTGCCAGAGGCAGTCTGTGTATATTAGTTATGTAAACACTCTCCATTATATTAGAAACAAAGAAATGCTGCCATGACTTGCTTTTATGCGCCCATCTTCATAACCAGGTAAAATTTTTGAGTCCCCCTTGGGCAGACATGTGCAAACTCACTCTGACAAACTGACAATCATTTTCTCTGGGAATATTCACCCCCAAATCCCACCTCAAAAACACAGGGCCCTATCTACCCTGTTGACTTGATAAAGACTGAATAGCACTGTCACATTATGAGTGCCTAATCTAGCCACTGCTTGGGGATCACGTCACCAAAGGGAACCCGACTCCTCCGAAGTGCGGCCCAATGTGAATTCCTTCAGTAAAGGGAGAATCTAAAACAACGTATGTTCAATAGGATAGCTAAGACTATTTTGGCAAAGTTGGGATACTGGAGCTTTGTTTTTAAACACAGAATTTATATGCTTACATGGAAATAAGGCCTTGAAACAAAACTTATCTATTCCCTAGAGAGTAGCATTGTGTTTTTTTTTATTTCATGCTGAACAAACAACCTAAGACTCCACTGCCATACGCATAACGTAAACAGAACACAAAAAGGAAAGCATACAAAGGAGAGGGAGCTAAGGGCTATTTAGATAGGTTATCTTTCAAAATTTTCATGGTCCCATTTTATATTCATACAGTAACCTGAATAACAATGAGATGAAGTACCAAAGTCTGCTTGGACTCCAAGAGGTGTGGAAAAAGCAAGTGAAGCAGTTCCCCACCCACTTAATACTCACTAGGGTATTCAGTATGGGATGGGAGGAGGCATTTTCTGTTAGAAAAATGAAAAACAGGAATCCTAGAGAAAATGAAATTGCCTAGTACTGACACCAGCAATAGTGTTCCATTATCAAATACATAACTTTAACCTGTTCTTCTATATCAGCTTGGTTATCACTGCTTATGAGCAGCAGTGCAGAGGTCGTGCTAGAGGCAGTGCAGATAGACCAGCTACTACAGCTCCTCTCTAGCAGCTAAAAAAACACCTTTTTTTCACTCCTACGTGCCTCACCTCCTCAAGGCCAACACACCAAGCACCTGTCTGTAGGTGATAGGCCCCGCAAGCCCCCTTTTACCTTATAGTATACCACAACTCAGCCTCCAGGATTCTCCCAAGACCAGACCTGAAAGTTTTGCAGTCATTACCCTGGAACACTTCTGTAAGTCAGAAGTTTTAAGCTGCCAATACCAAAGGCAAGATGGTTGGGCAAGGGCTTGCTTAAAGCCCACCGGGAAGGCCCAACACTGGGCAGCAAAATGCGAGCAGGTCTGAAACTGAGCAGGTCCCTTGCCTCCAAGGCCTCCATCACCTCCTTCTGACACATCCTGTGTGCCCCAGCTGAAGGCAGAAGCTGCAGGGCAAAGCCAGAAGGAAGAAGAAAAAAAAAATAGACCCATACAATTTCATACAGACGTGTTCTGACTCGGTGTGGACCGCCTAGCATTAACGTTTAGGAGGCCTGCTTTTTTCATATATACCGCTCTACGAAGGAAAAACAAGCATGCTGTTACCAAACACAGCTTACTCATACCAACAAAGCCCTCTGGGGCTCTTCTACCTAACGTGGATGTACAAAACAAACAAACCTCCAGAAACCAGCTTCCTTCGCGCCTCATCCCAGCAAGCCCTATGGGTGTGCTGCGGGGCAGTCGGTCTGTGAGAGGCACTGGGGGGGGCTTTGACCCTGACTTCTGCAGGGTGTGCATGCAGGGGGCGATGCGATTTATGGAAATATAACCACGGGCACCACGGGACGAGCCGGGCACCGCATCTTGGGGTCGGGCATCTTGGGGTCGGGCACTCACCAGCCCCCCGGGTCCATGCGTGGCGGCGGCTCCCTGCCTCCCTCGTCCTTGTCCTCCAGCGGCTGCTCGAAGTAGGCGTTCAGCGCCCTCTGAAGCACAGGGGCAGAGCTGAGTTAGGGCTCCCAGCTCCACCCAACCCACCCCGTCCCACCCCATCCCATCCCATCCCGTCCCCCTGGTACCTCCAGGTGCCAGTCGTGGTCGCCCAGGGCTCCGCACGCCGCCGCCGCGCTGCAGCCCGTGATGGCGGCGAACTGGGCGCTCAGCGCCTTCCTCCGCTCCGTCTCCTCCGTCTCCATCGCGGTCCCCTCTTCCCCTGCCGCCGCAGCCGCCACCTCCATGGCTTCGGCCGGGCACAACGGGGCGGGACGGGGCTGGCGGAAGGGGCTGGAGCCGTTCCGGGCCGGGGACAAGAGGCGGTGGCGAGGGGCAGCATGCCGGGCGGCACGGGCTTGGCGGCGGAGGGCTTGCGGGAAGCCATGAGGTACATGGTGGAGTCGCAGGGCTTCGACAGGGTGCTCCGCAAGGTACGGCGCTGCGAGGGGGCGAGGCCAGGGCGTTTCTCCCTTCGCAATAACCCAGCGCCATGATCACCTTCAGGGCTGGGAGACTGCGGGGTAAAACGTGCTCGGAAGGAGAAAGGAGCCCGTGCTGACAGCCCCTCCTCGAAGCCAGGCTGGAGGTACCAGGCACGGCTTGCTGTGGAGGAGTGTGGCTGAGCGGTGTAGCTCCCGTGTAACGCTACCTAATGATCCCAAAAACCGAGCTCAAGGGACATTGCCGTGCCTTCTGGGGTCGTGCCACCTCTGGGTTGTGTAGGGCTTTCCCGTGAGGCACTCTGAGGATCCTCGCTAAATTTTGCAGCGCCGGGATCCTGCTTCTGGTGCCCTGATTTCTCTTTGTTTACATACCCGTGACGTGCAGAGATGAAGTAAATATATCTAAAAAATACAGCCACTTCAAAATTTATGTTTTTCCTGACAGCTCTGTGATCCCACACATTTAAAGAAAGCAGCTATTAGACATACGGGTCATACATAAGAGTCATTACAAGAGTCCTTTAGTTACAGAGTCTAATCAGTCCTTAGTGACCTCTTCACCCTGGTAGCTTTGCTCACCTTTCACCTTAAAATCTCACTGTGTGGAGAACGAATGCAGTAGTTTGGGTTGAAAAGGTAACTTTTTGAAGGAAGTGAGCCTTGGGAGGCGGGCTGCTTACCTTGCTTTGGAATGCATTTTGACTTTTTCCACAATCCTCTTCTAGAAATAGGATAGTAGGAATGCAATCCTAATAAAAGTAAAAGTTTTGCTCTGATTTAAAGTATCTGCTGCTGCACTGGGAGATAACACGAAACCTTTCTTGCCATAACTACAATATGACTTGACATTTTTCCTATTCTGAAGAAGACATATTTTAGGCTGAAACTTTCCAGGTTTAGCATCAGACCAAGTTTCTGGTTTAATTCCAGTGAAGTATCTACATAAGACTTAACGTCTATGGGTTTTGAAGCTCGTTTTCCAAAGTAGTGCATCACAGTTGTGGCTGGAAGCCAGAGCAGTGTACCTCTCACTGAGACATGTGGGAGGACAGCACGGGGGGCTTTGAGAAGTACCAACAGTAGCTCTAGCTGTGTAAATGTTCAAATACCAAACTATTTCTGACAAGGGGAGAAGGCAGCAAGTGTTAGATCAGAGCAGTGGCAGAGAGCAGATGCTTTCCTTGCCTTGCTGCTGGATTGGAGCACTCTCTAAAGGCAGTGGAAGCCTTCTGCTCCCAGCGTCAAGCATCAGCAAAAGACCCTTATCACAAATTCTGTCTGAAATATAGGCCTCCGGTTACTGCTTTACAGCGTGGCTGACCTTGGGATCTTCATTGGTCAGGGTGTTGTTTTCATACTAGGGTGCTGCCTCAGCAATGTCCCATCTACTTAATTCCTTTTTTTTTTTTCCATTTGAAGTTGGACTGAGTACTCCATTACCATTTATCTTGGTAGCAATTCTTTACAAATTTCGCAAAAACTTTGTTCTGCCAGAAAGGGATTTTAGCTGGAATTGAGATTTTATACATTAAACATAATAAAATACGTTATTTTATAATAACATTTATAAAATACATAATAACATTTATAAAATACATAATGAAAGACGTTATACATAAACAGTAGTGAAACAGGAGACATTTCAGTCTTAATTTCTTTTAAGATCATAGAGAATAAGTCAGTCTGCTTGATATGGTATGGAAACATTTAAGTTTAAAAAAAATCCCCACACAGAATTTGGTGTTAAAAAATTAGAAAAAAATGTAGGAATTATAATAAACACATCCACATTTCACTTGTGGCAGTCTAGAGGTACTTCAAAGTATTAGCTGCAAGAGTAAATATATAAATACATATATAGTACCTATCCCAGTTCTGCACATGCCTTCAGATTTTAAATATAGTACTAATAGCTGAAGCAACTTGAATAAAATAACTGGAAATACTGAAATGTAGTAACTTCTTGGTCTCAGAAATCCAGCTTTTGCTGATAACATGAGGAAGCACAGTACCACAGATGTACTGTAATTTTCTGTGTAACACCCTGGGCTAGAATAAAAGTGTATACGCAAGTCACGGTGCTGTAGTACGGTGTGACACAGCGTTGTATAATTCTGCCCAGGAATACAAATTTCAGTTCAGGGAGGCCAATCTGATTATCTTTTCCAGCGCTCCTTCCAAAGTACAGGTTTTTGCTGAGGTTGCTCTGGTATAAAGATTAATGAACTACTGTCGGTCATATTTCCATTTTCACAGCTAACAAATACACCTTCACAACTGTGGTACAAAGCAGTTTTGTGTTCCCTCTAATCTGGCTTTTCAGTAACAGATTAAAGGAAAAGAAAATTAAAGCAGAATGCTGTCTCCTAGGCAATTCCCGAGAGCATAGCAAGTGTTGAAGGTTTGTTAAATTGTCGGTTTAAATATTTATCTGTGCTAGAAATGCAAATTTTTCTAAGGAAGCAATCTTCTGGTCAAAATTTATGGAAACATATAATGTGACAGTTAAATTAGTACATTTTTCATCTTTCAATTTGTCTCACAAATCCAAAATTGAAACAGGATTTACTTTCAACTTGATTCAGGGCAGCATCTGGAGTTGTTACTGTTGTCAGTAAACTCTTAATTCCTCTTTTGTTTATACAGATAAAACTTCTTTCTGCAACCCCAGGAAAAGTTGTATGTGAATTGAAAGTAGAGGAGGAACATACCAACAGAGGTGGCACATTACACGGAGGTTTGACAGCCACGCTTGTGGATGTGGTATCAACAGCAGCGTTGCTGCACACGGAAAGAGCAGCACCAGGGGTCAGCGTGGACATGAACATCACGTAGGTATCATCCACAGTGTTTGCCAGAACATGCTAACTTCTCTTCCCCGACAAGGTTTTGACTCCATAACACTTCCCTTCTACGTTGTAGTACGGGCTTTAAAAAGGTGTTGCCTTTGGTTTCAGAAGTCTTGCTTTGAGAAATTATGTAGGGGGTGAGGGAGAGCGTATTTGACAATATTGCCAGGCTGCAAAATTTGAGTTGGAGTTTCCTAAGCTTTTATTTCCTGTGTGTTCAAGAGATGTTACTCACTCATTCACTGAATGTTAAAGGGACTTTAGGCAGTAAATTTTAGTTTTACACAACAAGCTCAACTTGTTTGCTTGTGAAGATATGTTAGAGTGTTCTCAAACAACAAAATGTAGGTCAAGCAGCTTTCTATAAACCTTTTTTATAGTATTAGTCCATTAAAGATTAAAACAAGAAACATTTTAGCCCTGTTCATATGGAGGGTAAATTACAGATTGAGTCAATTTCTCATGAGAGGAACATTCCTTTATTCTAGACCCATTGAAGACTGAGAATAGTTCTTCCTGTATTGCAGTTTTTAAAAAGTGCCTTTAAGAAAAAATCCCAAAACCTTCTTTGATCACAGTATTACAGCTTGTCAGCTTTGCTTCGTTACTTTCAGTGAAGGGACTGTGACTGCTTGGAACTGAAGTAATCCTACTTGGAATAACTAACACTGAGCATTAAAAATCTTGGAGAAGTAGCTCCTCATCAAAACTGTCTAAAATGTTAAAAGGGCGTGGGGAGTGATCTGTGTATCTTTACCAGATGTCGTCCTTTCCCCCCAGCACTTTATGATTTCGCCACTGGTAGGCTGGGACTGGAGCATCTACTTGAGCTTTCCATTGTCTCTGTGATGACCTGAAAATGACTGGAAATGGAAACTTGAAATGCTCATAAATTTTTTTTTGCCTTGCAGCAGCATGAGAGGCCCAGATTTTAATTACTTACCCTATCAAAAATGCCTACCCAATTATATAAGAGCTAAGATCTCAAGAAAATACCCTCTGTGGAGGTGATCCAAAATGATCGAGTAGCATAACAGTTAGGAAACATTATCTGGGTTAAACAAAGCTGTAGCTATTGCTTCAGACTGCTGCTTTCAATAAACAGTTGATGTTGGCTATCAGATATTGCTGTACTAGAAGATTTTTCCTTTTGGGGAAGGCTCTTTTTAAAAAGTTGTCATGAGGAAGCTATTTCAGTAATGGAAAGAACAGGGAGAAACGGGCTATTTACTTACTTATTTAAATCACAAGGGGATTAGCAGCCTCTGAGAATGAAAGAAGACTGAAACCCTGCCCCCTGCCAAGTAATGGGGCTTGTGCTACACCAGCCGTGGGCATGACTGACATACTTCTGACGTGGTGTCATGCATAAAAGTGATCTGGTTGATGAAGCACTTACACATTCTCCCGTGTAATTCTGACGTTTGAGTATTGTTCCCTTACCTCAGACCACATCCCTCCTGATCCTTTTCAGGCTTTTTGTGGTGGAATAATTTCTTACTCCCCGGAGAGAGTTGTCAGAGCACACCCACCCACTCACGTAATGAAAACAAAAAGTTGTGTAATGAATGGAAATAGAGTTAAACCAGGAAGGTTTGAAAGCCTCCCAAATTTCCGTGACTTTTCTCTGGCCAGGGTCTGAGAAGCAGTTAACTTACAATTAGGTTCCATACAGAAATGACCTTCTGGAGCATTTGTTCCAGAGACATCCTGCAGCTCAACCAGCCAGGCTGGCTTAGAAAGGCCATAGGAAGCCAGCAGTGGCTGGAATAGGACTTGGAGCTGAGCTTGTAACTGAGATCTTTGGTACCCTGTTGTTTCTGTTCCAAAAAGGGCTTTTCATCAGAACCAAGAGATGGGCTTCTTTCTATCCTCTGTTTTCAGGGAACTGTTGTACTGAACTACCACTGCAGTACTTAGGAGGGACTTTAGGACTTGAAGCAGCAGGGATTTTCAAGCAGGTAGTTAAAAGACGTGCCTATTACTTATTTTTGATAATTCCCTTCACAATAATCTGAAATGCAGGAATATTCTTGGATTTGTGCTCTGTACAGACTCTTACCCGTTCATTTTGTTCTTCATTGAAGATACACTTCAGCTGCTAAGATTGGAGAAGAGGTACTGATTACAGCTCAGATTTTGAAGCAAGGAAGAAATCTTGCATTTGCCACCGTGGATTTAACGAATAAGGCAACAGGGAAGTTAATTGCACAAGGCAGACATACAAAGTATCTAGGCAATTAATACAAGTGACTTCAAAAATAAGAATGTTGGATTAAGAATCCTGTATAGAATCATTTTCACATTTATGTAATAAGACATTATCTACACAATTTTGATCACCTATATGATGTGAGTTGTCTCTGTCTCACAATAAACGAACAAATTCATTACCATCAAAGTTGCTAAAAGCCTAAAATTAGTGCCTATTCAGGGATGAAGAATAGAACAAAATAACATGGAAATGCATCTGTGTGTGTGTTTTTCATGGGGGGCAAGGTAACAAAGAAAAAGGCTTTGGAAGAGCAGTGTGGTTTGCCAGCATGACCATGTAAAGAGATCTGTTTTCCTTTGACTGTGGTACAGTCAAAGCAGCTCTGTCTTCAGGCTGGTCACAAGCACATTTGAACAGTAGTAATGTATGCTTACAAAGTATTTGTTCTGTAGAATGGTGATGAAGAGTTCTGTAAGCATAACATGAGACCAGTTGGAAAGTGTAAAGCAAGGTAATACTGAATGTAATTCACTGATGTTGTAACAAATTCAAAAATATTCAATAAAGCTTTCTAAAACAACCTTCTTAAAGATTTTATTACCTCTTTGTGTTGAGTTAAAGCTTGTCGGGATGGAGTGGTTGAAGGAGGGTATAGTGCGACCCTCATACATCAATTCACCTGAAGAGTTTCTTCCTCCTCTCTGTGATTTCTGCATGTGAAAGTACAGCTACATCATCAGGGCTTCTCAACTCTACCTACCTAAAGTTCTGTCTACATTTGTTTGAAAATCAGGTGAGACTTAGAGGTGTGTGAAAATAAATTCTGAAGACTTTCTATCAGGCTAAAGTTGTAGATTGTCTGACTTGCACTGAATTTGGTAGAGCTAAGTTGCTGTTTCATCAGCTACACGTAAGACTTGTCTCTTCATGCAGTGTTATGAACAGGCTTAACTGCTTTTAAACATGACATGATCCTTGGCAAGGCTATCACACTACAAAAAAAAAAAATGCTACAGGCACCGTATAAGTTTATATAAGCCATGACCTTAGTTCTGCTCTAGCGAAGATTTGTGCATGCACAAATACACTGGTAAAGCATGTGCAAATATCTTTTTGTCATGCAAGCTGACTCATTGACCTTAGTGATTTCAATTCTGTGACTGAAAATGTATTTAGGACTTTCTTGTGCATTCCCAAAACAAAAGACTTTCCAATGAATTGTGCTAAGTAACCTGTTCATGCAGACTGATTTCCAAAGATAAACAATTTCACTAATATATCAGTTGTTCTGAAATGGTTTTCAAACAAGTGACACAGCTACAAGAAATAATCGTTTAATGGAAGTTTAAAGTCAAAAAAAAAAAAAAAAAACTCCAATAGGCTTAGGCTCTCCAAGTGTATCTTTGCTCTAAGTCTGAAACAGTTGCTCATGGTGTACTCAGTAGAAGCTCTCTGAGGCTCAGAAGTATATACAGCTTACATGCCTGCAGCTTTGTACTTCTAACAGTAGTATCCTCTCTTCAAGCAACACAGTATGATTTTTCCCCCTCAGTACTTGACTCACGTTCAGGACTATCCCTGAATTCCATTTATAGAAGCAACGCTTTACTGAAGCAGATCTGAGGAAACGATTACTACAGGTACAAACTTCATCTTTGCTGACCAGAACTATACACTTCACTGGGTCAGGTTGTTTCCCACTTTATATTTTCCTCTGCCTGGAAATCAATTATTTATCTAGCATCACCAGTTCCTCTGGAATAACTAGCAGGAAGAGACAGGATTGAATACAGCAGACACGTCTGAGTTTACTCATTGCTGTTTATGGTTGTTCTAATGAAATGTTCTGTCACCTCTAATTGTCCTTCACTCTCTTCTCCATGCTTTTTCTCACATTTCCCAAGTTTCTCTAGTGTCTTCTATAGGCTCCCTGTATAGTAGAATGCAAGAAGCGAAAGAAATAGCAAGGATTCAGACTGCTCCCCCAGCTATTACAAGTCATTGGAACGCAAGAGTGATTTTGATTATTTCCAGAAGTAAAAGGCAGAGGGTGAGAACGAAGGAGGTCCTGAATCCACATGCTGAAGGATTGAGAATGCTCTCAGTGAGCTCTGTGCACCAGGGCAACTCTGGTTGTGTAAGAACTGTCCCAGTGCAACTTAACATGAGTTCCTGCAGTCCCAGCTGGCTGCCTCAGGAAGGTACCGTAGTTAAGTGCTCTCATTCTATCACATACTATTCATCATATCTACATAATTACAATTGAAAAATGTCCAGGCAAATTAGGAATGGCAAACCTCAACATGTAAACAAAAGTATCCTCCTGTTTCTGTTCACGCCTGGCAAGGACTGTCACAGGCTGAGAGGGAAACCTTCCTGAAATAGCCAAACAATTCTTTTCTCCCTTCAGACTATTCAACACAGTATTTTAGTACTGCCCCTTTAGTTATAGGGGTATCACTAACATGCGGGCCAATTGTTTTAGAAGCAGTTCGTTAAAGTGATTATTTTAAGCCATGCTTGTCTGTTACCCCTCCACCAGCAGCAGCACGGACCCCATCATTTATTTCACAGCTTAGGGTTGGAGATCACCTTAGGAGGAGTTGTCACTGATGAGCTTGCTTCGCTTTGGGAGTAAGCTGTCAAACGTCACCAAGCATTTCCAAGTGTTCTTTGCTGCTTCCACTCTAACCTGCATGTTCAAAATTCTGTATCTTATTTTAGCTGAGCCTGAAAGGAAATGGTGGTAAAAAATTACGAAGGACAAACAGCACTTGGTTCCACCTGGCATCACAGCGAGCAGATCTCCTGTGGGGTTGACCTGGTTCCATCACAGCAGATTTAACTCCCCTTACAAGCAAATGAAGTGACTCTAAGATCCTCTCGTGATTCTGATTAGTACACCAAATTACATACCCAATAACTGACATTTGTAAGCTCTGTACCTCACAGCTGCAGATGACGAGACTGTTCATCCCAAATTGTTTTTTTTTTTTTTTCCCCCCCTTAACATACCAAATGCCTACACAACACTACTTGATGTCTAGAGGTCTCATAGGGCCAAGCTTTTTTTTTTTTTTTTTTTTACACCGTGGTACACAACACATCAAGGTTCATCTTCATCAGTTAAAGCATCTGCAGCTTCCCACTGCATGCAATATATCGGTCAGCAAAATGTTTCGTGCTGGTTTCACATCGCTGCTGTCTGTTGCGTGAATGCGTTCAGGCTGACACCTGCGTAAGTTGTGCCATGGTGGATCTGCGTGTTACAGATCCCTTGAAAAAGATGAGGAATCAATATAAGGGGCTCACAGCTAAGCTGCCTCACCTAGGTTACTCTGCCCATTTAATTACGAGTTAGTTGGTTTACAAATCTCCAATTGGCACAAGCCACTTGTAGGGAACAGGGAGGGGGAAGGAATTAGAGTCGGGCTGTGAAGTCACTGTTGTGAACAGCAGCGAGGTTCTGAGCTGCTGAACTTACTGGCTCTGAGCCACTGCCAGGGATACGTAGGAACTTCTGATTGCATTTTCTCTCTCACCATTTCAGATTTTTTTCCTTTATCTGCAGAAGCCATCTGGCCAGGAGAAACAGAAGCCCGCAAAGCTCCCCCTTACCTCACTCTTCATGGATATGAAGGAAAAAGGGCTTTAATTCCCATGTTGCTCCATAAGAGCTCAGAGACAACATAATGATAGTTATTACCCTTATGATTCTGTGATGCGCTCAGTGAACGACTCCTAACCCTGGTCCTGAGCAGCTCTGTCTGTGGGGGCACTGCAGCTTCAGTAGATCTCACCTACCAAGAGCAAATCACCTGCAAGCTCTGGTAAAACCCACCACACTGACTATCCTCCAGAAAAAATCCCTACTTTAGCTCACTAAGACACTACCACTCAGGCTGTACCACTGCAGAAGAAATCTGCATCTTTGACATTTTTTGCTTAAAAGGAGCAGTAGCTGCTTTTAGCTCTATTGAGTTTTTCAGGAGTCTGGAAAAAGCAGCTTGTAGAGCAGATGCTCTAGGCTCAGCAGGGGTTTGGCATCCAGTAACTGTGCTCAAATTAAGGGACC
The DNA here is from genome assembly GCF_009819795.1 of Aythya fuligula. NCBI lineage: Eukaryota > Metazoa > Chordata > Aves > Anseriformes > Anatidae > Aythya > Aythya fuligula. The sequence continues at coordinate 97,278,366 of NC_045560.1, read as the reverse complement.
TTTCCATATGTAAATTCGTTTTTCAAGCAGAAAAACTAGGTCATAGATATCTTCAGCCCTAAAAAGCATTTCAGTCATGCAGAAGAAAAATTACACTTGCGTATCACTTGCTCTGCAGGTTAATGGAAGGAGGGAAGCTGCTTTACCCCTCCATAGCGTTGGTGCTGTACTGTCAGCCTCACGAACCCCCAGATACGCTGCAGGAAAAAAAAAAAAAAAAAAAAGCAGCACCACTGCTGTAGATGGAGCAGCATTTCTCCTAATACTCCAGACAGTAAAGAGTTCATCTGTATTCCAAGAGCACCATGAAAAGGAAGAATCGAACACTAAAATACAAAACAGAAAGCACCCAGCCCCTGTGTGCTACAGCAGGGAACAGCTAAGGGAATAGGATCAAGTAGCACAGTGCAAAGGAAGGCCAATCCTATACACAGAAGCATGCTTCTCATACACCTGTAGTATTAAGGGACAGTTAATAATTTTGGCCTTACTATTTGGGAAAGAGTGGCCTGTATGTAAAGATTACTAAAATGAAAGATTCATTTGTTCCACAAAAGGATTTAAAAAAAAAGTAAGCACCACTAAGGCTAGTAACCATGCCTCAAAACTTTGCATGCTGTACTTTTTTCCCCAAAAAACAGTTATAGCCATTTCATTACTTCATTCCAGAAAGCTCTCCCAGAATTTGTGGGCTTATGCAGCTGCTGAATTTGCTACTAGCTTAACTGCAAAGCTGAAAATGGAGAAGCTAATAAAAGAAAGGAGCAATGAAATAAATTCATATAACATATCTACCTGCTACATGAGTACATAAATGTACTCCATAAATTCTTGACTTAAACAGCTTTCATGCTACTGGCAGGAACCTTGATGTAATCTTAAATTAATCCTGCAACAGCATATTAGAATAATAACAAAAAAAAAACAACTCTAGAGATTATTCTTACCATCCAACCCCCAGAGATCCTGATTTAACATGAAATGGAGCTCATTAACCACACAAGTTACTGACTCAGCACATGACAAGCACAAGGAAATAGCATTCTCCTGGCAGCAAAATCCAAGTGGGGCAAGGAAGGAAGCCTGCAGAGCTCATAAAAAGAAGAGCATGCGCAACACGCAGTTCATGGCACTCATATCACATTTTGAAGTGTTTTTAAACTACTACATTAGGCCATACTAAAACATGCTACCAAGAACATGATACTCTTTGAAATACACACCATTTTGAACACTGACCATGTCCCAGCAAGGCACTATACATTTGAACACCACTAAGAGCAGCCACTTTCTGCAGATGTAATATTTTGGAATGCAACTTAGCTTAGTTTCCTATGCAGGGCACCACCACAGGTTCAACAGATGGGTCCGAAGATCAGTAAGGTTTAGGCTTCTTCATGGAGCGCTAAGAGGTGAGCAAAACAAGCTTGGAATCACTTCTTCAAGTTCCGCTGTTTCTATCTGTGCCATTTCCTGTAATGCCATTTCCTGACCATTCACAAGGTCACTCAACACCCACCTGTGGTAAAGATTAATCCTCTGTTTCAAGTATAGCCAAGCAGGTCTTTTAGAAATGGAATTGAGAAAAAAAAGTCTAGAAGATTGAAACTAACAGAATTCTTCTACCAGCTTTGTTTCTAATAGGTTTAGCATCACAATGCAAAACATCAACATGTAGCAAGAGATCAGTAGCCTGATCTAAAGTTTTTGCCCTTTTTTTTTTTTTCTTCACAAAGCACTCAATAGTCCCAGCATTACTAGTATCTGATGTATCACTAAACACAGCAACCTTAGTGTAATAAACCAGCTTTCCAGAAGCACCTTATTGCTTTGAGACGTGGCAAAGTGCACCAACTGCGGGACAGCGACAGACCTATTACAACTCCTTATCTTAGGACAAGGCTTGTACAACCAGCTACGTCCACCAATTTTTGATAACACTCATGCAGCTGAAGCAGCCTTCAAAGCCAAGATAAGCTGTATAGCCACACACAGGCGAGATGCTGACACTTAAGATGTTTCTTATCTAGGGAGCACCTATCACAAGCTTCCTTGCACCAGACACTTCATCTAGATGCAAGAAATTTAACAGGCCTCTATCTACTTCTTTTTGCTGCCTCCACATTTATTCCTGCCCCATTCACACTTGCCAAGCTTGCATGACAAATCCTCAAGCAATGACCTGGTAAAACATATCCAGGTGATACTGAGCGTATTTCAGTTCCTGGTATTAGGATACCAGGAGCCACACAAGCAACTGACAGCATGTGGTAACAAAGATAGCTGTCTTATACAAGAGGCCTTTTTGTATTTACACACAGCTCTACTGAGCAAAGTAATTACCTTTACAGAAACTGTGCTTTGTAAGCATTAGCTCTGTGAGATTAAACCTACACTTTGAAGTTAAGAACTCTACCAGAAAGCCACTAAGCTGAGACAAGGCCCGAAACCATGAACATTGCTTCCACTGACTTCCAAAGGGCATTTTGCTAAAGTAACCAATACAATAGTCTGAATTTAATCTAGATGCTCCATTAAGAAAGACTGGGACAATTTCAAGTTTCATCTTTTCTCTCTGAAGTCATCCTGTTTAAGGGGAGAAAGTGATGCCTTTCAAAGATGCCAAAAGATTTAAAAATAAACTTATACAGTCTGAGACTGCCATGCTCTCAAGGCTGTTGTTCCCCTTAATCTTTTTTTTCAGCATACACAATGTAGATGTCCATCTGATAGCAGAGCAAAACATAGTATTTGTTAGCTGTGTTGAACAGATCATTTACCAATCAGTATTACACGTATTTCTTCTCCAAAAAAGCGCAGTAGCATTTAACTCCGGGGTCACTGTCATGAAGAGTAGACAAATAACCAGTGTGTCTTCTGCAGCCCATACAAAACACCAAAAGCAATTAAACTGAACACATTGTTCTCTGTATTACAGAGAACTATAAATTAAGGATCACACCAGTGCTGACACTTGAAAAGCACTGCAGAAATCCAGCTAAGCCACACTGAGGCTTTTGTTGTTGTTTTGAAGATACCAAAACGAAGAACAAGAGTCGCTTTAGTGACTTCTTGCATTAGGTACGAGGGTATTTGCTCTGCTAATCAAGGTAACGACAGTCATATTCTCTTACTATGAAACTATTTTATGATCAAAGAACTAGAAATACCCATGTACCAATACAACAGCATGCCCATAACGCAGTTATTTCTGGCATCTACTTTTCAAAGCAAACATGTTCCCTGCATACATAAGCACACCTTTGCCATTAATCTTTACGTTAGCCATAATACCATTTTACAGTTCGTGTATTTTCAGTGTCTGCAACAGGTAACGCTTCTGAGGTAAGACACTGGTAAAATTCAATTCATAGAATTCCCACAAATAAACCCAGTCATCTTTCACCTAATTTATTTAAGTTCCAATTTTTTCCAATTCCAAACAAAAGCTAAATACAAGTTTTAAACAGGTAAGCACTAGTTTTATCCAAAGGGAGCAGGCTTATACAGTTTTACTCCAGTAAAGTACTCAACCCTTAAGCAGAACCTTCTTTGTCAACAAAACTATACAGTAGTCTTCCTTTTATCATTGCACAATCTTAAAATGTTCTGTCAGAACCAACTTTTGACACTCCAAACACTATTTTACATTGTTTTATAATGTCTATTCCAAAAAAGAAAAAAAAAAAAAACCTCAACAGGTTTTCTGTAAGAAATGTTTTAGAAACCAGTATTTCCTGCACAGTTCACCAGCAAGTCTACAAGTCTCAACTCTCAAGAAAAAATAATCCTCTACCAACATTGTTTCTGCAGCTACTATTTTACTTTATTTTTTAGCTGCTTTAGCAACTTCAGACTCCAGGTCTGCCTCATCTGTATAAATGCATCCAACTCAAAAGAATACTTTCATACAGTTATACAGCAACTTGGGGAAAGAGATCCAAAACCAAAGTGCCAGTAAACTCAGACATGGCCCAGCAAAATAAAAAAAGGCAAAAAATGCCTACACATTAAATGAGATGCTTTCTTTTTGCTTTAAAAAAAAAAAAAAAGACGACTTCTTTCCCACATTTACTTTCTATTGTAATAGCCACTTCTCTGTTCATTAAAATGAATCTGATAGTGCTCTTTGATACAATCATTAACAGCAAAGCTATAAGGCTTTTAAACCCGTTACATTCACCTCTCACCCTCCAAATACTGATGGTTAACACAGATGTTAGGGGGCATGACCAGCACAAATGGGAACACCACCACAAATGATCACCTTGTGCTTTCAGATACATTTGTTTCAGTGTACAGTCCCTTCATTTCACATTTTAGTAAGATGCTGATGCAGTGCAGAAGTGTGCAGAGCATCCTCTCTTTCACAAGGTCCATGCAGAAAACAACTAAAAAAAAATTTTTTTTTTAAAGTTCTGAGATACAAATGACAAAAAAAATCCAGGATGATCAAGTTTCACAATGTATAGTGTTCTGAACATGAGTCCATTTTCTTCTAAATTCTGAAAGAATAAAGTGGTGAGGAAAGTGGAAATTCACTGCTGCATTCTGTGATCTTCCCCATTTTGCTGGCCAGTACCTTACTCTGGCATGTAAGGACGGAGGTGATCCTCTATGGTACCAACCGTCCAGTGAGTGAGCTGCTCCTGTGGCAGGTACAGGCAGATGCTGCATAACTTGAAGATTGTAGCTTTGTTTTTTGGAGTCTAGAGGCAAGGAAAACCAAAGAAAAGCTATTAAACATGAAAGTTTACACAAGACTAACAGACAGACCCACAGTAGACCCGGCCCAAGTAACAGCTTGCTGCTGGTTGTGGGTGACCACCACAGGCACGTAAAAGCCACCATTTCACACACACCACAACCAGATCAAAATGCTGTAACAGCTAAATTCTTTTTATTATTTTCCCACTTGAGTAATTTATGTAGGATCACACAAACTAAGCCAATGTTTTAATTTTTCCAAAACACTGTGAAGTCTTTTTTTTAACTTCATTTTAATACAAGAACATAAAATTGTATGAATACATCTGTGGCCTATAATTAGCTTTTGCATGCGTGAGTCCTATTTATAGCATGTTTCCTCTGAAACTGCTGAAATGCAAGCATGAACACATGATCAGTTTTTCCACGAAAAACCACTAACATTCCTAAGAAAAAACATTCAGGACAATTCTTAAAAAGCTTTCACTCTAGGTAGAAAGGAAAAAGAGAAGGACAGGGTAAGTTTACCTGCAAGTGCTGTCTGTCAATGAAGAGAAACACTGACTGGTTAGGGTTGTTGACAACAATTCCAGTCTTGTCCTTTCGGCTCAGAACATGCAGAAACTGTTTTTCATAGTCACCGTGATGAAACTCAAACTTGGCCTGCGGTGCATGAGGGATAAAATGATAGAATATTTACCAAGCGAAAACTCAAAACACTAACAATGAATTTCATTCAATCTGGGGCTTTACAACCACTTCTGTTTCTTTTCTTTTCTCATCTATGAAAAAAGAAATTGGGAACCGTAGCAACAACTACACCCTTGAGCCTTGGCACAAAACTTAAAAGATTTCCCTAGTTTCATCCTGCCAACACTGACATTAGTCATAACAATGATATTAACAATTCAAACAAAGGTGCAACTTTAACCGCCTCCATAAAAAAAAAGATTCAGCTGACAGAACATCTGTTATCAACAATACAGCACATTTCTGCCAATAACTTATTACTGCAGTGCATACAGAAAACAATACACATATTGTTGTTCAAAAATTTGAATGTAAATAGCCAAAGATGCCTACTGAAGAGTTAAAGTGTTTGAAATGTTTCTCTCAATGCAAAATTGTAATGCAGAAGTTTCATCTCAGATCCTCTTCCATTTAAGCAATTTGTTCCAAGATCACAATTCATAATAATAGGAAGCACAATTTGGAATTCAAATGATTGTGTGGTTTATACACAAAGAGAGCCCACATACTTCAACATTCACAGAAGTCACATAGCATATCAACGGACTGGTTAAGCTAAGATTCCCCCCGCCCCAAATCTTAATTATTTAAGTTAAAAAAATACCTGAACAGGCCTAAAGGCTTCATCAGATCCCTTCCACCGAGAGAACAGGAGACAGACTATCTTCTCAATGTCATTACGAGGCCAAAGAATGAAGTCCATCTCCTGGGTACAGCCGATCACATCCTGTAATTAGTAAAGTTCTGTATTAACAGCCCATCCATTAGGAGATGCAGATAAGCACCTCATCTATACAGACACTGTGTTAAAAGGTGGTACTTACTACACTTCAGTGATTTTCTGTCTGTATTACTCTCAAAACAACTCAAGTCTTCTTTGTCTCCCATTGAATTTTAATGTAAGTATCCAGGTAATATCAATTCCAGATTTAAGAAAACTACCATTCCTGGGAAAGACCATCTACGTTCTAACATTCATCTAACAAAACCACTTAGTTGTAAACCAGGAGTTGTTACAAGAATTTATCCATGCCTATTAATAAAAAAGGCTGGCAGAAGAGATAATTCCCAAAACATGTTTCAATGAGACAGATTAAAGGTAAAGCATGAGCACTACAGATTTAAACAGAGTTTCAGAACGCACATGCTAAATTACCCTTCAAACCAGACCCCACAAAAACATGCTCTCAGAATTTTCAGCCAGAAGAGTTGAGAAAATAAGGCAGCAGGATTAGCCTTAAGTTTCACAAGAAAAAGAAAAAATGTTTAATGGCCAAATTAAAACTCAGGAAGTACAGAAAACAACTTTACCCTGCGCATAGACTGGTAGCGGGGTGCATGAAGCTGTACTACATCCTTCTGCAGAAGCTCTAAGGAACTTTCCAAAGAATAGCTGGAATCCCGCACACCTCTCAGGATATTTTCTTCATAATTATTGGTCATGACTGGTATCACTTCAGACACTTCAAAAAGCGCTGACTTCTTCTTCTGAAAAAGAAAGCACACACTGCATTAGATTTACAATCCTTTCTAAACGGTTCTTGCTAATTTCAGAACTTATAATTTTCTGTAATAATATAAAAAATATGATTTTATAGCTCACGAGAAGCATTAATCTTACTAACAAACTATATAACAAAGCATATTTTACCAACTCCCATCTCCCTCTTGCCCAGAACACACGTAACAGGCAAGTACTTGCTGACCAAGCCAGGCTGAGCTAACCTCCTACTTTAAGCGAACTGGTGGACAGACATCCTCAGTTCACTTAGGCATATGCAAACTTTGTAAGATTTAAAACAGACATTTGCAATGAATTTCTACAAACCAGCCTGAATGTTACAACTAAAACCAATCAGGTGCTGATATAAGCGTATTAGGACCCATATCTGCTAAGAAAATCTAATTATTATCACTGATTACACCCTAATATTTCTTGGGAAACTGTATCTGTTAGAACAAAGAGCACAGAAGGAAAAAAAAAAAGAATAAACTGTACTCTCGATACAAGTTAGCTCAATAGTCTATTACTATGAATAATACCTAGAAATATGTCACTATATACAGCAGGGTTTACATGAGAATTGATGAACAAAAGCAAACTGGACTTCAAAATTTTAGGGAAACTTCCCAATGAAGTTCAGTGAACAGTCTCCATTAGAACAAGGTAACTTCCATGGAGTGAAGAGAACTATACATTTGAGCAGATTAAGCAATGTTAGTGTTCATGTGCATTCACTTCCTCCTTTTGTGTATTTGTCTATTTTTATCTTCACTCACTCATCATTTCTTCACCCCAGTTATTTTAAGCATCTCCTTTTCTTCACATCCAGTGGAAACCCCCTTGCAACTCCAGCTCAAAGTTAACTTTAGAAGTATCGTCCACATGTACAGCATCCAGTAGTCTTCCACTACAACATAGTCATGTAGACAAGGACTTCCCCCCTCTTCCCTCCCTTTCAAGATGTCAGCAGCAGTTTCACGTGTCTACATGCTCAGGTCATTTCAACACTGCCTTTTGCAACCACTCCCTTCAACTGCTGGCTTTTCCCTTCTGCTTTAGCCAGATAAATACAGTAGGATTAGCAATCATTCCAGCCAGGTCTTTCTCATCTTAACTGTTTCACTGCAAACCATTACACCATTCAGCCCCTAATTATGCTGAATAAAGTACAGCATCAACTCAGATAAATATTTATTCAACACAGAAGTTACCAACTGATCATTTAGTAAGGCATTGGCACCTTCTGCATTACAAAACGACAAACAGCTGAAAAGGAAAGCCAAACTGTCACAAGAACTGGTCAAATACAATACAAATTAGCAATAAGGAAATGTAAAAAAAAATCAACGGAACATAAGGATCTATCCTTAAGATGCATCAGGCAGTAAGATTTGGCCCCTCACAATCAACTCAAAGTTTGCGTTGCAACACAAGAGCAGAGAAACAAAAACCAAGTTACCTTGTCCTTGAACACAAAGGCAATGTACATCTTGAAGTCAAACTGGTCAGCTAAAGATTCTTTTTTCTTTCTAAGCTGAGCACGAAGTCTGTTCAGAGCTTGTTTCTTCCGGGAGTTTGGGTCCCCCATTTTGTTATACAGGTGGTACTAAAGCCTTTGGAAACTGTCGCTAAGCTATGGGCACTTTTTCATAAGACTCAAGTACAACAGAAACAAGTCATTTTATTCCTGCTAATACGACTGAATAGATAAAACGCGAGTGCAACCCAAAACCGCACCTCAGGCAGTATTTTATGAGAAAGTCGTATCGGAGGGGTCAAGAAACAAAAGTAGTTGTCCAGCCATGGCTGGACAACAAACAGGTTTGACAATAAACCAAGAAAAAAAAAAAAGAAATTTAAAGAAAACAAATTTGAACAGTTTAGCCGCAGGAATAAGTGGGTGAGAATGGAGAAAATTAAAAAAAAAAAAATCTTATCACAATTTATGTGTACAATAAAAAGCAACTGGCACAAGCCCAATCCATGGGGGGGGTAATTTTTGTTCTGCTTACAAAAAAAAAAACAAAGCTGATATTACAAATTGCGTTTTACCCCAGCCGGATTCATGACTCTACTGATTATTATTCTCAGATTTCCACTATTGCTATGTTGCCCGTTTTTTTTTTTTTTTTCCTCCTTTAAAACGATTACACTTGGTGGAGAGCAGAGAAAAGGGTGCAAAGGAGGAGTGCACATCCCGGGAAGTATGACATTTCTCTGCCAACAACAAAATCAACTACAGACAACACAGCGCTGGTTCGCAGGGAAGCAAAGAGAAAAAACAGCGGAGTCACCTCTAACACCACTCTGCTCATCATCAGGCACATCGCTGCCCTGAGGCTACTGCTGCCAAAGGGAAGAGGGATCATGATGGCCACGGACGAGAAGCTGGCAAACGGTTGAGGGCCAGTATTATCTCACCTAGAGACTAAACCCCAAACCACCGCCCCGAACCCAGACTCCTTCCCAGCGCGAGAGCCCTACATCCCCCAACACCTCGCAGGCTCCCTGGGCTGCTGATCCCCCGGGGATCCTTCTCTCTCTGCCGCTGCTGAGCCCCACAGCGAGCACAGTCAGCCGAGGCTGTGCATGGCCAACGCTTCCTGCTTCTCCCCGGGCCTCTCCCTGCAGAGGCTGCGGCGGGACCCCCACAGTAGCACGGCCTGTCCCCTCTCACTTCATGGTCACGACTTGGCAGACATGGAGAGCGGGGTTTCGCTTCCGCTTCTTCTCGCCAAACAGATTTCGGTGCCGAAACCAACAACAAAAAATAATAATAAAATAAAAATCAATTTAGAAGTTTTTTTTTTTTTTAAAAATCGCAAGCCGAGGCTGCAATTTTAAACCTCCCCACCCCCCTTTACTTAAAGCAACCCCCACGACTATCAGGTGATTTTCTTCCTCTCTCCAGGCATTTTTTTTTATTATTATTTTTTTGCCCCTCCACGCGAGGTGGTTTGGTTGGCAGAGGGAGGGGGGGGCGGGTTGAAGGTTTTTTTTTTTTTTAGCGAATTCGTCGGACCGGGTTAAGAAAGAGGGGAAAGGCGTATTAACCCTTCCTTAGGGGAAGAAAAAAAAAAAAAAAGAGGGAAAATAATAATTTTAAAAATAATTAAAAAAAAAAAAAAGCACCCCCCTCCCGAAACTTGCCCCAAACTTAACCGAGAGGCCGAGAGACTCCCGCCAGGAGGCCGAGCCCGTGTCTCGCTCGCTACCCGCAGCCGGCGGGCGCAGGAGGCACAGCGGAGGAGGAGGAGGAGGAGGAAGAGGAGGAGGAGGAGGAGGAGGCGCTGGCGGTGCTGGCGGCGCGGCGGGGAGCCATGTCAAGAGAAAGCCACGAAGCCGCCCAGCCCCCCCATCCCCGCGGCGGTGGACGCGCTGACCGGGCCGCCCGCGCTGCCGCCGCTCAGCCCCAGCCTGGTCCCCATAGCCTAGCTCAGCGCCCCGCTGCCGGGGGAAATGGTGGCGGAGGGAGGAGGAGGAGGAGGATGAAGGAGGAGGATGAAGAAGGAGGAGGAGGCGGCGGGCCCTGCGCTAGTGGCTCCGAGGGAAGGCGGCGGGCATAGAGGCGCCGGCGTTGGGCTCCCTTCGCCCGGGTGGTCCTCGGAGGGCAGCGGGAGCGCGGAGGGACGGGACGGGACGGGTCGGGTCGGGACGGGACGGGAGCTGCGCGCCGCCACCCAGCCCGCAAGATGGCAGCGCCTGACTCACGCAGGCGCCGCCCTGCCCGCAGAGCCCGCCCGCCGGCGCGTACCAAGCGCACCTCGGGAGGGGGGGACATAAAACACAGAATAGTATTCTGCTCGCTGTGAAGCCCTGAGGTGGCTCGCCAGCCGCTGTCTCTGGTTTTTAACAGCATGAAAAATTGAGAACTGCAGCGTTAGGGCGGTTCTAACCCATCGCCACGCCAAAAAAATGTGTCCCTCTTGGCCGCTCCCCCCCCCTCCCGCCGCCGTGACCCGCAGGGCCCCGGATGGGGTTGCTCAACGCACTTAGTGGGGGGGGGGAAGCACATGACGCGGTGCCCCCCCCTGCTCCCCCCCCCCCAATCTTGTGTGGTAGCTGCCCCTCGCCCTGTGGCGGCCCCTTCTCGCTTAATTCCGCCTAAAGCACTTTGTCAGCTCTGTGTGCAAAGCAAACTGAATCAAAAATAAAAAATAAATAAAACAATCACTGACCATAACGTGTGAGGTGGTGACCCCCCCCCCACAAGCACAGCCCTGGCAGCAGCAGCCCCCCTGCCTCTGTGGCGGCTGAGGTGCGTCCTGAGGTCTGCGCATTGTTTTTATTATTTTTTATTATTATGTATTTTTTTTATATAAATAAATAGTTGCTATTTCAGCCTAATCCTTGACGAAAAGTAGGCGTTTGTATTCCTGTGCTAAAGGAAAGGCTTACACCTCCTACCTCACACCACCTCCACCACAAAAGAGAAGCAAGGGCACGGTTCACGTTTGCCAGCATTTCTCTAAATTGCAAGACTAAAGACAATAAAGACGAGTAGGCAGCAAACACATTTTCACCTCAGTGTCTGGGCATTTGACTATCCACCCCTCCTCGTCCCCCCCTAGGCATGGCAGGGGAAGCCTCGCCACCCAAAATGGCCCAGGAGAAGGGTGCCCCTGAAATGGCGGGGAGCTTGGGTTTGCCTCGTGCTGGCTGCGACTCGCTGTTTCGCCACGGTCTGTCTGCCACTACGGTAAAAAATAGGTCGCTGGGGTGAAGGCACCTCTTCCACCTCCCCCCTGGTGGTGTCTATGACTCACGAAAAGCAAAAGAGTGTTACACAAGATGACAAGCAGAAGGCAAGTGCAGGCACTGCCTGGCTTGTTTGGTTGTGTTTCAGAGCGGCGATGGGCACTCTCTGATAAACTCCTGTAAATTTCAGTCATTTTTTTACTCTTTATTTGCACTCTGCTCTTGTCTCTGCTGGTTTCCTTTGTCGCCTCACAACTCTTCCTGTTGGCTATTTCCCTCTAGCTCACCTCTCCTTCGCACGCTTTCCCTCAGACACCTTCCCAGTGCCCGTCTCACAGGGAGCTGTCGTGCCTGGGCCCTTAGATCTCCTCGTCTTCCCCCGCCATTAGCCAAGCCCTCTGAGTCAGACACTCCATGTTGCCTTCCCTGTTGCAGGGACACTCCCCCGTTGTCTTGAACAGGGCAGAAACAGACCATTTCTTACCCTTTTGGGGGCTGCTGGAAGAGTGCTCACTCCTGGTGTTAATGCCTAGTGAAAACAACCCCATGAGCAGAGCAAGGTGTCTAAAAAGTAGCAATACATTACCTCTAGATTGCTGGGGCTATTTCAAAACACCAACATTATTTAATGAAAACACCAGCCCGGCCATAACAAGAGCTGAGTTTAGATCCCCCTTTTGCAGTCAGAGCAGTTTTGTTTGCCATGCTGCAGCCTGAAACCCCAATCTCCGTCCCCTGCTATTTTAAGCTCTGACTCGTGCTCAGCCTGTGACCCGTGTTGTGCTGCCATGACCGATACTGCCAGGGGATTTGCCCCAGCACAGAAAGCCCTCTGAGGGAACTGGCACATCGCCCATCTGCCAAGGAGAAAGGAAGGAGCTTTCTTCCAGCCCAGCGACTCCAGCTGCCCTCCCTAGGGAGCTGTACGGACAGGGATACGGCCACAGCTCCTGTCTTATGCACAAGGGATCGGGCAGCTGCCCAGCCCTGGGCAAAGGAGTGAGTCCAAAAATTTGTGTCTAATGTCGTGCTGGCACAAGAACAGTATTTCTTCTTGAGGGCTTTCAAGAGGCCGCTCAAATCCTTTCACAGAAATTCAGAAGGGGATAGGGCCTAAAGTTGCTCCAAGTTGCTTGTGCAAAGGTTGCTGATCCTCCTCCTATGCCTGCCTTACCAAACTCAGTGAAGGACTTTTTCTTCTCTTCCACCGGCTAATAAAGATATCCTGGCAATGTTTATACAAATTAGTAGACCAAACGATTAAAGTGTGTTTATCATACATATAAGCACATGCACAGAAATACCTGCACTAAGAATGCCATAAGTAATAGCTGTCTTGTCCTACATTGTGCTTCTTTCTCTCCACAGTGCACAATGACGAAGCTCACAGAGTAGGAAAAAGGACATTATATAGTATAAAAAGGCACAGCTCATATAGTAGAAAAAGAAAAAAAAAAGTAGAAAAATAATATATCAACATTTTAGTTAAAATAACAGACATTATTACTGAAGTAGCATTGCTGCTACTGAATGACAGGGGAGTTAAGACCTAGCAAAATAAATGTTTAAATTATATTGATCTGTAATTCTCTTGACAATTGTATAATTGTATAATTCTCTTGACAATTGTGCAGTTCTCTTGACAATTGTATAATTTTCTTGACAATTGTATATTGTTATGCTTCTATGCGGTTATGCAACTCTGTACCATTTATAAAAGAGGCTTGTGTGCTTGTGTGCCAGCGTGTTTTTTACAACTGTGTCATTTGGTCTAATGGGAGACTGCCTCTCTCTTCAAATCTTGTTTCAATCAGTACAAACTTCATCACGAAGGAAAGGAGGCAGAAATGTGGGTGGTATACAAAACAAACCTGACAAGTAGGTTGTGGCAGTATATGCAAAATACGTAAGGGTTCTTTTTTAGGTTTCAATCCCATTAGCACAGCAAAAAACTGTGTTTCTTGTGCATGTTAGATCCAGGCTGAGCTAAATGATCAGCGGCCTGGGTCAGCTTGGTTAAAGTTGCACATACAAATGAGCTGGTGTCCTTTCGTCTTTCTTACACTCAGTGTGAGAAGGACTTTGCTACGGTGTCACTGAAGTCCTGTAGCCCTTGGGGAATCGAAGGTCTGCAGATCCCTACGGGCTTCTGTCTAGCAGCAGAGGGGTGACAGTGCTCAGCTGTCACCCCAGAGAAATACGGAATCAGGCAGCATGGCCCATGAAGGAAAGACCTTGTCACAAAAATGTGTTATTGCTATAGTTTTCCTTGGGTGATAGATGTTTGAGAAACGTAGTTTTGAGAAGCACTGCAAGTCTGAAATACTTGGTTGCTTATATATATATTTTATTTTCTGCTGTGATAAACTTGTATTTCTAGTCTTCATTTAACTGTTTTCAAGCTGTTTTCAGGGAAGTTAAGCACTGTACTTTTTCATATTTTGGTTACATGATACGTTGTGGGATTTTCTGCAAATTAAAGAGGATTGATAACTTTATATACTTTGGTTATTTATTTTTAAACAACTTGGTTATGTATTTTTTCAAAATTGATATGATTTCAGATTCTATCTCCTGTTTTCAGAATTAAAAGTTTTCTTATAAGCATGTGGGCAAGATTGCACTCTAATGCCAATGCTCTAAATTTCCAACTTAATAATTAGTTTTATTTTTTTAAAGGATTGTAACAAATTGAGATATAAGTTACAGACGTAGATAGGAGGAGATGAGATGGAGCCTGTTATCTTTCTGTTTATACTTCCCTTTTGTATTGTACTGGCCGCATATGTTAGAAGTTGTATCAGCCCTGAAGCTACTCACTTCAAACACAGAGCTCTGATTAATTCAGTGCCAAATGTTTATGCATGAGGCAAAAATAAATTAGTATTCCTTTGTAAATTCAAACAAGACAAATTAGTGGCAATTAAAACTCTTTCATGTACTTCAGAGTATACTGTAATTCACTCTGTTCTATCTTTAGAGCAAACATTAGTTTCTAAGGCATAACAGGAATGCTTTTGTCTAGAGAAATGGCAATGTTTGATGTGGAAAACATTCCTTACAGCATGCTGTGGACAACTGTGCATCCACCGCACAGCTATCGCTACGGCATTAAGCTTCATTCATCATTTCCCTGCGTCCCGCCTTCTAGCTGTAGGACTCTGGTCATAAAATGGACCATACATTCTTGGGCATATGATGTATTGATCCTTAACTATTGATCCAACTTTGGCTGAACTACACCTACTTTTTGATGGGTTTGTTCTATCTTAATAATTGCATTTGTTCTTTTCTGACCTGTTTAGGAGTGCCGAGTATGTGCAGTTACGATGTCAAAAATAGCTAAAGGTTCTCAGCACCTTAGCTGGGAAGGCGGCATCCCCAAACATGGGCGCACAGACAATTGCCTCTTTGAGTCTGGTGGTCAGGATCTCTTAAACAGCATGGGTCTGGTTTTGTTTAAGAAATACACGTCTCATCTCTAAAACTGTAGCATGTATTCTGAGAATATCTGAACTGCATATTAAAAGTGAGTGTCTCTGCCTGCAATTTGTACGTAAACCTGCGATTCAAATTCCATCAGACAAAATGTTTTGGTGTCTCAAAGCCAATTGACTTTGTTACTGTGCTGTGTCATTTTTAACATGTTCTCAGCTAGTGCTGTGCAAATGCATTTGTCTCCATTAGACAGGTGTACCAGCGTGACAAAGGTAGTTACGTTCCAATGTAGTTTTTGTGTTTGCTCAGCAGGTGCTTGCGAGGACAAAAGTAAAATTCCAAACAACTTGTTTTAATTATTGAGTCTGAAAACAGGATTCTAAGTACTGTCAGTCAACAGAATTGGAATTAGCTTTAGATTAATCAATTCCTAGCCCTTTCCCTGAGGAAAAATTCAGACGGTGAGATGTAGATTTTTCTTTTAATCTTTCCCCTCAGATTACTAATGATCACTATTAACAGGACAATTTTTATTCCACACAGAAAGAAACTGCAAACTCTCTGGAGAGATTTAATTTACAGCAGTGGCCATTCTGGAAAACCTGCTTTGCCTTGTGAGTTACACCCGGAGTGTGGTGTGTATATAACCCTTCCCTTGGAGTTATATTAGAATACAGCCTTCTGTGATGCAGGGAAACCAGCACAGTGAGGGTGGGGAAGCGCTGGGCAAAGCGAGGCCAGGCTGCCACCTAGTGTCACCCAGGGGCTGGATGGCAGGGGAGCTTTCCATGGGCACACCGGCAGGCTGGGAGCAGGAGCGGTTCGTGCTCGGTCCACTCGGGATGCCCACGGTTTTCTTCCGAGCTGTCTGGGGACTTCTGAGGAATCCCCCAAAGATGCCACGTTGGGAGCCAAGTCTCTCAGAAGACGGCAGCTGAGCGAGATGTAGACTACGAACAACGAATAATTCAGTGCAGCCCAGGATTTCTCAGCTTTTCTTCTCATCCCCTAAAATAAATGGCACTTTTATTCGACAGAAGAGACAGGAGAACAGCAGCACGGCATCCCGAGAGCCACAGCTCCCGCTTGCTGATTCAGAGATCCAAAACCCAGCCTCAGGGCTTCACTCCCACTCCCTGGCTTGCACCCAGAGCAGGAGTGAGATAAGATGTTCACATGCTTCAGAGGCGCAGCGCTGCACCGGGTCTCCTGAACCCCTCCGCCGTAGTTCTCTGCATCTAGAACAGTCACAGCAGTTGTTTACATTAAATACTAATACCCAGGAAAGCATCTGTGATATTTCTGTAATAAGGTAATTTACGAGATACAAAATAATAATGCAGTTTACCTGCACTAAACATAGTGGATAGAAATAGAAAGAATATTTAAGTACCCCAGAGCTTGCTAATTCTGTGGATTAAAAGAAAGGCCTTGACAAAAGGCACAATACGTCTGTCAAATAAAATACCATTTTGCCAGCACTTGATTCAGACAGCTCAGTCCAAACCCTCCAGTGCTGTACAATGCTTAGGAAGTTTCCACACACATTATGTGCTGGAAGAACTGATAACATTTATCAACAGCAATACAGTATAAAAGCCCTAAAAAGTACACATTCTCCGCTGCCGTGAACAATCTAACAAATTGGCTGAGCTCTATGGGAAACCTCAGCGTGTTTGCTCAGGCTCACTTGAAGTGCAAATAGTCATGAGTATTCATCACACCGAGTTTTATTTTTTATGAAACAAAACAAGCAGAAATGGCAGTATATTGCACTCAATCTGAAGAAATGTATATTCTGCTAGTATTGGACTTGACAGATTTTTTTCAGATAAAAACCCCTAATTAAATGTAACTTTCAGTCACAAAAATGGAAATTATTACCAAAAAAATCAACCTGAAACCTTTTTGTGAGATTTTTTTGTTTGTTTGTTTTTGATATATAATTATGCTGGTTCCCACAGTTAGACTATGAATAAGCTTCTAATAATAAGCTCTCGGTGTTCTTTCTGACATGGTGAAGGGATTCTTTACAAACCCTTTCAAACTGAAGAAACTGAACAGAAGGAAAACTCTTGAGACACAGCGGTTCATTACAGGACGTGTTCTTCAGCTGGATAAATTGAAGGAGTGGCACCTTTGTAATAAAACTCCAGATCGTATGCCTCCAGCAAGGAACAGATTAAAAGGACAAACAAACAGAACTGTCACATCAGAACTACCGCCCATTACCTTGGCCCTTTCCAATTACCAACATTTCCAAAAGCAGTTATTCCACTTCTGAGCTGTAAGTTTACCTGAAAAGTTTTTTTTTTTTATAAATTAAAATTGAATTTTGAAAAGGCAATCTTTGAGTAGGTTTCGCTTGAGAACATTAGCATTACAAATATTGTATCACGGCCATAAAATTGCTTTGTAGAATTGCATTGGCTTTCATGCATATAAATCTATGCACACATATAATTTTAAAAATGTATATAATGCAGTTCATGCTGTGTATTTTATTAAAAATACTATTTATATTGTTAGATAACAATATCTTATGTTGTATTTATATTTCATATATTAAAATCATTTCTATTTTCACGTATACTTTACCCATATCCACATATTTTTGAAAGGGGATTTAATGCTGGAAAGAATTATGTTGAAGAATTATGTTGAGTTTAGTGTATCTGCTAGTGTTTTGCAATATGGAAATTTCAAATTTTATTCTAGAATCAACAAGATTTAAATCAAAGCACGAACACTTTTTTACAACTGTAACAAAGCAATAGTAACTTAGACATTTCTGCATGTGTTATTTTTGTTTTCTTCGTAAAACTTACTTTATTTAAAGGCAAAGGTTACTGAGGTGACAATTTGCTGATGGCACTGTGTTATTCGAGATAATAGGAATAGGACTGAGTGAAAAAATGCAGGAGGAACAGGAATGATGGAGCAGACCCGGGAGAAAGAACTGGAGGGGGATCTGTGAAAGGAGGAGGAAGGTGAGGAGTGGCTGGTTGTTATCATTTCCAGCTCAGGGCCTGGGGACATGGAGTGAAGCTATGGGAATAGGGCTTAAAAGAACAAAAATAAAGGCGGGGGCTCTTCAGACAATGGCTGCTTGAGCGCTGGAAACACTTTGCCAGAGGATGTTGAGGACAATTAGAGTTTAAATGGGTCACCACTGAATGGGAGACTGAGCAAGTTTACGCAAGGGAGATCAGCTCTGTTTCCTTGTACTTGTTGAGAGAGATTTATTAAGATTTATTATTATTATTATTTTATTTTTTGTCAGACCACGACTCTCAAGACGTCCTCGTGTCATACAGTTTATTTCCAAACTGAAGACTAACATGCCATTAATACCTCAGCCTGTAATTATAACAGTTTCTAACAGCTCCATAATACTGCCTGGAAAAAAAAAATAAATAAAGTATTGATAGCCGTCCAAGGCTAGCGGTGAGACCTTGATTGCGAGGAGCGCGACCTTCACTGTGCGGATAGTTTATTGCCATTACAGCAGGAGAAGATAACCTGAGGAGAAATAAAACGCCTCAGCGGCGTTACCTCACGACACCGCCCCCCCCCCCCCCCACCACCCCCCACCACAGGTGGGGCGGGGCAAGGAGGGGCCAGCGCCGCCTGCCATTGGCTCGTGGTCACGTGACGGGAGGGGAGGCGGGAACCCGCAAGCCGCGCCGCTTCATAGGGTGCGGTCCGCGGCGGGGAGCGCGCGCGTGCTGCTGCTGGCGGGTGAGGGGGCGCGGGGCTGCAGCCGCTGAGCGCGAGCTGCGCTTTCGCTGGGGGCCGTTGCGGGCGGCAGCGCTGCGCTGCGGCGTTCGGGGCTTGGCGGGCTGCGGGCTCGGCTCCCCATTGGCTGCGCGGCGGCGGGGGGCGGGGCCACGAAGGGGTGCGCTCCCGCCATTTTGGGCGTGAGGCGATGTGAGGGGGGCGGCCCCGGGGGGGGGCGGGGGGCTGCTGGGCCAGGTGCCCTCCTCAGCCGGCCCTGGGCCGTGAGGGGTCGGTAACCGTGTGGGATGGGTGGGGTTTGAGTGCTGTGGTGGGAGGCCGTGAGGTGATGTTGTGGTGTTAGGGTGTTTCTGAGGTGGTGTTGCAGCCAAGCGTGCTTGTCTCTGTGTTTATTTGTGTGTTTTGTCTCTGTAGGGATCCTCATGAATTCCAAAATGAAACAAAAGTTGAACGCGGAGAAGTCATCGGGATCTTTGCAGGTATACCCTCTCTGATGTGTTGCAGCTGAGGTACAGGCACAGATAAAGAATAGATGTTAAAACTTACTATGGCTTCCCACATGAAGTTGAAACTTATCAAGGTTGCCCAGAACATACTACTTGCTCTGTGCAGGCCCTGTACAGGCCAGTATCTGGGAAGCAGCCTGTCAGTCTGACACAAGCTTTGTATCTGCTAAAGGCATGCACAGGAACCTGTTGCTGAAATCCTTTTTAGTTTGATACTGAGGTAGCTTGCTGTTTGTCCATGTGACTTCTAGATGCCAGCTGCCTGTTGCACTTTGAGTACTGACTCAGTCTGGCCATAAGGGCTCTGCAGAGTAGGCTCTGTAACCTTTATCCTTTACTGGGAGAAACTTAAAGTTAAATCCATCTTGACCAGAGCATGCTTTAACTGAAGTATGTAGGTAGGCTTCTTTCCAAGCCAGCTTAAGTTGCCTTGGAATTGATGTTTCCACTAACTTTTTTTTTAAGAGATGACTGATTAGAAGTTACCCAACTTCATAATTCAGTTACTCTTGGCACAAGACTATTTCATGGCTAAATGTAGACCCTAATTGGAATTGTACAAATGCAATATAAAATAGTCTAATAGCCCTCTGTCATGAGGGCAGAGAGATTGTAATGAGAATTTATGGTATTAATGAAAACAGCCATTTGATAGGTCAGGCTTCCTGTACTTTCAAATATGTATGTGCCATGGGTTAACTCAAGCATTGGTCAATAGTTCCTTGGCAGAGTACACTTTAACTCTAATCCTCAATAGCAGCAAGCAGTGTCTGCCACACGGTGTGATTCCTGTTCCCACAGTAGTTAGTGTTTGTCCTGTAGTTCAACAGCGGGGTAATTGGTGGCAGAAACTACCGTGGGAAAGGCGAACTCTTGTCATACGAAGCACGGTGTGAATCAGTAACTTTCTCACGCTGGCGTGGCATTGTATTCTGGCTGTTTTTGCTTGGTTGTCTGCCATTGTTTGCTGTCCCATGGTGGCCATGTAACCAACCCAACCAGGAATCTTTAATGCAGGAAATAGGTATTTATGCATGACAAGAAAGGTGATAAACATACTGTTTATACAAAACAATAGCCCATCTGGGTCCAAGCAAGGAAGCCCTGAATTCCAGTTTAGTGGATAATCGAAGCAACATATCTATTCAAATGAATGCCACTTGAGGTGTGTTCATAGGTAATAAAAATGGGTACTGCTTAAAGTAATGTGAATGCCTTTGCCAAGTAAACTTGCAATTGCAGTGACTTTTGTCTCTGTCCGACAGAGATTGATACTGCTGTTGTCAAGTACAGCTGTGGGAGCTTCAGCTGCAGTGTATGTGTTCCTCTGCATTTTACACAGCCTTGAAATGTAGCCATAATATTTGTGCTATGACTTCTTCAGGTTCCCTTACGAAGGCTAAGGGCAGAGACTGAGCATAACTTCATATGATTAAGATAATCTCTACTGTAAATGATTAGATCCTTTTTTTGCACAAGCCTTGATAAAGTCGTGAGTTTCTGTTTATGTAGAAAAGTGTGGCAACTCTCTGAAGCAATGTTTGTCTTTTCAGAAATACCTTACAGATGCTGCATGCAGTGCTGCCCCAAGACAGACTCTTAAAATGATTCAGCCTTCAGCAAAAGGTTGCCTGGTTGGCAGAAGTAACGAGGTATGAATCAAACCACCTGTAGTTATGTAGTTATTTCTACTTGTAGTGAAATGCTTTTGAGCATTAATGAAAAAAGCATATAATCCACTAACTAGTGGCTTACTAGCCACCAAGGCTTACTATTTTACTAATAAACAATATTAAAAACTAGTGATCTTAGAGTACTTCAGAAAAAATGTTTGACACTTCTTGTGTTAAGCAAGTTTATTAAGGATGTTGTCTGTAAGCTTGAACTAGTAAAGAAACTGGAACTCGTAGACTTGCTTGAAGTTGTGGGCAAGCTGACTTATTAAAGTAACTGTTTTTAAAAAAAACTTTGCTCTGAAGTTAAACCTGTATGTCTTCTGCAGAAGAAATCTTCAGTCAAAAGGAAACTCTGGAATAACAAATTTACTTCCTCAACTTGTAAAGCTGAGGTGTTTGTGGACAAAGGGCAAGAAAATGAGAATACAGATGATAGCATTCAAGCTGTAGATCTCATTAAAAGTATGTGGTAATTCTTGAAATGTTTTCTTCCACTTATATCCTAATGGGAGCATAGCATTTTAACTTGAAGCATGGTTTCTCTGTCAGTTAGATAAGTGTTCAGTGTTTTTGTGTAGTACTTAGTACTTCCTCTGTAGTATGGTAAATACTATGTATATATTAGATGTATATCTGTCTGCTATTCAGTAGTTCCAGATACCAGTTACCATAAACTCATGGTGTGCAGTGCTGAGAAGTCCAGTAGTTCATTACTTTAGCTTATCTACAAGCTTTCAAATGACTGAGTTAAAATGAAAGTCTGTCTTGATGTAGTATGCTGCTGCAGAAACCTCTTAGT
The DNA here is from genome assembly GCF_009819795.1 of Aythya fuligula. NCBI lineage: Eukaryota > Metazoa > Chordata > Aves > Anseriformes > Anatidae > Aythya > Aythya fuligula. The sequence goes on along the minus strand of NC_045560.1, from coordinate 97,256,550 downwards.
TTCTCAGGACCAGTATAAAATATCTTGAGTTTAATGGGAGACTGATTAAGTTCAGTGTGGACAGTGACTTGAGAATAAGACTTCTGTCTTTAACAAAGTACAAGTAAAGGCTGAGAGTTGTAAATGTGACCATCTGTCTTATACAGCATGCTGTCATGCCTGAGGCAGCTTCCAGAAGACTCAGCCTGTATAGCCATTAATACAGTGTAGGATTTTTGTCTTCTGTAAGCTCATGTCTCTAATTGTAAATTTTCAACAAATCCTGTGGGGAAAAACCCTACACAGAAATCTTACTCTTGTAGTGTAAGGAACACTTGTATACAAGTTAGGTATCTTAAGGTGATCTCCAGAATTTAGTACTAGGCACGGACTTACTGTATCTTCTTACTTCAGAAAGTCCTTCATCTCAATACTGGAAAGAAGTGGCTGAAGAAAGGAGGAAGGCTCTGTATGAAGTCCTTCAAGAGAATGAGAAGGTAGCTAGTGAAAGATAAAGAACTCTGGTACCATTGTCTATTGTCCTTCTGTTTTAACATCTTGTTTTTTGAACACAGTTGCACAAAGAAATCGAACAGAAAGATGGGGAAATTGCCCGCCTAAAGGAAGAAAATGAAGAGCTAATGTCACTGGCTGAACACGTGCATTATATGACCAGCATGATCGAGGTACGTAAACTACTTAAACGCAGTGTTGTAGAGGAAAAGATGTGAGAAATCAACAAGGGTATTTTAACAAATAATGACTACTCTAAAAAGCTTATTTAATGAAATTCTTTTCTATGCAAGTGCATAATAGATAAAAATCTTTGTGTAAGGAAACTGATACTTTACACTGAGTTTTTTATACAGAGCTTTTTATTAAATGTAAGCTTTTAGTGGCCAGGAGAGCATGTTTCTGTACCTCAAGCAAAGTTTTGAAAGACAACTGTGTCTCAGTGCAAAAACTAAGGCTGATTCTATTAGCTAGTGTTCTATGAAAAAATGCGTGTTTATTTTGTACTTTAAATTGCAGACCTAAAGTAGGGTAACTTCTGAAGGTATAGATGGACAGGTGTCTCTGTCACTGATTCTGTGGAAACAAAGATTTTCAGTTTCAGGAGCTGTTACAGACTAATACCAGAGCCATGGAACCTGGAAAGTGTTAATGGTGGTGGTTTTTGTATGGATTGAGCTCTCAGCTGGGATAAGAGGCTAGGTGCCTGGCAGATTATTTCCATTGGACCAGGGAGGTGGTAATTAAGTTGATTATTTTGAACTACATGATTAAGACAGAAGTAAACTTGATCAAGTTAACTTTAACTTAGTACATTTTTTTAGTTTAGTCCTAAGACTCCACTGATTTGTTCCACCTGACTTCTTGGTTTTCAGGCTGTGCTGATTGTTAGTGAAACTAACAAAAATTAAATGACTTAAGATGCTAATGTAGTGGGTAACTTACTGGTGGTCCCTCAGTAGTTAACTTAAGCCATTCGTTTAAGGCTTTAGCTGAAGAAAAGTCAGCAGAGCTGAGCCTTAAGATCAGACTAGGTTAAGAACTTGTTTTAGTTTGTTAATCAAGTGCTAGAAGTTACATTCAAATCTAGAATAACTGGAAGACACAGTAACTTTATCTCTAGTTAAAAAGTGAACTGAATGTGTTAGTTTAATTTTAGGGAATTGATTGTAGTATATAATTACTTCGGGTTGCCCAGTCCTTCGTGCAGTATTTCACTGGTTACTACTCAATGTGAACTTGGTACTTTCTCTGTTCTTTGCATTTTTCCAGAGGTTAACAGGGCAAGAAACCGACAATCTTGAGACATTGAAAAGTCTGGCTTTAGAGGAATCCAAAGAAGAAAATGAAGAATTTAACCCTGGAGATGATGCAGACAGTACTTCTGAAGAAGGGCCATTACAAGTATCATGTGGCTTAAGGGAGAGTATATCAGATGATACTTCAGGTGAAGCAAAGTACTGACAGCTGGAGTGATGACCTTAAATAGGCTTGTGTATATGCCTTCTTTTAACTGCAGTCTTCCTCTTGAGAGGATATACTAAAACTTTTCAGGTATAGAAGCTTGTGGGAGCATTACAGATCATGGTTTTTAACTGGAATTATGTAGCGGTGAGTGTTTGAATACTGCTTGTACAGCTTGTTACAGGCTGCAGTTAATTGCTTGTTTAAAGTCTGAATACTGTGTATTTTGAACTGTTGTGTAAATACCATTTGGTCTGACATGTGAAAACTGATAAATAAATCTTTACCGTAATAAAACAGCCTGTTCATTGAGTGGGGAATGGCTAATTCAGAAGTCTGATGTGGCTACTGTAAATGAAAGTTTCCTGACTTTGGGGGGAGTGCCTGGGTGGAATTGTGAAGAACAGAATTGTTTTGGGGGGATAGGAGAAAGGAAAAGCAAAACATAAAAATAAATTGTGCTGTGGGTGAGACTTCAAAAAATCTGAAAAATGGGTAGTAAAACTCAAAAAGATCCTAAGGTTTAATTAGATTTACTTCATAAAACACTACTTCTGCCTTTTAAAGGAGCTTTTTTTTAAGATGTGTGAGAGCTTAAGTGGAAAGTATTAGTCTTCTGGAACTACTTTTGCTTTTTTTATTTATAGAATAGTTCAGTTGTAAGGAACCTACAACTACCATTGAGGCCAACTGCATGACTGCTTCAGACCTAGCCAAAAGTGCAAGCATATTACTGAGGGCATTATTCAAACCTCTTTTGAATGCTGCCAGGCATCAGCCACCTTTTTAGGAAGCATTTTCCAATGTTTGACCAACCTCATGGTAAATAATCTATTCTAACATCCATTGTGAACCTACCCTGGTGCAGCCTTGTGCTCTGCCCCAGGCACAGAACCCAGCGGTTACCTTTGATCTTTGTGCTGTAGCTCTCCAAGGTATTGAGATCCCTCTGAAAGGCCTCTTGGCCCTCTACAAAAAGATGAGGTGGGATGTTCTTGCTGTTTTTCGGCAGCTGTGCTGAAAGCTAGATGGAGACAAAGCAGCCTGCACTTCAGAGCTGCTCTGAGAGGAAACTCAGTGTCTGTTTTCAAAGTATTGTTGCGGTATTTACCAAGGCATGAGGCAATATGTTTACTGGTGAGTGTTTACAAGGAAATAAGGCACACTTTTAAACTTTTGATCTGGTATCCATATGGAAAAAGCTTGCAGTTGCTTGTGCTGAGGTGGAAAGGAGGATAAATTGAAGGCAGGTTTTCTTGTCCTGAGTGAACTTTGAGCAGTTCTGCAAATAACGGAGGCTTCCCTGGACAGGCTTTAGAAGATGGTGGCTACTGCAATACCTTGTGAAGAGCTTAATGTCAGATGAGTTACAGGGGGCTGAAATAATCAGGGATTGGGGTTTATGGATTTCTATTAGGCCCTGCCAAAGTGGGTGCTTCAGGGTGTGTGTAAACACCTGTGGAGCTATCAGATGGGTTTCTGTAGATTCCTTTAGCATGTTGTTCAGTCCGTGTGGGTGTCACCTGGTAGATGTTTCACAATAGATTTCAGTGGGAATGTCAGAACCATTATAGGAAGCTGCCTGGCTTCCATTTAATCTGGCATCTGGTAAAGCATCATGTTTTCCTGGAAATGTAAAAAGAAAATTACACCTTCCAGTTGTGCTCTGGAGGACTAAACATAATCCTTTCCATCACAGCGCAGAAACAGTGGTATTTCCTTTAACTTCCACTAACACTCTGTTTAACAAAAAATGATAAAAATACTATTTTGTAGAATAACCCTGATTTTCTGCTCAAGAGAAACGGTTAATACATTCAAGTGACTTTATTGCTTAGATTCAGTAGTAGTAAGTGAAGAAACACAAAACTTCATTTGTTGGAATAGTCCTTTTAGGCAGTGCAGTTTAGTTTATTTGTATCTTATAGCTGTTCTTCAGAGGTGGCTTTGTTTTTCAACAGCTGGAGTTATTTCACATTTTCTCAAAGCTGTAGAAAGCTATAAAGCTCTCCTGTGTAATTTTTTGGCCAGTCAGACCAATCCAACCAAGGCAATGTTTACAGCTTCTGCAGCTTTTTTGCTTTGCTAACTGCTGCAGTACAGGTGTTACTGTTAGAACAAAGGACTGTCAGAACATAAATCCAGAATTTGCATGCATCATCTCGATCTGGCTCTGGTTTCTTATTTCCATTAAGATGGTCACGAAGAATGTTTATTGGTTTTAAATTGTGAGCTTTCTTGATTCTTTGTATTTAAATAAGAAAGGCAAGACAGTCCCCTGGGTACCTTTCCTTCTGTTGAAATAGACTGTGTGCAAAGTAAATCTTGCATGTCCTTCATGTATTCTGCCTATATTGCAGCATTTGGCCTGAAATGTAACACAAGATCTTATTTCAAAAGCACATGGGTCAGTTAGTAATAGAGTACGCTTGCACTGCAAGCCTCTAAAGCAAAGCTGTTCTGGTGTTACTAGCTTCACGTCATGATCAGAGAAGTTTGATGCAGAAACTCGTGTAAAAGCATGCTGCAGGAGAAGACCAGCTTTCAGATGAGTGGTGCTACGGGAACTGAACCCACACATGTTCTTTATCCATCACAGATGCACTGGGCCTCGATCAAGTCATATCTCCCTGTTATATCAGAAATACTGGTATATAAAAACACTGTCGGGAGCTTAGTGCTGCTGCAACGCATCGCTGTCTAAAATGTTCTAAAATGGTTGGGTTTTAATTATTGACTTGAAAATTCCTCAGGATTTTTTAAACATGGAGGAGAATTGTCTTATGTAGTAAGTATAAAAACTTTGTATGCATGAGTGAAAGATCTGTCAAGGGTGTAGAAATTATATAAGGGTTTATAACTAGTTCCATTACAAACTTCTGACCTTTTTATTTCTGGTGAAATATGAAGGGAAACTCATGTAACATTGAAACACAGCTGTGTAACCGCTGAAAATCAACTTCACTAAAAACAAATTTCATATTCGGCTAAATTACAAATAACATTGTCTGAGTTCTGGAGCCTAACTGGAGAATGTGATTTTTCCAAGAAGTCGTAGATGCTTTTGTACAGCAACCTGACCGGCGTGCTGACCCCTCTTCATGGTAGAGGCTATGGCCACGATTTTGTCTTTCACTGGAGGATCTGAGGCTTCCCGTATGTGGGATGCATCTGCTGGGTCCTGGCACTTCTCCATAAAAAGATGTGCTTGTCCTGAGGATGGAATTTCAGGTATGTAAGACTGAAGCGCTGGGAGTCAGGACGTTTTCAGATTTCAGATGTTTCAAGAAGAAACAGCTGTGCAGGGACTAGCAGAGGCAAGCAAACATGGGGCTGGGGGAGGTTTGTGTGAGGAAGAACACTTTAATTGAGGACAGGTTTAGCAAAAACAACAATTAGAGTGTAAATGCCCATTGTATTTAAGACAATGCACAGAGAAGTGAATTAGACCGTAATAACTGCTTGGCTGGGCAACTGAAATTCTTGATGTTTGGCATTGTATTGCTTACCTGAGTGCCTGCAGCGTTGACATGTGTTGCAGCCTTTCCACAAATAACTGAGCTGACCATTGATTTTTGTTTATTTATTTATTTTGCAAGAAAGTACACTGCATATTCATTTACTTTTCCTTAGGGGCCATCAAAGATTGTTTTCGTTTCAGAACTGGGTTTGAGATTTTGAGCAGAAGGTTTGAAAATCTGCCAAACCCATGTGCTACTAGTGCTCTGTTCTTGTGACTGAATTGCATTGTTATCAGCTTCTAATTCAGAACATGTTTGTGTACTGTTCATGTATTTTTTCCATTCACATAATAACAGTAGTTCAGCAAATAAGGATGTTCTGACAACCTTATTTACCATTTCTTGTGGTCAATCATGTTCAGGGTTGATACCTTGGGTACAATGATACCTCTGTGGTACCCTCAGGGGCATCTGAGCTACTTGAAGGCAGTGGATCCTATCATCAGGTACGATTGCACATCAGGGGTCCATATATAGCAGCATGGTGGGGTTGTGAAAACCACAGTAGTTCATAGTGTGAAGGACGAAATAGCACAAATAAGCCACCAACAAAAATGTCAGGCAAACCCATTTTCCTGAGTACACTTTTCCTGGCAAGCTTTTCAGACTCCACCATTGCTGAGTTATTTTGGTACAGCAACTCTTTCCTAACCTACTTTTCTGGGGTGGCCAGGACCTTTAAATTTGTTAGTCAACCAGCTGCAGCCCTAAGAAAGAGTTTTTGTAATTACTGCTTGCCAGCTCTTTCTTTGCTAGTTGGGAAGTGTCTGTCTTGTTAACATTCACCTCTCTGCATTTGGGCTTTTTTCACTGGAAAGAGGAGAGCTCTTGCATTAATGCCTTAGGAAAAGGCAACATTGTGAGCTCTGGGAGCTTAAGAACACAGAAGTTATGAGGCAAATGTAAGGGTTTGTTCTTTTTTATTTGCCTTCATGTTTTGGAAGGTTTAAGGCTCACTTTTTCAGGAGTTTGTAGCACTGAGGTGAGAAACTTCTGGGATTTGTTTGGTTTTGTTTGCAGTGTGTTTTTTTTTTTTTTTCCATATGTTGTCATGAATCATGTCAGGATATGATTCTGATTTATTTACCTTTTTCCTAAAACAGTGCTAGTACTCAACGTGAAATTTAGCATTTATACATCTGTGTGCCAGATTAAACAGTGACAACTGTCAGGTACCACAACAGGAACTAAACACTTCCACTTAAATTTTTGTGAATTTCCACATTGGTTTTGAGAGCACAATTTGCTCCTGCCAGTTTTGTGTGAGCTGTGTGTGTTTATATATATGTGTTTTTTTTAATGGTTAGAAGGGTGTAGTGGATCAGCTTTACATTAATAAACTCACTTCGAAATGAAGAAAAAGTAGGTCAAACATTATAAGCTCTGTTTGACTTAGTACCTGTATATATGAGTAACCCTATGCTCTCTACAGCTTTGGCTCTTTGTTCTACAGGCAGTCCTGTGTGGAGAAGGAACATTGAGAGGACACAGTCTTCACCTTGCTTCCAAAGTACCATTTCAGTTTAAAACTTGCTTTTTTTAATGTGCTTTGCTTCACCTCAGAGGTACAACTAAGCAGTCACTTTCACTATTGTTTCATCTCTCTATTTTCCCTACCTTTCTGGTTTGTCTCTCTTTCATTTTCTAAAACAGTTTGCCGCTTACCTTCCCATGGCCAGCAGAAAAATGAAAGTGCACCACTTGTGCATACTAAAGCATAAGCCAGTATTGCACCATTTCTCCCACTGCTCAAGAAGGTGCAGTTCTGTCTGCCCTCATACAGGGATCTTTGCTATGTGTATCGTTCACTTGCTCTAATTTTTATTGTTTTGTCAGATCTTAATGTTCTTCCGAGTCTTAACATTGATATGTTATAAAACAAAGTTCCTACATTGTAGGAAGTCTAGCGGTTGACTTTGTATGATGTAGCTACCCTTTTTTGTATTATAAAATTCTGGGGTTATCAGGCTTGAAAAGAAAAGACAAGTATTCCTTACAGGCCTTTTCCTTTAATATAAGACAAAAACTTTGGGTTTACCCCAAATCCAGTTCCAAGTAGTTAGTTAGTACTGAGGATTGAAAGTGATCTCCACGATAGTTTGATGGTTACATGAGCTTTACAATGGAGAGGCTGCTGGTAGAATGAGGGACTATACATATGGAATAATGTGCTTAGTACTTAAAAAATAATCTTTATTATAACTTAAATGTGATAGGAAATAAGGTGAGTACAAATGCCACAAAACTAAAGGCAAAAAAAAAAAAAAAAGTCAGTACAAAAGAACACCTTGGAAGAATTCAGCTGATGGGACAAGTGTGATACAAAACCCAGAACATGGTTGTTTCACCTTCTGTATAAAGAGTCTCTATCCCTCAGTAAACAAGTAAGCATTTTGAACTGTACAAAATGTACTTTTTTAATTAAAGGAAGAATATATATATTTATAAATATACAGATATGTACATTGTTGTAACATTCACAGTTAAAAAAAAAAAAAAAAAAAAAAAACAAAAACCAACAACAAAACCCAAAACAAACTCTGCCTGCCAATGTGTTTGGCGCACAAGGCTTCCTTTTGATGTGAATTGTTTGCAATCTTTTCTATGTAGTCTATGCAAATTTGGATACTTTAATTGACATCTAAATAGCATTTCATGCATAATGAACACAGTACAGGAACACTCTTCTGTTAAATCCTATTTACCTCCTCTGTTATCTTAAGGCTTATAATCAACAGCTTGAAGCACTGTCTTTCTTTCTTGCAGTGAAGGGAGCAAATGCATTCAGTTCACACTGTTTATTACTGCTTCCAAGGTCCACTTTAGTTTGTTCCAGTTCTTTATATTGAAATCGCTCTATAGAAGCTATCCTCTGCTAATTAGAGTGTATGAAATCCAATCCTGCTTGCAACTTGCAGGACAGAATGGCTGTGGGGACTTGTGCAATTAGCTGTACTCACTACTTCTTGGAAATAAATAAATGCACTTTACCTTTTCATTTAGTTTTTCAAAACCTACGTGGTTGTTTGATCCCCCTCACAAATCTCTGGATTAATAATGGTTCGTTGCTGGAGGGCGAGAGAAAGGAAATAAAAGACCAGTAGGGGCATTTAGAATGAGTCACTAAAGTGACACCTTCAGGGGTTTACATCACACTGTTTCTGAAGGCAAAACTTAAAAAAAAACTTGCTCTATATTTCAGGACTGAGACAGCAAAGTGGCGTTGTAGGCCACTGGAGTGTTGCTGGGGACACTGTGAGGCAGGATGTGCTTGGCTCGGAGTTGCAGAGAAAGCTGCTTTGTAGTTCTGCTCAGGTAGCCTCCTACTAGTCCATTTCAGATATACATCACGTCTCAAGCTTTCACAACAACTTCAAGAAAGTAAATATAATACCTGGTAAAATATATGAAGATGCCAGATTCTAAAAACCCACAGAAGTTTGCTGAATAACTGCAATTACATTACTACAAATCAGTCAAGAAAGTATGGTTCCTCAGCATCCAACTGTTCCATCATAAGCTGCGAAGAGGAGCCACTAGGAACTCTTCAGCTGGATTTTAGATTTTGCTTTTCCTCAAAGATGTGAATTGCTACATTTTGGGACATTCTCACAGAGTTCTTCAAAGTATTCCTTCTACTTCACATGCTAAATTACTTCACAACTGTTAAGCTCAGGCAGATTCTTTTTCCGCCTAAAAACCTGTGGCAGCTTCAGTTCCACGTCGACTTCCAACTTTGACAAATTCCCGGGGGAATTTGTCCAGCTGTTCGTATGCCAGTCTCCCATCTTCACCTGAACACAAAACGTTAAAGCATAATAGCATGCTGTATCATTGCCATACAACATTTAAACTACTGGATTCTCTCCTGTTAGAATATACTGACTGCTTTCCCTTCTTAAAATTTGTTATATTGTCGAAGGCAACTTCAGAAATTAATTGGAAAAATTAAGTGTGATTCTCAAGGTGTTACTTAAGGGTTACTTGGAAAAAATAATGTTCAAATTACTCCTTAATTTGCTCTTCTCATTTGCTGATTTTATTCAGAGCAAAACAGAAGCAGCTGTCGCTTGTATGATTAGATGGCAGTATCTGTAAACTTGTCTTACTAAATGACCTACAGTGCTCAGCTGCAGCTGCAATGTGCTTGAGGCGGATGTTGTTTATCTGCTTCTAATTTAGACAATATAAAGTTTATCCACTTCTCGCTTCCTGGCACTTTAAAGAAGCGGCTCTAACCACATCTCCATATGAGACGTGGGACACAGATGCTGCTCTTCTACATCAGCACAGCATTTCTGGGTTAGCAATCGCTGCATCACTGCTGCTTGTGGAACTAACAGGGCATCCAACACAATCACAGTACCTATGTGATCTCCAGGATGAATGTGAAAGGAGGCTGTGGTATACCTCAGGGAGACATCAGTTAGGATATAAGGAGGTATAAAAACAGGCCAGTCACTCTCTTTCCTTGTACAGTTTTCCATAATAAATGTGTTGAATGGAATATTTAATCTTGTTTTTCAAATTAACTATGAAGTATTTCTTTTGTCAACTTCTCCTTTGCTATTTTTCCTTTTCTACTTCTTCCTCCAGAGTCAGCTCAATTTCTTTCATTTTGCTTCATTTTCATGATTTCCAGAATGAACAATTTATAAGAACATATATTTTAAACTTGTTTAAGTTTCTAGGTAACACATTTTTTCATTTTAGAATCTCGCACTTGTGTCTTGCAGGCATCTTACATGCTGCTCAGTCAAAAAAGAAAATGAAGTACTGCTCTAAAGCAGGCAACTCACCAAGTGAGAGCAGGGTTTCAGATGCAACTTTCCTGATGTCTTCATTGTCAGACTGGCAGAGCGTGACCAGCATTTTAATACTCTCAGTAGCCTGGAAATTGGAAAGAGAACCATATTAACACTGCATATTACACTGTGTTTTAATTTAAGAATGTTGTGTAGGATTGTTTATACCTCTGCGTTTCCTTTCCCACTCTCTATGCATATGCAAATGCCATCTTGCATCCTTGGGCTCATCTTAAAAAGGTTCGCCAGACACTGGTACAGACCAAACTTCATGATAGCATCCCCACCCCCCTGCTTTCTCCCTCTTCATGTAGGATGAGGTCTCTTGCTCCACCAACTTTAGCCAGGAAATTGTGTAGGGTAAGCTGCTGGAGCACCAAGCTCTGCGTGTTCACCTTTTTTCCAGCACCAACAGGGGAACCTCCATGTTTCAAGCCTCATGCCTAGAGGATGTCCTTGTTGGGAACACGGGGAATGCAGTTTTTAGGGGTTCCCCTGAGGATGGGCATCTAGGAGAAGGCATATTTTCTACTGTCAGTGCAAACTAAATTTTCTACCCTATGCTCTATAACCGTAAGTATCACTGAGCAGCCACATCTGACACTTCTGGCTGGGTGAGAGGCTATGGAACAAGGCCATAAATGTGCCAAGGTACGAGCATGGCAGTGGAAAGAATGGGAGAGAGGCAACAAGGGGATGTTTCACACTGAGCATGGCAAGCCTGGAGGTCTGAAAAGCCTGTTCTCACCAGCGTAACTGTGTCTATAGCAACATTTTGGCCGGCCAGCCAAGTCATTTGAGTATTTCTGTAGGCTCCTCACTGGCACTAGTGCTGACCAATGTTTCCACATTTTTGCCATTTCTCTGTTCTTTGGGGAAGAAAGCAAGGAAGCCATTTTGCCACTTCTCTGTTCTGCTCTGTGACAAAAATGTTAGGCCTTCAGAGAGTGCATCTGTCACGGTGTCTCTAGACATGATATTTAATATGACAGGAATAGTGCTGAGTGAAAGGGAAGGCCAGGTGGCATGCCATGTGGAAGAAGCTCTGAGCTACGGTCAGTGTCTGTGTTGATCCAAGGGCCATGGATGGGTTCTGCAATGCTCCCAATCAAGACTTATCTACCACAGCCCTTAGATCTCATCAACCTGTATTGAACCTAGATACCTGTGCTTGACTAAAGGCAAGTCTGCACTGACTGCATAGTGGTGACTGCACCTTTATACTGAAGTTAATGATGGAGCCAAGCAACACAGAGCGTGCTGTGGTCTGCAAAACCCCTTGGAGATGCAGGCTGGCACCTTGCATGCTCACTCTGATTTCCGTGCTGAGGATGAGACTGCAATTGGGTTAGCTCATCTACATGGGTGGTAGGCACCCATCAGCTGTAGCCTTCACAGGTAGTAATATCTTCTAGGAAGGCTTCACCTTTTTTTTTTTTTTTTTTTTTATGAAGATCCCAGAAGATGGAGGTCTGTTCCCTGAGCAGTATTTTTCCCAGTAATTGCAAATAAAAATAAATAAATAAATTCTCACTGTTCAAGATGCACTGAGACACACTGCTCAAGTTTTATTTCTGGTTCCCATTTCCACCTCTACTCTTAGTCTGCCTTCTCCTGAGAGATCAAAAAGCACCACTGCACCCTGTATGCATCAGAGATGCAATGCTCCTTATCCTCGCCTCTGAGAGACTCCTGATAGCATCTTGCTCAAGAAAAATAGTTTTTCACATATGCTCAATATCAGATTATATATTGGACAGTATCAGTTCTGGCAGTTGCTATTGCAATTTCTATTTTGTTGTTTGCACCTCTCAGTTGTCCTTTTGTTAAAGCAACACCAAGTGCCACAACCGAATCCCTTGTCTCTTACCTTGAGGTATCTTAGAGCCAGGCAAGCTGCCTTCTGCAGCTGGAGGTTGGGCTGGGTTAGGGCTTCACAGTAATAAATCAAGGCCTGGAAACAGATAAAGAAGAGTAACCATGAAAATGTGGCTGTGTGGGGCAGCAGTCTGGAGGCATTGCTACCCTGATGGACAGAGAGGGCTGGCTGCCCTTCTTCTGACAGTGTGCACGTGGGACCAAGACACAGCCCTGGTTGCAGGCAAGGTGATGGGTAACTCCCTACAGGGGCTCCAGGCCAGGCCACTCATTATGGCTCCTTGGGAGTGTGTTGTCTTGGGCCAGTTTTTGATGAGTAAACATTCACATCCATGAGAAGCACAGTCTGGCACCCCTGAGGGCCTTTCTACCATGAGTCGGTAAAGAGCAAGTGGGACCTGAGGTCTGAACAGCCCAGGAGCTGACCCTTGAGTTGGTCTTTCTAATGTAGGGGTAGTGAAGAAAAGGCTGAGATGGGACTCAGCCCAAGGGACTGAAAGAATCTATTACAAGGTTGGAAAGAGCTGCTAGACCACTATACTCCTTGACCCTAAAAATTACTAACTTGCTGAGCAAAAAAAAAAGCATGAGCAGCTGAACTTGTTGGCAGCTGGGTGCATAATGCCTTCATACAAGGCACTTTGTGGTCTTTCCCATAGGCTGTGAACCAGCTATCAGCTACATACATCTGTTCCAGGAAAAGGTTGTTTTTCCCCGAGATGCTGCCTCCATGAACATGGAAGTTGGAAGGATGGCATGAGATATCAATAGGCTGCAAAAATGGAAAATGAAGTAGGAAGGCAAGAAAAATTGGACTGGAGTGACAGAGAAGAGCAGCAAAGGGTGAGCTCCCTTTTTCTCTTCCCTGTGTCTTCCTTCTGCCACCTTTCCTCCTCCAACTGCCCTCTCTGTCACTTTCTCCTTACAAGAAGATAGTAGAGAAAGGTCTGCCACGAACAGGTAGAAATCAACCCCTAATTCCTTCTTATGCCTCTTCTCCCATCTCTTTAATTTCCGTGTTTAACCTGGCCCTGCTTGTTGCCTTCAGCATCTGTGCTAGACTCTAGTCTTAGGTGGAAGATCCCATAGATGCCAGACTCCTTTGGGAAAAAAAAAAACAAAAACAAAAACAAAAACAACCCTGAAACCTATGTCCTTGTGCATTGATGATGCTGGAGTCTTGCCATGAAGCCAAGTCTGAGACAGGACAGCAGAAATGTTGGAGTGTGGAAGACAGATGGAGACTGCAGCATTTGCTAAGTATGTGCACAATTTTGGTTTGGTACCTGTTTAGTATAATGACAGGTAGAAGCAGACTGACATAATGACAGAAATAAACCTGCCTATTTGCAGAAGAATTAGGTGGGAAATCCCTCTGGATCAGTTTAAATCACGCTTGGAGCAATTATTTTATATATGTAGGCATTTGAGACACACGAGGAGAAAAAAAAATCATGATTATACTGGTCCCTTGTGTGATCGGTGATTTTCTGCCACTTACCTTCTCCCTGAAGTGCTTGTTTTCTGCAGTAGCTGTCAGAAGTGACGCCACAGTCTCACTGACTTCATTTTTATTTTCATTGAGAAGTAAAGCCAAAGCTCTCAGAACTTCTTGCTGTGGTGGGAGGTTATTGGAATTTATTTTGGCCACGTTTTGATGCAGTTTTCCATCTTTCACAGACTGCAGCATCTGAACCACAGAGGCTAGAAGTGCAAGAGGAAGGTCTTTGTTACTATTTTTATCCTTTCAGTATTTCAGACTGTTCCTTTCCCCACCATAAATCCTCAGTTTTTACTACACACACAAAATACAGATGAAAAATCCTCATGTGAGCATTGCAGCATTGTGGTGTGTCTGCACAGGGAACTGTCTGGGCTTTAGTTTAGGATGGTTTCTCTGACATTCTTAAAGGAGGGTATGAATAGGTGGGCTAGATGCAATGCTATGGCACTTAAATCCTCACCAGAACATGGGAAACCCAATATCCTAGCTAATGTATTGACTTCCAGGGCATCTTTGTGAGAGTTTTTCCTAGGAGACTGATGTCTCCCATCAAAAGCCAAGGCTAATGTGTTTCAGGAGTGAGCTGAAGTGCCTTTTTCCTTCCAGGCTTTTGAGAAAAAGCTCTCCAGTGTGCCCAAATAAAAGGGAAAACTAGGCAAGGTTCCTCAAACTGCCTCTCAACTTGAAAAGAGGAACACCTGGCTTGCCAGGAATTACAGTCTACACTTCCTTGCCCCCTTTCGTCTCTCTTTTCTAAAATCACCCTCAGGCCTGAACTGTTTTGTGCTGAGCACAGAAGGATGTCAACGTATTTATTCCCTGCTAGACGCTGTATTTTGTATACCCTACCTTCTTTCGCAAGCTGCAGCAAGTAGCTTCCGAGATCATTAACACTGTGGCTTGCAAAGTAGTTGTAATACTGAAAGACGGTGATGATCTCCGAGGACATGGTGGAGTAGAGGACGGGCTCCGTCCGGTCCAGGATCTGAGATACCAGGATGCGGAAAACTGCAGGCAGCCAGGGACAAAAGGACGGGTTAGTGAGAACAAAGCTGCTGGCATTCTTGCCTGAGTGTGTGGCATACAGAAAGCTAGCCTCAGACACTGTCCTGGAGAGCAGCAGGGCAGGAATCACTGCCCTGGATGAGCACATGCCCACCTCTGAGCAAGTTACCCCTGTTCCAGCCTAGGGAGAGCTGGTCAACATAGCTGGAGCTTGAGATGTGATACATACCACCCCAAACAGCAACCTATCATCAGGTAGACATACTTGAATGCGTATAAATTTCATCCTAGTGAAATGTAATGGGGCATGGACAAAAATAGGATTAAGTGAGAGGATACCTATGTCATGGTATCACTTACAAATCTGTATTTGGGAATATGCTTTCCTATTACCTGATAAACCTTAAAATGATGTTTTCACCCTTTTCTCCTATTCTGATCTGATTATTTCAGGCCTAAACTGTTTCAAGAGTCTTTGCATTGATTTTCAAATGAGATCTTGGAGCCATGCCCAAACAGACCTCAAGGGGTTGGAAAAGAAAGCACTGACAGCTGAGTAAAGCCCAGTACAGAACTGTTCTCCATTTTGGTGACAGATAACTTTTTTTTTTTTTTTTTTTTTTTTCCCAGCAGGTGGTACCTGTTTCTGCAAGCCCTGGACATTCCTCATTCACAGTGGTGGCAAAATTAATATCCAGCTGCTTCATCATCTTGTCTGCAGATGTGTGATACACTCCTGAAGGACCAGTACATTTCATCCAGAAAGCCAGCAGCGACAGCTTCTTGTGGAACTCTGGGATTGCTGCAGGAGAAAACAAAATGAACCATGAAACACAGCTGTGCTGGGAGCACTGTCATCCTAAATAGAAAAGGTGATAGGAGTGGAGGAAATCCACCCCATCCCACTGGTAGATCACCTTGTGTCTTTACCTTCACAGAGAGTGGTCACATGCTGACCCCAAGTTTGTAATGCATTGTCTCCTTTTCCCACAAGAATATGTGAGAAAATGTGCTCCTGATCTAGTTCTGGGCACTGATGTCTCATCCTTTTAAATACCGTGAAATATGAGGGGAAATACTAGGGAATAAAAATGGTCTGCATGAGGCTGGCCCTTGTCCCAGCGTTGCTCTATGGCCTTGGGTAAGTCACTCAATTTTACCTTAATTTTCTGATGAAGTAAATACACCGTGGTATATTTACCCACCCTGCCAGAGTGCTTATGAGGGTGAATAACTAAGTGTTTGCCAGACTCTTCCAAGGTATTAAAATAAATGCAAGAACAACAAAAATATCTAAATAGTTCTCCACAGAGATGGCTAAAAATAGTCTTTGGGATAAACCGTTTGAGGAATTGTATTATGACTTTGATGGAACAAGGCAGATCCAATCTTTCCTCAGGAAAGAGAGGTGAAGGTCAAATTTGGCTCTACAGAGGTGGCAGCATCCCCACCCCACTGCAGCAATTACCCCTGCATATCAAGCAGGATGTTTATTTCTGGATAGCAGTGCTTAAGACAGAGTAAGATCAACTTTGGTGACTGCTGCTTCTGTTTGTAGCTGTGAGATGTCCCTTGCTGTGGTGGCATTTCCTACAGTCACAGCAAGCTCTGTGCAGCGATTATTTCCGCAGGCACACATGCCCAAACAAAGCCTTTCCAGAGGAAATCCCGACTTGTCTCTTACCGTCGGTAAGGGAGGTGATGTTTCCCAAGTTCTCAGTGCTGATCTCTGCAATGTTCTCCATCACAAGGATCTGCCTAGACAGCTTATCCAGGAGGTCTCTTGCCACAAATGGTGTTTTGCTGGAGAACACAATTTGCTGATGGAGACAAGTGGGAAAGGAAGAACAGGAGTCATTGAAACCTCAGAACAAAACCTCCAAAACACCTGCTACCTGAAGAAGTGCAAAGGCAAACTCATTGCCTGGATTAATAGGATCTCCTTAATCTCAAACATTTCTGATTTCTGTGGTATTTTATGGTCCTGGTTGATGTGCACTGTCACTTCTACTTTAAACATCTGTGTCCAGATCCAGACATCTGAGTACCCATTTGCATAATTTCTGATTTATACACTCTGGTAAGCTAAGGGAATCTGTCATCATAAAGCTTAAAGCCGGAAAGAATTATTAGTCTGATTTTCACACAGCATAGGCCATGGACTTCCAGGACATACCTGCCTGGAGGCAAGCCACAGGTTGCTCTTTCTCTGTTCTGTTTCAGCTCCGATCACCTACCCTGCTGCCTGCATTTGCTTGGTGTTTTCCCCTGGGCTTGGTATTTTCTCCCTGCTGCTGACACCTGCATTTTCTTCAGCAGTCCATTTCAGTATCATTCATACAGAATCTGGACAAAGCTCAAGCCTGCCTCCCCCAGCTGCATATTTACAGCATGCTCTTGTATTTAAGCCAAAACCGCCCTTTTTCTCATTCTTGTGGGTCAGCAGAGTGTCCAGCTCAGCAGTAAGGGTACTGGAATCAGGATTGCTCTGTGTTGCTTCAGTGGGCTTTTTGGGGGAAAACAAAAACAAAAACAAAAACAAAAAAACTAATTATATCTAAGGTTGAAGAGTCAAATAATTGTAAAGAGAAGTTGTGATACATTTTGATTCAGCAACAAAACCCTGATGCCCACACTTGCTAGAGTGTCTTGCTGGAGGTTTAAGATCACATTGTGCTTAGGTTCTGAAAAACCCTGCTAAAAGGCTGTGCTAGTTAGTCTCGAGTATGAATGGATGATTTTGATCTCCCAGAGGCACTGCTATGTGCTGCCTTTGCTGTGGTGTGGACTTTGCGTGCAGATGATTTAGAGCAGATTCTTCTCCCCCTCATGCTGCAGAAATGGTTTTGCTTTTGAGTGCTGCAGCACTGCCCTGGGCTGGGTCAGCCAGGGGGGGCACAGGCTCCTCCTTTACTACTGAAAACCTGAGATACCTGAACTGGGGAGCAACCTCCTGGCCAGGAGCATCCCCTGGTGAAGCCAGCAGAGGTTCCTTGCCCAGAGCAGTGCCTGCCCCTGCCTTCTGCTGATCTGCACCAGCAGCACCTGCTGTGTGCCCCGTGGTTTGCTTATCAGCTCTGCTCCAAGCTCTGAGCCCGGGACTGAAACAACAGGAGCTGTTGTGGTACCTGGATGAGCTGCGTGCAATACTGCAGGTGCTTAACTATGGTGATGTCGAGGCTGTCGTTCCCCGTGGTGAGTGGCAGAGGGCTGCCGGCAACGCTGGTGCCGACACCTGTGTCCTCGGTGAGGGCTTCGCTGAGGTGGCCCCTGGCTTCGGGGTGCTCCGGCCTGTAACTGCGGAGGGAGGAGGAGGTCAGTGGGGGCCGGCGGCTGCCGCGGCAGACAGACACAGGCTCACGCAGCAAAACGGGCAACGAGCACAGGAGAAGAGCCGAAAGCAGCGCGCTGGGACCACACAGCCCTCGGAAAGCCAGAAACCTGGTGCTGAAGACATCATGTCACACGTGAGCAGTGGTGCCCGGGTGCAGAGCCAGGTGGGGACAGGTCGCTTCGGCGGTGCTCCTGGCTCGTTTGCCTTGAGCAATGCCAAGTGAGGCTCTTTAACCTGCGGCTGCTGTCGCACGTTGGTGCAGAGCCCAGGAGAAAACACCCTTCTGCTGATAAATCATCTCCCCCGCTGGCCAGGATGAAGCAGCATTACAGCTCGTGCCACCTCAAGCACTGAGCTGCTGAGAGCGGATCGAGGCTATTGGCACCTCCCGGTGCCAAATTTAGGACTCATTGCAAAAAGAAAGGAAAACCACTGCTGGAGTAAGAGACATGATGTTTTCATAGGCCGTTTTAGGCACACTGTGTACAGCTTAGTTTGCCAGTAGTTTCTGTAAGAAGGTCAAGCTATTCTCACTGTGTTTTAAATCATTATTTCCAACTTTGTCGTGTACAAATGATCCTCCCTGTGTTTAAATGCAAAGCCCAAGGTCAGTCCCCAGACTGCAAGCGTGCTTGGCTGCAAGTTCAGAAGTGTCAGCACTTGTGATCTTTGCACTGAGTCACACACGCATCTAAAAATGGAAGCAGGAATCCACGCTTTCTGGGGATCAGCCCGAGGGGAAAAAAATGGGATTTTAACTTCTACTTTAAGATAAAGATTTTAGTTAGCTTCCAAGTCAGCTTATCAGTAACTTAAATTTCCTCTGCTTAAGTTGAACTTAGGCTGAAGCGCCTGGTTAAAGCCAGATCTTAAATCCATGCAGACTGAACTGAGCTCAGAGTGCCAGTGTAGCAAGCAGCATGATTTTCCAAGTTTTTCTTCCCACCAAGTCTTAGTCTGGAGGGAGACAGCACAGTGAGATGGATGGGAACCGAACGGTCATTGCTTGTTTGTGCTCAAAACTGTTTTGAATAGGCCATGATAAGATGTGAGAAGTATCACTCCCTTGTTAGAAAGCATGGGATTTTAGGCAACCAAGTTAGAATTTTCCTTTTTTTCCATGTCTAGTGCCACACATGTGCCTGTTGGGCTTCGTGTCAGTGCCGAGGATGCAAACATGCTTTTAGGATTTAATGATTGAAACACAGCATCTTACAGTCACACAACAATGGCAAACCACGACACAAAACAATACAGCTTTTTTTTTTTTTTTTTTTTTTTTTTTTTTTTTTTTTTTTTTTCTTTTTCCCTCAGAAAGACCAGAAGTGATGAAAGAAGGGCAGGTAACACGCAGGGCCATGGACAGAGTACCAGTCATCACTCTTACATTCCAAAGGAAACCTACACCATGCTGCTTAAATCTGGCCCTGTGTTATTGTTATTGACAAGCTTAATCCACTGCAAAGACTCATTCGGCTAGAGAGAAAAGACAAAGGGAGGGGGGGGAAAAACCACAGAGGAATTAGTAATTACATCCAAGGAAAACCAGGTCCAAACCTATGTCAAGGAAGAGGCTCTGCCAGTATTGATGTCAGCTTAATTTAATTCACCCATATGTTTGGGGGGAGTGGGGGCAGATTGTGCATATTTGAACAGGAAGAAAATGATCCTGGAAACTAAAGGTTTGGTACACAGCAGCCACAGGAAACCCTCTGACCCTATAAACTCCTCAAGGATTAGTCGGTCTTCCTTGAATAATGTGTGCACCGGGATCCTCTGTTAGTGACAAAGAGCTAGGGTATCAGTTTGGCGTAAGCATAGCTGGCACTTACTACAAACTTACCTATTCTTCTCAATCTCAGTGTCTGAAAATACTGAGTCTGCACCTCCTCCACCATTACAAACCTCCTCACCACCACCATCCTCATCATCAAAGTCAGAGGTGTTCAGGAAATCAAAGCTTTCTAAAGCACTTTCAACTGTTAGACTTAAACTGGAGGACCTGCTTCGGGTTACTGCTGGCTTGCACTGCAAAGGCAGAACGAACCAATGAAAACCCCAGATATTAGCTACTACTGAAAGAAAAATAAATAAATAAATGATAAAGCTTAAAACTTTAAAATTCTTCATTTTATTTTTTAAACTTCATTTTATTGGGTATTTCACTTCAAATCTTCATATTCATAGCATACACAATCAATGCCTGAGAACTGGAAAACCCTTCCCTTCCTCCTCCCCTCCCCATCCTACCCCCTCTCTTCCCCAAAGGAAAACCCTCAAAGGCGAGATTTGGTGTGTTTTATAGAAACAAGGAGTACATCTCGAGTCCAAGTGATGCAGCTTTCAGCATCTTCCAGAAGGAGAGACGGTAGTTAATGCGTTGAAAGGTGAAAAGGAAAGGCACATTCCGTAATTTCTGTTACAGGTACAGGAGCTGAGTTATATGTATATATCCAATGGCACTATTGAATTTGTTCCAGATGCAGCTCTAGTGGAGCTTAGCCAGGAATGAATTTGGTCTCATATCTGCAGATGGATGAGAAGACCTTTGTGGCTGTTGAAGCCACGTGGCTTATCAAGGGAAAGGCAATCACACATCAGATGCCTGGGTGACAGAAAAAGGCAGTATTATAACCTGTGAATCAACAGCACCTAGAGAGGGGGGAAGCCATCCTATCTCACTGCTGGGAAAAAACGTGACTGCAGCCTTGCTGGTGCTGTGGGAAGTATCAAAGGCCCTGGTCCCATGTGGAGATTCATCCAGACATGCCCATACACTTGCTTCCAGGTCACCTTGCAGGAGCAAATGATGAGTCAGTAACTTGCGGGCTCAGCCTGTCGTTGGTTTGTGCAGTGACTTCTTACATCTTGAACCCCATGTGACTGACCAGAGACAGCCAGGAGCCAGCGGTGCAATTCCAGAGTTGCATCTTCCAGTCCCGAGTAACAGCCAGGACTTTGCTTCATCTTGTTAAAAAAAATCAAGTTGGCCTCCGAGTTCAGGCTCAGCTACCCCAGGCTTGGAGTTTTGTTTTTAATTTGTATGCACAAATTGTATGCTAGCATTTACAATACTCGATGCCCTAAACTGACCACACAGTCTTTAACTGATCAAACATACTCCATGGCACCTCTGTAGGTGTTGTATCCCACCTGCCCTGCAGCATGGATGGCTTCAGCTACTGTTCATTTTGGGGCTGGCAGTGCAGCTTCTTCAGGCAAGGGCAAACAGCGATATGTGGGCTTCTCATTTTCTGTGCCCATCTGACACGGCCAAGAGGGCTTTCTTCAGCTGCAGCTGGATTCCAGCTCCACCTTTTGGCACGGGGAGCCCAGCGCAGCTGCTGGGGATGCCGAGTGTTGTTTTGCAAGCTGGTCAATAGGCCACATGCAGAGAGTAGATCTGGAAGAAGTGGCCATCTCTGGTGTGCAGGATTTCTGTCTGCACGTCTGTCCTCCCTCTCCCCCCATCCCGTGTCCATCCCTTTGTAGCTTCTGATAAAAGGAATGTGAATGAACAGTCTCTGTTGTCCCTCTGATGTTTGGACAGCTGACCTCTTTTGTACAAGCTCCAGAGCAGTCACGATGTTAAAAAAATAATAGCAATGGTAGCTTTGCCTGCTTGAGCTTACTGGGGATATAGTGCAAAGATCAGGGGCTGCAGGTTGTCAGAAAAAAAAAACAACCCGGGGAAGTACCATACAGCTGCAAACACTGATGGAAACAAAAATGTTAACAAAGTTTTTTTTTTTCTTTTTTTTCTTTTTTTTTGGTAAAAAGATAAATGCTCCCCTCCTTTCTCTTCAGCCATGTTTCTAAGTGATGAGGTTTAAATGACTAGCAGACCAACTTGCATATGAATATGAAGCATTTGAAATGATTATTTCCCATATAATACTCTCTGCACAGTACTGCATCGTGAGTTATTATTCATGGGGGAGATATGAGTCACAGTGATTGGCAGTAAACATTATCAACACACATGCAAAACCCTCTACTTCTTTCTTCAACATATTCGAGTATAAAGACAGGATGTCTCTCACTTTAAAAATGGATGGGGAAAAAAGGAAAAGGCTTGCAAAAAAATGTAGGCAAGGTAGGAATGGCAATGTTCAGTGGGACTTGTATGTCTAAATCAGTTTGGCAATTTAGAAAATTCAGCTTCTACGGTTACAAGGCCTGATCCTCAGCTGGTATAGTTTTGCACAGCTCTACATAAGTTCAGGGGTAGTATGTCAAACTACACCCACCAAGGATGTGACCCGTAGATTTTAAAGGCAGAAGATTGGCTACAATCTGATTGCCAGTATGGCACGGACAACAGGTTCTCAAGTGATCTCTTCAGAGAAGGGAATAATTTAACTAACCCTCTGCCATGGTGCCTTTTTCTCTTTCCCCCGGGTTTCCAGTAAAGTAAAAAATCCATTGCTTGAGGATACAAGGCTATGGCCAGCACATTGCAGACATGAGTTTAAAAACACAACACTGTGAAGGGATGCTCCAAGAGGAGCAAATCTATCGCTACTGAGGTATTTTACTGGTCTCCAAAATGTCTACTTTGATGTTTGCGAGGAATGGGAGGAGATTCTACCCTGCTCAGATTTTCTTTAGGGTAGTATTTTCTGAAAACATACTCACTTTTAGGATGTCATCCAGATGCATCACTTCCTGATCCAGGTCCTGAAACTCTTTATACTGCTCTTTGTGTGGCTCAAGAGCTAAGAGAAGCCCTTGCAAGGCTTCTTCAATGCTTCCATCCAGATAAGACTTGTAGCCTTCTGACTCCCCACTGATGGATCCCTCACACGGCAACCTCTCCAGGGTCATGGGCACCTCTACGGATGTGAGCCTTTTTACCAGCTGCTTCGTGATGTTGCCCTCATAGGTATCCAGCTCCACCGGCTTCAGCTCTGAGCCTTCATCCGTCTCCTGCAGGAGGGACACCGGGACGTTTGTCTCTATAAAGACACGATCACTCCCAGCGTCAGAGGGTTTTCGGCAAACTTCAGAAGCCAACTTGGGGATGGCCTTGTTCTCTGCCACTGCTGCCTCTCCCTGCGATGGTCGGTCCTTAGGCTCGGGGACAGAGTCTCTGCGGGAGTCACTGTTGCTGCAGTCCGGGCTTGGGCTCTTGGAGGAAGGCTTGAGAGCTCGGCGCTGGGTGGGGGTGGCAGCGATATCGGGGCTGGAGCTGACATGAGCAGAAGAAGACCCCGGTGAGTTGGCAGGGGGCACGTGGTCTTCATAAGGCAGGTCGCCAAAAGTGAAGGAAAGAGGCCGCTTCTCAGTGGCTGCCGTGCCATTTTCAAAGACGTCATCTGGCAAGTTTGACTGAAAGGATAATTGAGAAAAAGAAAATGGTTTTTTTGTGTCTAACTGGAAAGAGAAAAAATAATACTATGTTTCCAGGTGGGACAAAAAGATTTGAGAAGCATTCAAGACTTGAGAGATGGAAAAAAACAAAAAACAAAAAAACAACACATTTCAAATCCAGCGTGTGCTTGCATCTGTCACAACCCCTGACCTCAGCAGGAGTTCTGCTGGGCAGCTTGGGTTCAGCATCTCTTTGTGGGCAGGGTAAGCCAAGAGCTTGGTAAGTGTGTCCCAGAACACAGCCCCAGGCACCACTGCTCTTAGCAGATTGACTCTGGCGTCAGTTCTGGGGCATTGCCCTATTACCTACAGGACAGCTCTCCTGCTGGGGTTGCACTTAAGCTACCTTGGCTGCATTTTCATACCTCTTATAAATTTCTGCTGTATTGATTTTCTGATAGTAATCCCTAAACTGTAAAACAGGCTGCTCCAAAAGTTTTTCCAGTGTCATGGCATTTTAACGTTGATATTGCTGTGCTATTTCTTTATGTTGAAAGTATGTTCTGCATGTGACATGGATATCACTACTAGCTGTTGAACATGAGCTACAGAAAAGTCATGTTCAACATCAGTTTCTTCTGAAAGGAAACAGAAGAAATTGTGTGGTGGTGTATTCACCAGGACACTGATCACTTAGGAGACACAAACTGGCTGATCTATGGGGAAAACTCACTGCAGGTGTCACAACCTGCCTATCTGACCTACACATTTTGCTTTAATGAAGTATTGCCTCATGTTAAACTCTCTTACTGCACACTGGAGAGAGTTATAACATTTCTGCTGTCTTCTTCCCTGTCATCAGGCTTGAACCATCTCAGAGCTGTAATACAAATCCTGCTATTATTTTATGCAATTTTTAGAACAGAGAAAAGGCAAAAAGCAGTAAGGAGCAAAGATACAAGACCCTATCTGGAGCTAGAATGTAATAAATCAAAGCCTGCAATTTCACACTGATGGGTCCTGAAACAACTTTTAGCCTTCACTACGTGGCAAACTCACACAAAAGCACAGCACATATGAACACAACTTCTATTTTGCTGACAATTTGCTGGAAGGAAATCTAGGCATTCACATGTTGGCAAAGGACACAAGGTTAAAACGTCCAAAATTTGCATCATTTTCCCAGCAGCTTTTTTTTTTTCCCTAAACATACTGATACTCAAAGGTTCATTTCTTCTTTCGCCCCACATGGGTATGCTTTCAGCTTCTCCTTTACTGCTGAAAGTCACGTTACTCGTCAAATGTCTAAAATCAATTTGTATGACAGGACATTTTTAAAAATACCACGTTGGCTTGTACTTCTGCCCTGCTCTCCTCCCCCAGATGGTTGGCTTCTGACCATTATTCCTGTAGACACCAAGAGGAACTTTGATTTAATGCGAGCAGCATGGGCTCACAGTCACGTTCTTCCCTTCCATCAGTCAGCAAAATAGGCGAGTTGAAATAGAGAGAAACACATGAAGCATGCATGGGAACGGAGATGCCACACGGGGACTGAAAGACTCCTTCACCAAACAGAAACCAGGACTCACATATAGCTCTAGCCCTGCCTTTGGGCTTAGCCTGAGCGATGGCAGGTCACTAAAAGAGCGACTGCGCCGAAGCTTGTCAAAGAAAGTGTCTTGCAGAGCATCTAAGATTGCCAACTTTGGCCTGTCTTGCAGGGGATGCAGCCATTTCTTCAGCAGTTAAAAGCAAACAGGGTGTGAGGAAGGGCAAGTTAATTGAATGCTTTGTAGCAGAGTACTGAAATTACAGGCATGGGACGTAACACTTGTAAAATTCATATCTCTACAGATGGCCTATTCAGGTTAATACACAGACCTGATTAAGCATTCAGAGTTTGATTCATGCAAAATGCAAGAGCACCGTATGAATCTCTTTGGTACAAAGGCAAATTTTACCATGGCACACATTAAAAATAATAGTGCTGTAATGGTTGTTTCACTACCGTTACAAAATGAACACGCATTTTATAAAGATTACTCAAGTAATACAGCAGTCGGGCAAGATGTAGTTGGGCAAAGCTGTAGTTGGCCATACGGTGCCTCAAGGATGCCAGGATCATGGTCACCTTCTTTTAGGATTAGCAGCTAGAATTGCATTGCACTTGCTTTATAAGTATTTGAAAGGGTAGCCTGCTGAAGCCAGGGGAAAAAGCGTAGACGTGTAAAGCAATGAAGCGTTTGCAGTGTTTGAACTGCTCTAGGGTTTCTCATTACATAAACATGAAGCTAAGCAGGGCTTACAAAGAATGAGTGGTCCTTGAAGGTTGGCGTTTCTGGAGTGCCTTGGCTGTACATGGACATTCTTCTCTGGAGAGCAGATGCCTTGCTCACATTTCCTGTGGAGGGGGTCAGGTCTTCTACATCGAAGGGGCTGCAGACACACAGGCAGGAAAAATAAAATTGTTAGGCTAAATGAGAAGGAATTTCTGGTCCATGGAAAGAATTTTTTTTTGAAAAGGTGGTTTATTAGCACATCAAAACCCAGAGGTAGCTTGCTTTTTTTTTTTTTTTTTTTTTTTTCAACCGAAGTGTTTAAAAGAAAATGTTGTTAATTAGACAGCAGGCTCAGAAGTGTGGTTTTCATTTCTGATAAAAGCATTTTACTCTCAGAAATCACTTATGTAGCGTTGTCTGATATAATTCTTCTCACATGCAAAGTATTCTTGGATCTGAGTTGTCAAGCATCATACACGTTAATGAGAGAGGTACTCTACTGTTAACAGAGCTGCTGCATTATAAAGGAAACCAGTTGCTGTTATTGCTGGCTTCGTGTTTATTGCATTACAAGAAACAGCATACATGACTACAAAAGTTAAACTTTTCTTTAGGAGCAACTGTCACCTATTTTATTAAAAGACACTGAAAATGGGGTTTGAATCCTAACACTGTCAGCTTACCCATGCCTCCCAATGCAGGTGGACAATACCAAGAGATTTCCCACCACCCTCAGGCCATGTATAAAGCCCACAAAAGCCAGCTTTTAAGCCACAATTTCTACAAGGATTAAGGAGACCACATAGACCTTTTCAGTTCAGTTGATTTTTTAAATTATTATTATTATTTATTTATTTTTTAAACAGCTACTCCACCCAGAGACCGCCCAACCTGTTTTTACTTACTACCAGGTGATTTCAAGGTTCAGCTTTATTGTGCCAAGGTCGTTAATATCTACTGCAACCACCTGAGGTCGAGCTGCAAACAGGTCTTTTGTTTCACAGGTAACACTTCCCACAAGGATGTGAGTAGCAAGTCCCTTTACTTCTGTGACCTGTAAGAGAGAAGAACAGGATATTTAGGACTATACAAGGTATTGTAACCCTTAATTACAAGGTAATGTTTTTGTTTTTCCTAGTTAGAATCCCTTGCTAAAAGGCTTCTGAGATATGGATGTTTGTTGCCTCTTTGGGGAAAACAGATTTTTTTTTTTTGTTGTTTGTTTTTTAATAAGCGTATAGCTGCATATAATTATGCTTACAAAATGCAGGTATATTTTATTTATTTATTATGAGTGTCAGAAGAGAACAACCACACTGGGTCAGACCAAGGGTTATCCAGCTTTGTCTTTGGTATTTTACAGTGAGCATAAGCAGAACTTAAGGAAAGATCAATAACAGGCATAGTGTACTTGGTGTTTTTCCATCTAATACTCTTCCAGTATGGACAATTTTCTTGTCAGGGTATCCCATGAGCTAACTTGCCTACCTACCTACTCCAAAGGGAGATCTTGTCTATTTGTGGCCTGTAACTCTGAATCTGTGCAATTGTTTGCATCTACAATGGTCTTTGTTGATGATTTACACAAATTTGTTAGTGGGGAACTAGTTCC
Organism: Aythya fuligula; assembly: GCF_009819795.1. NCBI lineage: Eukaryota > Metazoa > Chordata > Aves > Anseriformes > Anatidae > Aythya > Aythya fuligula. The sequence continues at coordinate 97,229,340 of NC_045560.1, read as the reverse complement.
ATTTATGCTTTTATGGTAAGAGTAGAGCACAGTACTATTCAAACTTGTATGTGTACATATCTATCTCTGCCTGAAAATTCAGAGGGACGATTATATGTGCAGCTCATCTACAAACAAATCTTTGGCTACTTACTTGAAAGTCAGTTCCTGAACCTTCATTGTGAAAGCATTTGTAGAGAGCCCATAAAGAAGTGAGAATTTACACGTTAACCTTAACAGTACCGGGACTCTCATTTATAGCTCTTGTGCTACAGGGAAGTGTTCTCGCTAAGCCTTCCACCTTAAATCTGTATTGTTAAATTTAGGAGAGTGACTCACCATGTGCTACAGCTTGACTTTCTATGCAAATCTGCTGTCTGGCACATCCAGGATTATTTTGTCGGTGTTTTGAAACTGCTTGTGTTTTTTTCACGATGCTTTTGCAGTACCTAAGTTGGACATCTCCCTTGATTTTCAAGACACTACTTAAGCTTCAGCTGCCTAAGCAGAAACTCCTGGACTAATTTTGATAACAGTTTTTATACAGGAATTAGGGAATGAGCATCTTTGGATTGGAGGTATATTGGTAGGAAAGCAGATGAGCACGTGAATTTTTCAACCAGAAGAGAACTTTGGGGAGGTCTGGGGCAGTAAGGGAATGGAGCAGTGGTGGAAAAACTCATGTCTGGGAGGAAAGATCACTACTGGGTTGTTCTTTCCCTATGGGACAAGGCATGGAGGCTGAAACACTAGGAAATTTTGGGAACTGCTGTGGAAAAAGCTGCAAAAAATATCAGGTGCACAGTTTGTGTAGTGCTCCTGGTCGTGCAGGGTGCTGGGGTTGGACCTCAGGAATATCCTACCTCATGCCCAACTGTCTTCTACGTGTGTTTGAAGTAGAGACATCTATTTCTTCAGATTAACAGATGCTGCTCTCTTATCCGAGTGGCATTAACAAATTTATCATCAGTGGACTTTCTTGTTTTGTTTTTGTTGTTGTTTTTGCTGAATACTGTTAACAATCTGATTTCTAATTTTCCCTTGCTTTGGTGCAAATAACTAAGAGTTGCTGGAAAGTGATGTGAGGCAAGGGTTGTGTTAGTAAAGCCACCAGTCTAGGGAGGCAACCTCTCCCACAAGGCTCCCAGACTGATTAGTCTTGTAGCACCAAAGATCAGGAAGTCCTATACCATTTCATTCCAGTAGATGTGTTGGAAATACTAATGATGATGCATTTGCAAAAAAATTTAATGATCTGCTTCTGTATTTTTGCTGATGGTGCATGTAAAGGCAGCCTTTTGGCTTCTGCCTTGCTTGCAGGTAAAGGAGTGAGCATGCATACCTTAATGGAGATCAGCCCAACAATGAGAGGGAGGAAAACCATTTCTTCTCCATCCCAGCTCTGCTTGCCATTCACCTCTATTTTGCCTTTCAGTTTCCATCGCTGGCGACCGTAACGCATAAAAATCTGAGAAAGAAAAGTCCTCTCATTATCTTGAGAAATCTACTCTCTTGATGCACAGGTATCAGAAACAGAATTGGGGAAAGGGTCTGAGATAGGTTGGAAGAGTTAGTGCTGTAGGTGCTGCCATTCTGCTTCCCAACAAGCCAGAAGGAAAAGGTCCGTGCATGCATATGACAGGGGACAAATGAATTGATGATCAAGACATCTGTGAAATGCAGGTTGAGGGAACCTGTAAGCAAGCTGCTGCAAGTTCCTTGCAGGTGCAGCTCTTGATGTTCTCAACTGGAGCACTGCAGTGACCTGAGATATTGACACAGCTTCACAGCGTGTAGCACTGGGGTCTCGAGAAATGGTGTTTCTGTGTCTTTCTGCTGCTCTGCTTGATGATTGAGTAAAGCCTCAGCATCCAGTAAAGGATGCTTTCAGGGACTTCTTCAATTTGATCTGCATGCATGGGATGAGGTATATACTTTTTTTTTTTTTCCTAGAAGTATTAGAAATGTTCACCAAGAACAAGATGGTGAGAAGCATGCCCTAGTTCTGGCAGAAATAAGGCTTTTTTCTTGTGTTTATTAAAAAAAAAAAAAAAAAAAAAAAAAAGGCTTGTAGTTCATGGAGTAGCTAACACCCAGTGCTCCAAATATAATTTTCAGGTCTTGTGACAGATGTCCTAATATAGGCAGACAGACAGAGATCTGTAATGTTTTTCAGACAGCTCACAGGAGAGCTAACAGCTGTTCCTTGGCGTGTAGATGTCCCTAAGTTTTATTCACCATGGAGCACAAAGTGACAGAAATTTGCCTCTTGTTTAATTATTTTTGCTATTGAACCAGAAACAAAGGGTGACATACCTCATACTGATCCCCGGGGCAGAGCCGAGCAAAGCCAGCCAGTCCTGGGGAGGAAAGACAGGGAGCAGTGGTCAGAGTGGGTGGGCAGCCCCCCCAGGACACCCCAATCCCTCCCGGTGCCAGGCAGCTGCCGTGCTGCGACAGGAGAGGGCAGCAGCCCGCACCCTGCAGGGACGTGTGGGTTTTCTTTCCTCTATTTTATACCAAAAAAATAAAAATAATTGCATTGTGGTTTCGTGCATATCAAAGGTTCGCACTTCCCAGCATTTTTTTTCCTCCAGGCATAATTCTCTTTTTCTATAATAATTATATATATATATAAAAGAAGAAACAAGCTTCCTAACGTCATCTGGCTTCAGAAACCGAGCTTAACGCCCTGACTATCGTGAGGCGTAGGCGAGCTGCTGATTATCATGTGGTGCTTGCTGCTTAACCCAAATCAGACCGAGCTATGCATTATAACACAGGCTCCTTGGTGGAACTTCTTAACAGAAATACAGTGAGAGGGGCTCCTTCTTGGTGCATCCATAACAGGCTCATTCCCACACTACCTGAGTGTCTTTCAGCAGTAACTACATCAAGAGCCATGGCTGACATCTGTAACACGAGATCTCTCCTGCCTTTCCCCAGAAGGGTGAGGTAGTGCAGCAAAGCACTTGTGGCATACGTTTGGGAATTTTTTGTAAAAGGATGTCACGATGCTATTTCTATACTGGCACTGTGAGTACAAAATGGAAAGTTTCCTAGGGCTTGTGACTCTCTGTAAATCCTAGGGAAGTTACAGCCCCCATCCTGGCCTTGCAATCTGCTCTTCTGCAGGATGTAATAGTCTGTTTTCCAGTCACCTCATCCTCTCCCTCCACAGAGGGAATCCCTCCTTCCTCACAGATCTCCTCATTTGGTAGCTATTGCACTTGTTTTGCTATTAAAAAATAAATAATTACTTCATTTTCTGTAGCTGCTCAGTCTTACTGCAGCCGCAGATATTTTTGTAATCTTGTATCAGACTGCCTGCAGTGCTGCAACACCCAGAGAAACCAATCTGCAAACATTCACAAAGTCATGGCAGAGATGAGAATTACATTTTCTGGGGCCTTTGGACTGCATTTATCCTAAAATACCATGGCTGAATATACATATGTGTGTGTGTTAAAATAAACACAAGGTGAACCCTAGTGTTGGCTTTATTTACTGGGCTACAGCTGGGCCGTACACAGTCATGGCCAGTCCGTGTGATCTGCTGATCCTTCTCTTTCATTTCTTTGACCAGAAAACAGTTTTCTTCACTCATCTCATTGCTTAGCAGAACGGAGAGGCCTTTGCTCAGGGCTCATATTACCCATTCCTTTCTAATTTATTTACTGTTTATAAATAATTTAAACTTACTAGCGCTCTGCTGCTGCTCCTCTCTCCCTAGGCATGCTTTTATAAGGGAATTTGATCTCTGCTGGGACACATCACTGGGAGCATCTGAGGAAAACAAAAGGCCCTTTCTCTGCTTGGTGGATGGGGAGGGGGGGGACGCAGCTTGGGGCTCCGTGTACGGGGTGTGTGGAGCCAAGGCCTGCGTGTGGTGACCAGCCCTGCCAGGCACCGTTTTGGGCAGGGGGGCACAGATAGTGGGGTGGGAGCTAGGTCTAGAAATGAGCTCTCGAGGCTGTTGGTGCTGCTCAAGGCTCTCCAGCCTGATGTGGGCACAGTGGATATGTACTGTCACAGGAAATATGCTTTTGGTGAATCTCGGGGACTAAATGTGTGTCAGGACCCAATGGTTCTGTTGTAGCACTTCAAGCAGCATGGCTTTGTAAAGCCAGCGTCCTGGGCTTGCAGTGCAGGTGGGATGGGAGGTTGCTCCCAAGAGGTCAGTATAATTAATTAGGGGGCTGAGCCATTAGGTGGCTGTGGTAAAGTGTCAGGGCGCATCCTTTGTGTGCAGGGCTGCCTGAAGGCTCTTGCAGCATGCACAGCTCTGCTTGGGTGCAGGAGGTGGGGCAGATGGGCTCTGGTGCTTGCTCTGGGACAGGTGTTGCAGAGCCCCTGGGATGTTGGACCAGTGCATTACTCTGAAATAGCTGAATTTTTCACCTTCTGCTACCCTGGAGCTTCAAAGAGGCGTAGGGACCCTTCCCTGCACATCAGAACAAGGCATACAGTGACTTCTATGGCCCCATACTGGGTTTTCCTATTTAATTTCAACACCTGACTAATCCTGAGCAGCAATCTAAGCCTGCTGGCAAGATTATTATCTTCATTTTGCAAAATGATTAGACTTTTAAAAATTATATATAACACAAAAGCAGCGTGGGCCCCTTACTTCCTGACAGTGCTGTGTGGGTTGGCTTGCTTTCAGCGTGTGCAATGGGGGACACAAAATAAAAATAACTGTCACTGGAGTGGCTGGGAACAGATAAGCTTGGGGGAGAGGAACACTGATTTTAACATTAGATCCTAACACTAGATGGATGTGCCACAGTGCAATGAAAAGGGGAAGCTTGCTACGTGATCTCTAGGCTTCTGTGCTAGAGCTGCTCTGAGCTGTGCCAACAGCAAAGGCTGGATTGTCCTACTGGATTCCTGTTCCTAGGCAAAATTATCTAGGCAGAAATCCTAGGTGTCCTAATTAGAGAATACTTAATGATATGGCATTTCTCTCTGCTATTTTCTAATTTGGGCCCCTTCACATTATGAGAACTGTGTTTAGAAGTAGCTGTTGCCTGTGGTTTGTTCACTGCTTCTGCACCTGAGCACAACACCCTGGCTTCTCTGCAGCCCGTGGGCTTTGCTGGAGGACTTGGGCATGCAAGAGAGAAAAGGGTCCAGACCTTTTCAGCCCAGTCACTTGTGGTGTCCCAATGTCTTCTGCAACAAGTCCTGCTGCCATGAACTCTGTGTTGCGCTGCATTCACAGCACATAAGGAAACACCCTGAGGGACATGACCTGGTGCAGTTCCCTTCCTGCACTGCATGGCCTTGGGTCTACTTCACTGTGTCCACACTGCACTGCTGTGGGATTTTGTATACAAATATTTGGCTCCATCTCTGTGTGTTTGTCTGGTAACTTTGCATTTGTGCATCTTTGCCTTTCCACATCTTTGCCTTTCCAGTAACTGACTGGGGGCTTTAAAATGCCAGGTTTGGTGCTCTGGGATGCAGCTAGGGGACCTACAAAAGCTGCTGCATTTGTTTTCTCTATGATGGGAGCATGGAGTGACTAATTTTAACTTGATCTAAGCTAGATCACATCTCATGCACTGCAACAGTTGGACGCAACAAACTCCCATGTGTGACAGGGCAGGCAGAAGCAAAACCCTGGGTGAGATTTGTGAGCTCTGAAAAGTCCATCATTAGTATTTCAGCTGGAGAATTTACAAGTGCATGAATATTTAGATCCTGATATTTTTTTAATTTAAGACATTTAATATTACAGGAATAACAGCATTAGTGATGCTTAGTGATTCAAAGCAATGGGCTTCAGGTAAAACTGATTCCGCATTATTAAAACTCATAAAGACAAGGAGGAAAACATGCTACCACAGAGTTACCTAGGTCTTTCAGTGGTAAACTACCCTTGGGTCTGCTTTTTTCCATTTGCTTAAAAAAGGTAGTAGTGAAAGTTGGCAAAAGTAAAGGAAGTGGAAACAGACACTGTCAAATTAAGAAAGTGTTTTGAACTTCAGCTCTGTGGTATTCACGTAATTTCCTACCCATCTTCTTAAACGGTTGTGGAGATAGAGGCACAAGGTGCAGCAGCCTTCAAAACTGAATCACTTTGGCTGTTGGGAAGGGTGTTTAGGGAGCCTAATTAGCACATCTCCCTTGAAAACAAAAATCATCATCTCGAAATTCTCCGTAAGCTTTGATGTTCCCAGCTCTGGGAACCTTTCCAGTGGGCAGAGGTGCAAGTCAGGGTTTGAAGGCTCAGCAATTGGTGCGGTGAGGGAAAAGCACACCTATTATAAGTCCATATAAAACTAGTGCATCTCAGTGCCCTCTGTAATGTACACAGACTTCTGCTGTTCAAAGAAAGGAAATGTGAAAAGGCAATTACCTTTCATCTTGATGCAAAACTCCCCCAGTAGGTTTTCCAGCTCTGCTTCTATGGTACACATGTTCTGTGTTGAAAGACAGAATAGTGAGGTCAAATAAACCCTCTTTTTTTTTTTTTGTTTGTTTGTTTGTTTGTTTGTTTTTTCCTTTTTTAAGGTCTATTTGGAAATAAAAGTTTTTGTTACGCAGATGAAGGGTGTTTTGCAATTAAACCAATATGCCAGAGCTGTTTAGCTGAATCTAGCCCTAAAAACAGCAGCTGAGCTATGCCTGCTTGCACCGAAGCTGAATGTAACCCCGCGCTCTTCTGTTGCTCTCTAATCCCTGTGTTGGCAACACCCAGTTGTGGCCCTTGCAGTGTAACCTGGTCACTGTCCCAGTCCTTTCCAGCCAGGATGTGTGCCAGCAGCAGCTCCGCGCCAAAGTGGCTCCTAGCATGTCATTAATCTCTCAAGAAACATGAACTACGTTAAGAAAAAAAGACTGTGGGAGGTGGGTATTGGACCCCTTCCAGCTCTTCCTTCAGATCGCGGAAGGATGCCACAGTTTGTGTGCTGCGATGTTTGCAACACCATTAGACCCTTCTTATTTTACTGCCTGTTTAATAAAATAGGTGGTGATCACAGCAAGTAGTACTGGATGGGATGCAGCAGGTATCTGCTTGTTCCAGCCAACCTGCCACCCTGGCATCTGCAGGGTAGGAGGGAGCATATATAGCTGCAACATACGTAGCTTAGGGGCAGATTTACTGCTCAACATGCAGTGGTTCTTGGGTACAACCCTGGCCTTGTGGATCGTAATTATTATTTCAAGGAGCTCTTTGGGCTCATGTCATCCATCTTTATATCAGGCATTCACCTGAGGATAAATTAAGAAAAAATAATCCTGCTTCACCAATTTTGCTTTTAGCCCCTTTATCTCATTGAATCTAGTGGCAAAGTTTCCATGGCCTCCAACAGTGCAAGAGCACAACAGTTGAACTAATGAAGATGTACCTCTGTGTACTCCTTGTAACTCCTGTTGATTTCAGTTAAACTCTCTCGAGCTGCTTTGCTGGCAGGAGACATTGCAAAGGCTTGCTTCATTTTGCTTGCACCATCGCAGAGACGTCTTTGGATACAATAGGCTTCATAAAGCTCATCCACCTGGAGGGAAAAACAAAGATGTATTGAAAAAAAAAAAACAAAAACAAAGCAAAACAAAAAAAAATCAGCATCTGAGAACTCAACAAAATAAAGGCAGCAAACTGAAGTAGTGTGTGATGCAAGGAAACGACGCCAAACAAGTGGTAAACCATTAGATCCAGGGCAAGCAAATGAAGCTGTGATACTCTTACAGTTGACACCATGAGATAAAAATAACTTCTGCTGCAAAAATCTCATTACAGCAACAGTAGATGCTGTCAGCAATTCACCTGCTTGCCCTGTGCATGCCTTTTAGCTATTGCTGCTGCCTTCCTCCCCCCAGTCTGGGACACGTGCAATTGCTGCCTTATGGCAGGAATGCAGCAAGCTTCTGAAATGTATTGGTGTGGAAGAGCTCTTTCAGAGGCACGTGCAACATCCAGACTGCTAAATGGGAGCAGACACATTAAAAGGCACGTTTATCAGGGCCAGCAATGCCTTCAGGATTGCTAACACCAGCCGTGGGTTGAGACTAATCCTCCAGAACGAGGAGATGTAGCCAGAATCAGGAAAAGCTTAGGAACAGCTGATGTCAAATTAAGAAAATATTTTGAGCTTCAGCCCCACAGCCACTCATATAACTTTTTAGTGATCTCCTTCGGTCCTTGGCATGATGTAGACTCCAGACACTTAGTAAGCAGCTCTGGAGGTTCTGCAAAACTTGGTTGCATGCATTTTATAGTCTCACCTGGATCTAGCTTCAGAGTGTGATGGATTTATGTGTCTCATGCTTTGGTTTTCCTTTTTCCTCTAATCCCTGCACTGAAGGTACATGTTTACTCCATCCAAACTGTTCAGTGAGAGTCTACAATGGGATAACTTCATCTATATGAAGTTAAGCTGCTAGATACAGGAGACATAGGCTTTCTAATCTGACTTTATCAGGGTGAGGAGGGAGAAAGGAATAGAGAAAGATACATCTTCTAGTGACCCTTCTAAGATAGGATGGTATTAGTTTTTTACTTAGAATAACTGTTTCCCTTCATTCTCTCTGACACCAAGTGACTGCCCCATGCACCCTGGTTCTCACTAGTGGATTTTCACAGCAGAATTTCTCTCAGTGAAAACCTTCCAGTGCCTTGGCTTCCTGTCTATAACTGTTTTTCTGCATTAGGAATAATCCCAATGTGACCATCCAGGTGTGCTGTGATTCCCACTTTTCCAAGCCTGCTTAACCTCCAGCAGAAAGTGTCACCTCCTATTTGGAGCAGGACTGCTCTCCCTGACAGCTTTAAAGCATGACATTGATTTTTACAAGGTGAACTTGGACTCCTGATGGCTGAAGCACCTAATGAGGGATCTCCAGCTGACATGGGAGCTGCTTTGCAGGTGAAGCAGTGCATCAAAGAATAATAGAAGCTTTGGCAGCATTTTGCCATTTCAAAGTTACAGGGAAAAGCTTCTTGGAGCAATATCCACCACTATTTCCCTTGCAAGTCCACACCACTTCCCATGCTAAAGACAGCTCCTGTAAATAGTCGTCCCTTGGTATTTACTCCTGCTGTTAGTGTGGAGCATTGACCCAGTGCTGGTGTCCTGTGTGGTGGGGACGGACTTATCCACTCTGACAGATGAGCTCTCTGCTCCTCACATCCCATTTTAGGGACAGCGGGTGCCCTCGTTCAGCACAGTACAGCTTCCTGCCAAAAGAGCCCTCCTCTGGGGCTTGCTCAAAAACACCAGTGTGCCACCACCTGAGCAAGACTGTGAGTTTTAAGGCCATGCACCTCTGCTCTTCCTGCCTCTGTTGCTGTGGGTTACAGAAAGTGAACTAATGTGCTCAGCTGACCAGCATTACCTCTCGCGTTTGGTGCTTTTCGTTCCTATTATAAGCACAGAAACCATTAGCTCTGAGCAGCTGGAGTGGGAAGGACGTGAATGGAAATGTTCTTCAAGCAATAATTTTGCCATTCATGTTGCCAGCAAGAGAGAAGGTGGTTTGGGGAACAAATTTTCAGCCTATTGCCTGGTGACTTTTTCAGCTCTGAGAGTAAGAGAACATGAAATTAAAAGGTTTGGATGGGCTGTCATAATTGGAGCACTTCAAGCTGCATGAACGCTTTTCAAACAACTCTCAAAAGACATTTCATCCATCAGAAATAATTCATTCTTTTGTCAGGCTCAGGAAAGTAACTAATAGCTAGCAGATAGGTTTATAACCGAGAGAATACATGCTGTGGATTTTGTCCAGCTTGAAAATGTATTGGTATAAATCATGAGTACCTCTACTGGGTATGATAGACTCATTCTCACCGATGTAATCAAGCAGATGTGGGCCCACCAAGCCACGCAGAAGAAGCATTAGCAGTGAAAACTGGGAATAACTCCAGTCTAGCCATGGTGCACGGTGGGAACAACTGCTGAACTAGATTGTTTTCAGCTGTAACGCCATTTCTACCTATAGTTTGAAAATAAGCATGCTGTGAGAGAGACTTTCCCCAGCAGCTGTCTTATCCCATGTTCTCTGTATGGCTGAAAACACATGGGAGCATCATGGGGCATGGAGAACAGCTGGACATCAGAAGCTGCAAACCCTTTCTTTGTCTCTGACCCCCAAGTGACTACAGCAAAAATACTGAATGTGGGAGAGGCTTTCTCAGCATTGGAGTGGAGGGGCACCTTTTTGGCCAAGGGTTTGTTTTCCTCATAATGTAAGAGCTGGTGCAGAAGACAGATGCTAAGGATGCTTGTTACCTTGCTGATGTGGAACTCCAGCCTCCTCATGTATCGCTCCACTGCTTTGATTTGCTGGAGGAAATAGAGAAGCAGAGGGTGAGGCACAACTGAATGCAGCAGCAGGACATCTCTACTAGCTCTGCTCATGTCTTTGGGTCCCCAGGAGCCTGAGAAGCTCCTTAAAACGTGCAGGATTTCATTGCCCACAAATCCAGAATCGACTACAACACCTTACCATGATTAATCTGCTGATGGAAAAAATTGATCTCATTGGCATCTATATAAAAAAAACTTTATTAAACAAACAAACAAAAGCTTTCTGTTGGGTCTGCATAGGTTTTCCTTGATGAAAATTTCCTGGTTTGTTGTTGTTGTTAAGGAATGTGAGACTTTTTGGCTTGGAAAACTGTATTTTTTCAGTACTTTGAAAACCTGTATTAAAATTGATGAGGTTTTGCATTTCAAAATGCATTCTTTTCCTGAATAAACTGTTTTTGAAAACAAAAACAAGCTTGGTATTTTGACTGAAAAAAGACAGATTGCTCAGGAAACTTTTTTTTTGAAATCTTTTCTTTTGTTTTACTCAGAATTTCCCAGGGGGGAGAATATTTTCAATTTTTCAACTTGTTATTCCCTAGCATTGGCAGGAGCAGGGATGGGAGAGAACCGTGCGGGCCAGATCTGTCCTAAGGGGCAGCTACCAGTAAGCCCACCTCCAACTGAGTACTCCTGTGGGGCATTTCTCCTGCTCTTTGTGAATGCCCAGATTGTGAAGCTTCGATGGTGTTGGCCTGACTGAGAGATTTGGTTGAGAGAGTTCTCCCATGCCAGTATCTCCATACATCATACAACTATTAACCCTTCTTGCAAGAAGTGTCCAAGAGAGTAACATACCTTATCTAAATCATACAGGACTCCCTGCAACAGAGAAGAAGAAATTGTGATTTATTTTGCAGCATAAGAGCAACAGAGAAACATGAGAAAGCAATATTTATAAGTAAATAGAAACAGAAAATCAAGATCTGGAAGGGACAAATGGCACACATGCAAATTCCCAACTTCCTGCTCCCAGCCTGTGACTGCTCCAGTACCTCTGGAAGATTGTAGTGCATCTACCCAATAAAAAGTGTGACACGTACCAGGCGTGAGTTTCTTCTCATGTCTTTTAACTGAGCAGTCAACTTGTCCAGCTCTGTCTGGTGAACTTCCAGATACTCGCTGTAAACACAAACCAGAGAAGGGAGGCGTGAGATCTGCGGCACGTAACAGAGACGATTGCTGAGAGTCGTAAAAGGAAATCTCTGCAACAAATGGCTTTCCTCCCTGGGTGCGCTTTCAGACAAAAATGCATTTGCATTGATCTGTCCTAAAACCAGCTTCCCTGCTGCCTTTCAGAGAATAAGTAGGAGCCTGTTATTTAACTGTGTATAAGAGCTCGGTGTTTTCCTGTCACTGAATGACCACTTCCAAGTAAGCTGTCTGCTGCTTAGTTTACAGGCTGGTGCCTTCCAATCTCTGCTCTCCTATCTGGCTGGTAAAAGCCCCATTATCATCTGAGACGTTATCTTAAGGGTAATACAAGCCTCTGATATGACACAAGGAAAATTGGAGAAAAAAAAAATCCAGTTGAAATCCCAGCCCTTGGGATCTTTCCTATCAAACTTAGTGGAATTGGGATTCTTTCCAATTTCCCCTACAAATAATTCCAATCAAAAATATTACAATGAAGACTGCAACAGGTGCATTCTTCTAGTCTATGATTAAGGATCTCTGCTCCTGTGAGATGTCATTTTAGGCTCTAAAATGTCACAGAGCTTCAGTCGGCAAGCACAATAAAGGCTCTTACTCCAGGCCATTCTTCAGGGCTCTGTAGACTTCCTCCATCCTTTTGGGCTGGGGCTCCTTGGGGGTGGTGCTGTTCTTGTGGCCCAAATTATGCATTTTCTTCACCTTCGCTTGGGGCTTCTTGAGAGCAGAGGAATTTTCAATAAAAGAGTTACACCTGCAAAGCGAACATTAAAGAGGGGGAAATCCCTATAAATCATAACGATCTCAAAGAAGCATAGCTTAAAGAAATCTTCCTGATATTATCTCTGCTAGCAGAAGCGATTCTGCTTACGTGCCTGCCAGTTAAAGTGCTGTGTTTGTTTATAGGTTGAGAGGTCTGAGCAGCCTGGGACTTGCTGTCAGCTTTTGATGTGCCAGTTGCCTTTCTGAGATATGGATGCCGGCTTAAGTCCCAGGCTCAGCAGCCCTTTCTCTGTCTCATCCCATGCCTGTCCTGCCTCACGTCACCATAAAGAGGCTAAATACAAAGGGGAGCCCAGATAATATCAGGCATAAAGCCTGAGGGCTCCTTAGGAAGACTGGGGGGTGGTTAAGCGTGTGCCTGGAGGGCAGCATCATGCTGCTGGTGTTGAGCACGGACTGCAAATAGAAGAGAGTTGTGCTGCATGTAGGTGCCTCCTTGGACTCTTTTCTCTCGATCAGCATCCAACAACCATCACTGACCTGAGCTGGCAGTGTGGAGGTGCACAAGTGGAAGCTAATTATACAGTAGCCTCTGAGGTTTACTTTCTGGCTTGGGAAATGCCTGGCTCAAAGCCTGAAGTCCTGTCTAGCCAAAAGGCGATGCACGGAAGGGTTCTGTCCCCGGAAGGGTTCTGCCCCCCAAGCTCTGCCCTCCCTCCCAGCAGGATGCTGAGGCAGCCCCCCGAAAGAAGGGGACTCACTTTGAATTCACAGGGAAAAATGACTTTTAGGTAGCGGCAGTCTGAAGCTGGGGGCGGTGGGAAGCGTAGCGTGCTTCTGTGCACTTTACGTGTGAAAAGATCGCTGTATAAATTAGGGAATTAAAGTTGTTCTCTGAAATGTTCTCACAACTCTGAGGCATGTGCGGAAGCCCTGCGTTAAGGGTGGAGGGGAAGTATTTGGTAGTTAAGACTCAGGGTAACAGCTTGATTATACACACAATGTAGAGAGATATTTTAGCCTAGAAAACTTTTTTCCACCTTTTCCACCTTCCAAACCCCAGCGCCTCTTTAGCACCTGATGCAGAAGCTTCCCATAAAGAGCACAGTACTTGCCTGGAGCGTCTCTCTTGAAGCCCGCTGAAGCCAGCAAAGGACTGGCTCCTGATAATCCCATTAGGACCTCCTGGAGAGAATGAATGTGATCCTATTGACATGATTTCTGGGAGCCGGGAGGATATTCCTGAAAAACAACAGAAGGAACGTCAGGGTAAAAAGGTGGGCAAGAAGCACGTGGTAAGGCAAGGACTGCCCGGCATCCCAGGGGGTGACTCAGCCCCATCAGGGGCTGTCAGACAGGGCACAAACATGACTCCCTACTCCAGCCTACAGAGATCCATCACTCTCTTTTCAGAATAAACCACAAGAGTGCCTGCAAGGATGTTGAATTTTCTTGGAAAACAGCAGAGAAGGTGAGGGTTTTACATGTTCTGTGTTTCACACATTCAAGGGGGCCTTGGCAACACGAGAGGAAGGTCTTGGTATGTGTGTGTGCTCATTTCCAGTGCCCAGCTCAGCATTTGCACTCAGCCTCAGCTTAGGGATCAGCAAACTAAGGAGAAGGAGACAGTGGTTCTCCATCCTGCTGGACCCACCACCTCCATCCTTCCCAGGGTGCTAATGCTGTCATGCTGCGATACGCATGGAGAAATTAGGCCAGCTTGAAAATAACCAAAAAAATAAAAATAAAAATAAAAAAATATTTTTTTTCCCATCTATTTTAAAAGGTAGCCCTGGCATGTCCTGTACCCCCTGTTCATTTCACCTCCAACAGCTGTGGATGAGGTTGAGGCTGAGACAGGACTGAATAGCAGGGCAAGAGCTGCCTGCAGGCAGCAGAGCTGATGCTTTGTAAAACTGCAGCCTGCGGGGCTGAGCGGGTGCATTTAAAGCAGCCTCACGTTTAAAGCAGTCCCCACAGATGAAGAACAATCCAGAGCTGAGTGCCCAGAAAGGAGCCACTTGTGAGGACCACGGATCTGCAGCCTGAGCCTTCACAACCAGATTTATTTATTGAAGATAAGGAGCAGAGTTACATGGTGCCTCCACGGCAAACACTCACTGGAAAAAGCAAATATGTGGGGAAATGTTGTGTGCAGTCCAGTTGTGTTTAATTTGTAATGCTAGGCTGGACAAATACTCTCTGAGGTGGTGTTAGGCATCGTGGCAAGCTACTTCTCTCTGGAGAGGACTGCATTGCCCAAGAAGAGCTGCTTTGTCAGGAATATTTCTGTAAGAGCTTTGCCAAAAATATTTCTTCCAGCTCCAGAATTGTCAGCGCCATTAGCAATGCGAAGTTCTCCCTGTTACACAACCCAAACGGCATCAACCTCCCAGCTTCGGGAGTGAGAACTGGATCAGTTCCCGTGTGACTGGGCAACCCTCACAGATACAAGCTTGGCTTTGTGATATGTGTATTTAAGTTGAATATTCTGGTTTGCTGTGACCAGTAGGTAGCTGTGATCTGCCCAGGTAGTCCTGGAAAGCTCTCCTTGTCCCCAGTCAGCCTGAGGAAGAACAGCCACCGAGATCTCTCTCATGCTGGCTGCGCCAACCAAAACCTTCTTGAATGATCCCCAGGCATGTTTGGGGGATTAGCGCGGGCAAGAGGCTATTCCAGTAAGCAGCCTGGAAGTGGCCAGACCCCATTTTGGGAGACCTTTACAGCTGGAGGCCGTTCCAACCTGGCTGGCCCCGCTCCTGGAGCACAGAGGCAGGCGTGACGGGTTTACCCCACCGGCATTAATGGGAGATTCAGCCCCACAGTCATCAGCTGTTCCTCAAGAAATAAGGGCAGCAAGAGCAAATCTGAAACCAGGTGCTAGTCCTGACCACGCTGGCTATAAAAACACAGGTACTTCGGATTCAAAACTCATATAAAAATGCTAGCATCCTCCTCACAGTGAATATCTTCTGTGCTAACATGAATGAAGGGCAAAGGTCTGAACAAAACCTTTGAGCGTTTGCATGCACGCTGGTAGCATTAGGTTTTCTTTTGCTTTGGGGGAGCTTAAAAATATAATAATCTCAAAAAAGGAATTTACTGATTTATTTATTTTACTTATTTTGCCGAAGTGCTCAGGAGGCTTTGCAACGCTTTAGTAATGAAGCCTTTCCGCACAGTACCAAAAGGAAGTGTGGATGAAGTGCAATTGAAATGCAAACTGGAGACCTGCCTGGAGCTACTTGTGCTTTGTTTTTGCATAAAATGTTCAGAAGTCAGAGCCCAGATTGGCTTATGCTCTCTCTCTATAAATATATGTTATGTATAATCTTGGCGATTAATGTATGTTGTATTTCTGTACAGAAGAAAGCTGTGATAAAAGGAAGTAACGGAGTCAGAAATGATGAAATCTCACAGTTGGGTTCAATTACTTTTCAGTTCATCAGGTTAGAGGTTGCCTCCACTGTACAAACACAATCTGTTCTCAAGATTTAAACTTACATTGCCGACATCTCAGACATTTCCAGCTGACCTCATGCTGCTGCACTGACCCTCTTTAGCAGCAGCAGCAGCAGCAGCAGCCTTTTAACCCAGATTCGCATGGGCACCGTGTCCGTGGATTATTTACGATACTAACATCTAGCAAATATGCTTTGGATGATGAGTATTTGTCACATTGTTGGAAAACGCTTTGTTGAGGGGGATTTATTTTCCTGCCTGTTAAACCATTCATAGGCCTCTGTGCTAGCAGCAATAGATCAACTAAACAAACCTACCTCTGAATTTAGTACTAGGTCTGTTTGCTGATTATATGCATATATGTAGTCACTAGGGTAATTTCAGTAAGGCTCATCACACAAGGACTGACTCAGATCTGCTGCTGAACTGACCAGTGTCCCTACAGATGCACACCCCTAAGGGGATTTGGGGGATGCTCCAACAAAGTGACTATCTCAGTCCATTTTCAGTAGTTATCTGATATAATGCTACCATCTTCTAGATACAACATGCATTTTTCTCTCAATACTAAAGCATACTGTACATTTCAAATGGTATTAAAAGCTTTTGAGATCTGAGACTTCTGCCTCATCAGTGAACCCAACAGGTACACTTACATTTTAAAATCTATGTAGTTGATGAACAACTGATGTTTCATTTCTTAAAAAACACCACTCTGCTTACTAGCGAATATAAACATGCGCTGTGTATAAGCACAATTAGTGTAATTAGTATTGCTCCTGCTAAGTGTGTGGCAGCTGAATGATTAGCCCATCAGCAGTGTCAAGGGATAAGGTGAAATTGTATCAGTATTTTTCACTGCCTGACTCACTGACAGTGTGCAGCAGGGAATGGCAGATAATTGATGATGTCTCTGTCCCCGGGGAAATAAAAGCCCCATCTCTCCTTTCAGTCGGAACAGCTGAGCCTGAGCTAATGAGAGGAGAAGGGACCGTAGAGCCCATCACTTCCACAGGACTGCCCCTTTTAGTCACCCTCTGAATGGACTTGCACCTCCCGTAATGCCAAAATATCTGACAAACAGTGTGAACTTCCAGCTAAGAGAGGTGAAATTCAGTGAGAATTACATTTGCTAAATCTAGACTGACTTTTTTGTGGACCCTTTTTGCTTGACTTTTTCCCCATGACTAACCTAGAGACCACCATACGATGAGGGAAGTTGTTTTTACTTCACATGTGCTAGCAAACATAGCAATAAATACACGAGTGGTGGTGGTGCCCGCAATTGCTCCTGCTCTCTCCTTGTAGCATCTACAGTTACAGCTCTGGGCCTAGGGTTTGCTGTAGGGTGTTAGGAAGCTGCATGAGGGTTCGTTGCACAGAGGCTTTGGGGATGCTTTTGGATTATCTATAATCCTTGATTAAATGGGAATGTGAGAGTGGATTCAATGGGCTGAAGTGATCCTTGATAATCCCTTCGTTCATACTTATCTTTTTTGTGCAGCACACATTTCAAGGCCCACTCTGAATCTAAGAAGATGCAATCCCCATAGTGAGATGTTTTGTCTGCTGTTCCCTGTGCTGATCTGTGTTCTGCACATTGAAAACATTTGGTGATAATTGTTTAGGGTAAGGTAAGGTGAGGGGGTCCACTAAACCTATCTCAGCAGAAGCCAATTGACTCAGTTTTTCACACTAGGAACTCTCTTGTCTGAAAACCTGGCAATGGGGTATGTCTAACAAATGAACTGGAAACTTGTTGAATAATGAAAGGAAAGAATATGTTCACCTCTCCTCTGTGTCAAGGATTATGTTCTGATAGTTAGACTAGCTGGCCAGTTTACAAAGGTGAAAACACTTTATTGCAATAAAATCCCATTTAGAAGCAAGCACCTCCAAAAGAATAAATCCAACAAGGGAAGAAACTGATTATACCCTAGAAGTCATGTCCTCTCAGCGAGCCAATTCTTTCTGCTTTGCATGAATAAACCCAACGAGCATAATTCAGTTCTAAACTCAGTCTCAGTGCAATTCTAAGCTCATTCAGCATGCACTCATCTGGTGCCACTTGCATTTGTAGTCTGAAATCTATTCTTTTTTAATATCAATTTTCTAACTTCTTCCTTCAGAGTTAGTTGAATTACCTTGGCAATATGAGGCCAGCATGGCCAGTAGCCCAAACAGCCACCTGGAATTTATGGTTTCCATGCTCCCTAGACTCCTAGGAGGCATAGAGGTATGCATTTTGGATGACAATTTAGAAATTCTTGGGGATGATTTTTTAATATAAAAAGTTGACAGTAATATACGGGTAAGAGCACTCATAAGCATTATAAAAGCTTTCACAAGAAAATTAACTCTCTTGCACGTGTTTCAATATTTTTAGGATGAAAACTCATGCGTTAGAGCACTGGCTCCTAATTCCTGGTGTATCAGGATCATTTCTGTGGGATGGGATCCCCTGGAAGCATCTGTAGAAGGGTGTCTTCTGTTGATCATTGGGTTACTGCAATTACAACTTTGATGGCAGTTTTTATGCTCCCAGCAACTGGGCTGCTACTTCTTGTGCAGGGTAGCATTTGCCAGAGTTGTGCAGACATCTGAGCTCCATCTGAAGAACTATTCTGGGTTGCCAGAACAAAATCACGTGCATTCATTCCATCAAAGTCCAAAACTATGAGATATTCCTAAATAGCAGCATATGGCTACACTGACAAGCACACTTCCCAAGCCTACATCAGCCGGTGAAAGGCCAGCAGATCTGTGAGCTTCAAACATTAATTATAGCACACAGAAAAAGAGCCACGTGGGCTTATCAGCATGGCTGTGGAGAGCAGTGCTGCATGGAGAAGGAGCTATAGCCAAGATGGCTCCCTCTCCTTCCAGTCAGAGATCTGGGAGCACCTGGGTCATGCTTGGGTGGGTACATCAAAGCAGTTGATAGCCTCTTATTCTTGCCCCAGCAGAAGGAGGCAAGTTCGGCCCCACCTCATGCATCAGCAGCTCTTAGTTTAAACCAGCACAGCCCGAGGTGGGTCTCCTGCCCCCTGTGGACATCCAAGCCTCGCCTCTCACACTGCTGACCCACCAGCGGGATCTCCCCAAAGGCGTGTGCTCGCTTCTCACCGACAGCTTTGTTTGCACTGATATATTCTTTCATTAGATATATTCTTTCATTAGATTTTAATACCTTCAGTTTGGGTGGATTCAGTTTTTATAACACACAAAGAAGTGCTTGTGCATCCTTCCTAGCCCTGCTTAAGTCATAGCTGAGAGATCTGCTTGATCATGCAGAAAATCCTACGAGCAAGCACAAGGCGCCATTACCTATTTCTAATAAACACAAATGTTAGCTTTGGGTACTTTGGGTTTAGTTTTTGTTTCAAATAATATATTTTCCAAAACTTGATACTAATAGCAAGATTTATACTTATTTTTTCATTTCCATAAGAACATTTTTTAATGCTGTATGTAAGGATATTTTCAACTGAAATGCTGCAGTATTTGCTAGCTCATCACTAGACACCCTGAGTAGAAACACAAGTTGTCTACCATCTGGAATAGCTCGTGCTGTTTGTTTTGCTCCTCCCACCCAAACTGGATGAAGTACATAAACCAAAAAGCAATAATAATCATAATAAGAAGAAAGCTAACAATCCAGGTCACCGGCAGAATGGCAAAGGAATCTGTGCTTGTATATACACAGGGAGTTCATACTTGATGTTCTTATTGCAATATAACTCCATAAATCCAATACACATCAGTCTTCTACACCAGTACAGTGCCAAATTCAACATGGGGACTTTTAACTTGCTTTTTTATTATTACAGAAAAACCTGCCTTTGGCTCTAACTCTCATGGCCTCGCTAGCACACAAATAATGACTGATGGCGGATGAGGCAAAAGCAGCGTGCCGTCTTGCTCCATTAGGAGCCTGCTTGTAGCTGCTCCCCCTCCAGAGCTCCTGGCACGTGGAGTCACAAGCTGCCCTTTCCTCTGCTTAACCCCCCCCTCCCAGAAACACCTACAGACCTGTTCCTTAACCTTGGCTTAGCACACACTGAAAACATAAGGAGAGGGAAATGCAAACGAGCTATTTCACTGTAATAAACCCAAGGAAAATAAGTTTGAGACTAAATGGCTCCCACACATGACAGATGGGTTCACAGTGGCTGACCTCATTTTTTCAGTTCCAACATTTGTTTTGCACAGGCAGCTGGAGCAACTGCGAGCACGAAATACACCCAGGGCCGCCCTTAATGCCATTCTCTTACGGCAGTCTGAGTACAGAGCAATCATATTCAATTGGTATTAGTGTAGATCAGCAAAACTCGCTTTGTAATAGCATATAAGAGTGTAACTGAGAGATCAGTCTGGCTGTCTAATTAGATTTCATGTTCATTCATTTTAAGCTAACCCTGGTGTGCACAATGATCTTTGATTAGGAGTCAACTCTGATTCTACTCATCATTGATTATTGTTTTTGTCAATTAAAGAATTAATTAAAATCAAAGCCCCCTACCATTCAACTGCCAGAAAATAACATAAATAAAAGCACTTGTGAAAACCAGCTGAGAATGAGCATCTTGTGTTTGAAATCCACCTTTCACTGCATTTGTAACAGTGGTTTGGTGCGAGTGACCCATGCCTGTATCATACCAGCTGTCATTTCAGCAATGCAGTGTGGGGGTAAATCTGCAAGGCTTTGGGTTACAATGCTATCTATCCCTGTATCAGGAGATAAACTAAAAGGGGTGATCTTGTGAGAAGTAGTAAAACCAGGAGGATGCAAAATGGGCTGCAGGGATTACTTTGTCTAGCAAAAACCTGGCTGCTTCACCACCTCTTCCACCCTAAGCAGAGAGCCACTGCACAGTTGACCATAAGTATCAGGTGGAATTGCAGTTTCTCAGCAGAGATCACAAAAAGTCATAAATCTGCCCTGCATTTTTGTCATCATTAACAGTAGGAGTTAGCAGCCCTAGGTGACCACGAGTGGTGTTGCCCTTTACAGGTCTAACATTTGGGTGAGAACCACGAGTAAGGTCTGAAAGCAACTGGGCAAAGTCTGCCCTGATGTAACTACGTGCAACTCCAGTGGGAGTCTTTGGCCAAAATACATGATGACACCAAGCAGCATCCCAAAGTTGTATGTCAAGTGTAAGCAGTGGAGTGCACTGACTTTCTCAAACCCTGTAAGCAGTGAACATAAAAACCTTCCCACTGTCAGGAGACAAAAGCAATGACCCAGGTGTGTTTAGTATGGTCCTTAAGACTGCGGCTTTCTTTTATTTGCACCAGTAATTCTGTTTACACCCCTCATTTTGTGCAGACAGCAGCAGCACAGACAAGGACAGCAAGCTGAGGCCACCTCTTTGCATGTGCAAGAAAGTAAATGCACTGTGTGGGACAGTCTAGGTCACCAGTGGGCTACTCTAGACATTATTCATTTTGCTCCAGCCAGGGTAGGCAAACCATTGCCATGCTCAGTATCCACTCCAGGTATGCTCTAATATAAGCACAAGTGAGATAAATTAAACAAGAGAGACAGGATTTTCGCCCCTGAAAGTAAAACATCACTGTTGTCAAATCCTTTCAGGTGCTAATGAGATACAAACACTTTGCTGCTCCTCTTTAAATACACAGGATTAGGAAGACTTAAAATGCCTTGGAAGTTTACATGCTAGTTCTGATTCAAGGAGTGTTTTAATGGCACACTGCCCATTAATATGTTGTTGAAGATGCATCCCTCCATGTTTTAGGGCAGAACATCGTCCTTAAAGCTGGACATTCTTGTCCCAGGTATGAGTACTGCAGCAATATATTTATTTTTTTGAACACTCCACAAGTGTGTCATTTCAAAGGCATTGCCATAAAAGTCCCGTGCTACTTCATTTATACTTGGCTGAAGCTCTCTTTTAGTGCACCCCGCAGTTGAACACTGTCCATGCACAATCAAGAGAAGCTGTGTGCTCTGATGTAACTCTCATTTCTTGGCTTCAGCTCATCTACATTTACAACCTGAACCTTATATTAGACAAGAGATGACATATATGACTTGGATTTATTTAATTATTTATTTTATTTATTTTATTGTTCTTCTGACTGCAATCTTTCTTTCAAACTTTAAAAGCTCTCAAAGTTATAGGAGACAACAGCACTTATCTAATAGCACCCAATAGACTCAAATTCCCCCAAACCACCACCATATTCTTGAGCTGCAAACATCAAAGGAGCTGTGAAAAGTTGGTGAAAAAGATCTGATGTAGGAAAAAGTGCTAAGGGGAGCTTGTGCAGGGTAAAGGTTGATGGGAAAGCTCATGTTAAAGACGCTGGTACTGGAGAAGGGATCTGCCAATCAACTGGACAACCAATGGGTCTGTTCAGCAGAAATGGAAATGGACTGCCAGAAGGCAGAGGAAGCCCAGCTCCCTGTCACCATGTGGCTGTGGCACATTTAGCAGTCACAGCCCACCACAGCAAGAAGAAGGACAGTTTTATAGACATGCATGAATTTACAGAAACTATTTGAAGAAGATATTGAGAATTTAAGGGAGAAGTTATCTCCTTGCTGCCAGGGTCCTGAAAGCGTGTTTAATTTCTGTTTTGGAGGACAGGGCAGCGCAATGCCGTGGGTACAGGCTGGTCTGTGCCTGTTGCCCTTAGTGCTGGAGAACAATCCTGAACAGATGTAGTTTACTGCTACTGATGTAGCCAATATAAACCCGATGAGACTCTTAAGTGTACTCCAAATAGAGCTAGTCATGTTAAATTGGTAAATTTAATCTGTAGTGAACATTAAAAAAGAGAAATCGTGAGTTTCAAATGCCACACACTCCAGCCATGCTATGAGATTAGTTACCGTTTAAGACTTTTTAGATACAGAGACATTAAAGATAAACCAAGGCTAGATGAAACAGATCTGACAGGATTTATTATTGCTGAACTACAAGGTAATTACCTCATGTAACTTTTCATTACATAAATTAAGGGTGCACGGATCTCAGGACAGGCCTGTTTTTCCCTATTTTGCCATTTAAAGAAGAAACCCACTGGAGCCACTGTGAGCTAACGAAAATGTTATAGGAAAAGCACTGCACTTTGTCCTCCTCTGTCCTCCTACTCTTTCCTCATTTCATCCCCTGTTGGCATTTCTGCATTTTCCAACTCACATAACAGTAATAATGGGCTGTCATTCCAGGCACAGGAAAATGAGGATACAACGATTTTTCTCCCATATCTTGTTTCCTCTGAGGGAAAACTCCATTGTCCTTTTTCCAATGGAAGCAATCGTCTTTCCTACCTGGTGGCAGGATGCTGGTCATGCCAGAGGGAAGCCTGTGTTTCCATCATGAAATACACACTTGTGAGGTGCTCTGCTCTGCAGAGATGGCAGCCTTTGCCTTCACTTCACCTTCCTCATTCATGAGGTGGATGCTGCAGCATGGGCAGGAGCAGTGCACTCTTATTATCTAACAAGGGTCTGCTTTTTCCCCATGCTTCCCTGGCTCTACCTTTAAAAAGATGCCAGAGAGCTTCTGCTTGAAGCACAGGGCTTGGAAATGAAATATATGGCATGCACTACAAGTCCTTCTCCTGCCTGCATGGAAACCAGGCTGCATTTGAAACAAGGCTTTGTGGCCCACTGCCATCTGGGGAGAGGAAGGCAGCATCACCCCCAGATTGCACAGACAGTGAAGCTCTGGTATATGCAGGCAAAATTTTAAGCTACTTATCCTGCAGCCTCGGCAACAGCTGAAGCCTTACCATTTTTAATATGGGCTTGGTTTGGTTTTGTGTAGAACAGATGACTTAGTGAGCATTCCCAGCTCTTGGTTTTATTAATCTAAACATCTAATAAGCCAAGCAGTCACCTCTGTTTACTTTGGCAGATGGCTATTCTTATTAAAAAGACGGGGTGTATATCTAAATAGACATGGTCTGCAAGTGTTATGCAGAATTCAGGAACACGTCTCATGCATCAAAGAGCACCTCACAGCCAACTGCTTCCTAGCCCACGATCAGCTCTGTGCAGAAACCCAAGCCCTTCTTTGAGCTAACAAATGGTACTTCGCAGACGTACTGAACGAGACGAGGAAAGGGCACTCATTCATGCAGGACTTGACACGTTATGCACTTGACTGAGCAGCAGCAGTGTTTTCAACAGCACCATTGCCCACAAACATGCCTGTACATTTGAGGAAGTGCATAGGATGGCTGTTTGTGCCATAATCCAATGATGCTCAAAGTGATGGGCAGAGAAGATGTCCCCACACCCAGGAAGACTACCTGGCCAAAGGCTGCTTGCTGGGATGCTATTGCACAAAGGTGTAACACATGCCCTCCTTCTTGTTTTAAAACCAAATGTTCTTAACTTAAATACTTAAATGGAGGATGTCAGGTTACTTAATTACAGAAAAGGTATTTTCCCACTTGCATAAAGTTAGAAAATGCCCACCAGACTACCACATTTCTCCCTGTTTTGCTTCAGTCTTCTAGCAGGTGTGCGATAAATTTGACAAAGGGGAGAGATGCCTCATGGAGGGACAAACCAAGTGGTTTTGGCTGCTCACCTGTTGAGGTATAAACCTCCCATGAGCATTTGCAGGTGCTTATTTGCCTGTCTGTCTCCAACAGATTTCACTGAAAATGGGTTCCTTCCTTGGGTCAGCTTGAGCAGAAAGGTTTAAGAATACGTAGGGTTGGTCTACCCTGAGTTTTTGTGGACATGAATGCTCATAGACATGAAAACACATAGAAAAGCTAAAACCAGAACCTCAGCGATGACTGGATTGATCTTCTCTGCTGCAGCTCCTCAAGCTTTTTTTGGAGTTGATGGATGGCTTGAGGTTTTCCCATCAGTGATATTTTTAGGACAAGATCAAGTCTGACAGATCTCTGGGTGCTGCAGCTAAGTATACATGCATATTTTTTTTTGAATTACAAAACAGGAGTGCCTTGGAGAAGTGATTATTTGATTATTTGAAATCAATCTGGTGCGGCTGAAAGTCTACCAGCAGGCTGCCTGGCCTGGGGAGCTCCAGCAGCAGTGGTTAACGGGGCTGCTTGAGGGCTGGCGAAGCAGTAAGGAGGTGTCTGGCTCTGCCAGGCAAGGTCAGTTCACGGGAGGCATCAGGGACCGTAGTGCTCTCAATACTTTAAAAGGGCTGGCAGATTAAATGTACTATTGTGGCTACTTCATGGGCTGCACTGGTTCCAGGGAACTGTCAACTTCGATATGTGGCTCCCATTGAAGAGAGGAAAGATGCTAAGATACTTCTGCGCTAATCCATCATTCCTTTTGTGCTGGTTGGGGGGTAAAAATTAGAGGGTACCCTTGTAACATAAAAATACAGCAGAAAAAGGCAACTTTAAAGAGAAACAAACAAATAAACAAACAAAACAAACAAAAAAAATAGTTCATGTGTCATGCTTAGAGGACTCGCTTCTTACAAAGGCCACCAGGTGCAGAGCTTGCATACAAAGCCCAAGGCAAGGTCTGTGCTTGTGGCTGCCAAAAAGCAATTTCAGAGTGCCAGGGGACCTGCTCTTTTCTGTACCTTGGGGTGAGTGGGGCAGCACATCCTGGGATCAGCTTTTTGATCGTGGCTGGGCTACAGCCTGGTCCTGGGCACCTGGGCTATGTTGGGAAGTGGGGGCGTTGTTCTGCCCAGCAGCACCAGCCCCAGAGCAAAGACACTTAAAAGCAACAGCTGGAGAGCCCAAACTCAGGGAACTGAATGCAACCCCCTGGACACAGCTCTGGGCTGTGATAAAAGCATGGCAGTGAGATGGGAGCAGCAACAGGCACTGCAGGGAGCAAACACACAGAGCCCCTGCTTGGACTCCACTGCTCCCCTGGGTGCAGTCAGCCTTCCCTCAGAGACCTGTGCAGAAAGGAGCTGGTAAGTCCTCTTGCTCATCATCATTTCCAAAATCTCTTACCAAGAAAACACTTTAACAAGCCAACACCCCCCCACTTGGAAAAGCAGCAAGCACTGTAAGTTGAAAGGGCAAAAGCAGTGACCTCTGAGGTCCTGGGAGGTGGGAAGACAGATTTCTTAGCATTGTGTTAATGGAGCCATCCAGGAACCACACAGCCTGAAAGTGACATGACAGGCCCCCATCTGAGGGGACTAATTCAGGTCCTGGTCCTCTCTGACAACCTCTGTGTGTGTGCAGGCACTGCTCTCCTCACCACCTTCCTCGTCTCCCCGCAGCAGAAGCTCAGTGCTGCAGGCACGAGCCGCCCACCTCCCCTTAGCTCGGCTGCGGGAAAGCACCCCAGCGAGTGGGTTGTCCACGAGCTGCTTGTCCCTGCCACACATACAGCAAGGGGGAAAAAAATAGAAAAGCCAGAGCAGCCATCCCTTTTTTGGCAAAAGGGACCGCTGCTTTCCGCCTTGCTCCCACTCCTTCCCAGTGGGGAAGCAGGGCAGCCTCCCCCTGGCACCTCTCCCCGCGGTGGGTGCTGTCGGGGGGTTACCTTCCTCCTCGCTGGGGTTTAAAGGCATCAAGGAGCAGAAGGCAGCCCCGTGTGGCTCTGGGGCTGTGCTTTGTACAGCTGGTACCCCCAGCGTTTGCTCTGTGATATAATAAAATAGGGTTGAATGAAGTGGTCATGGGCCTTGAGACCGCAAGGAGGTAGAGCAGCCTGGTCACTGAGTGATGCTGGGGATGTCCCCTGCACAGATCAGATTTCTCCCGTTATGCATTCCCAGACATTTGAGAAATATTAATTCTCTTACAGAAAACCCCAAAATATAACCGTGCTGTTATTTTAGAGAGGAGCACAGAAACACAGAAAAGCTAATTGCTCCATTCCTTGAGCAGGAACCTGGAAATAAACACAACCTGTTGCTCCTTAGGAAGAAAACCAAAGCACACAAGCAAACAAAACACCCGCACTCTACCGAGGAAGCGCAGCTGGATGTCAACATTTAAGCCAGCATCGGGTTATGGATGTGGGGTTTTTAAAGTCCTCAACACTGTGCTTGCCTGCACCAAGAGGCAGCACAGACACCATCTTAAAAGACTGTCCTAGGATTTAGTTACCGGCCGAGAAAATGCTGAATTTATAGAAGAAAAATGCACTTGGTGCCTTCAGATGGCTCCTGCTGTCCGATACCTGCCCTCCCATACTTACTGAAGCCTTGGGGCTGGCGTGGAGCAATTTGTCCTGCATGCCCGCTAGGGTCACAAAGCCGGGCTGCTCGCTCGTCCCAGTGGACGCCGTTCTCCAAAAACCCAGCTCACGTTGCGGGGACCAGCGCAGGGAATATCCCACAGGAGGCTGGGCAGCGAGCACGGAAACCTCTCCAGGAAAGACACCTTCCTCTTGCCCCTTCTTCCTTGAGCCCCCCGTTTGGGTCTGCTCCCACTTATTTTGTTTATTCGGAAAGGAGAGCAACGCTTGCGAAACCTAATTAGCCACAGGGGGATATGAAGATAATGTTCCTGCTCGGGAGCCTTCCCTGCCTGGGGCTCCAGCTGCGTGACAGCAGCTGAAACACGGTAATTAGGAGGAGCGGGGCAGAGCGCGGCCAGATTAATTAATGAACGCAGAAATCAGGCTGGAAACACACTGAGCTGGTAACAGAGGGGTGTGCGAAAGGGCGCGGAGGCAGCGTGGCCACACGCACAGCTTCCAGAAGGGTTTTTTTTGAAACTTTGAATGAGGGACAGCAAACCAGCGATAGGAAGACCTGGCGTGGGATTTGGATGACCTTTGGCAGCCAGGGCACTCAGAGGTAAACCGAAGAGCAATGCCAGCGTGCAAAACGTTTGCATCAGTCCTTGGGAACGAGCCAGGGACCGAACGGAGAACTTAGGAGGGTCTGAGCTTGCCTCAAACCAGCAATACCATAAAAGCTCACTGGAAACAGAAAGACGGGACCCGAGGAAACGCTGAGACTCGGGGAGACAGGGGTGGGAAGACGGCTGAGCACTTCCACGAAAACATTAAACCAGCTCCCCCAGGCACCTTTTCACCAACCCCTTCACCGACACCCCCCAGCCGAGATTTTCCCATCCCCAGCCCCAAAGCGCACACGACGGAGCCAGCAGAAGCCCGACCTTCTTCCCCCAAATCCCGACGCCTCTCTCCCGGCGACAGGGCTCAGCTGAAGCACCTTGGGGCCGGCAGCTCCGCACCCCTCCCTCCCTCCCTCCCTCCCTCCCCGGTGCCCCCCAGTGCCCCCGGTACCTGCTGCTGTCGGCGGGGCTGCCGCGGCTCACAGCCCGCCCCGGGACATCGCTCGCCCACCGCCGCAGCCCCGGGCTCCGCGGCCACAGCGCCGCCCCATCCCCGGCGATAATACAATAAAATTCAGTATTTTTAATTATTTTATATATTTTTATATATATATATATATATATATATATTTTTTTTTTTTAAGAGGATGGGGAGCAGCCTCTCCCCGCTCGCACTGCCCCGCCGCTCTGGCAAGCCAGCGCAGCCGCTGCCGGCTTTTCCTTGCGGAGCTGCAGGAGGAGGAGGAGGAGGAGGAGGAGGAGGAGGAAGAAGGGGAGGCGGAGGCGCTGCGCGGCCCTGGCCCGCCCCCGCGGGCGGTGCGGGGTCCCACGGGCGCCCCCCGGCTCGTCCCGGTGCCGCTGCCCTTGGCTTTGCAGTTTTTTGGGGGGAACAATCAGCTCCCTGTGGCCCCGGGCCAAGTGTGTTTGATTTTTCCTGGCTTTATTATTGTTATCATTAGTTCATTATTATTCATGTATTATGATTATTAATTTACTATTATCAATTTATTATTTTTCTATTATCGATTTATTATTATTATTCTCATTACTATTATTATTCTCATTACTACTATTATTATTATTACTATTACTATTATTATTTTCAGTCGGTTTGAGCAAAAGGAGAGGGACAGGGAGTAGCTGCTCCAGGTCTCTGCTCCCTATCCACAGGATGCTCACCGGCTCCTCCGCTGCCTTCAGTAACCTGTACTCAAACAGATCCTATACTAGGGTACATTGAGGGCTGCAAACAGCAGTTAAAGGTGAATATAGATAATCACAGAATCACTAAGGTTGGAAACGACCTCCAAGATCATCCGGTCCAACCTTCACCCTACTACCAATGTCACCCACTAAATTATGTCCCTAAGCGCCAGGTCCAAGAGGAAGGAGCACGCCAGCAGATGGGACTAACATTTCTTCCTTTGAGCCTCCTGCATCACGCTGAGAAAAAAAAAAAAAAAAAAAAAAAAAAAAGGCAGAAATGCTGCATTTTCCCAGAGATTGTAGGGAAAAGGAAATTTTCTTCAGTTTCAGTCTTCCATCCAAAATACACAGTCCTAGTTACTATAAATGCATCTCAGTATAGGTGAGGATCCTGAGTGTATTTATTGCTGGCCTTAGGACTTTGCCCTTTCTCTTCCATAGCCTTTTTTTTTTTTTTTTTTTTTGTATCTTTACTCCAGACATCACCCAACAGAAGTACCAAACACCCATGGCTTATTCTTTTACTATTTTTATATATGTTTATATGGGGTTTTATATATGTTTATATATATATATATATTTATATGCAATCTGCTGTCCCTCTTCCAACACTTCAAGCTGCTGCAGATTCCTTTAACAAGCTCTCCCTTGTGTCTCTGAAACAACTAGAAGTGCTTCTTTTGGGAACTCCTGGCAAGGCTGTGGGATTGGTAAATCGACACAGTTTGGGAGGTGGCAGTACTGGTACTCTCCCTGTACGCCCCTGTCTTTCCCCATTTGGGTCAGATTCGCCCTTTCAAATGCAAATATTGTCGATGGAGCACAGAGACCTGCCACACACAGGATGATACTGTACAGAGGAGTTTGTGAAATGACAACAAAGAGTTTGGGTTTCACAAAGCATTGTAATTGGTGGTAAAAAAAAAAAAAAAAAAAAAGAAAAAAAAAAAGGCAGCTCGCTGAATAAAAATCTGAGCTGCCAGTTCCAGCTGACCTATAATCTTAAGTAATTTTCAGCAGTAATAATGAACATGTGGTATTTATATTGTATGCCGAATATAAACAGCACCCTGTTGCCCTCAGAAGCAGAAATGAGAGAAAACCACTCCAGATTCAGCAAAAGCATAAAAATCATAAATGGGTGATCTTCGCAGGAGTGTGCAGACCTCTGGGACCTGAAGGTTCCCAAAGCTTCTGAGCTTGGCACTGGTCCTGGGGGTGACACTTCCAGAGACACAGAGGTGCTGTTGTAGGTCCCAGGGTACATTTTTAGGGTCATCTGTGATGTTCCTCTGCCTGAACCAGCTCTGCCCCTGCTTCATGTGTTTCTCATGGGACATGAGCTGGGGGGGGCAAGGCGGAGAAGTTGCTTTCTGGAAAAAGGCAGCTGCACGCTTCGGGCTGTGGAATGTCAGGGGAAGAGAAGAGGGAATATTTGTGGCAATGCTGAAAGCTATAAATGTCTCATCATGCATACTTAATATGCTTTTGAGTCCATTTCAGCCTTTTAGGGGGTGGCAGCTCTCACTGTGGAAGTCTGGTTAATTTGTTAAAGGTTTCCAGTGTCGTCTGCTAATTGCAGCATCTTACTGCAACATTGAGCCTCCTACAGTGGTTCCTGGCAATTACCCTGTGTGCCCCATGTTGCAAATTCCCCCTGGCCCTGTCAGTTGTATCGGAAGATAAGAAGATTTTTGGAACCCAAGGTTGCAGACGCGAACGCCTCCTTCATTTGCAGCCTCCTCTTTCAAGGAAATGTTCTCAATCCTATGCAAATACATGTGCTGGGGATGTATGAGCTGTTTCTCTTGGTTTCTCAATAGAGTTTTGCATAGCAAACACGGAAATCTTATTCACTCCTCTCTTCACCCTCACCCCTACATATGCATTCCCACTTCCCTGCTCCCCAGGGCTGTTGCTTGTCAAAGCTGCTAGGAGGCTGAGGAGGTTTAAGGATGCTCTAGATAAAATCTTTGCCCCACATAGCCCTTCTGAACACTCATTCAGCCTGACACACAGGCTTTTGAAAGGATCGGGTCAGTCATCCCACGTGTGTCTTGTTTTGCTAATTCAGTGGAAAATGCCAGAGAGCTCTGCCTCCCTCCATCACTAGGCAGGAATCGAAGCTGCCATTGTGTCGTGGCTCTGATCATGCTACTGCTCCTATAAATTATTCACTGTATTGCAGCTTAATCTGCTGTTGTGTTAAAAACAGGTCAGCATGAATGTCCCCAGCGCAATTTCTAAGTGACAACAGCAAAGCTGATTCTGACTTTGTCTCCTGAAAACACGGTGACCTCTCCAAAACAGCAACTGTCAGTTGTCATGCACTTTATCCTCTGCCAGCTCCTGTGCACCTTTACAAGCACCAGTTCCCAGCAATGTCAGCCCACGTTATACTTGAGAGATCTAAGCCTGAGTTCTTAAATTACCTGCCGGGCTTTACAGGAGCACTTTGCTTTCTATTAGCCTTTGCTCCCAGGCCAAAGAGCAAATCAGGATTTCCAAGGAAGAGATTAGGGCATACCTAAATGCTGTGCTCCTCCCAGACACCTGGAAGGCTTCTTGCAAGATCTGAGCAGGATTTTCTGGCTGATACACATCACTGAATCACAGAATGGTTTTGGTTAGCAGGAACCTTAAAGCCCACCCAGTTCCAACCCCCTGCCATGGGCAGGGACACCTTCCACCAGACCAGGCTGCCCAAAGCCCCATCCAGGCTGGCTGTGAGCACCTCCAGGGATGGGGCATCCACAGCTCCTCTGGACAGCCTGTGCCAGTGCCTAACCACCCTCTGAGTGAAGAATTTCTTCCCTATAGCAAACCTAAACCTACCCTCTTTCAGTTTAAAGCCCTTACCCCTTGTCCTATCCCTACACCCCCTGACACAAAGTCCCTCCCCAGCTGTCCTGTAGGCTCCTTTAGGTACTGTCCCCATTATGTTACACATCTCTCTGGGTGGGGAATGTAATGACAAATACTTCAGTTTTGCCATCATCCCAATTCAACAGAACAGGAAGACCAAAGCAATGGCCTTCAGGACTAATGCAGCTGCCCTCTAGAGAAACCTGGAAAGAAGGAGGTCTGGGGGGTACAGACCTCCTACAGACCCTTACCCCCCTAAAACACTCAGAGAGAAGACCTTTTGAGGACTTTGGCAAGTGTGGGGGCTTCTCATTCCCTGGAGTGCCACAGGGACATATGCCTGTTGTGCAGATACAAAGGCTCAGCCCAGTCCTGTCTGATTTCAGACACCTGAAAGCGGGGGCTGGTGGCAGCAGACCATGCAGGGGCAATTTGCATGGGCGCCTCTCATAAGTGTCTTCAGATCAGCCAATGTGTTGGAGGAAGCAGCCACCAGACAGTGGCTTGGAGCTTTGGTTTTCTGAGGCAGATTAGGCCCCCCTAGCCCTTAAGGCAGATTATTTGTGTACATTTTTTTTCACGAGCAAAAAACTGGGCAATCTGTCATAAGCAACCTAGGCAAGGCTGACCCTACACCAACCCACAATCACTTAACCCAGCTCAATATCCTGTGTTGCCTCAGCTCTCCTGCTCTCTGCACCTCACCCTGCCCGTCCTGCTCCTTGGGTTGGCTCCGTGCCTGTATTTCTACCTTCTCTGCCAGACGAGCCTGCTCAGTGCATCTGACTTGAGCTCACCATCAGTCACCCTGTAGCTAACTCTCCTTGCTCTCCTTCTAGAAGCTTTTGATACCCACTTGTTTTTCACCACTTGCACCCTGTAACCACTGTGCAACCATTTCCCCCCTTCTACTTCCCATCACTGTGTTGCTGCTCCACCCTCAAGTTCCTCATTTTGCTTTCTTCTTTGTGTCGCTTTTGCAAAACTTTCCACCTGCAGGTCTCAGGGCGATTTATGGGAAAGTCAGGTCACTCGAGCTGATGTTCTGGGGTGGCTCTGGGACAGATTCAACCTCCGGGGGCCTCTGGCCAGGTAGTTGGCACTGCTGGGTCTTTGGGAATGACTGCAGCACGTGTAACGCAGTGGGGATATTACACAGGGTGTATTACCACAGGGTGGTCAGGGCACATGTGGCATACCAAGGAAAAGCAAGATATGGGAGCAGAGGGAGAGGGTTAGGGACAGAAAGGGGAGCCTTCATCACACCCTGCTGCATCTGTGGTGGTCTGAGGTCCCTGCACCTGAAGACAGCAAGTTCCCTTCAGGAGGCACCTTCACAAGCACACAGCCTACCTGCCCTCACATACGTAACTTAGGGGACCAGGTGCCACCAATCACACCATTTTTCCCCCAGAACTCTCCCCCTTCAAAACCAACCCCGGTGGGCTCCAGCCCCTCTTCAGGGCAAGTTTTGGTGGTGAGGATCTCGTGGACAAGCTGGAGGTATCAGCACACTCCTGCTTCTCAGCCTGCTCGGTGACCAGGCCTGGTGGAGCCGCTCTCCCTGTGTGCACGTGGCACCTCTGTTACTGCAGCCCTACCCTCCTGTCTGTCCCCTCCTTGGGTTCGAAACACGTCCCTTGTTTCCTAACTAAGGTGTGAGAGGAACTGTCGGGACATTGTTTGGCTTTCCTGGACAGCTGGAAGTCAGCAACACGATGCCATGATCAAAGCTGTGGTGGTGATCAGAGACCTAAAGTGGCAGGTATGGTACTACGTGGGGCTTTTGGGGAGTGTAGCTGCCAGCTGTGCTTCTGGCATTGAGCTGGTTTGAAGTCATGTGCAGGGACACCTCCCACCACACCAAGTTGCCCAAGGCCCCATTCAGCCTGGCCTTGAACACCTCCAGGGATGGGGCAGCCACCCTGGATGGTCAGGTAGGAGAAAGATGCAAAGGCTGGGGTGGAGGAGAAGGAGCCAGACAATTACAGAATCAAGCGCCCTGTGGGAAGTCTGCATTGGTGGCCATCTGGATTCCTGCCAGCTCCTCACATGACAGTTTTTGTAGCAGAAACCCAAGAAGAGTCCTCTGGGATAAGGCTCCGAGCAATTTCTATCCTCTGTAAAACCACGGCTGCCCTGAAATCTCTTCCAGACCGACGGCAGTATGGTGACTGCAGCGCAAATCTCCATAACATGACTGCCTCCGAGACACCCCCATGGCCCCCTTTTCCTCATCAGCACATATTTCTGCGGCATAAATATAGCAGATACAAAACAAGTGCAGAGCATGTGAAATGCCATTCGGGGGAGCGCGCTGAACACACTGCCTGTGTCATGCAAGGAGCCCGAAGAGCATCTGCCAAATATTTGGGCTGGGATTCCAGAGCAGAGGGGGGTCCTCAGTGCTGACTGAGCCCTTGGGACAGCACGGTGTGAGTCTTTTTTTGGGGGATGCAGGTTGCCTGTTGGTCCAGCCTGCCCTTTACATGAGAGTGTTTAACCACGTGCAAGACATGTTTCCTCCAGGGAAGGTGAAGGGCAGCTTCTCGTGCCACTGGGGCTGTGAGGGGAAATGAATTTAAAAAAACAATCACAAATGAAATGAGCTGTAAAGCAGAGAAATAGTGCTGCCTTGGGGGCATGGCCTGGTGCTGCAGCAGAGGTTACGTGATACCAGCGAAACGAGGCCAGTTTTTGAGCATCTGACCCTGGTACTATTTTCAGCGCAGTGATTTTTGGAAGCGATTAACGACAGCAGCTTGGCACTAATCAACAGCTGGTGTTGCTGATTAAGCTAACTCTTCCTTGGCTCGTGGCCGGCATCAGGAATAGAAAGGGCAGGAAACTCCCCAGAGTGGCAGGAGAGGCAGAGCAGCTCAGGACCTTCTATACTGCCTTGCCTGTTTTTTTGTTTTGTTTTGTTTTGTCCCTCCCCCCTCCCCCCCCGCCGTGGGAAAATAAATAATAATAATTAAAAAAAACACTATAGCCATCCAGCTCCAGAGCTGTGTTCAACAGTGCTGAAGGGCTCTGCTTCTCCTGTGGCTTCATTTCTCTTTGGCAATATTTTTATATGGATTCTTTTCAATGTTTCCACCCCTCTGTTAATAAAAAAGAGCCTCACTCGTTAAATGTGTGATCGCATTGCCAGTGTGGCACTCCTCACATATGTTTGCTGTGGGATCTCAGAGATGCTATCTAGCTTCAAATCTATCTACATCTCTAAAATCTTCCTGCGAGATGCTGATGGGAAGGAAATGTGCCAGCTCAGTGTGAGCAGTGTGTGTTATGGCCCGATCCACCAGTCCTGACGTAACCAAAACTCCCCAAACCATCCAATTTGTAAACAAGGCAGCTTCTCCAGATGCCACCACAGAAGTCAATGATTCCCTAGAGGAGGCGGGCTGCGCTCTCTCTACTCTGTACATCGTCACCGCTAAGAAGCTGTGATGTTTGAGGCAGAAAAAAAATCTCATTTGCTCTGTGCTACCTCTGTTAGCTCCGTAACATTAGCTGCATCCTCTCACGTTTTTTTATTTTTTCTCAAGTGAGGAAATCTAGTAAGTGGGGATATGAAACTCACAGGGAGCTCTCAATCTCATTCTACAAAGTCACAGCAAGCATGCTAAAATAACCGCAGTGCCTTGTTGGTCAAATTCGCACTCCCAGTGGAGCTATTCCACCACCCCGAGCTAGCACGGGTTGAGAAGGATACGAATAAAACTCCTTTTGCTCCATGGAGTTTGTGTGCCAAGCGATGCTGACATGATGAAATGGGAGGTGTTGCAAGAGCTCGTGTGCAACACTGCACACACCTCAGGCTTTTGGGGAAGTTTGGGGTTTGGCTTCCCACGGTGGTCATTTCACTGAGGGTCCTGGGTCAAGGAGGGGGCTTGAGCATTTTCAGTGTTTTTTCTTCTCTGTGGGGTGGATCGTTATTAATTATAGGCAGACTCCTCCTAATATTTTGTCTTTCCGTCTTTTTACCATCATTTCCAAGTTCCAGGTCCCCGAACTTTCCAATTTCCAGGCTCCTTGCATTTAAACCAGAGTGAGCCAACGCTATCCCCCTTTCCTATCTGTAAGTCATGCAGCATTAAACCTGTTGTGCTGAGGATTTCATAGTGGGTTTGCCTCACCTGTTACCCTACTATCATTTTCCTGCTCTTAGACGGCAGGTCCTAGCTTTGGAAATGTAGCTTGAAATTCTGCAGGGCCTGACAACAACCCTACCATCAGGAGACTAGCCCACTGTCGGCCTTGTGGTGCCTCACCGACCTTGCCAAGCGCCTGGCTGCTCTGTCCGGTCCCTTTAATTCACGTCCTGGTGCTGTTTTCTCTCATTTTTACTCACAGCCTTCAACCCTGCACTTCCTGAGCGGGTTGCTCTGTGTGTCGCGCCCCTGGTGCAGCCGCCACAAACCTTTGTTTTCAGCACACACACAGGCGGAAGGCTGCTTCGCAGGCAGCAAGCTGTGCCCTGCATCGCTAAAGGGGTGGTGTTGTTTGTGCCATCAGCTTGCTCCGGGCACGTGCTGTTTTTGTGACTTTAATAGAGGGACCAGACGACCAATCCAATCCAATCCAATCCAATCCAATCCAATCCAATCCAA
This sequence comes from Aythya fuligula, assembly GCF_009819795.1. Classification (NCBI taxonomy): domain Eukaryota; kingdom Metazoa; phylum Chordata; class Aves; order Anseriformes; family Anatidae; genus Aythya; species Aythya fuligula. Next base: position 97,193,264 of record NC_045560.1, on the reverse strand, counting down.
TCCAATCCAATCCAATCCAATCCAATCCAAACCAACAACAACAAAACACACACACACAAAAAAACCATGTGTTTCATGGAGCTTTGTAAGGAGGCTATCTAAAAAATGTGAATAAAATTATGGAAAGGAAGGCAGTTTTGCTTCAAACTTTGGTGAGATGCTGGTTTGGAAAGCCTAGAAGGTCGCCTGAGCACCACTGTCTGTGACTTCTCTCTGGCTTGTAAGTACCTTCCTTTTTTTCTGAGGACTGGTTAAATGCCACTTGTTTATTATTTGACCTGTTTTTTTTTTTTTTTTTTCCCCCTTGCTGTTGTTATTAATAGTGATCCGGAAATATTGCCGACAAATGCAAACCAAACAAGTTGCCATCAGACAGAGAAAGGGAAAAAAAAAAAAAAAAAAAGAAAAGATCAAAGACCTTTAATTAAAAAATAGGGAGACAACAAAGCAGAAAGTGCCTCTGATTTCAATTATTTTTTAATTTCAGGCCTGAAGGACTCAATCATCCCTGCTGCGACACCCCATTAAAAATAGGACTCCAGCTGCCCTGGGACAGCTGGAAGCAGGGCGGGCGGGTGTGGGGATGTCCGGGGTGGGGACGGGCATCCCACACCACCTCCTCACACCAGAAAAGCTCAAACCCGCCTGCACAGCTCTCTGCCTGCCCACGGAGCAAAGCCCCGAGCAGCAGCTGTGTGAAGCAGGTGAGTATAAACAGGAACAGGCGGAGCTGTGCCGTGGCGCGTGGCCTCCTTTTGGCGCTACCCTCTACATGGGTCTGTCCATGTTCCCAGAGAAACGTGCTCAAACCTGAGTTTATAGGCCAAACATCTCGTATTAAAATCTATCTAGTTCAAGTCTACACTGTTACCTTGGTGATGAAGAGTGGGAAGTTTTCCTTCCCCTGTGCCGCAGTGAGCATGCCGCATGCCTTTTCCATCACCCGGCACGTGAGACAAGCTGAAAGGACAGGTAAGGATGGAGGTGGGCAGCAGGACAAGGATCCCTGCTCTCACAGTGGTCAGGAGAACACCCAAGATTTCATCCTCATTTTTCCCTAACACCAGCAGCTACATTACAATACACCAGGTGGTGCATGTAGCTGTGAATGGTAGCTACATTTCATTTCAGCTAAGCCTCAAAGCTGATCCCAAACCCTGGCCTAAAACTCTACTCTCTCCTGAAAAGGGCAGGCAGGCTTTAGTGCGATGAGGAAATGTGAGGAAAGGTAAGGGTGAAGTAGCTGTATAAAAAGATCTGTAAGATATGACAGCCTAATTTCTATTTGTCCTGTGCATTCCCAGGTTAAATATGTTGATCATTGCTAACAAAATGCCTGGACCCATACACTTGCAGTGCTGAGCTGAAAACTTGCAAACTCTGTGCATGGATGTCTCTGTATTGATCCATGAACTCTGGCTGTGCCAAGACCCCTGCCTTGGCAGAAGAGCATGCAGAAAATGCAGACATTTCCTACAAATGTTTTGGCATGCATGTGAGAAAATATCACTGCCAGCTCCATATCAATGTGAAAAGTTTTTTCCCCTTACCTTTCCCAAAGAAGGATTTTAAATGATAGCTTTGAAGAGGAGCTTTCTGTTGATTTCAAAAAAACACTTGAAGTACCACAGGATTTCCAGAGAACTATGAGTTAATGCTCTGTCACTAATGGTGTGACAGCCTGGCAGTGGCCCTGGCCTCCTCACAGAACAGCTGATGTAGGAGCCATATAAACCATAAAATTAAAGGAGATGGAATACAACCCGCGGCACTCATTAGGGTTTTATAGAAAATAATTGTGTTGATACTAAACTTGGACTTCTGTGAGAAATAAGACTTGGTACTGCATGAAAGCTTGACTAAGAAACTTGAAGTGGGGTAGATCAATTTGGGGCATGCTGAATGGGTTCAAAACAAGCATGAGTGACAGAAGTAACCCAGCTGAGGAGTCGTCAAGGATGTCTGCATCTAGTGAGGCCCTGCACAGATTGGTTCTGTCCCAATGGGGTTTAACTCTATGCCCACAACCTGAAAGGGAACTTTATGTTGTGACTGACTGAATATGTAGATTGCCCAGTGTCTGGGTTGGGAGAAAAGACTACTGAGAGAGTGAGCTGATTCATCTGGTCTTAGTATGGGCCTATCTGGGAGAGAAGGATGTAGGCAAAAACTATGGGATAGCATTAACCATGTTCTGAGAAAGTTTGATGCTGAAAGACATGAGGATTATAGAGGAAAATCTGATGAAGAGGGTCCCCTCATGTGATGCTCCAAAAGGACTCAAGAAGTCCTTGTACCTATTAACAGATCCTTGAAGTGATCCTGATGATAGGTATATATATATTAAGAACAGATCAGGTGACTTCTGGATTTGTCCCTGGTGTAGCAGTCTTGGAGCAGTTTGCTCCATGCTGGTGTCCACATCCCCAAGGGGCTGGTTCCAAGCAGATCCATGAAAATGCTTAAAAGATTAAATCTCACACTTTATGAAGAAACACTCATTGACAGCAGTCTGTTTGACAAAGGGCAAAAATGGTGTGGTCACAGCCTGTGGGTAGTTATGGGGCACACACCTACAGCAAGAGCAAGTTCTTTGCTCTCCTAGACAAAAGGGCAACAAACTCTAAAACCAAACCAATGCCAAAAGTAAGATGTAGCAGTTTTTTACCATGACAGCAGCTAACCACTGGGACAACTTAAAAAGGCACATGGGTGCCACTACTCATTTCCAAATCATGCCAGATGTGAAAAAAAAAATACAAGAAATCCGACACCCTGAAAGTCCAAGCTGGGCACCTGAGAAATGGCTCCATCTGGCCTGAAAACCCACAGCCAGGTCTTGCCGGGTGCATACGTCTCTGCAGCTTGAAGTTTCAGGTGTCACAGCTTCGCATTCCCTCTGAGGCACCAGGGAAGGCACACCCAGCCCCCAGATCAGTGCTACCAGATTTAGCAAGGTTCTGACAGAAATAGATTTCTTGTATAGTTACACAATGACATGGGTTTAATTTCCCGTCTCAACCTAAGCACGCTTAAGAGCAGTGGCGCTGGCACAGCCCCCTGCAGGATTAATGTACTGAGGGGAGGGTGGATGCTGAGCAGTGCTTCTCCTCCCCCTAGCTGGGGGGAAGAACATTTTAGCCTGGCTGAGAAGAGTAGGTTCACCCCTAGCACTGGTGCATCTGCGTGGTCTCAGGAGCTCAGCTGAAGCACTACAGGGGCCAGCAACAGACCCACACAAGAAAGGCAGGCTGGAAGAGGTTCCTGTGTCTGCTACTACACATTTCTCCCCACACTGCCCTGTAACCAAAGCAGGCATCGCTCCTCCTCACGCCAATCCCACCCAGCCCAGGAGAGCGAGCTGTGCTGTCCAGGGTCAGCAACACTACAGAAATAACAGCCAAAAATGTAACGTTGGTGTGCTGAGCTGTTCAGGAGAATGGAAGGAGGGCTGAAGGGAAGGTGAGCACTGTGCCTTGTTAATCTGGGGCTTCCAGCTGGCAGGCTTGGGAGCCAGCACTCTGGCCAGGGGAGCAGCTGGGGTGAATTTGTCCTCAGCTGCACGCAGGTGGGTGGAAGAGGCAGGCACCAGCTCGTAGGCTCACAGGGTGAGTCAGGTTGGAAGGGACCTCAGAGGTCATCGGGTCCAACCTTCTGCTCCAAGAACGATCGTGGAGAGGTTTCAAAAAACATCCCTGCCTTCAAAAAACCAGACTGCTCTATTACTGGGTCAGCCCTGCCAGAAACAACCTAGCCGAGAGGCTGGAACAGATTTCTTGGGCGCTGTATCTTTCCCTTTAGATTAAACAACATATATGCCAAATGACCTGCACACATCTCTGTCCTTCCCTCCTACATTTCTGATGAAGAGCATAGACTACAGGTTGCAGAAACAGCAGTGAAGCCCAAATCCCATGTGGAAATACCCATATTGAATGGGAGCAGGCGGTGGGCTATCATGAGAGGCAGCTTCCACCTGCGTGGGGGCGAGCCACAGGGAATTCGGTGCAAGTTGGTTTGCCCGGTGGTGTCAGCTCCTCCCTGGCCTGTTGGGATTTTTGCCTGAATGCAAATGCTCTGACCTCTCCTTTCTGCAAATCCGTTGCCCTTCTGAGCCAGGACTGTGTCACAGGGCGAGGAGCGGGGTCATATATACGTGAGAAATGTATTTGAACGCAGACAGTACATCACTGAGGCTGCTTTCTTTTCTGCACTGATGTCTTTCACTGAGGCTCAGATAACTCGATTTGGCACCATTCACGGCTAAGTTTTCCATACCAACCGCAGCTGAGCTTTGTTTAAATGAGGTTTGCTGAAGCTGTGCTGCGAGCGAGTTTAAAGGTTCACGGTCTCTGGAGCCGATCCAGGAGGCTCTTTGTGCCTTCAGCTCCCTTGGAAACTGCCAGGGGCCGGGGGAAGATTTGCATGAGCAGGCTGTCCCCCAGCCTCTGCTCAAGTGCAGAGGGGAGCAGAGAGCAACAGCAGAAATTGCACGTCGTTGGCCAGATCCTTCTCCTCCAGACTGCCTTATCTCACTGTCTTTACTACTGTGGTCTAGCAGTGCTCGAAACACGTGTACACGGCGGCACAGGCTGCAAGCAGCGAGCAATCAAGCAGTTGTGGGGATGAGAAACCCTGCCCTGTGTTGTGGCGGTCGGAGAGGAGGAGGCTAATTTTGCTCAGAGGATTTAGGTAGGCAGGCGCCTTTAGCCCCGACTGCTTTAAGGGCAGCTGCACCTGCGGCGCTGAGTGCCGAGCGTGCTGCTTTGCAGCTGCCATAGCAAACATACTTGGTGGCCCCCCAGCTTTCTTCTCCTGCAGTCAGCTCCTCGCTGAGGAAGCAAGCTGCTGAACAATGTGGAAGTTGTTGTTTTTGTATCTGGTGTGCCTTTGTTCTCCATTCTCTCAGGGGGAAAAAAGAAAGCCTGGTCAACCTGCCTCTCTGGAGCCCACAGAGAACTTCAGATTTGCCAAGAAATACAACCCATACTAGAAAACTGCCCCTAGCCTGCACAGGAGAAGGATTAGTTGAATAAAAGATGATTTTTACCTTCCCCAAAGGTATCATCTTCTTCTCCGGGTGCAGTCGGGTCTTCTTGGGCGTGCTGCATCACGGCGAGGACGCAGCTTGGGGCAGCAGCCAGAGCTGAGTGCCTGAACCGGCCCCTACGCTACTGAGAGACTGCTTCCTTTCACCAGTTTCCTAAACATCGTGGTTGTAACAGCTTCCGCATCTGCCCCAATGAAAACAGGCTCATTCATACAAGTAACGCTCCTCGTCGCAACCCACAACCCCTGAGGTGGGGCATCCTCCCTACTGCTGTGAGGGAGAGGAGGGGAGAGGAGGGGAGAGGAGAGGAGAGGAGAGGAGAGGAGAGGAGAGGAGAGGAGAGGAGAGGAGAGGAGAGGAGAGGAGAGGAGAGGAGAGGAGAGGAGAGGAGAGGAGAGGAGAGGAGAGGAGAGGAGAGGAGAGGAGAGGAGAGGAGAGGAGGGGACGGGACGGGACGGGACGGGACGGGACGGGACGGGACGGGACGGGACGGGACGGGAGAGAGGTTTTCCCAAGTCACTTTCTTTGGAGCTTTACCAAGCCTAAAGACCTTTCTGATGATCAGGTGAATGATATAAAAACATCTGGAGCAAAACCAGTGATAGGCACATTATTTGGACATCGCTGTCATTGCTGATTCTGCAACACACCATCACCCTTTTCTGAATTTTATGAAGCAAGTTGACTCTCTCCCACCAGTCTCAGTTTATGAGAGGACCATGCCCACAAACTGACTTACTCTGGACTGGCACAAACATACATCTGGGCTTCAGGTAATGCCTGAGCCTTGGATAGTCCTGCTGGCTCCATGGGGCTGCTCACGTGTTGTTCATGTGCATGTGAATGCACATACAGGTGTGGGGCCTGAAACTGGTAGCCTGTAACATCTCTGCTGTCAGCATAACTCAGTGGACTGAGCTTTGATTACCCTGTCTTGTAATTGCATGTGTCACCACACCCTTGAAAGTGAGATTCCCAGCACAGCGATGGTGGTCGCTGCAGCTTCCAGTAGATGAGTCACAACCAGATATGAGCTCATCCCTAATTAATCTAGGTTTTTCATTATTTATTTATTTATTGAAAGCTCTACCGCTGGGTTTCTGCAGGGCTGAAAACGGAGACAGCTGGCCAGTGAGTGGGAGAGAAGACTTGGCTCTGGCCCCGCTGGACAGGCTTGGGGAAAACACTTCTCACTAAACTTCCTCCCTCACCCTCTTTCCCGTCCAGTCTGTACACAGCAATTTCTTCAGGTGGGGACCATCTCTGATGAGGTCTGGTGGCTGCAGCCTATAACGCTCCAGGGGAGCATCCCTCTGCCTCAGTGAGGCTCTCTGGCCTCTTGAGCAGTGGGAAGTAAATGAAGAAAGGGGTAAAAAGAGAGAAGCACCACTATGGGATGCTGAGAGGAAACAAAACAGGAGAAGGGATCAGTAAGAGAGAGGAGAGAAATGTCACAACAGGAGTAAAGTGATGGAGAAATGAGAGCTGGGGAGAAAAAGCACTGATCTGGAGGGAGGGAACGGCACCACCGTGGCTGTCCCCAAAGCACATGTGGGGACAGAGGTGGAAGTGCTGAGCTCACAGGGGTGGTGGGAGCCGGCCGTGAGAAGGCTGCTGGGGGTAAGGGAAAGGAGAAGTGCAGAAGGAAGGGCAGCCACAGGATGTACCTTGCATTAAAGCGCTTCCTGGCAAGAGCTGCTCCTGGCAATGGGCGGCCACTGCCCTATCATTTCCTTGAAACAGCAGGAGGTGGGTGAGAGAAACCTCCAGCCCTGTAAGGACATGGGGTGCCATGGAGCCCATCAGCCTCTGAGGACCAGGGAGGGCTAAAATGACTTTGCTAATCTTAATGATTTTTTTTTCTTTTTTTTTCTTTTGTGGGCTCGATTCAAGTAAGTCTTAAGGTGAGCAATGCTGCACATACAGGTGCAAAGCACTCAAACCCCGCAGCCAACTTTACAGAAAGAAACCTGGAGAAAATACTCTGCTCACTAAAATACAAACGCTAACTTTTCTGTGCTTCCCTGAAATGGGAACTCATTTGTAAATTGGGCATGGAAAGTTTTAGCCATTTACTGCTTCCTTCAGAAAGATGAAGGAGCGAGCCACACTATCCTGGTGATTGTGGCAGTTCCCTTTTGTGCTGCATTTCCCTGAGACTTAAAGTTATTTCCTTACCCACTGCTTTCCCTCAGCCTCTCCGGATGCCTGTTACCTTGACAGCCCTTTTTTCTTTTAGTTTTGGGAATTAAAAGACATCAAAAGCTGTCCTCTCTCCCGAAAACAGCTGTCACCAGAATGAGCACACCAGCCGGGCTGGTGATGAATGGTAATGACTCAGCCTCCATTGCTAATGCACAAAGACGAGTCGCTTTGATTCGTTCCCGTTTGCCCCATCGGTTCCTGATGGCAACCTCACCTACATTGCCCACAGCATTCGATGTTCCTCCCATCCCCGAGGCGATCGCTGTGCTCCTTCCCTCGAGGTGGGATAATTCATCATGTACAGAAAGCCCACCTTGCTATGGTGCCTGGCCCCCTTTGCCCTGCCCCATCTTTGCATCTAGGGAGGTGTAGTTTTGCCCTGTGGGTTTGTGTGCTCATGTCTCTGCTGTTCACTGACCCCAGCCATCCAAACTAACAAAGTGGTTTCCTCCCAGCTTTATTTTGTAACACCTCAGCTTTTCTTCTGCCCTCTGAATGCACGAGAAGTATTTCTGTCTCAAACCTGTTGAGATCTTTCAAATCCTAGTAGCTTTTCTTTTCACCTGTTGGCTCATGAAGCCCCACTCCACACCCAAAAAAAAAAAAAAAAAAAAAAAAAAGAAAGAAAAACAACCTAATCAGCTCTGCAGTCACTGTAAAGCCCTCATGTATGTGGTTTTCATGTAACCACATCTGATGCTTGCTATCAGAAAAAGCCACCACCCATCCTCTAAGAGCCTGTCAACAAAGAGCGGGGGCGACAAGGGCAATGTCAAAAACAAGGGTGGATCAAGCACGAGCAAGCAGCCTTTAGAGAAGCTCTTTTTAAATTGCCCTAAACCTACTCCTCTTTCCCTGCAACTTTATTTAAGCAATGCCCTGCTCCGCAACCTGTCCTGCCACCCCAGCTGATGGGTGGTGTGTAAGTTGAACCTCCACGTGTGTGCTGTTCTGAGAGCCACGTCTTCTCCAGAGGAGACTTCTGGGTCTTACTAGTGTCCTCAGGAAAGGACACAGGGTCTGAGCGGGATGCATTAGTCATGCGCTAAATATGGGATAAAAATAGCCATTTAGCACTTGCAAAGAGGGCAGAAGTTGCATCGTGGGTAACGTGCAGCCCCAGAGAGTGGAATTATGTTCAGTACCACAGTGTAGACAGGAAAATTGCCTTCAGTGGTGAAGGGCTGGGTTCTTGGACAACATTTCTACCACTTTGTAGGTGGCCTTCCCGAGGAAGATATTTGCCACGCCGAGGAAAGAAAGTATTTTGCATTTGTGGGGTTTGTTTGCTTGTTTGTATTTTCTACAAGAAGTATGAAGTACTACACCAACTAATCTGTATCAGACAGCAGTGCTGAGTGAATAAGGATTTCTGACCCAGGAGAAAAATCTGTTATTCTGGCATTTTATTTGTAAATACAAGCCATGATGTTTTTTCTTTAAAAAGGTCTAAAAAAGTACGCCATTTATCACTGTCAGATGGGGTTGTTTTAATTCATCCTTATGTTAGATTCAACATGTCCACAAGCAGCAGGAGAGAAGGTTTGGACCTGGGGTCAGCATCTGCTTTATACACATCCCCTCCTGCTCCATTGCAAGGGGAAGGCCCAAGACACAGCAAGGTCATGACCCAAAGTGTTTGTTAGTGCTCTTTTGTTGTTGTTGTTGTTTTTGTTTGTTTGTTTGTTTGTTTGTTTTTGTTTTTGTTTTGTTTTATTTTGTTTTTATGGGGCTATCGAAGAGTGAAAATTGCCCTGGGGGGAGAACCTACACAGCAAACAAGGAGAAAAAATCAGGGGGGGAAGGCAGGTGATAAAGGAATGGCAGGTGACCCTGGTGAAGCAAGTTGGAGCAAGGTGGAGCAAGTATGAAAGGGCCATAGGAAAGGTGTTTGAGGCTACTTACTGGTCAGTTGTGGAAAGGAACTGCCCACATGGGCTTAAAGTACCTGTATAAATTTTGCTCTGGATATTGCTGCATTATCAGTTCTCCTCATAAACATCCTCCTTAGAAACCTCGAGGACTGAGTTACAATATCATGTCTAGCTGTTAACTCATTCGCAAGTTACAGGGACTCCCGGGACTTGGATTATATTTAGGCAGTCTGTGGCAGTGAGTGACTGAGCTTAGTATAATTTTTTCTTTGCCAAACTTTGAAACTTTTTACTTTTTTTTTTTTTACTTTTTTTTTTTTTACTTTTTTTTTTTTTTTTTTAATAGGGATATTCAACTCCAGAGAAAACTTGGCAGAAATACTCCCTTCTGCTGTGAGGGAGAAGAGTCAGCAGGCCAGGACAGTAAAAGGTACGAGTGACCCACTCCACACACCTTTACAAATTTTAGACCTGTGCAAAGATCTTCATAAGGATACAAAATAAAAACCATCTATTTTGGAAAACTGAAAAAAGGGCAAGGTCCAGGAACTGGTCACCCACAGGAGAAGACAGTGATTTCTGAGGAACCTTGTACTGTTTTAGGCAGTGGAGATAAATGTATGAGCTGACCTGCAGGAAATCCAAACTCTTGTGCCAGGGAGGTTATGGTGCCAGTTTGGGATGCAGCTTAATGGATTTGAACTATGCAAAAGTCATGGTGGCTGAAGAACTGTGTGTTGGCTCCCCTAGACCAGCCAGTGCCCACAACTATCTCAGACACCTTAGTTTCAGGTACTGTGGGGATGTCTGCTCGCCATCTTGCAGTTGCTGCCCCAGCAGACATTGCAGTGAGCAGGAACCTTGATGTGTTTTTGGTGCCCTGTTGTTTCTCTTCATGTGCCCCCCATGTTGTGTGCAGTGAATCCGTCACATGCCCTGGAGGTCACTTGTATGTGTATCCATTCAGGTGTGTCACTGCAATTCACAAAGCCTACCACATCCCACCAGGCCCATCAAAGATAACTTTGGCTTTCTTCTTCCGCTCTCTTACCCCATTTTTCAATCAAGCATCCCTTGGCCTATGAAAGTAAATTATTACCTTCTCAAGGCAACATACCATTTCAATTTGAAGGGAGAAAGCAAGACAGCCTGGACGAAACCCCTACAGAATGAGCATAAACTGGAAAATTGTTCTCAATACCTAGTTCCCAGTGGTTCATTATCAAAAAAAAAAGAACATGGCTGAGTGTGATTTTGCAAGGCTCAGCCTTGGATCTGGAATTATCCAATGTACTTTAATACTGTTGATGATAGAACAGATATGATAACACTCATCACATTTGCCTGGCTTCCCAGGAGTGTACATACACTAGAGGACAGAATTAAAATTCAGGCTAATCTTGACAAACTGGAGAAGTGGTCTGGAAAGAATTAAGTGCAATCCAAGAGAGAGAGCTGTGAAGTACTGTGCTCAAGCAAGAATAATTAACCTCACAAATGCAGACTGGTAGCTTAAGTAGCATTTTGGATGGATGGTTGCTTAAGTACCATTTTTTTTTTTTTCCAGAAAAGAGGCTGGAGGCAGCCAAATGTGAGCCAGCTTTAACACCTGAAAACAGCTGACAATGTGCCATCAGGTGTGATCAAAAACAAACATGAGGTAATTCTCTCACTGTGGTCTGGGTCAGCAAGGTCTCTGACAAGGTAGGATGCCATCTTCAGGTATCTCAGTTAAAGGAGAAGAGGGACTATTTGGTGACAGATTTGAGAAGAACAACATCTGATCAGAAGGCTGGAAAACTGGAAATTAAGGAAAATACAGGACAAACTGGAATCCCTTTGCTGGAGGGAGAGGAGATTGAGATGAATAATAAAAGCAGTCCTGAAGACCTCTTTTCAACCAGTGTACAAGGAGTCATGGATTTAGACAGCAGAACAGAAGAGGCAAAATAGGTAGGAAACTAGCAGAAACTAGGAAGAAACAAGTTAGGAAAAAGCTTTCTAACAGTAAAGGCAGTGAAGCGGCAAAATAGTCATTGAGTGAGTCAGTGCTGAGTGAATCAGAACTGCTTTAAACTTGCAAAGCATCCATAGAGCTTTGAAGAACAGAGTAGACAAGTAGCTATCGGGAATAATATAAGAATAGCTGATTCTGCCTTAGGGAAGGGTGGTGGGAGTAGGGGATCTCTTGAGGTTATGCTCAGTGCTATTTTGATAGAGCAGCTATTGAGTAATGCTTGATTTCTACTTGTTGGCTTTCTTTCTCAGTGACACTTAACTGAAAGCTATGTTGTCCCGCTGCTTGAAGGGTTCAGCACATTCCAGTGGCTCGTGGTTGGCATGGGAATATCTCTGCTGTTTCAACTAATTTAAGTAACCCTATCAACTTTGCCTTTATGTAAGAAATCTTCAGATCTTGTTCTTCTGGATCTTCACTCTTTCCTCCTAGTTATTTTCATACGTATTCCTCTGTGATCTGGTGAGGTCATTTTCATCAACAAAGGCTACAAGATGGATTTTTTCACCCTTTGATGATTAAATTCCATGGGTTTTTCTCAGAAGCATTTCAGATTGTTTCCATAAATTGTTAAAGAGAAGCAATCTGCATACAATAACATGCAAACTATCTGATGCTACCCCCAGCAAAACCAATAAATATGCTCAATCCCTGTAAGCATCAAAACCTTATTTTTTAGTAAGAGTTACATAACAACCATGTAATCTTTCTACCAATGTGAACAAATTCTAAAATCAACCAAAGAGGTCTACACCATACTGCAATGATGTTGCCAAATCCACAAGATTTCCCAATTTTCTGTATCATAGCATTTATTAATCAAACATTTTTGCCAAATGCTACTTCTCTTGGGGTTTGGAGGAAATACAGGGGAAAAACTCATCTCATTGTTCAGCTAAATGTCTTCCATCTTAGGCAAAGTAAATTCCAATAGATAAGGGACCCTCTTCTCACCTTCCAGATAAACCACAAGAAATTGAGTGAAAGCTCAGGATCATTTATTTTGGACACTTAGGTCACACTGTCAAACAAATGGAACAAACAGATTAATGCTTCTCCCTCACCTTAAGTTAATTCAGCTTTGGGGACTTTACTGCTCTTCCTTGTGCACTCCCCATTTCTAGTTTCTCCAGTAATTGGAAAGAGTTCAGGAATTGGCCTTCTTCCTCTACTTCTTTCAGCTCCAACCAGCACATCATTCTGCTGCTGTGAGATGGTTTCTCACAGTGCTGACCCCAGGCATTTTTCAAGACATTTTTATTTTATTTATTTATTTACTTATTTTCTGCCAAAGGAATCTTTAAAGACATTTCATCATATTCTTGCAAACCATGGTTAGGATGGGCAGCTTTGGTTGTGTGATGGCACAGACCCTGCCTGTAGGAGCTAGAAAAAGTTGCATGTGTGCATTTTTCTAAGAGAGTCTGACCTAGCCCCTTCCATCACAAGGCCACTGATGGTCTCAAGTCTCAGCATTTCCCCCTTTGCCCACAATGCAGTCTTTTAAGATGTTATAAATGACTGTTTAACATCACTGCTGCTGTCTTACAGAGCACCACCAGCAGGGCCTGGCAGGTATAGGAAATTGCTGCTGATTTCTGTGAAACCTGACTTAGGTGCTTACTTCCAGGCCATATGTTACTCAAACCTGATACCAAGGTCCCAGGGGGGCTGAGCATTTAATTGCAAATTTTGCGATAAAGCCAAGATACATGTTTTTTAGACTTCTGCAGTTGCTTGTTCCCTCCTGTGCATTGCAGTGACCGTGGCACCATCAGCTGTAGGGTTGTGTCAGAACCAAAGCACGGAGCTTGTCTTGGTTTTAGAATGATAATCAAATGCTTATCTCCAAAGGTTGGATAACCTCTCCTATAGTACATTTTGTGAATGTGGTAGCAGATGAGAACTTTTTGTTAAGTACATGAAATGAGGATGTTCTGTTCTGGCTCTCAGCCCATTTTTTTGAGAACTCTTTCTGAAAAATGTCTCCGCTTTGTACTTGCAGACTCTTGGTACATTGGTGCCACTCTGGGATCGAGTTCTCCGAATAATTGCAACAGCAGGATTTACTTCTCTCTTTTTTTTTTTTTTTTTTTTTTTCTATTTTTTTTCTTTTCCTGCAACCCCAGAATAAAAGCATCGCTGAGAACGGAACCTGTGGTAAAGGAAACCTCACCGCAAGGCATCCCCGCCCTGCTTGCCTTCCTCCTTGAGCAAGACATACAGGGCATGCGCAGGGCTGGATGTGCACAGGGCTCTTAATAGCTGTCCTGGAGGGATTGCTTCATTTTTACTCCTACAAAGTAGGACAGAAAAGAGGAATATATATATATATATTTAGCAGTGCCTCACTTTTGCTGAAGTGATTAGCAGTTCAGAAACAGTGTAATGATCACAGCAGACAAATTTAGCATTACTGTTTTTGGTTGCTTTTAAATGAATAACACCTCTCGCTTCCCTTCCACCAAAAGATTTGGTAATCACCAAAGAAAGAAGTGAAGACCCCGATCCATATCTTTAGGGAAGAAATGTTGGTGTCTGAGTGGACAAGCAATGATAATAGCCATAGAATGAGGAACTCCTCTTTGAATGAGGAACTCCCTAAAATCATGTACGTGCATCTGCAATTCCATATCCCATGAAGGTACGGTAGGTTAAGATAGGACGTAAAGAACAGCTTTCCCACCTTCATAGGATGGGTTAGCATGTACTTATTCTGCCTTCTGTTGACCTTGGTATGCTGATCGAATTGCACTTGTAAAATGCACCTAAGGCTTTCTACTGGTGATACATGACAAGGGTTTTGGTCCCATCCTGCTGCACTGCTACATGAATATATAGCTGACTCGAAATAATATAATTACCCACTGCATCAGTGTTTCTTCAGCAGCCTCGATTTTGTTAATCAGTCTTTCTTTCATCTTGGCCTTGTTTGCTGAGAGAACTACCTCACAGAGAGCCTGACAGCACAGAAGAATAAAAATAACAACACGGGTTTCAGCAACATGCGGCATTTCATGCATTTTTTCCCATTTGCAGCTCCTGAATTTTCTTTTTCTAATTGACTTAACTCTCATGTAGAGGCCACCCCCTTCCCCTCCCCCCCCGCCCCCCCAACATATTTAGGCTAGTGAGAGACTCTCCCAAATAGCAGAGGAACATGGAGCTGGCTTCTCAAAGTAAATAAAAAATAGCTCAGCCTGAACTACAAGTGCTAACAGGTGTTAGTATTTTATACAGAGGCAGTTCAGAAATAATATTCGCAACTGACAGAAAATGACATAAGCAGGCCAGAAGGAAAATCTGAAACAAACTAGCTCATCTCCTTGGGCAGACTCTTTGTTCCAGTACAGGACAGTGCTTGGTTGATCTGACAACCTTGGTACAAGCTTTGGTGTTGCAGAACAAACAAGACTCAGCAAAGTGATAGCAGAGTAGCGACTTCCAGCAAATGACAAAGCAGCTATTGTGGGAGATGCACCGGCATGCCCTACTTAATGCTCTGCACATGGAGGGTGCTGCCATCTTTGAAACAGCTTTAGGGGGTGGCTCAGGGGAAGAGAATATTTCATCTCAGTGCCGGTTCATGCTGCCCATTTTGCTTTGAAGCCAGGCAGGGAAACAAAGGTCACAGCCCAGGGATTGCTGCAGGGATGGAGGAGCCCAGGTGCTGGTGCTGATGTGGAACCAGGGGGCTCCTAGAGCAGGGAGCCATGCTTTCAGCAGGCTCCTGAAGCCCCTCATTTGGGACCCACACCTGACAGAGAGAAACATGAAGGACACCCCACTTTGGCCGCAGAAGCTGCAGCCTCCTGGTGGATTAACAGGTCTACCTGCAGGCTAATCACCCCATTCCTCATTACCAAGGCTGTTGCTGCATTCTACCACACTGCAATGACATCTACTGCAAAGCAGTAAGTGGCAACAGTTGTCCACCAGAAGGCTGGAAGGTTTACTTCATCCCTGGTACCTCTCGTGTGCAATAACATCTCCCTCACTGTCTACAAGATGAAGCTGAAAGGATTGTTCTGTCCTGTCCTTCAAAGCCTTCTACAACCCCTCCTCCAAAAGGGAAAAAAGGTTAACATTTTTTTTCATCGTGCTTCTTAGCAACAGCACCTACACGAAGATCTGAGAGTAAGATCTTCTGCTTATCCCCTCCTCACCCCTTTCCGAGCAATTAGCATGCTGAAGCACAGGCAGGAAACAGGATGGCAATGTCAAAACTGGCACACATGAAGTCTGTTGCCTTTTTGCAAGGGTTTTCACCATATGGACCAAATTGACAGAGCAGTTTCTGAATCTTTCTCCTCCCTGTGGAGATCTGTCTCCACAGCAGTTTTGCTAAGTGCCCCAAGCCACCTGCTTTTTGTGATGGTAGTTGTTGCCCAGAAGGTCGCACATTTTCAAACCAAAAAATTCTCCATCCCCAGGTACTGTTGTCCCCAGGCTTCTGATGGGGAAGGTGTGGAAAGACTTTAAAAGTAATGAGCTGGAGAAGCCCAGTCCATGGGTAATTAATTCCAACCATTAATTAATTTAATTTAATTAAATTAATAAACAAGCATTTCATATGAGAAAAATGAAAGAGGCCATGGCAGCGTTGATCACCAGGGGTGTTCCTCTTTCTCACAGCCCTTGTAGGAAAATGCCAAGCAGAGCTCCAAGTTGTGGATCAGTGAAACTGGGTTGTTCAGAAACATCTGAGAAATGTGGAAAATGAAGGCTGCCTGTCTGAAGTTGCTCATCTTTTAGAGCAGAGTAGAGCAGAGAAAAAACGCAGCTGGTGACATATCCAGTGCAAAGCCAGTGCTGTCTGAGCCTTGGTTCATCAGCCAAATCTTAAATTGATCTCAATCTGGTCTCTGAATCTTGATGGCAAATTTTCAGGTAAATTCAAGACTTAAAGGAGGCTAAAAAAGATGCAGGCCAGATAAATTCACATTGGGGTTTCCAGGTATGACCAGAGGTGCCTGGGACACTGTGTTTGTGAGGTTGGGGACTACTGTGGAATGTGTCCCTGTGTGCCCCTCCAGCACCGCATGCCTCTTGCATGGGATTCACACTTAGGGTGGACAGGCAAAGACCCACCCGCTGAAACACAGTGTAGCTGGCCACAAAATAAGGCTGGGTATTCTCATGAGCTGTTTGCCAGGACCTGGATCTTGAACACAGAATCAGGTGAATCCAATCTTTCTGCTTTTGCTGTGTTTTTCTTCCCAGAAGCAAAAACTGTGTGTATATATATCACAGAGTCACAGAGTCACAGAATAGTAGGGGCTGGAAGGGACTTCGAGAGATTGTCAGGTCCAAACCCCCTGCCAAAGCAGGTTCCCTAGAGCAGGTTGCCCAGGTAGGCATCCATATGGACCTTGAATATCTCCAGAATATCTCTTGAATATCTCCAGAGAAGGAGACTACACAACTTCCCTGGGTAGCCAGTTCCAGTGCTCCATCAGCCTCACTGCGCAATTCTTTTGTGTGTTTTGTTATATTTTGCATATAACCCAGGGACAGGAGGAGCACTTCACCCCAACTTGGTGTTGTCTGCAAACTTACATTGCACTCAATTCCCTCATCCAAGTCATCAATAAAAATTTTGAAGAGGATGGGCCCCAACACCAACCCCTGGGGAACACCACTCGTGACGAGTTGCCAGCTGGATTTCACTCCATTCACCACCACTCTCTGGGCCTGGCCGTCCAGCCAGTTTTTAACCCAGCAAAGAGTGTACCTGTCCAAGCCATGGGCTGCCAGCTTCTCCAGGAGAGTGCTGTGGGAGACCGTGTCAAAGGCCTTGCTGAAGTCTAGGTAAACTACATCAACAGGCTTTCCCTCCAGCCTGAATGATGACGAGAGGATAGGAGCCCTCTGGTTTAATGAGCTGTGACAGAGCATCCCTAACATCTCTAACATGCACTCCAGGAAGACAACACACCTCTCTGAAGAGGTTATCCAGATGGCAATATATATATATATATAGAGAGAGAGAAACTGAACTCTCTACAGAAGTTTTCTTTTAATTCCTTCACATTTGTTGAAATTCGCCCTCTGAGTGCCTCATCTGTCTCTTATTTCTCCTCTTGTTCCACAAGGCTTGGACGATGCATAATCCCAGCTCATCCAAACATCCCTTCCCAGAGTGCCCGCTTATCCCTGAGCTGTGTCTGGGGCCTTGTGACTGAGCAAAATAAGAAAACGGATGCTGAATTTAAGATATTAATACAACCCCCAAGAATCCCTGCTTACTTTAGCAGTTCAGTCAGCTTGCTGACCATTTGACCACCACTGTGATGCAAACCTACCTCTCTAAGTGTGCCTGGGTAAGGCTTTTTCTGTTTTCAAGGCCCAACCTCAACTTTTGAGGCAGTCCATAAGCCTGCAATTAAGCCGTTGGAGTAGATTGTGTTTTAGGAGCTGCAGTAACATGTGGAATGAATCATCAAACTGGATGTTGCCAGTTGTGTTTATTTTTTTTCCCCTTAGTGGTCAAGGTTAAGTATGAGAAGAAAGTAACTCAGTGTAGGAGGACCACGAAATATGTTGACAGCATAACAGCAATTGAAGGATTGACCCAGCCCTATGAATCTGTGGGTTTTACTATGTTAATTGCTGTTCTCTCTCCAGGGAACTACTGGAATAGCAGTACTCTGAGCTTTTAGCCCACGTTCTCCCATTCCTTCATCTCAGTCTCACCCTCAGTCAAAGCCAAGTGACTCCACCTGGCCTTAGCATGCTTGAGCAAGCAGCCCTTGCTCAAGCCTTCTTTCCTGAGAACAGGGAAGGCAGAGCAAAGCTGTGCTGCATGGGACAGCCTCTGGCTTTCAGACCGTGTCTCCTAACACACAATAGTGTCATTACATTAATTAAATAAACCTCACAACCCAGAAGCAAACAGCTGACCTCAGAGGGCAGGAAAATAAGGGAGCTATGGCAGATGCCAGTCATGCCACCCAGCCTGTCCCTGTGAGGTTGCGCTTGTCATGGGCCTGAGCCCAGACCCAAACCTCAGCAGAAAATTGTATTTAGCTCCATGCAGGCTTGCCTGGTACTCGTTTTACCTGAACTCGAGGAAAGCCTTTTAAGCAAAGATCTTTGTGTAAGAACAGTGGCCCATCCTGAAGATCAGGGTCATCTTTATTGGCAATGTTCAGAAGCTCTGCTAATGGACATATTAGTGCTGTCTGTAGGTAGCATGCCCTGAGTTACTTAGAGGAAAGGCATCACAAAGCAGAACTGGGCACTTCTCTTGCCTGAGCTGTGTTTAAGATGATGTCTCTCGTGCTCTAAAAGAGAGATGTCCCCAAGAGGACATAAATATATTACAAAGCAGCAGAATGGTCAATAATTAATTTTCAAGCAAGGACAAAATTTTATTTCAGCCAGAACAAAGTAAAAAGCATTTGGATTTGCACCACCTGTAAGTGAAAAGCTGAGACTATTCAATCCAAAGGCTGTCATGAAAGGGCTAAGCCAACATGATCTGATCCCCACGCAGTGACATCCTGACTCTGTTCAGGAACAAATTTAATTTTCAGTGCTGTTTCTCAGTAACAGAAGTGTCAAGCAGCAGATCCCCTTTCAGTCCTTTCATCTTACTTTGCAGTTCAAAATGGTTTTGCAAAGTGCCAGAATTACACCAGCCCGGCGAATTGTGACACTCTTTTCCATCAGCAGTGAACTCTGCTAATTCCTGATGCTACTCCCTGCTCCTATACAGCACATTGGTGCTTTGGGAAATTGAGTGTTTCAAGTACATTAAGGCAGGGAGGGCTGATATATTGTACCAGTACTGCTTTGGATGTATTGTGAACAGCTAAATAATTCCTTTGATGAATTTTTGAGATACAGATGGAAGCTCATGAAGGACTCAGTCTCAGAATGAATGACTCAAATAACTCAGCTCCACTCAAGTAACTCTAGCTGAGGACAAATAACTCTTTTCATGTGCATTTTGAATGGCAGAAGGCAGAGAGGCAGTTATGCTTGTGTAAGAAAGATGAGGTGCCTACATGACATAGCTAGCAGAAGAGAAGTAACAGGAGATTTTCTAAAGATGCAAAAAACCCATGTGAAGGAAACTTCTACAATGCTAGCTATTTTTAGTAATTTTATCAATAGGAAGGTGTATCGGTTACCGACTGAATGACCTATAAACCATCTACGTTAGTCCAGGCAGTCATGTATGCACACTTATGGGACCCAAACATGTAGAAGCTGTGATTCTTCATGGGCATGCAGCAAAACCCAACAACAGATATATGAACAACCCTATGCACTGCATTAATGCAGTTTTCTTTTGCGACTGGGTTTTATACCACTCTGACTCTTATTTTTTGTCATTGCTCATAAATCTTGCCAGGGCAGTAGCTTGGCACCAGCTGGGCTTGTACAGCCCATGGGGCAGTATCTCCTTGTGATGTTTCCTTGGCTCTGCCCCACCTGAGGAGACGTGGGCAGAACTTGTAAAGGGGCAGCCCCAGATCCAGAAGCTGCAATGGCTGCACCAGCCCCAGGCTAAAGCCTAGTAATGCAAATAAAAGCCAGACACACCAGCTCCTGGTGTTACGGCTAAGGTTCAAGCCAGGAAGGTTTCCTGTGAGGTTGGTATTTCCTCACTGCTTTATCCAGAGGGTGTGGAAATTGGAGACAGGGAGGTTCATCTTTGCTGAGAGTGCTGCAATTTAAATGCAGTAACAAAGCCATAACTCCTGCATGACTGACAGCCAGCAACAGGGTTGCAACCCTCCAGCAAGGACTGAAGTGGCTGCAGAAACCGGGTGCACTCATAACCACCTCCCAGCAGATTCAGCAGCAGCTCTACAAGCAAGACGACAACCCCAGTGCTCTCGGAGTAAGGGCTGCCTACACCTTCTGCCATTCCTGCCACCCGTGGTGACATGTTATCTTATGTTATAATATCTTTGTCCACATTTCTATTTGTCCAGTGGTGTTTCTGCTGGGAAAAAGCCATCTCTCTGTTGTACCAGCATTCTGTGAATTCTTATGGGAAATGTTTTAGAGCTCACTTCAACAAGTTTCCTCAGTCTTCCTCAGTATGAAGTGCTGCGTGTTCCTATAATAAGGATGCCACTTGTAGCTAGGAGGTATTTTTCATACATTATTTATTCATGTAGTCTATGTGATGGATGTGGGAGGTGTGGTGAATCCATGATAAGAGACCTGGAAGTAGACTTGTTTGCTCATTGTACTGTGCGATTAAAAAGGAACTCTCTGCTTGCGTAGGCAAGGAAGGTATTGAATTTCTCTTATCGCTGAGATGGTAAAAAACTTCATTTCTTTAATTTCCTCCATCAAGGAAGCAATGACTGCCAGCACAAGCACACAGTGTGATCTGTTCAGAAGATACACAGTTGCCAGACTAGACCTGTTCTCATCACTTGCAAAATGAAGAGCCAGGAAGTTTGCAGTTAGGGGATAAAACTAAATATTTAGGAGATAAAATCTGCATAGAGTGTAAAATGAAAGATTTAATCTGAGCCTTACCTTGAAGACCTAGATCTGATTTCCTGTCTAGGATCTACTGCCCAAATCCAAATGAAATGTTAGAAGATATTATGCTTGGGTTTAGAGAGTGTACAGTTCAAATTTGCCTGCTTTTGGAACTCAGAGGTTTGCTTCTGCTTATGACAGAAATACAGACCATAATAATAAACAGGAGAGAGGGCCAGGGGTTTCATGAAAGTTTAAAAGGGGATAAGTGAAGGCACATCCTTTTGGTTTCTTTATAGCCCTAAAGATTCACCCTCTCTTCACTACAAAAGAACCCAAACCAAAAAAAAAAAAAAAAAAAAAAAAAAAACAAAACCCAAAAACAATCACAAACCTCAGCAACTTGAAAGAAAAAAGAAAAAAGAAAAAAGAAAAAAAAAAAAAGAGGTCAGCCCTTTCTGAAAGCAGGCATGTGGATGTCATTCAGGAAACTGCAGGGAGGACAAACACATAGCAGTGATGCTCCTTAGTGGGGGGGGATACAGGTACCTGCAATCAGCACCAAGAGGTTTGTCTAGATGTGGAACAAAGAACAAAAAAATTTTGTTCACAACCAGTAGCTTGAAGCCACGGAGATGGGAGGAGCAGTCTGATAGGCATGCCCAAGGAGCCAGAAGATGGTGGTCTTCTGAGGCAGAAGACAGTCCTTCTTCAGATAGCTGGTGGTGATGGTTGATGTGATGGTGGCTCAGTAGTCACTCATGGTGGCTTCAGAGACACTGAAGGTGTTATTGGAGAGGCTGCGTGGATGTACTGCTGGAAGCGTGGCAGAAATCTGCTTGGCTGGAAAACACCCAGGGGCTTTCCCTCCACACTTCTGCCTGCTCATGCCCCACAGGTCAGCCATTCCCTCCCTTTGGCAGAAACCTGTTCCAAGAGTCAACAGCACAAAAGTTTTGCACGAAGTTTTCCTCTGCTCAGTTTGCCTGGTTTCACTTCTGACCATGTTCGCAATGTTCCCTTTGATGAATTGTTGCATTTTGTTTCTTAGCATGTAACTTGCTCTTTTGCTGAGTATCTAGTGCTGAAGAAAAGGGCTGGAACAGGGAGATCCAAGGGTATAACATGTCTTTAATCTGGTAGCTCACTGAAGGCCAGGGAGCCTGCAGGCTGGGAGTCCCACACTGCATGGGAAAACCTGCTTATAAGGGCCTGATACACAAAAAAACAATCCTGGCAGTTGGGTTGTGGGCTCCCAAGCCACCTGTAAGCCAAAGAACCATCAGACACAAAACACAGCAGACTGAAACCCATGCTCAAGCTAATATTCAAAAACCTATTAATTTATGTTCTTTGTTTTCTAGAAAAGAGAATAGCAGCCATCAGCAGTCCCACCAACAATAATGCACCTTGCACACAGATATCAGTATGTGGTTTTTGAGCTAGCCTGGTGTTTTTCTGAGGACAAGGAAGCTGTTCTGACACATGGCAGCACTATGCCACTGTCCTGACCTCCTGCTCTCAGCTTTGCCAGACCTTATCCTGGGGCTTACAGAGGCAGTGCAGAGCACAGCTGGCAAATATCTCTCATTCAAAGGCTTTCAGCAAGGTCTTGGTGATGTTCCTTGGGACAGTCCAGTGGTTAAACGGTGCCTTGTGACAGCCAAGAGAGCAGCGTGAAGCCTCACCACCCTCAGCAGCGAGGCTGCCAAGTGTTGGGGACAGATAATGATGCTATCAATCTCAGCATTTCCAGAGCAAGTTGTGAAAATTCACAGCATCACACCCTCGAATGAAGCATCCACAGCTGCTGGGTACAAAACAGCCTAGTGGTCAACCACAGGCTGAAGGTGGGTGGAGAAACAACTTTTCCTGTTACAGCTGTCTTTATGTTGGGAGGGGAGGATGAAGAGCACAAAAAGTTGGGATATATGTACACTTAATCATCACAGAGCAACTGTGAAACGAAGTCTAGTCAGCCCTATTGAAAGCAATGAAAGTTCAAACTATATGTGAAATAAAACATTATTGGTATAGCTTTCTAAGCACGTGTTTACTGATACCAGGTCTCTCCCCTGCTGTTGAAATGGTGGGAGTTGTTTTTTGATTTTGGTGGCAGGAAATGGGATCCAAAGACAGATTTTCTATCACTATGCTTTAAAAGGATGCCAACAACAACAAAAATAAAAATTGACATACAACAACAAAAAGGGACCCACAAAATACCCATAGTGGAAATACAGAGCTATAAAACTTTTTTTCTGTGCAGTTGAAATTCTCATTTAAGAATGCAAGACTTTTTTTTTTTTTTTTTCTATTAAAAACAAAATAAAGAAGAATCGAGTAATTCATACATTTCTAGTACACTGGAGGGTGAATGCAAACACCATGAAATCAGCATGCTCTCAGGGCTGGGAGTTTGGCAAAGCTTTGCTGATGCCCCCATGATCAGGCTGTGTGAGTGATGGCACCTCAGGTTGGGGCTATGAGCACTGGCAGCTCTGGTGGACTCAAGGGTAACTTCTTACATCATTTAACTTGTTATCACTGCTGTCATGAAGACAATTTGTAAGTTATAGATAAGTGATGGGGTTACTGAACTGCACAAGAAGAGTGGTATAGAGCCATGGGTACCAGAGCTACAGCATGGGTACTTCTGAGCCAGATTTTTCTCTAAAGGAGAGGAATAAGAGAAAAGTGACAAGGAAGGAAAGAATTTGGGGAACTGGAATTTAGTATCAGCTAAATATAAAGCCTCTGGCCCAGCTGAGACCCAGCAGCTGGGTGGGAAAGCCACTCCCTGCCAGAAGGCCTCAGAGAGCCACTCCCTGCCGGAAAGAGATGCCGAAATCCTACATGAAAGTTGAAGTTAACCTGAAGTTAAAAATCTCTTCAAGATGATCCCCAGCAACTTTCTCACAGGGCATTTTGCAAAACTATCTCAGTGAAGTTACGCAACTTCTGGTAGAGGCAGAAATGACCATCAGCTATAATTTCCATTCACTGTGAAAATTGTGGTTATTGGGGGAAGAGGGTGTCTGTAAGGGTCCATTTCACCAGAAAACCCTCAGCAGCCATATAACTCTCTCATAAACATTTGAGAGTTGACAAAGCTCAGGCACCCACCAAGAAAATGGTTACCCAAAGTCATCAACAAATCTGTGGGAAGTGAATGGAAGAGTTTGCTGAAGCTGCTTGGCAAAACATCCTCTCAGAGATGAACCTGACTGTGACCAAGTGTCACCTCTGATAATGCAATCGGCAGGAGGACCTCAAAACCTCTGCCTCATGGCAAACACTCCTTCTGATCAGGTCGACAATAAGTCAGTCTTTAAAGAGAAGGAGAAATGCTGAGAGATTAAAATAAAATAAAATAAAATAAAATAAAATAAAATAAAATAAAATAAAATAAAATAAAATAAAATAAAATAAAATAAAATAAAATAAAATAAAATAAAATAAAATAAAATAAAATAATTGATCCAACTGTTTGTAACTTTATGAAGATTTCTGGCCATGGAAACTCTGTGAATAGGCAGGACACCCACCTCGCCTCTCAGTCCTAGGACAGGATCTATAAGTGACAGCCACCCATCATGGACAGGGGACATCAAGTTAAGGACAGAGTTACAGAGGAGAAAATGTAGAAAGTAAAATCATAGAAAAATAAGGCTGGAAGAGACCTCCATAAATTCATTCTCCTGCCCAAAGGCAAGGTTACTCTTGACAGACACCATCTCAATCATTCCCTAAGATATTTGGTGCTGGGGATCTGAGCTTTCCCAAGCAGCCTGTCCCACTGCTTGTTGTCATCTACTGTTAGAAAAAAATAACATAAAGTCTAACTCAAATCTGTCCTGCTGCAGTTTAGGACCAAACAACAATTCAGCATTTACCTTTTAGCAAATAATTTGTATTTATATCCATTTTAAAGGAAATATATTGACTTAATATATTGTGTTTTCCTTTACTTCTCCTGAACAGGATATTTAGGAAGCCTTCATTCACAGCAACCTCAAGCCTTTCCCCTGAATTCCTTGTTAAAAGCAGTCAGCAGCCTGAGGGATGGTGCAAGAGCAGAGATTCTTTCAGAAATCAAAAATGATGACTCCCGTGGGTGAGCAGACCCCTTGCCTTGTGAAACCAAGCCTGTGCTGGTGGCCCCCAGCCCCCAGGAACTCACCCCCACCCTGGCGCCTGCTGCATGCCCTGCCAGAGGCTCCTCCCGCCCCGTCCTGCTCTGACCTCGCAGATGGCCTTGCACAAGCAAAATGAACCACACCTGATCTGTGCTGCTGCCAGGAGGGGAGCTTTCGGATGTTTAAGTGTGGCCACAGCCCGCGCACTTGGCTCTGGTTCAGCTCTGCTTGCTGCCGGCCACTCGAGCTAGCAAGCATCTGATAATGTATGTACATTGAGCTGCAACGGGGAATGAGCTGCCAGGAGGTAGAGGGTGAGGTGGAGAGCAGACAGTCTGAGTGAAGCAGTCCCACATTGGTGGAGGTGGGAAAACTCATTCAGTACATGACAAAGAGGGGCAAAACTTGTGCTGCGTGTGGTGAGGAATGAGTGGGTTGATTCAGCTAAACCGCATCCCACATCATCTGTTGCTGGTCATTTTCACAAGCAAAGGAAATGCTTTGCATAAGTAAAGGATTATTAAAACCAGTAATCAAGCAAATGAAAGCCGGGGAGGTTCATATCTAAGTTAGGACACATTAAGGAATGTGCAATGCCCAGCTGCAAGCACCAGAACTCTCCAACCACCAGCGCAAACAGATGATGCTATGCTGTACTGCTCTCGTTAACGGCTGATTAGAAATGTCTCACTGAGAAAATTGAGGGAAGTCATAAAATTGCAGCAAGTTGTTTATTTGCATGGCTGTCCCAGCAGGAGAACACGGTTTTGCGCAGGGTTTGAAATCCCAGGGAGCAGAGGGTGTGAGCAAGGGAACGCTCACCCAAAATTGCAAAGCACGGACCAGCAACTCCAGCAGGCCCCCAAGGAGAAAAACCCTCCAAAGGAAATGTTTTGCTTGCGTCATCAGTATCACAGGGGGTTTGACAGGAACAAACTCTTTCTGTGTGTTATCAACATCATGAATGAAGCAAAATGGTTATTAAAACTTCTCTAAAGCCACTCCTGGATATCAGCAGTAAGAGGCAGGACTTGGTGTGGCTACATGCATGTTTCTACTGCTTGCTTTACAAGGGTGTGATGTCCAGTTTTGTGGGGTTATGCAACTAGTTTTCCTTCACTTATGTATGGTGTGGTGGAGCTACTGACGTCCTGTTGTCATGGAGTATTTTCTTTAGCCTCTTGTTCAGTGTCAGGCCGAGCATGCTGAGCTTGCCTTGCCATTGCCAAGCACTGTCATCACCCTGGAGCAGCGAGCTCAGATGCTTCTGAGGTGGATAAATGAAGCCCCCTGTTTTTAGTGCCTGTAAAGTTATTGTCTGGGACCTTAGCACTTCAAACTCCTGCCCGTTCCATGGGACAGTGGGAAGTGCCAAAGCTCTTTGCCTAAAGCTGGTTTTCCATAGGTTTCCTTGGTTATAATATGTGCCTCTACCTACTGCAGCACACTTCATGCATGATACACTATTTTTGTGGGTGAGGTATTTCAGTTTCATTGATCTGAAATATGCTGTGGGCATTTCCAAAAAGCCATACATGAGTTATTGTATCATTTAGGGATGCTAGTCACAACCCAGAACTCCTTCCTTTTTATACCCAAACTGGTTAAAGTTGGTTGAGACAAAAACCAGCAGTTCAAACCAAAGCTGGAAAGCCTGTGGCTCTCCTCAAGCTGATTTACTGGAACAGCCCAGCTGTGCTCAGCTCCATCTTCATTAAACGTGGGAGCTCCACAACAGCACAGCCTGTGCTCACAGAGCCTGGCTGCAATTGAGCGCAATCTTTGACTGCAATAAAGAATCTTTAATGATAAGATACACTAAGGAAACATGAAGGAGATAAGATCAAAATAACTTGAAATTGGAAAGCTCTAAAATTTGGCAGAAAATCTGCTTAGAAAGTTTACATGTCAGGGAGGAGTGTGATCCCTCAAATGCTGGGGCTTAAATTTCCAGAATTGCAGCAGGGATATGCAGTAACAACTCCATAATATTTTGATTTGGAAGGAAGCAAATAACATACTGCAGGATGCTGCTTCCATAGCACAGCCCATTGGCAACACCCTCTTCCAAGAAAAAAAGTAAATTAAAATAAAAAGGAAAAAAAGAAATGTTCCCATTGCTTGAAAATATGTGCTGGTAGAATTCAATGCTTAGAGAAGGCATTTTTCAAGAATTCCTTCCCTTGCCACCATTCTCCTCCTTGAACCCATCAAACAACAATCTGTCTTTACAGAAACCCAGTTGTAGCCAAGAAGAAAATCTCTTTAAGACCGTCACAGCCAGTGATGGTTTCTTTGGGATTTAACTGGTCTGACAGGCTTTCCTCCTTTGCTTTTATATAAATTCCCTAATTTATTCTTCATTCCTGGTCAATTCCATTAACACACATCTCTCACACAGTGGCATGCAGTGGCCTCTAGGAGTTGGGAGAGGACAACCTCTTTCTTAATGCTCCATTTCTGACACATGGAGGTTCAGGGCATTTGGGACTGAGGGATAAGACGCAGCCATAGCAGGAACTCAGGAGCTATTCTTTCTTTGCGGGCTAACTTGTTCTTGAAACCAGGTTATTGGGTGTTAAGTAGCACTATCAGTTCCTCTTTCTGGGTGCCAACGTAAAATAGAGAAGTGTCCCAAAAACTGTGTGCCTGTCCAGGGCACAGGAGGAAGGTAATAGGTTATTCTTCCTAATGCTGCAACAACTCTCCGTGCTTAAGTTCTGCTTTCATCCTGGAGGGACTTTCTTGCTGTATCTCATGACAGACCCCAAACCTAAAAAAATAAGGTAGGACTACCTACAAAATATTTCTGAAGACTAGAGTGGAAACTATGGAAACTAAAATTTGTAATTCTACTAATATTAAAAAATAATTAATGCAATAGAAAATTTGATTCCATAGCACATAGTAATTCCCCTATGTCTTATTCCAACTAATTCCTTTATAACGACCCCTCTCTTGCTATCTCTATTACAGGGGCTAATGACTTCCTCACCCTATTTCTGTCTAGTGTTCCCCACTAGTCACAAGCCACCATTTTCTCTGAAGACATCTAAATGATTAGCATTGTTAAGATAAGCTGCAATTTTCTGAAGCTATTGCCTAACTCTGAGTGTGTTTGTCTTGCAGTTAAAACATATTGCTTCCAACCTGAAAAGCTTCTGGGCCCCAAGACATGTCTTTTTATTTGCAGTTACCTCTGTAATTGAATAAGAGAAGGTCCCCTTTGGTCTGGTCTCACTGCAACTGTTAATTTGTTGGTTTCTCCAACAAATGACAGAGCCTTTTGAGCTATTGACTGAACAGTTTTAGTGAGGAAAGCAGCGTGTGTATCTAACAATACAGACTGCTGTGAGAAGTCTCATTTCAGGCAGAGCAACCACCTTGCAGTTAGAGAACAGACTTAGAAAATGCTGAAATTCAGAACTGGGTTATATTCCTGACCCCTCCATTACACAATTTGTATAATTAGGCATAATTGCAAAGTTACTACTTCATATGTGGCATCTGGTCCTCCCACAGACTCTGGTAACTTAATGTAGCTTCATAGATTTCCCGTGTTTTCCTCCCTAAGTGTTCCTATTGCTAAATATTAAATGTCAGCAGTTAGCAAGTAAAACCTCTCACATCTAAATGGTATCCCAGCAGAATGTTTTTCAGTCCAAAACAAATCTTTGGCCTTATTCTTGACAATTTAAAAAAGCTTTTTAACAACCACTAATCTACTTGTAAAGGGTCACTAGAAAATACATAGGTTATCAGTGAAACTATCTTTATACCATCCTTCAAATTGAAATCAGTTCCAAAGTTAATTTTACCAATCCTGAATCCTTTGTGACTGTTGTTACAATGATAAAAACTTTCAGAGGGAAGAAAAGGAAAGGACATTATTTTTCAGAATCATGTGTTGCTACAAATGTAATTTTAAACACAACAAAAGACAGTGAATGAAGTGCAGTGGAAATGTGTTAAAAAGGACTTAGAAAATGTTAAACTAGAATTCCACTGACTCTCTTGTATGATCCTGGTTGCTTATTCATAAAGGACAAGATGAAAAAAAGGAAAATAAAAAAGCATGCCTGAACCTAGAGTACAACTTGGGTTGGACCTGGACACCTCAGTCCACTGATGGCACTGAGACCCAGTCTAGCCAAAGCTCATCAAAGGTGATAGGCACCAAATATTCACCAGTAAGCACATGCATCTGAAGTCTTACTACTGACTCCCAGAGAGGGTACTGAGGATCTCAGCACCTCTCAGACCTGAGGCTGCTTTCAGTGCAGTGTCCAGGTGACCCCAAGAAGCAGGAGGAAGCTCCTTTGCAGCATTAAGCCATTTATGTGAGCCTCGTAGTGCTGCTACCCACCCTGGTGTTGATACCAGTATTCCTCTGTACCCACCATGACCCCTTTGATGGTCTTCAGTCAAGAAAACCCAACCTACAAAAAAACCCCCAGAGCAGCTGGGTCTCCTGGGTGTGCTCATGGTACTCCCAACATATGCACCAGCACGTGGTTTGGCACAGCACAAAGCAGCTGTGTCACTTTATTATTCAAAATACACAATTGTCAGCGGTGCTGGCCGCACCTAAATCCTCTTGTGGCTCTGGGCTTTAATTAGCAACATTTTCAAAATACTTTCAGTGCTTCTGAACAATAGCTATAGGTGTCTGCCGGCATGCCTGATGGTGCCAGCAGCTCTGTCTAAAAGAGAAATGGAGATGAATGTTAATGAATGTCATGGATGCTTAGCGTCACTCACACAAGATAAAGATTTAATTTCTATCAGCGTCTTTATTTATAGCATCTCTGTATATTTCACAGAGAAAAAACAGTGGCAAGTCATTTAAATATATATATATAAAAAAAAAAAGTCAGAAAACAAGGTTTTTAGACCATTTAAAATACGTGAAACTATTGTGGCTGATTAACCTGAAATCAGGAACTGAAGGTAATGAGAACAAAGTCAGCTTCCTCCAAATCACCCCAAAGCTTGACCACACTACTGATGACACACAAATCAAATAAACATAGAGGAGCCGTAGAGCAAACAACCCTCCAGCTACACACCTCACTGCATGCACTTTCCACTTTTGCAGAAAACTCTTCCCTGTGCACACTCAGGGCAGTGCTAACAGGAGGACCTTGACCTTCCTACAGTATTTGGGGTTGTTCACTGTTGCAAGAAATTCACTCTGCTTCCCTCTTGGTCTTTCTATTTTTGCCAAAGCCAAGAAAATGTTTGAACAGTGGCGGTGGGTATCACAGAGCGTCCATGCATGGAGCATCCATGGTGCAGCTATCACCACGCTTCTGCTCCAGCAGGGAGCTGCTGTCTTGTAAGGATCACAGCTCTCAGAAAAACATCTCACGTGGGATGAGACATGCCTTCCTTACAGTCTGACACATTATCTGAACAAAAACGTATTTGTTTGTCTTATCTTGCATTTTAGCTTTATGAGCTGCAACATCTCAGCATGACTGTTTTGGCTTCAGCTGATAATTTTACTAATTTTTATTTCTAAATAAAGCCACACAATATTTAGGAGCAAAAACCAGTCACATTACAATGTGTATTACAGAAATGTTGAATGAGCACTATGAGGAAATCCTTTTGTGATGATTGTCAGCTGCCTTTCTTGGAGCAAACAAGCATAAAGGCATTGTGAATGAGGCAGGCTTCTCTTTTCTCTGAAGAAAGAGGAAATTCTGTTCTACCTATGTCTTCTCTTTTTAAAATCTTCCTTTTTGGACAGACTTGATAATGAATGCTCTATTATTATTATTTTTTCATGGCAATGAGAAGCAAATTGGGTCTCACCTCCCCCAGGCAACACTTTTATAGAGTCACAACTGGTAGTATACAACAGATCATAAATTTTTCAGGAAAGTTTCATGTGTCACAAGCTCTGCCAGACATAGATTCGTTCAGTCAGTGCTGTTAATTCTCTGAGCTCACTGTCTTCCCAACAACATGACATATTTGCTGGAGTTTCACTGAGCCCGAGGTAGGAGGCTCATGAGGTGTTGGTGGCCTCCTGGCACTTGAGTTGTGGCTGGTGGCCCAGGGACAGAACTCCTGGGTGGAGCGAGCCAGGGACCATCCACCTGGGCCAAGTTGCTCAGAGGCTGACTCTTGGGTAGACTGCACCTGACTCACCTTCCTCTTTTCCCCAAACCACAGGAAGAATACCTAAAAGACAAAAAATACCTCTTTGAATTAAAAAGAGCAAGGACATGCCATCTGTGAAGATGTGGGGACAAGTTTTGAGCCCAAGAGGGGGTGACTCTGTAATGAAGGTGCTTTCTGTGGAAGCCAGACTTTGGTGATCTCTTTCTTTTAGACCTATGGCTAAAAGGAGAGTTTATGAGAGTTTTGAGAAAGGTTGTTTCCTTTTAATTGTTCATTCTGTGTGTCTGCACAAGAGATACACCCAGCTGATTGTGATGACCTTGGCAATAGTAGACTGCAGACGCAGATGGTAGGGCCAGAGTGAAGATCTGGTTCTCCTCTTGGTAGGTTCGATGCATGGATCCCTTCAATGCATATGGCTGTGTTCTTTGTTAAGAAGGAGAGGAGGTATGAGCCCTGTTTGGGGGGTGCAGGGTGGGCAGGACAGGCTGCAGGCTGTGCTCCATACCCCTTCCTAAGGAAAGTAAGCAGTCACAGCCTCCTGTGGGACCCATGAGGACTGGAAGGAAAAGGAGTCAAGTTTATCTCACAGGGCATGGACCTCTTGAGCCCCTGATTATTTGCTGTAAAAAACATGTGCCACCAAGAGTTGTGACCAAGGTACTTGCTCTATTCTGTGTTAGTAATGCAAGTGGACCTACCAGGGTGTATAGATTTATTAGGCAGATAATTTATTTCCATTTCTTTAGACTTATCCTGCCTCCAGCTGGATACTTGCAGCTCCGACCTGAGTATTTCTGTGGAGACGTACTTTGTTTCCAGATGACTGAATAACCCTCATGAGGTAACTGAGATTTAAAAAAAAAAAAAAAAGTCCCCTTATTTTTGGCACTTTCTTTAACAGAACTTAATTAGGGGGGTCTGGCATAAGCAACTCAACATCTCTGCCACAGCCACGTTGTAAGGTCACTGCGCAAATGAGGTCATAATTTGGATGCTCATTTTTGCCTTCAAGGAATAAATGCATCCCTAAATGCCATCTGCCACCACAGCAAGAAGGCCTTAAGCTTCTGCTTTTCATCGACAGCAAGAGAAAAACCCACAAAACAACAAAAGTCAGAGAAAGGCCTTCCAAGGGTGACTCATGCTGCAGGATGAGTTGTTTGATGGAACAGAGAGCAATTTAAGGAGAGGGGCTTGCTGGGGCCATGCACAAGTGCAGCTCTGCCATTCCCTTCCCATGCAGGTAAGGTGCACCCAGAGCCTGCTGCCTGAGCATCCAGCATGCTCACGTTGCTCTCATACACATGGAGCCTGTGCTGGAAGAAAATTTAAGCTTAGAAGATATAGCAAACCTGTTATCTTTTTTTGGTGTGTGTGTGTGGTTTGTTTGTTTGTGTTTGTTTGTTTTGTTTTGTTCTTTTGTTGTTGTTGCATTTTTAAAGTAAATTACCTTTAATGAAAATATCTGAGAGACAAAGTACCTTGCTTCCATTTTAATTAGCAATTGTGGTTGCTAATTAGAGTAATATCAAAATAATTGTGTCATGGAACAAAAATAATGCACACATTTTTCCATGCCAGAAAAATAAGATAATGGCCCCCAGTCATAGTTCCAGAACAGACAATGCTTTACTCTAACTTTTACAATGCTTAATTCAACCTTCACGTGACAAAGAAGAACTCTGTAGCTTCTGATGCATGGTGCAGCGTACCATGGCACGTAAAGATGCAGAAAGAGATCATAAAGGTCCCTTTTCTTAGTGTTTCAACACAATTAACCTTTAAGGTTGTAATAATCAGCTTCAAATAATGTCATATTTCTCAGTTCCTTTTTTTTTTTTTTTTTTTTTTTTCTCCAAATCTTCTTTGTATATAAAAATATCATAATCTGTAATCTTGCTGGATTTTCTTTGCCTAGTGCCTTCATTTAGATACATCTTCCACCATTTACTAAGGGAAGCTCTTATATGACAAGACAAGACTGGTTTCCTGCAATTACTAAATAGTCTTTTTTTTTTTTTTTTTTAAGAAAAAAAGAAAGTCACTTCCTCCACAAAAGCTAATTCATGCAGCATGACGCTTTGAATATATAGCCTAGCAATACACAAGTGTTGGAAGTGACACAAAAGAACTCCAGAAAGACCTCTAATTGATTAATTCAGCAGGGTAGCACAGTGTAAATGATTGATTTCAGTCTACCAGGCCTCCCTCTGACCTTTTCTGAGGCTACGTTGATAGGTACTTGAATAGACAAATTTGAATACAAATGGCATTATGACAATAGCATCCAAATTCTTTAAAGCAAAGTTTTTCCATCATTTTTGTGTATCAAAATGACTAAAACAGGTTAAAGATGCCACCAAAGATGAAGGCATTTTTTAAAGATACATTTCTCAGTTAGTAAAAATATTAACACTAGTAGTAATGACTGATCCAAAAAGAGTGATCTGACTGACAAATAATAGGTGATTGTGGTCTTCTTAGACAATAACGAGGCATAACAAACAGGGAGGAGGTAAGGGCTACTAGGACGGGCAGATAAAGCTACAGTAACAGATTTTTTTGGAGGTTATCGTGTTTTCCTGGTTTAGCTGTCTTCGAAGCAGCCTTTGCAGACCTAACCAAGAGCATGCACATCTCCTAAACTTATTTAAACTTAAACTACCCTCACATTGCCAATCAACAGAAAAAAATATTCATTGCATGGGTTGATATATCTGCTGCTCAGCCAGAATTTGAGAGGTGGGTGATAGCTGCACTGATGGCACCCAAAGTGAGAGATGCATGTTGCAAGCAGAGCTATTAGCAGATACCTTTCCAGCTTCAGTCTAGCACCACATTTCTTGCATAAACACCTGCAACAGCATCAAGAGACTTGCTGAATACATTTTCTGAGGATAGGACAGAGGTTATCATCACCTTGTTTCTGCAGCACGCACAGAAGATGGCCCTGCAGTGGGAGCCCCGGCTGGCAGCAAGTCTTGGCTTGGTCCTTCAGGACTGCATGAGGAGGAAGCATGCAAAGTCATGCGTACCGAAGGTACTTAGGTACCTTCTGCTGGTAGTTGCAAAGAGGGATTGGTGCTTTGATGTATTTAGGGGGTCTAAACCTGCTAATGTGGTTTCACATGAGCACTAATGTGGTTTCCAGTGGTGGCCAGCTTCTGTCAGCTCAGTTGTATCTTCTGACCAAGCTTGTGTCATCAGACCCTACAATCTCAATGAGGTTACAAGTGTTTTTCCAGGTATTGTGGTTGAGACTTATTTAGGCTGGCTGGGATTCAGTTTTACATGCATTTCTTTGTCTTAAAACTTGCCAACTTGTTCTCTGGAATCTCAGCTCTTATTTATATCTGTTTTCAAAATCTCTTACCCTTGTGGCTGTAAAGTGAAGTTTTTCACAGAGTGTAACCAAGCAGTATAAGCCCAAGCTATGAGCCCAACCTTGAGTGAGGGGTCAACACAGATGCTTCATGTGGTCACCCAGTGATCCCCTCCCTGCTGCCCTATGGCCTACAGCAACACGTGGCTCAGATGAGGAAAGGACTTCTTCATATGTACCTAAAAATGCTTCCCAGTGAATGACTTAAACAGATGGCATTCCCAATGGAGTGAGGAGCAGCAGCTCCTGGGGGAGCCCTGCTTTCCCCTCCTCTACCTGGGTCATCGGTCAAAAGGGAGGGGCAGAAATCCTTGGTGGCTGGGGCTCAGGTGGCATTGAGGAACCATTAGTCCACCAGGAGGGCTCCTCCCTCACATCTGCTCCCTTCCCTACAGCTCTTGGTCACCTTGCAGTGGGGGTTTCTAGCATAATGTTAATTTTAATTACAGATGCGTCATCAGCTCAACCTCATCTCAACAACAAAAACTGCTGAAAAGCTTGGTGAAGTACTTTGGTGCTTCTGAACAGCTGGATATATTAAAAAGAACCAATATACATATGCAGGTAAAATATTAATTACTGAAGTTTAAAACCATAGTGAGTTTATCCAGCATTCTTGCACTAGGAAAGCAAATGAAATATAAGCAATTACAGGTAAACTGAGTTGTTCTATGTTCTTCTTAGAAGTTTTTTTTTTTTCTCTGTTTCAAGTCGATTTGACATTTTTGGGTTACACTTTAGAAACTCAGTGCGGGAACCTGGCTTTGTACCACCGCTCCAAACAAGCAGTGATTTAATTAGGCACCAGCCCACCCCTTCCCCAAAACTAAACCCTCTCAGATCCCAAACTCCCTTCAGCACAGTTTTTAAATAGAAAGAATAAGTAGGGTAAAGCCGGTTGTGGGAGCTACTTTATCTTCCATATTTTCCACCATCATGCTGATTCCTCTGACCTGGCTGGGCTCTCAGGTCCCTGGCTGTTTTCTCATGTTGGGAAATGCCGATGTCCACCTGTAAATGGCCATGAGTGGGTTCAACTCTTCTCCCCAGTTGTGGGTCCATCCACTATCGTGCTGTGATCTGGTGAATGCAACAGCCATTGTCTCAATACAAAGGTTCAAGTTCGATCTCAGATTTTCTATTAAATAAACAGGCCCAGTTTTGCTGAAGTGTGGTTGTTTAAAAGCATTCTGTGACTCTACAGCCTTAGATATAACAGATACTCTTGCTAAGCAGTTTTGCAAACTTGGTGACAAGGTTACTGCTATTCTTTTATTGCACGCTCTTTCCCTAATACTTGGAATACATTCATCTCTTTTCAGTCATTGTTTTAGTGGCCTAAAATTGGGATGTTACAAACAAAATTGAAGATTTAATTTTAAATTGTAGTTGTTTTCTGAAATGTTAACATGCATCCAAAGAACTTATCCCAGCAATTTCACTCAGATCAGAAGAAGTGGTGTAAATTTTTTGAAAGTGGAAAGTTGTGCTTGTCACAAATAGGAAAACATCTTCTCACGGATATGCTGGAGAACAATTGACATGAAATTTAAAAGTGAAAGCTCACTTCAAAAAAATGGGCAACCCTAAGTAAAGTGAAAACTGTTACATATTTCATTATTTCATGAAACTACTAGAGCTCAGCCATGGCCTACTACATCCCATGCTGGCTTTTGAAAGTGACTTGCACAGAGGACTTCAGGATCCTGTGGCATAACAAACCCTACAAGTGCAGCTGCTGCCCATGGGACAGGATCTACAATGGACTAAAAACCATTTCTGCATAAACACCATGCCTTAGATTCTACCATGATGACACATTTACCATGCTTGGGTTTAAGTCTTCCTCTGACAAGATCTAAATTTGGTTCTTTTTGATCTTTTAAAAAACTAAGTTACGTGTTTGTATCTGGACTTCCCAAACTGTAGTTCAGGTTAGCATCCACTCCATGCCTGGTGACTGCACTACTGCTTTTAGGCAGTGGTGTATTTTGCATTTCTTTAGCCCTGGCATCCTCTGCTCTGCTCAGACATAATCTGTTGTTCCTTTTCATCACTTTCTCTTTGCTTTCCAGCTTAGTTTTCCAACATGTCACTCCTTACTCAGATCAAAAGGATTAACAGAGCTAAAAAGCTTACGTAAACCATTCGCTATATTTGGCGCAGGTTTGCGGTGCCTGTGTTGTGGACATTGTAACCACTCTGTTTAAATGACCAGCTCCGGACCAGCTCATTATTTTCTTCAGCTGACTGCTAATCCCCTACCTATTTTGAAAAAAGTTAGGGTTGAAATCCTCTTTAGCAGATCACTATGAGTGGGATTTACCTTGACTAATTTTATCCCTCTCAAAGTTTTGGGACAAGACTAAGCCTTCACTGTTCTCAGGGAGGAGAGTGGAGGAACCTAGGATCTTCAGCCCCTCCCCTATATAGAGGATGAATTGTTTCCTGGAAGAGCCTGAGCTTGTTTTTCACTGTTGCGTACCAACGGAGCACAAGTAAGCAGTGTAAAAGGGATACCCAGCAATTAGTGGGCTGAAGGAGAATGAACAAAATCCCTGCAATCCTTTGCTGGACTTTGTGCTGGGCTCCTTCTGTCTGCTGTGGCAAGCCACAGCTGCACACCTGAATATCACTCAGGCAAGTTTGACAGGCTGTACTCAGCAAAAGGCAGTGACACAGCCATGTGAATTGTCTAGACTGCTCCCCTCCTTTTATCCTCAGAGAAGGACCTGAGGGGCTGTGTTACTCTCAGACCTGGAGGCGTTCTGCACACCTCACTTGCCAGTAAATGATCTGGGGCATTTCCCCCACTGTGTAACTCAAGGAGTATGTAACTTCTGGTAGTACACAGTAAGTGGGAATTAAGTGAGGTTGGCCTCAGCCCACTGGGGGATTTAATTCCTTTGGATTTTATGTAAGCAGTTATCAAAGATATTTATCCCAGGGCATTAGGTAATGTAACCTGCTGCGAAGAGGCTTGTGGGTTTTCCAAATGTTCACCATCAAGTTCTCTCTTATGAATGCAATGGTTTTACTGCCCCAGGTGTCCTCAGCCTTTCTTCACATGGCCCTGTTACCAGCTTTGTTGCCTGCCTCTGGATGCTTTCAAGGACCTTATCATCTTTTTTATATTGTGGAGCCCAGAGCTGCACACAGTACTCAAGATAAGGCTGGATAAATGGTAAATACAGTGGGAGAATTACCTCTTCTCTCTAGCTATGCTGTGTTTAATGCATCCCAAAATGCAGTTCTCTCTCCTGACTGCCAGGGCACACTGCTGCCTCCTGCCAAGCCTGCTGCTGACCTGCACCCCCGGGTCCCTTTCAGCTGCTCACTCAGCTCCCAGTCTGTACCTGTGCCTGGCATTATTCTGTCTGCCCAGGTGCAGAACCCAGCTGTTACCTTTGTTGGACTTCATGACACTGCTGATTGATTGTCCAGTTCTCCAAGGTATCTAGATCCCTCTGCAAGGCCTCTCATCCCTCCAGAGAGTCAGCAGCACCTCCCAGTTTAGTATCACCAGCAAACTTGCTGAGGATACATTCCACTCTTGCATCCAGATCGTTCATAAAAATGCTGAACAGAACTGCCCTAGAAGTGATCCTAGATAAAACTCACTGTAGGTCACACACATGGTGGGAAATGCTGAGTGGCTGAGCACCTTCCTTTAATTTGGTAGCTGCCTCCTAAGGCCAAGACATTTTTGAAAAGGCTTCAGAGGACATTGGCAAGCTTGTGTTGTATCAGTGAGGAACAGCAGTGCCATCCCAACAAGATAACTATCGCATCAACACCATACTTTCTAACTGAAGGAGAGAGGGATGCCACTATTGCTCTGTATGTGCATTTTCATACTTGCTAATTATTCATCCAAGAATTGCTGAGACTTTCTTGTATCCAAAAGGATGAAATGGAGGGAGGTTTATATGCTAAGCCTAAAACCATGAAGCAGAGCATAACCCTCCCAAAGACGGGAAAACAAAATAACCGTTCCTACTACTTTAAGTTACCAAAGTTTTTGTCTGTCTTGTTCAGATAATTGCAGCTATGACCGTGATCGTATCGTACTGTGATGACCTGTTTCCTAGGAACTCTTGATATTTGCACGTGTGACTTATTGCATTATAC
Source organism: Aythya fuligula (assembly GCF_009819795.1). NCBI lineage: Eukaryota > Metazoa > Chordata > Aves > Anseriformes > Anatidae > Aythya > Aythya fuligula. The sequence goes on along the minus strand of NC_045560.1, from coordinate 97,154,878 downwards.
AAATGTATCTAGTACATTTTCTTTGCCAGCTGTGCTATCAGGGGGCTGCTGCAGACTCACCATTAAGCTGTCAGAGTCCCTGACTGCAGTGAGTGAATAACAAAGCAGTTCCAGCTTTTCTGAAACACACCTAAAACCACTGAGTGGTGTTGAGGTGACGTTAAGAAAAAAACAGAACAAAATAGGGAAATGTCTTTAGGGTTGCATTCAAAGGCTTGTTGATGTGAAATTCTTAGCATGCTAATTTGGATTCAAAAGGTACCCAGAAGCCCACTGTTATTTGTCAGTTGGTGAAGAACCAAGTGCAGGCATCACATGGGTACCACACTAACAAAGGCTCGGTGGGAAGAGGTTTTGCACAGCAATGGCTGAGCATTAGTCATACTTGCATATTCTTCTTTCCACACGTTAAAGGTCTGCAAAGACAAAGAGCCGTGCCCTTGACGTTTCTGAAATCCATCAGTCTTAGTCGGTTCTCAATGGGCCCCTTGAAGTGGAAAGGCTTTTTGCCCACACACGTATCACAGTGCTGCATGGAGCGTCCCACTGCTGGGTACGTTACAGCATGCTTTCCAGAGAACATTTTCCCGAGGTAGCAGGCAAAATATAGCTCTTGTATCCAATACTGCTTAAAGCCTGCTTGTCTACAGGAAAGCAATCTCCTCCTCCCCTCCCAAAACAAAAACACCATTTAAAGCTGCATTATTGCCAGGAATGAGTAGGACAAACAGTGAGCTCTTTTTTGTTGCCATTTAAGGGTAGTTTAAAGTATGGCTCATCTATTAGCCTATAGAAGATTACTTCCATTTGTGAGCATAAACAATATATCTGCACTGCTTTCACTTACACCATTGACTTCTATAACTTTTTTTTTTCTCCTTTTTGTTCCCCCTATGAACCAACTATATGTACCATGAAACACAGTACGTTTTGATATCATGTGAAGCTATGCAGATCACATATGAATTGAACTTTTGCCATTTTTTTCAGATGATTTTTTTTTTTGCTCCTGGTTTCTTACTTTTCTCCATTTTTATTTTATTTTATTTTATTTTATTTTATTTTATTTTATTTTATTTTATTTTATTTTATTTTATTTTATTTATATATATATATATTTTTTTTTTTTTTGGTGGCCATTGATTGGTGTAGGGTTTTTGTTTGTTTGTTTTTGTGGTTCTGTTTGCTTGTTTGAGTGCTTGTTTGCCATTGAGAGGCAAATCAAAACCCAGTGTAGACATTTGACCAAAGATTTGAGAAAACTTGCCTGCCATCAGTTCATTTTCCTAACAGTTAAAGGCTGTCCGAGCTGCATTAGCAGCAGAAGGGTGTAGATATTCTGGCAAATATATATATATCCCATGTGCAAATGCTATAGTCAGCCCCCTGGTACATAGCAATGCCCTAGGATGGGTTTGTAGTGGTGGCAGGCAGTAACACCAAGGGCCAGACTTCCTCTATGTGATTTTTTTTTTTTTTTTTTTTTTTTTATGCAAACCAAATCTGCTACATTTCAAGAAAAAAAAAGACAGAGAAACCTCCTCCCCAGGGTTTTGACATGTTTCGGTGGCCAGAAGCCAAGTACATATTGGGGAACAAGAGCAAGCAGCTGTTTTTCAGACTCTTCCTAATGCAGCTTTAAGACTTGTTCCACTCCTGCAGTGCATTATTAGCATTATTCAGTCTTAGATTCCAACACTGACATGAGCAGGGCTTTTTAGCCTGCTTTCCTGAGGAAACCTCGTACATGTGATGACACTCTAATCAGTCTTTCCGTCAATGTTTTTGAACCAACTGGCCAGTTTCAGTCAAAGCAGTCGGCCAACAGCTTTGGAAACCAACATTTCTTACAGTGTTCCTGAACCACATGTGGTTGGGCAAGTAAAAACAAAAAGAAAACAAAAACAAAAACAAAAACAAAAACATTCAACCTGAACAAGACCCCAGAGAGACCACAGAGCAGGTGATACATAGATGACCTCCTCCAGGGAAGCTTTCCAATAGTTTTTTTTGTTTGAACACTGGTGCATCCAGCAGAAGAGCAGATGCCATTAGTTCCATTATCATTTTTTACAGCACTATCATGAACTTACACTTTCTTTCCAATTTCTCCCATGTTAATGGAGTCAGCTCTTGCTGCGAGGTGAAAACTGAGAGCAAGCTTTGTAAATGTCAGAGAGCTTCTCTGGCACGAGCTGCACTTGCTTTCCCTCAGCTGGAAGGCACAGCCAGATCCACCAGGACAGCGAGGAAAGCTTTACTCATCATTTGAAAGCATGTCTTTGTTCAAAGAGGCATTTCTGCCATGAGCACACGTGCCTGCAGGGAGCTTCCTTCAGGGACTCAGCTGGAAAATGGGGCCACAGGGGCAGGCACAGAAGTGCTGCAAAATCTTCCCTCTGTTCCTCTGAAAGGCTGCTTTAACAAGAACGTACAGTGACAGCCTGTACTCACAGGGACTACAGAAAACAGCCAGAAGTAGCTTCCTTACTAGATTCTTTTTGTTTGTTTGTTTAATTCTAAAATGCACTTTTATAAGCAGAACAGTGTCCCATCTCCTGGAACATCAGCAGTCCTGCGCCTCAGCAGAAGGCATCTAGGGAGGACAAACAGAGTGCAGACACAAGGAGCCAGGAGTACCAGACCCTGGTGACTGGCCTCAGCACAGGCCAGACCAGCTCACAGAAAGCCGTGCTCCTTCACTGGTGCAGGCTAAAGCGATCTAATTAAGGATGACAGAAATTACCTCTAGTAACAAAGCCAACAAGCATTCTTTCAACTAATTAATATTTTTCAGACATATATGTCTCACTCTTTTTCTTTCTCTTCAGTACTGCACTGCTGCCCAAAAGCTAGAGGCAAAACAAAAGAGGGGCTCTGGGAGATGTGCAGAGACAGCACCATTGTCAACCAAAGGAACCTCCTTCAATTATTCAGTGTCTGCCGTTCTCAGATTTCCCATTCTTACAGCTTGAGCTAAGCAGTGCTGCACGCCTTTGGCAGTAGTTCTTGTTAACTCAGAGGACAGCCAGAGTAAGGTACATATGTATTCATAGGATATTTAATGTTTAAAGATTAATGTTGTGGTAACAAGTTTCCATATACATTCCCAAACTATCTGCCAAATATGTATTTATCAAGAGTAGGGAACCTCAAATGGAAAAGGTAAACATAATCCTAAGCAGACATGAAGCAGAACTGTTCCTTTTTTTTTTTTTTTTTTTTTTTTTTTGTCTACTTCATTAACAACCATAAAATTGATCCTTAAGCTGTGGCACACCAAAGAATGTGCACCAGAGAAGCAAATGCTGAAAACCCGTGAGCAACTGAGTGCAATCAACCAATAACTAAGAAAATCAGTCTTTCTGACATCTACCAACAATATTTTGAATCTGAAAGACAAACTGGAGCTGAATTCACGACAAAACAATATTTAAGAAGATAACGGGATACCTGTGCTGCAATGCTAAGAGACTGAAAGATTCAAACCAATCTTGGTATCTCCAGATAACATGGCTGAACTAGGGAAGGGAAATGACATGAACTCTAGGCAGAGGTGTTGACAGGCAGCATACTGATTTTATCATATTTATCTCTTGGAAGAGTGCTTTGAATGGCATCCTTTTTCCAAATCCCTTTTACAATCTATCTCCCATTTGATAGGAGAGTGGATGCTTCACTTTGCCAGCCAACATGCCCTGTTCTCCTGATCCACTGTGCTACCTCTCTTTTTGACAGACTAGACACTACAATGGCCTAAACCAAGGGCATTGCCCTTTCTGAGTCTCTACAGAACCATAGGCAGCATTTCTCTCCAAGACACCATCTGATGGGAGCCCGAGTACACCAGCTAGAAGTACATGGTTCTCTGCACAGCAACACGCATAGCAGCCTACAGGATCTGCCATGGAAGGCAAGCAAGATACCTCCAGTAAAACCATGATGAAATGAGGAATAATATGTTACAGCAACTTCCAGAAAAGCTATATATATGTTAGCTTGGTGATGTGCACAGCTTCTACCAGTAGAAGAAGGAAAGCTCCCAACATTGTCTCTACAGTCTTACAAGCCACCAATCTGGTTGTGTGTCCTTCAGTCAAACCTGTTTGATTCACGCAGCTGATCAAAAGAAGATGGTGGTGGTGGTATCATTCTTCATTTTTTATATTCCCACCCACCCCCACACCATCTCCTCTTAACACTCCATTAGAAATGTGAAGAAGCACCTATCCATTAAGAAGGAACACTTCCAAGCCACCCTCTCCCACAGGCGACCCATCGGGCAGAGCAGGGAAGGGTGTGAGGAGGGATCTGATGCCACACTTACTGCAGAGCCGCCGCCGCCGGGCCCCGCGTCGACAGAGCCGCGTCCGCACCCACTGCAGGCATGGGGCCAGGTCCATGGCTCCGGGCAGTGCCCGTCCCCGGAGCCCCCTGGGACTCCCTTCTCCCAGCCAGGCAGACCGGCGGCAGCCCCAGGAGAAGCCCCAGCCAGAGGGGAGAATGCCGTGGGCAGCTGCCGAGGCCCTGCCATCCCAGCATCTTCGTCGCGCCATGTTTTATGCATGAAGACGACGGGGCGTAATTTCATCCTAATTCCCTGCGCCTGCTGTGTACGTGAGCTCCTGCGACGACACAAGGGAGACAGAGCATCAGCCAGCGCCTTGGTATCAGGATACCATACAGAAATCTGCATCACAAAAGTGTGTATTAGGATGCCATACAGAAACCTGCACCACAAAAGCATGGCCTGTGTTTGAGGCCCTGCTACTGTGCATCCCTGGCAATGTGTGGAAGCAGAAACTCTTGTTTGTACCACAGTAAAATGGCCTCTACACCAATGAGTTTATAACTTAAGCACATGATCTCCTACCTATAAGCTTTCCATCAACAAATATGTTTGTGTTTCTTACCATAAATGTTCCCTAGATCACAAGAAAGAAGGCACCATTCACACACACCAGCACATCCTAAGAACAAAGCTAGCAAGCAGGTGTGGAGTGTACAAGGTGCTTTGCAGGCCCATAGGCAGTTTTCTCCCTGTAGGACCTCTGGAGCCTCTCCTGACTCAAGGTCCTGCTGTGAGAGTACTGTACAGTGGCCAGGAGGGCTGCAAGCCATGCCAAATGCATCCAGTGTAACTGGAGAGTGGTGACCAACTGAGTTTCTGGTGTCATCAAAATGTGAATCTTGTTGTGGGGTCACCCAAAGGGCCGTGGACGAGTTTTTGGTCTGATGTAACCAGGTAACTCTTGCACTCATTGCAATGATAGACAATAGCCAGCAGATGCCTTTAAGCTTCATTTTAAAGTTCATTGGATTCATTCCAGTCTGGGCTAAAAGTGCTATTTTGAATCCCTGTTGGGAACATGAAAATCTCAGTGATATTTGCACCTGAAATTTGCATTAAAGACCGTGCGTACCTCATTCACACTAGGAATTCACACAGGATTCAGAGTGACAACCCAGAACAGTCTGGAAGTTTAAAAAATATAAAACCCAAATCACTGTCAAGGGAAGCTATATAATTCTGCAGGCTTCCATTTAATTTTGTCAGACATCAGTCACATCAGATTATTCATTCAGTGTTGATCAGAAATGAAAGAAATGGGTAGTGTAAAAACACTTCTGAAACCATGAAGAATTTGCTCCAAGTCTTGAGTTATTGTGCAATAACTTCATCTTGAGACCAGTCAGAGTGAATTAGCCACATGCTGTGGTGGACAGCACCACTGGCATCACAGGGAGCAGCTAACCTAGATTATTTTCTTCACCAACATGCTTCTGATATTTGAATGGGCACCATCATCTATTCCTGTTCCCATCAAGAAGGGCTGACCATGCTATGTCTTGGCTCTGCAGAAATCATTGCTATACCAGGCTGGAAGGGATTGCTGGGTCAGCACGTTTTAGGCAATACAGCCTTAAATAAACTATGTCTCAGATTTAGTCTTCCTGCCCCTCTTGCCCATCTTTAGCTTGAGGAATAAGGAAATACTGGTTGAGGTGACTTTAAGTGGTGCAGAGTCACTTTGGGATTAGAATTCAGCACAGCTGTGATCTCAGTTTCATGCCTTCATTGCAGTGATTCTGATGCACATAATTTAGAGCAATAAATGAGATATAACAGCAGGTATGTGTGGGCTGGAGATAGCAATTAGATCTGAAATGAGAAAGGTATGACAGGTCTGGTGCACTTCGTGCTTAAATGGTGCTTATAATTGTATTTTTATAATCATACAGACAAATAAATAAGAATAATGTTACAGACTAGCTATGTAGCATTCAATTTTGCTTGTTTAAGGAAAATATGTTACAATGACAGTATATTTGTGCTGATGATAGCTTGTTTTCTTGAATATTTGATGTTTGTCCTCCTTTTTGTGCTTTTTTTTTTTTTTTTTTTTTTTAAATCAGAAACTCATCTAAGCTTAGAATAAGATACTTGTAGATCTATTTTTACCCTTGAGCAGGCAGAAGCCAACATTTTTATGCTTGATTGGTTCCGATTCACTGTTATTTTCATCACAACATTTGGGGTGATTTGCATGCAGTCGTGTGGCACCAAAGTGCAAAAGAGAAATTCAGAAAAACTTAAATATGCAAGTCATTTTCTCCAACCCATTTTCTGTAAATGAATGTTGACTTGTCAGAGTCACATAGCAGAGCACACAGTACATATCTTCCTGCACTTCACTTCAAAAATTTCTGTGGAGAGGAAGAGACATGCAGTTACACAGTAGAAATAGGAACCACTGAGTCAGGTTACATCTAGTTGTGTTGCTCCTGTAACTCCAATCAACAAGAGCCACTCTGGAGTACAATGGGGCAACAGCTTCCAGTCATCAGAGTTTCCAAAATTAAAAGTAATCACTCAAGACAGTGTTCATCCTTGACCTCTCAGCCCAAAGTAATTTTCTAGTGGCTGCTATTTCTCTAGAGAGCCCCCTGCAAATGGCAGTGTCCAGAAATTGGTGCCTCAAGCCCTGACATGTGGGCCTGCTACCTTTTTCCTAGCATGATGCTGACAAACAAACATAGTTAATGAACCTTTTCCATCAGCAGATGGGGCTTATTTTGCACTTATGTTCCCCCACTTCTCTTGCAGTCTTTGAGATGCTCTCATGGCAATTCAAACAATATTTTTTCAGGTTAACAAAGCACAAGTCTGCTAAAAAGAGCATTGCGCTTTGGCATGTCAGATGTCTATTTTGATGTACAGTGGAAATCAAACTTATTTAATGCTTGAAAGCAGGTAATAAGGTATAGTGATGTTAGTGGATGTCAAGAGCACGCTGCACTCAGGGAGGAAGTAGCTATTGTTTAGAGGAGAATTTCCACTTACTCTGTGGGCTTCACTGCAATGATTTTTTTTAGTTAGTTAAATCACTAGGCAATAGGTTTTATAAAATACTTTATAAAATACTTGGGAAAGAAAAAGACAGCATTAATGGCACAGAATAAAGCCACTCGCTCAGCTGCAGCCAAGTCCTGTGCTGTTCTTGTGCCACCTACTGACCAGTTCCTTACAGCTTCGAATTCATCACTTCCCTAAATGGAACTTTTTTTTCCCAGTTTATTTGTAAATCTAAATATTTGATTTGTTTTTTGCCTAAGTGATTAATAACTACTTAATACAGTCAGTCTTTGTGTCATGGCAATAATCTTTAGAGCTGAATTACCTATCCTGTGCTTGTTGACTCAGCACAAGAACTGGATGTGGTTGGTGTTACCCAGCATGTCAGACCTGACAGTGCTTTCTGTCCTTAAATATGGAATTCCCGACTGAAATCATTCTGATTGCACAGATGTTCAAAAGCAGGAACCACATGGACAATATGGTCTCTGTCAATAGGAGCTTTTCCTGATACGGCTGAGCTACAGAGAAGGGTTGACTTCTTCCTTCACCAGGAAGAGGTAATGAAATGCAGGCTGTGGGTCCTCACCCACCAGGTGTGCTAGTGAATGGAGAAGTGCTTTTCTTTCACCTTTTCATAAAATCAGGAACTACCCTGCACAATTAAGAAGATACTCTGAACTTTGTAACTGAAAGTCAGGGCAATCACTAAATGGATGTGTGTGTCCACCCTGGGGCATTCCTGAAATTTATACAAGGTGGAAAGCCCTGTTTTAGCTCTAAAGCTACCTGTTTGCACCTATTGTGAGTACGTAAAACACAGACTGGTAGCCTAGCCTGACACTGTGAGGTGGTCTGCTAGTGGCCTGTTTTACCAGTGAAGAGTGGCACATGGATGCAACAAGCCTGGGCCTGGGAGTCTTAAATAGCTGTGGCACCAATCAAAAATTTCTCCAGATTAACAGCATCACTGGACCATACCAGCTGCTCAGGAAGCACATAGTGCTTCTGGAGCTTCTTGTAAGGAAGATGAAGCAGGCTGCAATGGAAGAGGCTGCCCAGAGAGGCTGTGGGGTCTCCTCCTTGGAGATCTCCAGAAGCCGCATTGACATGGTCCTTGGCGACCTACTCTGGGTGTCTCTGCTGGAGCAGGGCTGGGACCAGGTGGCCTCCAGAGGGCCCTGCCAGCCTCAGCCACGCTGTGAATCTGAGGAAAAGTTTATCAGAACAGAACACATGGTCTTAAGTGGTCACTTTGCAGCCAAAGCAGCCTTCATCAGGCCAAGGTGTGATGCTGAGAAGTTGCTTCCTCCAGCTGTGGTTGCTGGTGCTCTCTAGCTGCGATCTTCAGTAGGGCTATGATCTCCTTGTATACTTTTGAAAATGTGCACAAAACAAGATTTCAGCTTTCTTCCTTGCTAAATTTTCTGCTTCTTACAGCTCTGTATTTGGTAGAAAGGTAAAAATGGGAATAAAGGATGACAGGTTTCTTCACACTAATATAAAGCAAAGTGGAAATTTCATATACTCTTTCAAAGGGATCACAAAATCAAAAGGGAACACATACATTTTGTGTTTGGGATCACAGTGTTTTCTTTTAAGTTATTTAAAGAAGAGCACTTTTTTTTTTTTCCTTTTTTTTTTTTTTCTTGCATTAAACTTGAAAATACCCAGCTTCTTGGTATTTTCTTCTAAAATTAGCTGGATTAATCATTCTAGAAATCTTCATGTGAAGACTAAGTATCAACTAAATATTTTTAGAAAGAGTTTTAGAGGTTGACAAACATGTGGATTATCTTAACAATAAACTTGGCACAGCATTGTATTGGGGAAAAAAAAAAGTTTTTTTTTAAGTAATTATGATAGCCTTTTTTTGTTCTGTACTCGACTGTCCCACAGGTACCCACTCTAGAGGCAGTCTGCCACAAAGCACCAAGTAGTTAGGATTTAGAGATAAACCAACTCTATCTCCACTTGCATACCTACATTTGAGTCAGAAATACTGCAGGAAGGTCACCTCTGACCAATAAATAAGTAAATAAATAAAATAAAAAGATTTCAGAATCTATTTCTGGGCCAGAATGACAACAGGAGAAATAAAAGCCATACTTCTTAAAATATTTATTTTAGCATTTTTATTATCAAACATTGAAAATACAGCTGCAACACTTATGGGTCAACAAACAGATATCGTACTTCAGGCACAGGTTTGTTGTTTCCTTAATATTTTCCTAAACTTCCACATCCTCTCTTGCAGACAGCTACTTTATGCAGTAAAGCCAGTTCAGTGAAGGCAACCTTTTGGCAATCTAAACTTAAACAGGTGTAAGAACTAAACCACCTGCTAACCCCTTTCACATGGATAAACTCAGGCCGAATAAGACTGTGCTTCTGTAAAGGAAAAAGCCTAAAATGGGATCTGCTGTGAAAGCAGAGCTTATGTAGAAGCTCCTTATACAGCTTTGCAGTAGTATTCCTTCTTGCAAAGATGCACTCAAGCAAAACATCAAAAAGTACGTAGAAGATTTGTATCTGGTAAGAATGTTTTACTGTGATGTTGTAGCTACTCTTTAATTAGATAAGTAAGCTTCACTATAAAAACCTCTTAATCAATAATAAGTATGCTTTTTAAGTGATATTGCTTCTCAGATTTGCTGAGCTGCTTTTTATCTCTTCCTTTCAAGCCTACTTCCGTTACTTACTTAAAATATTGCTTCTGATTGTCCTCTTAATCATTTGTTTTTATTAATTTAATTTAATTTTTCTGAGTACTAAAAATACTTGATATCTTTCTGAATATTTTTATCTCTTATTCTTTTTAACACATGTAGTTGTCTTAATGTACATCGCTATTTTTCATGGCCAAACACAACACCCCAAGAGCTTTGCGAGGACTACAAAGGTTGGAACATTATTTCCTGTAGTGTCATTATGCATTTACAGGCCCCTTGATATATAGCCCCCTATCACAAGGCAAGGTTATATCCTGTTTGCTTCTTCAATATTTGCAACTGACTTTCTGTAAGGAAATTTATTTCCTAGGATTCTGATTTCATATTTATATGAAAGTGATTATTATTATGCTTCAATAATTTTAATAACACTTTGTGGAATAAACAGTGGTTAGATGTGTCACAGAATTGTCTTAACTCATACTAGAAAAGGAGGCAACACTTAAACTAGCAATAATCTTTTTAAAGGTAAGTTAAAACTTATATTAAAGGCTAGAAGAAATCAAATAATAAATAAATAAATTTGTTGTAAGGTATGGGTCACCTCTTGGAATGCATATAAACAAAAACTGTTATTATTGTAACTAATATAACATAGACTCCTCTGCAATCATTTGGTTTCATGATTTCTGATTTTGTAAAACTGATAGAGATGCTAACGGCATGATTCAAAGCCAAAGAAAGGTGTAAAGCTGTATACTAAATTGTTGTGTTTTCTAAGCAGCACACAAGAAATCTGGTGGTGGGTCTAATTACTCTATAGGCTGATATCAAAATTCCCTTCCACTCATTGATGACTCAGATGCTTTTACTTGTTGACCATCTTAGGAAAAAATTGAAGAAAAATTTCTGGGCATTGTTTCTCCCCCCTTCCCAAAATAATTATTATTATTTTAAATATTTTGGGCTTACTCCAGAGACTTTACAGAGGATCAAAGACTTTAATTAAGACTTCAATCAAAGACTGCATGAGTTGTCATCTGGAGGAAAAAAAAAAAAAGTGTGCAAAGTCATCTTTCAAAAATACTTTTCCTCCACCACATAGACAAAAGGTTCCTTCACTTTCTTCTAAGATTCTGATATTTTAATGTTTCAAAGCTGAAATCTGAAAATTATATCCTAAATATTTGTTATAAAACTGCAAAAGGGGGCGTCCTGTATTTCCAGCGAAGCTGTGGTTTTCAGACCATGAAGTACCAGGGCTGCAAAACATAAATAAACTGTGAGTTAGGCTAGAGCTTCACTTCAAAGCAAAGGCCCTGATCATGGCTTTCTGAAAATATTTCTATATTGAGGCTTGATTTGACATCTTACAATGATTTCTGGAATACCCATAACTCAGAGAATCAGAAAAATAGAGGTTGGAACAGGCTTCAACACATGGCATTCCTGGAAATTAGTGTAATTTAAATGATTAAAAGCACATCTCCACATAGGAGGAAATGCTGGGATCAGTGAGAGATGTTTTAAGCCTGTTACATTTTCCAATTCCTTGAACTAAATAGATTGCAGAGTCCCATTTTACTTATTTTTAATATGGCAATTAAGAAGCCAGAGATTGTAACAGGATCACAAACTTTATATGGAATTTTAATGTCCAAAGCAGAAACAAAATCCGGAATCAGCAGTAACATATCCTGTCCCCTGATTATGGTGCCCCTCTCATGTATTTCTCTTACTTTTCCACCCTCAGGTCTGGTCTCAAATGGGTAGGGGGGACATGGCTGACAGTCTCAGCAGTTTCCATTCTGAGGTTGCACCAGGTGTGCTTGCCCACATCTTGAAAATATTTTCAGTGGAGTAAAAATATCCTTCAAAGGACTAGGTGCAAATCTCCTGGTGAGATGACCCTTGAGTCTGGGTGGAACAAAATCCCCTATCTAGCTGCTGGAGAAGCAAATCGTCCAAAGGTTTTTCTCTCCCTGGAAGAAAGGAAGTTCAATCATACTTAACAATATAAAAACACTCAGGAAAGAGCACAAAGCCACCTTAGTCTGATATTTCTATGACTCTTTAAAAACCTAAATAAACAATGGTTAAAGAAAACCTTGGCCTACAGGGAAAGAATGGCTGGATGATCAAAATGTAATAGGATTATTTTTTCTCTAACACTTTCTGGCCACAAGGTGTCAATCCTTACTCACAAGAAGAACTAATGGCTGGTACATTTCTCTGAAGTAGAACTGTAGCAAGTTTTAAGCTCTTCCAGGAGCAATGGCAATTGAGGAAATAGAAAATGAAAAGGCAGTAGATTCAAAGGATGAATATAGCCCTCAGCTGCAAAATCTCCCTTCATCTTGTAAGGACATCTCATGTATGCTTTGTAGTATTCAATGAGCAGCTGCACCTACTTAGCTAATAAATAGATTAAATCAGAACTCAATGCTGTTGTTATATTTTTGCAATGAGATATTAAGTAGCCGTACTCTCCTGAACATATTTATATTTAACAAACATGTGAAAAATATCAGAAAAAATGAGAACTTTAGAGACATGTCCAGAAACACCTAACACTTCTGAATAACAAGTCACAGAACAAAACAGTAAGGAAAAAATAAATGGGACAGGAAGGCCTTTAAAAAGTTTGGCACCATCTAAATGTCTCATAGCCAGGTTTTCAACAATGCTTTAATAATGAAATAGCCTTTTGCCAACTAATGCTGTTTATACAGCATTTTGTCTTCAGAAATCCTAAAGGAGCAACTGAAATATATCAAAGATATTTTTCAATTCTACCGTAGCTAATGGACACTGTATTCCCTGCAGGTTCATGTGGTGAGCATCATTTGCTCTTAGTAGCAGTCCTGCATGCATGTGTTCACCTTAAGTACTAGCATGGGAGTACAGCACTGATTTACCCAAGAGGGAAAATACACATTACACTCCACGTGCATTTTAGTGTTGGTTTCAACTGCTTGTTTCTATTCTGCTATATTTTTTGACTCTGAGTAAGCGTTGAGTAGTGTGTGAATATGCATGAATTTACGCTCTATGGTGTCACGTTGTTTTCTGGGGACTAGGGAGGCATTTTTGTCTCTCCAAGGATTCTTTCCTGCGTTGGCAAAAAATGGAAAGGGAAGAAAACTCTTCTTGTCCAGTCCACTGCAAAATAGTCCCCTTGCTGAGAGCATCAGCTGATGGCTGTGCAACCAGGATCTGGAGCTTGCCCGCAGGACCCTCGATTGCCAGTGATGATGCATAAAGTGGAAGAAATCCGGCTCAACTGCTGGAGACTGGGCTGAGTTGGCAGCTCAAGAAAAACACTTTCTCCTTGAACCCAAGTGTGTTTCATGTGGAAATCATCACTAGATGTAAACAATGCAAACTCTGAAGGGTCTCTGGGGAGCACAGAGCTGCAGTTCAGCAAGGGAAATAATAACAACTAGATGGTACTTCAAAGGGAATGAGGGAAAAAAATATATAATTTAGTGTCCTTGGTAAAAGCAAAGAGGCTCCTTAATCTGATGAAGCAAAAAGCTGCTGCGTTAATTTGCGTAAACATTGCAGTGAGTGCAGAGGGCTTCACCAGGCTACTTCCAGCCCCTCACACTTCCCTCTTCCCCTATCTGGCTACAGTGTCTGTGCTTGAAGGGTTGAGTGTCTCTTGCTGCCTCACAGCTCAGCAGGCCCATTACATACTGAATTCATTGCATTAAAAGCTGTGGCACATATTGCATTAAATGCTCTAGCGTGTTGCATCTCCTCAAGCTAATTCATGTGCGTTGTGTGCTAGTCCCTGCGCGATTCTCCTTCCTGCATGTGGCAAGGACATCTGGCACACTTTCTCCAACACTGAGGCGAAGGTTTTGTGGCTGAACAAAACTTTTCCTTGTTTTGGAAATACTGCATCACAGGGGCCCAATTCCTTTGCTGAGAAAGGAAATGAGTCGGCTGGGTGTGTGCAACTGGGAAGAGTGAGGAGGAGTGAATCCTTTGTGTCTGTGGCCGTTTTTCCCCTCTTTTTGTTGAATCAGGGTTGTATAAATAAATCAGATCAGGACAGACATAGGATAAAACCTGAAGAGTGCCTCTATGTGTAGGTAAAGCATAACTAAGATCTGCTAAAGGTCTACGTGTGTCTGTGTTCACACTGAGATGCTGACAACGCTCATTTTGCTGCTTATTAAACAACATTAATTTCAGATGCCGTCTGATGCAGAACTGAAAATAGCTACAGCTACTCCCAGAGCAGCAGCAATAAAGTACAGGCTGGTGGAGCTGCTAGCTTGCTGGGGAACGTGCCTACAGCACTGCCCTCGGACAGGTCTGTGCAGCAGCCAGCCCATTTCACACCAGGTTCTGACTGCTTCTGCTCCACTGGGTTGGGAGGAAGCCGTATTGGTCTTGTGACTGCTCTGTTTGCAGCTGGGGTAGAAGAATGCTGCATCTCCTCAATGTTTTCAAATTTTATTTATTTATTTATTTATTCTTTCCCTGATATCCGAACTGTCTCAGCCTATAATAAACAGCCCACCTTTTCCCAGAAAAACAAACAAACAAACAAACAAAAAAAACCAAACAGGTTTCTCTTTTCCAAATCCCAACCTTCGGGCATCCTGCTATCACTGCTGCAGAGCCCAGGTGCCTTGCTGGTTTTTCCACCAGGGCCCTGACTGTGCCGAGCTGAATGCTGAATTAGCTTCTCAACTTTTATTTTCAGCCAAAACCACAGTATGCTACCTCTGCTTCCTTCCAGCCCCGTGTGCAAATATTGCAGTATGTATATTGTACTGCCAGCTTACTGTTTGGGCTATTTTTAAGAAGACTGTTTCCAGCTGTCACTCTCCAGATTTTGCTTTTGAGTTATTGCAAGCTTTACCCTTTGTGTTTCAATGTGCTGCAGTTGAAAGAGTGGTAGGAAAAACAGGGGACCATCTGTCTGCTTGCAGTACATGGAGCAGCACTGCTGCTTCCTTCGTGCTGCCTTGAATGGAGCAGGTCAGAACAGCTCCGCTCCAATGCCTGGGGACCTTGGTGGCAGCCAGCATGGCTCCTTGTTTCCTATGGACCCCTCAATCTGCCACATGCTTACAGTCAGATTTGTAATCTGCATGTATACCCATCAGAAACACACTAAATAATCTAATGGAGGTAGTATGACAAAGATTTTAGGCTTCTGTCATGCTGATTGTAAATGAGAGTGTGTGTAACACTGACCCAGGCGTCCTACAAGGAAGTTACTTCTTTGTAGAAACCTACAGGAACATCTAGCTATTGCTCTTGTTTAAGGTAATAAAAGGATCTCAGGAGCCTCTGTGTGCACAGAAACCAAGAGGCTTTCTTAAGAGTAGGCTAAATAGTAATAAACTGGGCATGGACAGTGGTAAACCACAATCCTCTCTAGGAAATACTCTCTGCTGCCTGACTCATTCAGTATCTCCCAGTGAACTCTTCTTCTGCTGCGTGTTAACTGAAGTAACAGCCTAGGTATTTGACATTGGGGAGCACTGGAATTTTCCAAAGCACAAAATTTAATGGGTTGTTACAAAACAAAACTCGCTTTTGACCTCTTGCTGAAGAATGTGGAGCTAATGCTTTCTATCAGCAGAGAGCTGTTAACGCGCTGGAAAGATGACGCTGATTCCTTGATGGGGCTGCAAATGAATTAGAATGAGGGGAAGAAAATTGTCATCTCGTACTGAGCACCTCATAATTTTGCTGTCACTTGAAGAGCTAAGATTACTGCCAGCAGCAGATAATACACAGCGAAAGGAACCAAAAGAAACAAGTTGGAGAAGAAGGAAGGAGAAGAAAAAAAAAAAAAAAAAAAGAGGAGAGCACTTGTGCAGTGAGGCAGGGAAGGAAGAAAGGGTAATAAAAACCTGTTCTGAACAGTAAATTAACCACTTGGAGTGGACTGAAGGCTGCTAAAATCTGCTACGTTCTTTCTGTAGAAATGAAGATGAAAAAAATAAAATAATATCCAAAGTCATCCTCAATGCTGTTTTGTTTTACAGTACATAATCATAATAAACCAATACATTTGTGCTTTGAGAAACTGCGTTAGAGGAAATGACAGCCAAGGCTGGTGACAGGGGAAAATGCTTCCAAAAATCTCTAATCAAATCCATGAGCAGGTTTTGAGTTCACCATGGGAGTAACCATTCCATAATTGTTTTCAGAGATCATTTGAGCACTTGAACTTGATTAGAACTGGTGCTCGTATGCTAAAAGCAAACTTCAGGCTGATTGTGAAATACGCTGTCCTTGTTGTGCTGCTTTATTATGCAAATCGTCCAGAGGGGGAGCAGAAATGACATGATTTGACCTATGTCACTGACTGAAAAGTGCAGATAGCAAATTGTGAATGTTACAGCCAGCTATAGGGTTCTGTATTTTCCATTTCTATGTCCTGACCTAAATAATACAGTCTTGTTTCTGCTGCCCTAGCTGGGAGGTGTCTGTAACAGATCAAAATGTGAGATGAAGATTATAAACTGCAAATATTTATTCTTAAAATTGTATTTTGCAATTCACTGATGATTTTCTGGAGTAGTTCTTTTTTTTAATAGCCTATACGTTCAGTAAGATTGTGGTATTTTCAAAGGTAGTTTATGACTTAGAGGAATGAAAGTGAAGAGTGTTTTGCTGGTGGGGTAGCAGGGAGTTGCAACACAGTCTTCCCTTCTGGGACCTTGTCACATCTGTGGTTTATCTCAGGAATTTTACAAGTGTTTTTCCTTCTGCTGTTCTCGTAGAGCTCCTTTGGCACCTCTGCCTTGGCATTGTTGACTCTCCAGCAAAATGTCCAGTGATTTCATTGCACCGAAGAAGTCCTCTGAGCACCCTGTATCAACCTGAAATAAACCATGCCAACAACAGTGCCCAGCCCCTGAAAAGCATTAAAAAGCTGCTCCACTGATGTGATGAACTTCTGCTGATGTGGTGAATCTTCCCTCTCCTTCACTGAAGAGCAAAACACCTAACTGGACTGCGAGGTGAGGACAATTGCTTCCCTGCTGTACCCTGTGAGGGCCGCGATAAATGGCAAGGACAGTTTCTGTCCCCCTTTAGCAAACCAGAACCTCTCACAGCATTTGGCTAGATGATGGCATTTGTCCCCAAATACTGGCCACTTTTAGGTATTAGACGTGGGGTGTGGAATTAACAGCCTAAAGACATTTTTTCATTAATACCAAGTAAATGGCTTTAGGTGGAGGTAAATCTTCACAGAGGAGCATATGAATCTACACCAGTGATAAGAAGTTGTGTGTGCTGGTGATAATTCTGTGGGAGATTTTTCATATCTAAAAAGCAATTATTTGAATAGCACTTTTAAAAATAATCTGCCCCAGATTATTGGTGACATATATGTGTCCAGAAAATTGGTG
The DNA here is from genome assembly GCF_009819795.1 of Aythya fuligula. NCBI lineage: Eukaryota > Metazoa > Chordata > Aves > Anseriformes > Anatidae > Aythya > Aythya fuligula. The sequence goes on along the minus strand of NC_045560.1, from coordinate 97,137,458 downwards.
TGACCTCAACTTTACTGTTAGTCAGCCCTTATGTTAGCATCCTGTTATGGCCAGGCCCAGGAACAGCAACCTCATTTTGCCAGTAAATTCTTATTACATTGTAATATCAGATCTGATGCTGTTTTTACTGTAAAACATGCAGCTAGGGTGTTCTGTTTGCTCATATCACTTTCCCTGCTTGCTGATTCCTCTATATGTTTGTGAAACTTTCATAAGTTGTCCAGATGACAAGATGACTGATTTTCCTTACTTTATTTTATAACATGTCTAGGACAACACAGGACACCACAGCAATGGCACAGATCCCCCTAGAAGGATCTCGTTCTCACATGGAGCTTTCCTGAAGCCAATAAGGCACCCATGGATTTTACAAAATTCAGAAGGCTTAGTGTATTTAGAAAGCTTTTTGATACTTAAAATTTGCCTGTAATTGTTGTCAGTCTTCTCTTTTTCACCATAAAGTCAACTTTTTCTGCTCCCAAGGCAGAAATGTTCAAGAAAAATTTTTATCCATGCTTTTCACCCTCTCTTCCCTGTCTCTAGGGCCATCACATGGTGAGCTAGAGGTTTATTTATCAACCCATCTAGGCTTAGCACATGCATTTAAAGGTTCTTGTTGACAAACTGCATGGTCAATGACCTCTCCAGAAAGTACTGCTTAGAGCTAAAGAACATATTTTTTGCAGCGGGGGTTTTTAGGTTGGATGAACAATATTGGTATTGATAGAAAGGCTGTTAGTACTTTCTGTGGGGGAAGAAATAAGGATAGTAAAAGTGGAGAGTGAAGTTCAAACTTCTAAAAGGGAGAGAAAGAATCATGTTCGGTTTGAAATTTAGGTCAGAACTACTCCAGATTTATTTTTGTACAGGTTCATTTCCACCTGCTTCACTGGCCATGAAGAAAATCTGTCTTCTTTTTCAGTTATTTCAGACAGTACAAATAATGTGTATGGAGCATGTTTCACCACCTCGATTTCAAGGGGTTGTTAATCTCTCAAGGCTGACGGAAACCCAATCAAGAGGTGTTGTTTGATTAAGCTGGAGTCAACAGTAAGAAAAAGGAGCTTGCTGAGATACTGGATGCATGAAGGCCTGTACTGGAGGAGAAATGGGATTTCACAAAAATGGGGCGCTTTGACTTAGTGACAGATGAGCTGAGGAGCTGCAACACTCACAGACCTGTTTTAAATGGATTAAAATGTTTTATTTCCATTTGGGATCTTGCTAAGTGTATTCCAAGCATCACTAGTTATGCCTGGTACGGAACAGAGGAAGTTAGGACCCCGGTTTAGGTTCTGTATTTAAGAATCATTTGTTTTTGCTCTCCAGTTCCACATCTGAAGTCATAAAAATTGTAACAGTTTCTAACTAAATGTGATGGGATATGCAAAGGATTATGCTTTCACGTGAGAGCTAAGTAGCAGAAGCAGATGAGCTCTTAAGAAACAATGATCCCGGTTTTATGCAAATAGGCCTGCTAAAAGCGAATGAGGGAAGAGGAATATGGAAATAGATGATAATAATAATACAGTAGAGTAACCAGAATTATTCTGAATAGATTCCTCCTATTAAGATTTTCACGAAGCGTCAGCTGCTCTTTGTAATTCTTTTCTTAACATTACCATCAAAGTATGCCTTATCAAAATATACATCTTTGCTGCTGCATTTATAGTCACCTTATTTAAAATCAAGACAAAATACTTTTTTTTCTTTTTTTCTTTTTTTTTCTTTTTGTTGCAGGGTACTGAAGCAATTGTAAAAGCGTACGGCATGGCAGCCCAGAGTAAAGGGTTTGAAAAGTGTGTCATTTCCTTTACCAAGCTAGTAATTGATGGAGGATGTGCATTTTTCCCTATTAATTTTGTCACAACTGGTGAATTCAAAACCAGGCATCCAATTGGGGAAACCCTGGCTGCACGTACAGACTGGGCAATGAGACGCTGGAGAGCAGCCTAGAAGAGAGGGATCTGGGGGTCGTGGTAGACAGCAAGTTGAATATGAGCCAGCAGTGTGCCCTGGCAGCCAGGAGGGCCAATCGTATCCTGGGGTGCATCAAGCACGGCATCGCTAGTAGGTCAAGGGAGGTGATTGTCCCGCTCTACTCTGCGCTGGTGCGGCCTCACCTCGAGTACTGTGTGCAGTTCTGGGCACCACAGTATAAAAAGGACATGAAACTGTTGGAAAGTGTCCAGAGGAGGGCTACGAAGATGGTGAAAGGCCTTGAGGGGAAGACGTACGAGGAACGGCTGAGGTCACTGGGCCTGTTCAGCCTGGAGAAGAGGAGGCTGAGGGGAGACCTCATCGCAGTCTACAACTTCCTCGTAAGGGGTTGTCAAGAGGCAGGAGACCTTTTCTCCATTAACACTAGTGACAGGACCCGCGGGAACGGGGTTAAGCTGAGGCAGGGGAAATTTAGGCTGGACGTCAGGAGGGGGTTCTTCACAGAGAGGGTGGTTGCACACTGGAACAGGCTCCCCAGGGAAGTGGTCACTGCACCGAGCCTGTCTGAATTTAAGAAGAGATTGGACTGTGAACTTAGGCACATGGTCTGAACTTTTGGGTAGACCTGTGCGGTGTCGAGAGTTGGACTTGATGATCCTTAAGGGTCCCTTCCAACTCAGGATATTCTATGATTCTATGATTCTATGATTCTATGAATCGTTTACCAATAAGATACCTTTATTATTTTGCAATTAGCTAGCAAATTGTTTTATGCCTTTTTTTTTATTATTTTTTTCTAATGAACATTTCATGTCAAAATATTCCTAAGTCCTGGGTCATCTACAGGTTTCTGACCAGATGTGGTCAATGTCCAGGACTCAAATATCACATTTAATAGTGTCACCAAACATAGGCAATTCAAATATAATTATAAAATTGGACAAAATAATTAGAACCAAATACCTGGAGAGATCCGAAAACTGGAAGTGCTAAAAATCATTTTTAGGCTGAGCAGAAATAAAGCTGGTATGGATTGGTAGACCTTGTGTACTTCTGAGCTCCCACATAGTTGAAAGTATGTGACTTAATTGTACTTTGCATACTTCCATACAGTTGCAGGTTAGCTGCCTGTTGGTCTTTAAAATGCTCATAATAATTCCAGTGATTGAAAAGGAACACTTCTTTAAACAATGCTGCTCTTGGCAATGTCTGACTGGCTAGGATGGTGGCAGATGAGAATGTGTGGCCCAATTTGACTTCATTCACTCAATGTAGTGTACAATACCTGTGGAGTTGTGAGGGGATAGCTGGAAAAGAAACCCACCCCTTTTAATTTATTCTTAGAAATGCAACTAGCAAGGCTGGATCATCTATATCTAGAGCTGTTTTCTGCCCTGTTTTTCATAGACATGAGTTTTTGCTGCACATTGCAAGGCAGCTTTGCAAATCAGATTTGATCACCTGATTCCTCCTACCCTGATGCTGCTCTGCAGCAGGATGACTCCGTGGTGTGACTCGAATGTCAGTCTGGCACCCGCTGTCAGCAACAGAAATCTTTCCACTGGCTTCAGCAGGAATAGGATCGTGCTACAGATCGCATCATAATATTGTTCACATCATGCTCCTAAGGAAAAAAGATTGAGATTCAACAGTGCTAAAGCCTCGGTCCAAGTGACAGAGAAGATAGCAGGGAGGACATTCAGCAGTAGAGACTACAAGTAGCCTACCTTATGGCAGTGAGTGTGGCTTGGCACCAGCTCACATTGACACCTGCCTGATCTGCAGGAGAAGACAGTATTTCAGCTGAGAAGGAGGATGAGGGCAGCAGAAGGGCTGGAAAACAGAAATACAACAGAGTATGTGTCAATGCAGGGTGTGACATACCCTAATAACATAGAGACCTGTGAGAGGTGGTCAGAAATTCTTTGTGAGCTACTTCTTATAATTTATGGTTAATCTGATACATGAACACACAGTTCTGAGGACATCCCCCTCCTCCCCCAACCACCACCTTTTTCTATCTCAAATGTCTCCCTGCTCAGAGTCTTCTGATGTCCCCAGTTCTCCCCTGCTCTGTTACTGTCAGTTAAGTCTAAGCTGTGGATGCTGTTCTGTTCCCCGCAGCAATTTAACTGGTGCACGATCCAACCCACTGTTCTCGTCAGCATTTTTGTCACACCAGACACTACAGTAGCTTGAACAATCTTTAGAGGAAAAAAAAAATAAAAATCTACAAGCAAACCACACAGCTCCCATTTCTGTGGCAGGCAAGTTGGTTATCCTCTGAATGACTTATTTTAAAATGACTTCCTGGGTCTGCTCTGGTGGAAGAAAATGTAGCCTCCTTCCTTTTCAGTAGGCCTGCTGCACACATGATATGCAAATGCTACATGACTACTGTAGTGTGATCCTAGCTAGGACATCAAGCCATGATAATTTTTACCACTGCAGGTAACATAAGATGAGGAGAGCCCACTGACAGACATAGCAATGACTGCTCGGGAGCAGCTCGGGGTAAGAGCTGCACCCTAGGGTTACAGGAATACAACTGAGCTCATATAGAAACCCAGCTCCATTTGCCTCAGCCACCCCAGTTTCACTTGGACACCTCTGTTCTTCTCAGCTGTACTGATGTGCCTCTGTTGGGGGGGTGGTGTGGCTTTTCCTTTAAGCTGTAGAGGACAGTCTCCATTTGGGAGGCTCTGGGAGCCAAATGTTTGGGACCCCTGGGGAGGTGGTCCAGGCTTCTCTGCTCTGGGAGGTGGAAACATCCTTCTTTTCACAGGGCTTGCTGATGTTGCAATAGCGCCAGTATCCAGGCACTACTACAGCTGCAGCTTGCCTGAGCGACCATTTCCTGCCTCCTCTCTAGGGAATAAGGAGTGGGAAATGATGCAATCTGCTGATTGAATCTGACCTTGGGGGCATTAACCCACCCAAATTTAGTCTACCTTCCCTCCCTTGAACCAGGTTAGTCTTCTGGGCTCCCAAAAGGAATGATACAGTAGCCTTGGCAGTACTACTTCATTAGCTTGTTATGGTGGCGATTAAACAACAGAACAGAAAAAACACTGCCTGCTACCACCATTCTTTTTGTTTGTTTTCTTTATTTTTCTGTATGTATCCTAGCTTTGCTGTGCTGGCTGGTTCGTGTGAAAGGAAGCAGAGATGGAGGGGTGCTCGCAGTACCCAGCAGAGTGCTGCAGGCAGGCCGGCCTGGAAGGAGCACATCGCTTCTGCAGCTGGTGCACACTGAGAGGCCTACAGTCGTGTGGCAGGAGCCAGGAAAGCAAGATCCGCACTTCAAGTACTGTTTCAGATAGAAATGAGGCAATGAAACTGCTTCTGCTTCATGTATGAGCTGTCATAGTTCCAAAAACATTCATTTTTGCAGAGTAAGTAAATAGTGATGGAAGAGAAGGTATCTTTTGGGGAAGTTTTAGTCAAACACAGGTCATTAGACTCAATACAGAAGTAACTGCATGAAATTATATATCCTTTCTTATGCAGACCTAATAATCTGATTTTTGCTTCCTGGGTATTAGAAAAGATATGAACTTCAGAATTCCTATTTTGTTGTTGTTGTTTTTGTTTTGTTTTCTGCCCAAAGATGCTCAGATTCCTCAGTTGGAAGTAAGCTTGCTTATGTGCAACAAGCAAAAAATGCATATTTGTGCTGAGCTATGAGGAAAGACTGTCAGGTATTCTGCAGAGAAAGGAAAAGGATGCAGATACAGTGAAGAAGAGGGAGCAGAGGACCATCAACAAGCAGGTATAGAGCTCTCTTTCTAGGCATATATATGGCCAGGTAAGGTTTGACTGGCTGTGCTGTGTGTTAAAAGCACACAGCTTCTTTTACCAATATACCCTATATTTACTGTTTGTTTATTTTCTTTAAAGAATGTCCCTATTTGCTTCCTGTAGTTAAACAACAAAAAGGAAAGGCAGCAAATTTGTATCTATTTCTGTAGTAATTGTATCTGTGTTGGTAAGATAATAGCTAAAGTTATTTAGTGTGCTGGTTGTTGCTGTGGGGAATCATAAAATTGTTTCACAAGTCGCAACAATTTCAAACTGCTAGTTATGTTTCTTTTGAAGACCGGGGAATGTGTAGTCCCCTAGATGCACAGAGCAGCAGCACAGCATTTTACCAGGAAAATAAGTCATCTTCTTGGATTTGTGCTGTTGCTCTCACTGAATGCATTTCAGGCGTCTTAAATAGGCATAAATGACTTTGATGTTGCAGATCCGTCACTCACTTGTAGAGCGCCTGAAATATGAGGTTTATGCAGTAATCCACCCCTTCAGGATGCAGGAGGACCAATCACAGTCCTGCTGCAGTGAAAATGATCTTCTCATTGAAACTGTGCGTCGCTACCAGGAGCAAGCTGAAGTATTTCCAGAGCTGCCTAGCCTCTTCCTCTCCCCTCATCCAATGAGCTTCTTTCTGCCCTTATTTTTATAGGCACAATTAGGCAGCTCACGTGCTGTGTTTCTGTAACGCGTCTGTTGCACATAACAAAAATGCTCAACAGCACAGTGCAACAAGCAAAACACTGCTATTTGTGGGTTTTTCTTTGATCCTGGGGAAGGAGGCATGCTTCTGGTTTCCTTCAGTCTAGCATAAGCCCAGATATTTGCCTTTCCCCTCACAAGGCATTCGCTAAACAACCCATAACAAGGGCATCACCTTAGAACAGGTGACATCCCTGTGGTGATGAGGTGGGGGAGTGCAGAAGAGGCAGATGAGCTCTGGATCAGAGGTTATCCTTCGCCGGGGTTTAAAGCGATCCAGCCTTGGCGATCTCTTTCCCAGGCAGCAGGAAACGAGGGCTGACTTGATGGTTACAACCACTCCCTTTACAGCGTCAACCTTTTTTTTAAAGAAACACACGAGAAGGAGCACTCCTCTGGGGCAAGGCCAGCGGGTGCATCTGCCGAGGATGAGGACCTGTTGAGGAGGGCCAGCAGTGAGACCTTGAGACCTTGTTGCTGTAGGCGGCTCTGCATGGCTCCTGTGCTGAGTGGCGCTGGCTGGAGAGGCCACGTCCATGGAGCACCATGTCCTGCGGGACCTCACGGTGGCTGAGCACAGGCTGCAAACATCTGCGCTTGGTGCTGTAGCAGTGTTGCAATGCTTCCTCTTGGCGCTCAGGGCTTGTCAACAGCCAGCACCAGCACAGCCAAACCGTGGAAGAGGAGACGGTTCATCCATGCAAGAGGCTTCCTGCGAGCCAAGGACCGGGCAGCTCAGCCCTCATGCTGCTGGCGCAGTTATTTATTTACCTGTACTTGGGTCATGCCCAGGCTGTCACCACGGCCCCTCTGTAGGGCCAGGGCCTCAATGGTGAGCCCAAATCAGACCCCAGACTCTGCCTGGAGGGAGAAGGAGGCAGAGAGCAGGGACCAAAGCGGAGCCTGGGGCCGGGAAGCCCTTGGGGGCCGCGCCATGGCCGCTCTCCCCGGGGGCTGTGGCTGCGGGTGGGAGCGGCGGCGGCCGGCAGGTGGCCCCCGTGGCCGCCCTCCCCTCACCCCGGGGGGCTACGGGGGGGCTGGGGGGGCTGCATTTCCCTGCCTTCCCCTGCCCTGCCGGCCGTGGGCACCACGGTTCCCCTTTCGGGAGCTGCGGAGGCCGGGGGAGGGCACCCTCCCTCCATCCATCCATCCCTCCCTCCTTCATCCTGCCGCGGCGAGGGGGAAGGAGGGCGGGCAGCCCCCGCCCGGCTCCCTCCTCCTCCCTTCTTCTCCTCCCTCCCTCCCTGCCTGCCTCGGGGCTGGCTTCCTCCCCGGGAAATGCCCCTCCCGGCCGCTCTCTGAAGATCCCCATCCCCTTTTCCCTCCGCTCTCGCACGGCACCCCGGCGCAGGGCCAGCCCTCTTCGCCCTCCTCCTCCTCCTCCTTCTCCCCCGCCCCGCGGCTCGCATGCTCGCCCGGCCCTGCGGAGGGGCGGCCAGCCGCTGAAGCAGCCCCGCCGCCCGGCATGGCCGAGGAGAGCTCCGAGCTCCCCCGGGAGCTGATAGGTGAGGGCCGGGGGTGCCGGGCGGGGGGCACCGGGGGGCTGCGGGCTCCCCGGGGGACGGGAGGGCCGGGGGACGAGGCCCCGCTGCTGCCTGCGGGGACCCGAGCCGGGGGGGATCCGGGGGGGCTCTCCAGTGGGGGTGCAGGATGTGGAGGTCCTGGGGGGCTCCCGGGGGTCCCCCGGGGCACGGACACGCGTGGGGAAGGGCCGGTAGCAGTCGTGCTGTCAGCCTCCAAGCTTCGCCCGGGGGGGGGGTTACATGATGTTTTTTCCCCCCCCCTCCCACCCCACTGGGCTTGTTTAAAACTCATTTTTTTTTCGTCTGTGTGCACGTCCGAGAGGCTATTTGTAATTAAAGTTTAATGGCTGCATGGGGTGACCTCCCCCCCATACCCCCCCCCATGTTCCACGGTCTGTGCTTAAGCAACGCTGGCTGATGGCGAGGACCTCCTGAAAATGCTGTCATCGCTACTTGGGAGTGCTCAGTACATGGCGATACGGGCTGCTGGCAACCGGTGTCATTTGGGGATAACAGGTCTGATGCTTTAGGATCCAGCTGTTCTGCTCAGGCCAGGCGCCCACTGGTTTTAGATGCCGGGTCGCCTGTTGAAGGGCAATACGAAGCTCTCACCTACACTGGAATTAATTTAAAGTACTGCCTCAGTGACAGATGGAAACAGATTTGTCATGCAACCAGGTACATGTTGCACTGAATGCAGCTCTTACAAACATCACCTAGCTCATTTATACTGTTGCTTTGCCTTTGATTGCTACAGGCAGTGCTTTTGCTGGGAATTAGTTTGAGTGTTTATAAAATATCGGCAAAAATCTGGATGGCAAGTTGCATTTGTCACAGATATTTTTTTCCTCTGTATAGAAAAAATAGCTTTATTTATGGTCTTTTTAATGTGCAAACCATGGGGGGTTACTAGTGTTAGTATGTAGCCTGGCTACTGGGAAGTGATGAGCTATGTTCAAAACTGATTTTTTTTTTCTTCTTTTTTTTAATACATTTGAGATACTAACACATGATAGTAATTGTTGTGCATCTGCACTGTACCATACTATACCATAGGGGGGATGTAGTGCACATTAAGGAGAAAGGCAAAGCTGAACATCCCAATGCATCCCATCCTCCAGTGGCTTTGGACAATTTTAAGTGCTTCCCCCCACCCCCAATCCTGTCGCCCTGTGCCCACCCACTGCACTTTGTCAGGGCTCTTTAGGGGCTTGTGGGCCAGTTCAAGTGGGAGGGTTTGATTTCTCCCAGCATTTTGGCATCTGCATGTTAAAATGTAACCTGATAAACAGACTTTTTGGAATAACCCTATGCTTTGGGAACAGGATGGAAGGATGTGCCTTATACCGTAGTGATTACAGTGTGGAGATTAAACCGGGAGTGAGAATTGTCAGAACTGCAGGTTTTTGTTGTTACTCACTTCCTGCATGACCTTTGCTAGGTCAGGAAGGTTGAAGTCTTAAAAAAAAAAATAAAAAATCAAATCTCTGTATTAATGTTGGCTTACCTGGATCTGTTCCCCTGAGGTGCTGGTGTCTGAACATAGGCAGTCATAGCCACAGGTGTTAAAAATGAGTGAGTACGTGAGAACTGGAGCCTTAACTTTGTGCTCCTTAATTGCTTGCAAACTACTTTGCAAGTCCACCCGCGGCCAGTGTGTTTGGAAGAGCCCTCAGTTACACGGGAGAGACCTGTGAAGCTGAAACCTTAACTTTGTGCAGAAAAGTCCCCAGCCCCTTCAGGCAGGTGGTGGTGTCCTGGTGCCTGGCCGAGCCACAGGTCCCAGGCCTCTCCCCAGCTGTGCTGGAGCTGCCGACCTGCGGTCCTTTTCACTGTTGCTGCGTGGCACCTGTGGGATACTGAGGGAAGTGGGTCTCACTCCCCAGAGGAGGAAATACCCTGCTTGCCCGAGAGGAGAAACCAAAAGGCAGAGGCTGGGGGTGGAAGTACAGGAGCAGCGACCCCCACAGCACCTTTCCTTCTGCGAGGAGAGCGGGCTTTCCTTTATGAAAAGGGCTCTGTGGTCAGCTTGCTCCTCAGCTACCACCCAGGGACAGAAAGAGCAGGACTGGGCGTTATTGGTGCAAGAGGAAGCTTTGGAAAAACAGCTTGCCTCGGGAGGGAGGACGGGGCTGGACTTTCCCCCGGGCCCTGCTTACCTGGCTGCTCAGGGAGCTGGCTGCCTGGCTCCCTACCAAGCAGTTGCCCTGGGAGCCGGGCGCGCTGGCAGCCTGCCACAGGGCTGCCGCCGCTCGGGGACGGCCTTCTCCGGGCTCGCTCGCTGCTGCCGAGGAGCTTTTGTTTCCTGAGAGGAAAATTGAAATTCCTGGGGAAAAAAACAAAAAACATTCGGATTTTGCAGAAGGAATGCTTTCTGGCAGAGAGTCGCGCTGACCGGGCGTGTTTGTGTCCTGTGTGCCCTTCTGCCTTGCAGGCAGAGCTCCTAGGCTGGAGAAATGATGTTTTGCCTGAACGAATGTATTGGGCAAATGGCTGAAAATTGTGTGGAAAAAGTAGCATTCTGTAATTAAAAGCCTTACGAAGAGTCTATTATCTTCGGTTTTAGCCTTTAAACTTTACTCTGCACAAGGGCGAAGTGTGTGCGTCTGGGGAGGGTGGAGACTTGCCATTTAAAGGTTCCAGTAGTGGTGCGGGAAATAGGTTAATGTGTTTAAAAGATTTCTTCCTCAGCCCTTGTCTGGGGGGGCTGGGGAGTGAAATGTGCGGAAGGTGCCAAATTGGCTCGTCCAGATGAGCTCCTCTGTTTATCTACCGCTTACATCAGTTGTATAAGCTTTCTGACACGATTCCATGTGTGTATGTTCCCTTCAGTACAGGGTTCAAGCCTTTAGGGGAAAGGCTGGTTCATGTGGTGCTTGGCAGAGACTGTCTATGTGTGAGTATGCCTGTACATATAAAAAAAAAAACTATGGCAATTAATGCAACTTTGGCACCATGAGGTGCCTACAGCGACTTGGGCTGAGACCAGCGCTGCCTTCCACAGCATCCGCTGCATAGCTGTCAGGTGTTAGTGGCTGGAAATCTGACCGGTTGGCTTTGCATCTTGAATGTGCAAGTACCAAATGTGCAAACTCTAGGTTTATCCATCATCCCCCTTCTCCCAGTATCAATAAAAAGCAAGCATCTTTGCGGTACAAGGAGTTAATTGGCTTTAGCAAGCTTTTCAGGTACGAATAATAGCAAGTGAGGAATTCTCTCTCTTTTCCTTGAGCAGAGCTAAGCAGTGCTGGGGCTTGTCTTGGGAATGCTTTTGATGTGTAACTAGCACTGGAAAGAAATATGCGATTATGTTTAGAATGCTGGCATATGAAAGCTCTAACCCCACCATAATAGAAGTAAATTATGGTGTGGATGGTGTACTTCTTACAAAAGTTGTGTTAGTTGGTGTTTAGTACTGTTACGTGTGCATGAGAGTTCTGTGAGTGCAAGCAGTTGAGCAACATAGCTGTGAGTCTTCCTGAAAACAGGACTGTGGTGTTTCCTTCTCATGTTGACAATAAAAGTGTTTAATCAAAGTGTTTTCTTTTATTTCAGAAAGTGCCAGGGATGTTATTGGGAGGAAAATCAAAATTTCGGTCAAGAAGAAAGTAAAGCTGGAAACCAAGGGAGATAAAGTGGAGAACAAAATATTGGTGAGTAAGTAGAGTGAGTGATTCAGTTTGTGGAGGAAAAGCCAATATATTTTCAGAAGGCATCAATTCTCCTCTTGAAAGATTCTTTGAACTTTTGTTGTACTGTAAGATTCGCATACCTCTTACTTCCTTGCTAGCCTGCATAGCAAGTTGGTGTGTGGTATGCACGTGTACGCACACATGTTTATCACTGAGTTATTCTTCAGGGTTTAGGGTATGGTGTTGTGGATTGATGCTAAGACTAGTTATTATTAGAACCTGTTCTACAATAATTTGATGCCTTTGCTGGTGAGGTTTCCCATCTACATCAATAGGAATTTTGAGTGGACAAGAAATGCAAAATGAAGCATGTAGAATTATTTATCTTTTGAGAATCTCTTGAAGCTGTTACATGGGGAAGAATAATTGTAAAGCTGTTGTGCTTCTTATAGTCAAATGACTATTTGTACTTTTTAGTATTCTCTGAGTCATTATCTGCGTTTTAAAAGAAATGCTTACTGTGTGGGATCTTCCATTGTCATTCCTAAAACTGTAGTGGGGGAAAGTGTCAGATTAATCTCACTGAAGCACGCTTTCCTGTTTTCTCAAGAATAGTTTTGCTGGCCTCTTTTGATAAGAAGAGAGCTGCAGTAATGAGCTGGTATGCGTGCATACTATCTTGAATACTTGGGTATGCAAAAAGAGATGGAACTTCATTTCTTCTTTCCTTTGATACCTCTCTATCAGGAAAATAACAAATGCAAATAACTACAATGCTACTATAATACTTCGCAAGATGTTTGGTGCTTTGTGTCAATAAGAATGCTATTGTACGTTTGAAAGTTTCATTGCCAAGACTTTGTTTGAGATTTTAGGTACCTTCCACATGTCAATGTTGTGTTTTTATATTAAAAGAAGCAACTAATTAATCAGTTCTGAATTATCTTCAGAAAATACACGTTGCTTGTTCTAGGGCAGTAAGACTGTTGATAATGGCCTACCTTCAAGTGAGAGCAGCTACTTATGGAATTTGAAATATTTTCTGCGTAATATCTACCCATTTTATTTATAGCTCCTGGGTTAACAGGTTGTTTCTCTACTGGAAATAGGTCGAGTGTTTGAATGTTGATTGATCATCTCTGTTTATTTGAAAGCCACGTGTAGAGGGAAGGCTGACAGTTTCACTGAAGCAGTAACACTTGATTGACTTTTTGGCTTATTCCGAATCATTACTGATATCAATAGTGAAATACACTGTGGAAATACTGTAGTACTGTTCTGATCTGATGGGACCAAAAGAATGTCAAGTTCTGAATCCTCAGTGAAGCTTCTGAGGGATGTACTGCTCAGCAGTAAAATGCCTAAATGTGACGACTCAGATCATTTTTCTCAGTCATCTCCTAAGCTCTCAGGTGTCAGACTTTAACCTTTTATGGCTGGAGAGATACTGAAAGGGAAGGAACATCTTTAAAGGGTTCACAAGTTTTTTGAGCAGTTCTTGTATGCTTGCATGATGCCTCCAGTGTACAGGATAAGTCTTTCAAGAATATGAAGGGGGTTGTTGTCCAATAGAACCATTTGTTCTCTGATACAACCATGCAGAGGACTTATGTTGCAAGGAAAAAGAGAATGCTTTCATGGTTAGGGAAATTGACAGTTGACTGCTGGGGTTGGATTTCATGTTTTCTTCGGCTTCAGATTCCCTGTGTGAAGCTGTACAAATCACTAATGTAATTTTTTTTTTTTTTACAATGTTTCTTTGACTGCATGTGTGCATCTTTATTTTATGTGGTTTTCTTTGCAGAAGTGCTGAGTGTTCTCTGCAGTGGCTGAGGCCAGTAGAGGCTATGGTTTCTTTTGAGAACAGAGTTCTCTGAGAAGCAGAGCACTCTGAAAAAAATGACATCAGTGACACCTTAAGTTGGGTACCTTAAATTAGTGGAGACTTTTAGGCCTTACTGTGTCTACAGACTGTCATTTCTTGCATGTGACACAGAGGAGATGAACCCTCCTATCCTCAAAAGTTTCTGAAAATAAATGACCTTACTTCAAATATATGTGGGTGCTTAATGCTAAACACCATTGGAAAGCGCCCAATAAAGCTGAGAAATTTGTAATCCAACCTAGGATTTAACAGTACTCAGTAAATAACGCATATGGCTGTGTGCTGTCCAATGCAGGTAAAAGTGGCTACTGAATGCTGTGCCTTGACCAAGCATGCAAACTGAATGCTGAATAAAATGTTGGCAGCAAAAACACTTCCACGATTAAATACTATATCCTTAAGTGCATGCACCACAAGGCTCAAATGCGATTCCATGGCCAACCTTCGTGCCAGCACTGCTTGATACCTGGGAGCTTACTTCTGAATTGTTAATAATCTTCTGAGCATGGCCTCTTGAGTTCATGTGTAGCAATTAATTATTTTAAGATTTAGATTAAAATTGTATTAGTAGCTGTGTGTTTACAAGCAAATCTGTTAGCATGCATTGGGTCCAGCACTTATTAAATAGAAAATGCCAGTTGCTCTTGGTCTAGCTAACCCCAGCGCTGTTTTGGAACGTACTCAAGATTTTAGAAGAGGATGATCATAGAGGTTGAATGATCTCTCATCCTTTCTTCCTAGGAAATTCCAGCAAAATGAGTGACACTTTGAGAAAGGAAGATTATTTAAAAATTGTTGCTTTTTGCAGATAACTGTAGAAACATTTGACCTCTGGCCCTGTTGTCCATGGTATATTCAAGATGCAAAGTGCTGGAATATAGATATAACTATCCAGTCAAGTCACTCTACTCTAGCAAATTCCTCTGATAAGTAAGATGGAAATTTCTCTAAAGAGAAAAGTGCGAAAAGAAAATTGATGTTGTTTAAAATGAGGTTCCTATGTTAAGACAGTGACGTTGGTGGATAAAGTCCATGCATGCCTTAAGGTAGCTTTAGGATCTCAAGTTTGGGTGTCAGAGTCTGGAATTTTATGACTTGGGAGTTTTGAAGTAAGACTGGTTTATCACTGCACAACAAGCTTGCTGCCTCAGTAATCTCAATTTGCAGTTATTTACCTTTTCAGTTACTCATAATGATACAAACCAATAAACATGGCGGGCGGCTTAACTGACTCTGATTTGTGGCGTTGTGTCTGGCCACAGGTGTGCAGGCCGCAAACTGGAGACCAACCCTGAAAAGTCAATAACCGACTTGAAAAACCAACAACCACTCTGAATGGGCTTCAGATCAGTCCTCAAGCAATTAGGGTGAAACCCCAGCCCTCAACAAGTCTTCTTTATATTGCTCTAGTAGAGCAAAGCTGCCCAGAGGGAGGATCAGGAAATAACCCGTGTGGCCCTGTGTGTAAGGCTGAGCACTGTTGCAAGGGCAGCCATCACTTCTTCTGGGTCAATAGGGTTCTTCCAAAGTAGGCTTACTGGGTTAAAATCAATAGCATCTTGTAATCACGTTAACAATTGCTTTGGTCTTGTGGGATTTTTTTTTTTCCTTTTGTTTAAACATGGTTTCTCTGAGAACAAGGCTTAAGGCATCATGTCCAGTGGCTGATGTGTTTCTCCTCACACTGACAACTTCTGGGCATCGTGGCTGGTTTCAGCCGAAGCTGGTGGATGTGTAGAGGTCTAAGTTGTGATGATAACACTGTGGGTTTTGTGGAAAAAAGCAGTCAGAAAAAGAAGAAAAACTTCATGCTTATTCACCCTGAGGGCCCCATGTTTTGGCACCCTAAAGGATCTCAGAGAGTGCCCTGTCCATAAGAAAAAAATTCAGTGTTGTGTTGTTTATTAATCCAGAGGCTTTGGTGTTTATCGGATTATCACCCACAGAAAAACCCTGGTAGGAAATGGGGCTTCTTAATTTCACTGTTCGTGATGCTACTCTTTTCCTCCTCAAAACCAAAGCTATCTGTATAGTGTTTTGCTGGATATTTCCCATTGCAGTTCGTTCCCGTTATACATACTGTAATTAATAGCAATCATTGAGAAGTTGAAATTGTAAGATAAAGGCAGTATGTTAAATACATCTGATCAGCTCATTATAAAATACTTACATTTTTAGGAGGGATTCATAACAGGTAAAAATTCCAGGGTCCTGTTACTTTTTCTTTCTTTATTATTAATAAAAGGGAACAATTGTAGCATAGTTTTGTTTTAGATTTGTTTTTCTTTTGAAAATAAAATAATTTTAGATATTAAAGATGAAGAAATATTGGCATTTCATACATACTGCAAATGACCATGCTTCCTGTATGGCGGGTCTGTTGTATATGTGCTTGTGTTTCTTTTTTTTTTCTTTTCTCCAGTGTTTTCTTAACCTTAAGGTCAGAATAGTGTGATGTGACGTAGATATCAAGAGCACTTTATTAGGAAATCCCATTGAGGAGTCTCGGTTACGCTGCTGCCCCAGGTCGTTTACATTCCCCTTGTTAAAATATCACAGTGCTGCTTCTGGAACCATGACAGTTGCCTTGGCAGGTGGCTCTCCTTGAAATGTTCTATATGCCCAATATGGATTTACTGGGAGTAATTTGTATGCCCTTGTCACTTTCTTTGGGGCATATGTTGCCGTGGTCTTCTAAAGCAAAATTTCTAGTTGAATCCTGTCAAAAAGGTTTATATTTATTGTGTGCACAGGACCTAAGATTTCATGTTCTACTTCTACACAGTTGCATGTATAGAGTGAATTTCTATTAAAAAGATGTACCTGTATTTACTTTTAAAGGAGCAGTTATGGGCATCTTGTGCACCGACCGTGTGGCTGCTTTAACAACTTGGCTGACTTTACTGAAGTAGCTGAGAAAAGCTGAACAGGCACAGCAGCTCATACAAGCTATAAGGATAGCAATCTCGGCGTGGAGGCAGTAATGTTTTGCACTGCCAAAACTATTTTGGGATGAAAAGCTCTGGCGTTAGTTTCCCATTGCTCATCTTTTTGTCTTAATCCATCAATGATAATTTATTTGAATACAGATTCTATATCTGTTTAGGTGTATTGCCTTTAAAATATTCACTCATTTTAAATCTCTAAGAGCATGAAGCTTACAGGGTTGTCCAAGGTTAGTTTTACATAAAATGTGTGTGATCTCACAAGTTATATCGTGACAGCTGGTGTGTGATAATGATCTTAAATACGGACATTCTTGTAGAATAATGGTGTTTCCTCTTCTGTGCCCTGAACACTGAGTGTTATGACATATCTGAAGTGTGTTTTTATGAAGATGACATGAAGTAGGTGTTGGTACATCCCTTATGTCAGAAAGTCTAAATAGAATGAGGTACAATAATAAAAAATACATAAAAATATATTTTAATCAATTTACAAGGGGTCTCTTCAAAAGC
Source organism: Aythya fuligula (assembly GCF_009819795.1). Taxonomy (NCBI): domain Eukaryota; kingdom Metazoa; phylum Chordata; class Aves; order Anseriformes; family Anatidae; genus Aythya; species Aythya fuligula. The sequence goes on along the minus strand of NC_045560.1, from coordinate 97,120,504 downwards.
ACTTGAATTGTCTTAAATTCAAAAGATCACTACAGAAAACTGAAATACGAAGAGTAAAGTTCTCTGGAAAGAGAACTCAAAAATCTAGTTGTATTATGCAGTTTGTTTATTAATGCAATTGTATATAAATTTGTTAAAGTGGTTGTACGTAGTCCCCAAAAAGGAAATGTTTTAAAAAATAATCATTTCTGTCTACGTTTTAAATAAATCTACATATACATTGTACACTGATCTATAGTGTCCCTTTTTAACCTTTGTGAGGTTTTACAAATGTAACATTCTCACGCTCTGATAGTGCATGCAAATGTTAAAATCATCTTTCTTGAGATGTTTCCACTTGCAGGAAGGGAAATTGATCAGTCAATGCGATTAACCAAGTGGAGAGGAACGCAGACTTTTGCTTTGGGTTTGTGAGGCTGGGAATTGCATTTATCTCCTCAGTCTCTGCTTATGCTTCCAGTTTTGTTCTCCCTCCTCACCTTCCTTATTTCTAGCCTCTCCCTCACTGAAAACACCCACTGCAGGTGGAACAGTGTGTCTTGTGTTTAAATCAGTGTTGACACACTTGTATAGCTTTTTAGTATAATAACAATATGAATAAAATGTGAGGCAGTGCTTGGACATTCTGCTCCTTTCCCTCATGTCTGTCTGCCTTAAGGCTAAGGTGCAATCTACTCTTTTAATTAAATTGGCCTTTGACCAAACTGAAACAGTCCTTTTTCTTTGTCTACCCAAGCGAAAATGTGGATTTCTACAGTCCTGGCACTTCTGTGTCCTTTTGAGTGCAGCTCTGCCTAGAGTTGTATGCTTTCTTTGACACTGGTTCAAGCATAGATATCTTGCTCACTGAGAGTACGGTATATTCTTATATTCTCTGTAGCACACACTTTGGGAGGATAGTGTTACGACTGTATCAGAAGGGCAGCTTGCTTGCACTCATCGTCTTTAGTGTTGGACAACTGGTACATATAGAAAAAGGTAAGAAAAGGTGACTCAGCTTTCACTTGCCTGGAAAGCAGCTGCCTTTGTTCTGTCTCAGGTACTCTGTGCTCACCTGCATGCATATGCCCTTATCTGTGTCCTGGAAGGAGGATCACCTCACTTTCAGTGGCTTCTGGTTGTCAGTTCACAGCTCTACCAGCTGTCAGAAAAACAGGAGTGGTGTGAAGCAGGACTCCACTATGGCTCTGAATGGTTCATAGGATCTTTTCTTCTATCAGTTTTTCATAATCCAATAAACCAATGTGATTTTTAAACCATCATACTCTTTCTACTTCTTTTACTGAATATATAATGTACCAAAGTGGTTTGCTAATGTACTTTTGTTTCTAGAGTGCCTGACTCCTTGCCACCATTATTTATGAAATGGAATCTTTCTAAGCAAGGATTTGCATTGAAATCTGTGCATAAAAGTGGCAGAAGAGTCAATATTACATATAATTTCCAAAAAGCTGGAAATGAAAAAATAGAAAATGAGCATTAGGGTCAACTTCTCGTCTCTGTCACTCTGCTCTACTGATGGCTGCTTTATCAAGAAAGAAAAGCCTTGGAAGGGAACAGAATGCATGTTATTAGATGGACCAATACAAATGCAAAAAGCTTGTCTGTGGTGTGTGTATTTTTAAATATCTAGTGGCTTGTTTAGTCTGCCTGGAGATACTCAAAGAGCAGTGCATCTTGCACATGGAATGTGGTTCATTTTACTCTGAGTGGAGGAGGATGCAGTAAACTTGAAAAAGGCTGGAAAGGCTGCTAATTGAAAAGTTAGTGCACCACATGGTGAAAAATACTTCTTATTGGTCTGAGCCCCTCTCTTCAGCCATTGTTGTGGTGGAAGAATTGGTGAACATCAACAATTTTTTCTGTTTATTAAAATATTTACTTTGGATCACCTACATCACCTGCTTTTTTTTGCTTTTTTTTTTTTTTTTTTTTTTTTTTTTTTTTTTTTTTGTCCTTGTGGTGATGGTAATTTAATTCAGTGTAAAGTAATTACAGGCCCAGGATGTAAAATTATTTGTTAAATATAATTGCTGCTAAATGTGCTCTGTATTGCTGCCACGGTCCCCAAGCTGATTTTTGCCCTTTCTAATCATTCTCGATCTCCATAACACCCACTCTGCCATAACGTGTGAGTGGTATCTTTTGGTTAATGATAGGTTCCTTAATTCGAACAGTTAAGATGACAAGCTATTGCTATGAAAATTTAATTACAAAAGCTAGGGCCTGATAACCCAGCACTCCTGAAATAAGCTTAACAAAATTAATTGGCCTGCTCGGGTTTGGGGAGCCAGGGTAGCAGAGTAAGGTCCAGATATCTGCAGGTTGGGATTTTAACATCAGCGAATGAAGCAAGTTTCTTCATTTGGTTGGTGCAAAACAAGGAGAAAAGGTCACAGCCTGCAGGATGGAAACCAAAAGCAAGTGAGGAACAGCTCTTACATGGATGGGTTATATTTCTGGGTTGCAGAATCATAGAATCATTAAGGTTGGAAGAGACCTCCAAGATCATCCGGTCCAACCATCCCCCTACCACCAATGTCACCACCATGTCCCTAAGCACCAGGTCCAACCTGTCCTCAAACACCCCCAGGGACGGTGTGACTCCACCACCTCCTCGGGCAAGCTGTTCCAAGCCTGACTGCTCTTTCTGAGAAGAAATGTCTCTTCATGTCTAATCTAAACCTCCCCTGGTGTCTTCTCTGCATAGTGGCTTTTGTAAAAAATTGAAAACCATGTGCTGGATGTTCTGCAGCTTATTCCCTGTCTGACACATGGCATTTGTAGAAGATGTAGTAGAAGGCCTGTGTGACAGGAGGATGAGCTTAGAAGAGTACGCAAATAGGGATGGAGAACAACAGCATTAAGGCTGGGTCTAGGTCTTCTTTCCCTTTAAGAGTTCTGTCCTGCATTGGTTTTGTTTGTTTCTTTGTTTTTCCCAGAGGTGTCTATGCTTTGCTTTTTAGATGGGTCAATAACTTCATTTAACTTTTTCCCCTCTGTGCAGTTAGCACAGTGGTTAGCACCAGGCAGCCTGCAAGGGCGTTTAGGGTCACTGGAAGGTCTCTCATAGCTGCTGCTTAGGAGGTTGAGGTCACCTGGAACAAGCCATTTCCATGTCATGCTCCTGAATGCCTGGAAGAAGCATGCCAGAGGCACATATTTATGAAATAAGTGCTTCAGGTATGTGCCTCTTCCTCTAAACACATCCTCGGATCTCTGATCGAACAGCATCCCACGCTTGTGCGTAACATTTTGCCAATCCACTGCTTCTGTAGTGCTTCATGAAACATGGATTTGAGCTCAGCTATCAATACCTACTTATTCCTGGGGGCTGGGAGGAAAACAGGAAGGCAATATAGTTGCGACAGAGCAAGTTTCTACTCGGATCTGATTAGGGGAAATGAATGGCTGTTGACCCTTATCTGAATCGGGAGACAGGGCACTGCTGTGTTTGTTCAGGGTTGACCTCTGAATGAAAAGGCTTCTCTCTCTCTGCCTCCAAGGCCATTAGCAAGACTGAAACTATTCATACAGAGCTATTGATAAAGGGGAAACCTTTCCAAGGCTCATCCCTTAACAAGCACTTGAGCCTGGTGCTTAAGAATGATACTGTCTTCAAGCCAGTGAGCTTCTGCAGATGCAGAGCTGGAGGAGGCTTAGGTGTGGAGCAGTGAAGGTAGGACAGTGTTTGTTTGGATTTGTACTGCAGAAAACTGCAGCTGAAGATCTTTTTTTTTTTTTTTTTTTTTTTTTCCTGGTCTTTACAATGCTGCCAGTAAATATTTGAGGAAATGCTAACTTTGTAAAGTGCTGATGCATAGATGAGAAATAATTTCTGACATCTCGGTAAGTTTATTCATACTCCACAACTAAATTACATATTTTATATTATTATTTAAAAAAAAAGTAACATGAAAAATGTATTTTAAATATAAAGAATAGTTTTTTTGACTGCATCACTGTTCACGTCTGTACCTTGCAAGTATCAGAAAAGCAGGGTTTGTGCTCTGGGCTTTCTGTTCTCTCATCTCACAAAGGTGCTGGAATACCTGCAGATTTTGTGAAGCATATCCCTGTATGCTTTGTATACTTGTTGCATTCACTACTGCTGTCTTTATACTCCCTTTCCATCTCCCTCTTTGCTGTCCTTCTGTCTCTGCTTCAGCAAGTCCCTGAAAACTTTTATATGTGTAGATTGCTCTCAGGGCTCATGTTTGCTTTTTAGCCTGCCCCTCCACTTACACTAGCATCACCATTTTCCCAGCGGTGTTTTTCCCCACTTTTGTTTCCTTTCCTTACAGGGATAATGCTGGGGTCACAGAGATAATATTGATAGTGCCACAGCAGTCTGAAATATTGTGAAATAGTTTTAAAATGGTTTCCTCTGTGAGTAGAGTGTTGAGATACCCAATTTTTATAGATTTTTCTTTGCTTTGGGAAGACATTTTTCTAAATTTTTTGACAATGAATTTAACTGCACCTTATGCAGTCTGTACCATTTCCCTCACAAAGGATTTCACAGCCACTTTTCTGCCACTTACTTGCTTGGCTGCACCATGTAGGAACACTACAAGAGCCGCTGAATGCCACTCAGACTTCTTATAGATACGTCAACTGGCTTGGAAAAGCTGGTTATCTGGGGAAGAGTGGTGTTCAGTCTTTAGCCAAATGCTAAGAAAAGTCTTCAGAAATGGCCAACAGAGACATATGTTTTGTTTCAGTTGGAAACTGCTGCTGTTTTTTTTGCCTGCACTGAGCGCTGTTGAAAATGGTAAGATGCACAGGACTCAACTTTTCACATTTGCATATTCAAATCAGATGTTAGGTGGCTGCAGGATTATTGCCAACACTGAAAACACCTTGCCTTTTTGACCTCTCATTGTTAAACTGTGATCTTTATCAGCAAAGATTTATTAAACTTAGTAGATGCTTTTTGGAAGCTTTCAGAATACATTTTCCCTGTTAAATAATTTGAAAACAGCCCAAAATACAACAGCTGAAGATTGAGTTAGTGTCGTGAGCTATTTCCAGTGTAACACTATCCTTTTACTGAATTTTTATCCTAAGTACTTCCCATAACATGATTAGATCGATCTGCTGTTGTTTATATGTGCGTGAAATTGTGTGAAATTAAAATCCTGCAGGTTTTTGTACGGTATTAATTTATTGCAAATGTAGCCCTAATGCAATTTTAGTAGGTCTTTGTTCAACCTGAATGGTTAACAAATTTACCCAAATTACTGTTGTTCTTTTTGTCTTTTTTTTTTCTTTTTTTCTATTTTTATCTTGCATTGTTTATTTTAGGGTACTCATTATGTTGTTTTTCTTTTGTGGGGGCCTTTTTACTCTTGTCATAAAGAAAATGTTGCAGATAATTGTTTAAAATCAAGACTGGCTTTAGGGATATATGCATGATTTAAGGAAACATTGGCAAGCCAGCTACTCTGCCTCCTTTTTCACCTCTCCTAGTGTTACAGTTTTCCCCAGCTCCTCAGGATATGATTTGTATGGTGCTGATGGTGTCTCTCCCTTCTGCCACAAGCAGCATTGAGCTTGCTGAAAAGGAGGTCGGTGCATTTGTGCTCGACACTGAGTATTAAGGACCACATTTTCTTGCCTTCCCTGGTGCCATAGCCAGAGCTACCTGTTGCTCTCCAGCTGAGTAAATGCAGTGTGGTGTCAGGGTTGCTGAGATCCTAACGAGAGAAGTTCTGCCATCACGCTTACACCTCGAGATGTGCTACAGAGAAAGCTTTGCTGTGGAGTAACCCACGTATCATGAAGTTCACAGCCGTTCCTTGTGTAACCTTGTCTGTGTGCCAGAGCCCAGGAGAGGTGGAAGAGACGGGGCTGTGCAGAAGGAGGAGGTGCCTCTGCTTGCACAATTCCTTCCATAACACCGCTAGACATCTCTCTTGCCAGATGCACGAATCTGCACGGTGCTGCCTGACTTCAGGGCTGGATGGGAACGAGGCATTCACTAGCGGTGCTGCTTTTTCAGAGCACCAAAGAATTAAGTCAGGGAGTTTTATCAGAAGGGCTGCATTTTCTCACCATCCGTTTCATTGTGCATACCCTATGGGGAGCCAACATCAGAAGTGTTTTGCCAGATAATCTTCATCCGATTTTATTAAGTTTTATCAGTCATTTCTTTTTTTGGGAAACAAAAAAAAAAAGTCTCAGTTTGTGCAAAAGGGGATATACAGCCTGACAGAACTGGCAAAAAGGAGAGGAATAACTTTCTCTGCCTCCCTGTGTCACTGTTTCTGAAGTGGTAATAGCAGCTTTTCCTGGAACACAGGGGAAGAGCTGGCACAGACATCAGACTTTCAGGCTGGCAGGAATTAAGCAAGTCTCCTCAGTTGTTCTTATGTTTTTGTGCGCTCTTGAAATAGGTTTTCCATGGATCGGGCAAAGGGACTGGTTCTAAATAATGTACCATTCTCACAGGACTTTCGTTCTCAGTAAAGTAATTTGAAATCCTTTGATAAAAGGCTGTTATTTCTATACCTTTGTTTATTTACACCATCATAGTTACCTTTGAAAGAAAAGTGTTTGTGAGTATGATGAACTGGATGGCCTTTATTTCTGTAGGAATAGCATTGTGGTAAATATAGGAAATCGAGGGAGGGTCTCAGAACCACTCAAAATACATGAGAGACCTTCTACAGTGCTGCTCCTCCTTCCCCCAAAACTGTTTCAAGCTGGGCATTAACTTTGAGGTCCTGCTCTCTGCATTAAGTCTTGAGTCAAGGAATCATTAAGGTTGGAAGAGACCTTCAGGATCATCTGGTCCAACCATCACCCTATTACCCACATCTCCCACTAAACCATGTTCCTAAGCACCAGGTCCAACCTTCCTTGGACACCCCCCAAATAACAGATTTGTTATTTTTTATTTATTAAAATAACAAAGCATGATGAGAAAATCCCTAAAACGCATAGGGTCTAGATGCATCTTTGGGAAGTTATCTGAGTTGTTTAGTACAGCACAGTTCTTGCCATCTCATATCTTTAAGGACACTGAGTAAGTTTACAGCTTTACAGTCATTGCTATCAGATGGCCCTCCCTTGGGAAGCAGGGGGGGTTTCATAATTGACCTTTGGATAATCTGATTGCTTTTTCTGAGAGAACAAACCCCCCAAAAAATGTGGTCACGTGGAATTTGTCCTGCCATAGTTTAAACTTGGGCAGTGGAAATCCATTAAATGCTGATCTGCCATGCTTCTTCTGCAGTTTCTGTGTAAACCATCTGCTCAGGTAGGTTGAACAGCATCTGCTCAAGATGTGCCCAAAACCCAATTCTGGTTTCTGAGCTCTCATCTCTCCTGGTATAAGTCTAGAGCACTCCCAGGTGGCGTTCAGAGCCTGGAGCTGCAAGGTGAGGAGTGGATCGGATTGCTCTGTTCAGGGTTTTGTGCGCAGCCGGAGGATTAGTGGATCTGTTGGTGCATGGTGGAGCCAAGCCAGTTGGACTCGGCATTAGGTTAATGCTTAGGGCACTGTGGCTGCATTGACAGGAGGAAATTTAGTATCTGGGTTACAGTAGCTTCTGGCAGCAGCGTTAAGCTGCTAGTGTAAGAATATACTCCTTTTCTATTTTTTTATTTATTTTTTTAAAATCCCATGTAATGGAAAATCTGTCCTGAGCTGATTTTAGCATTACACGGAGGTAAAAATACCTAACGGTTTGCTGTTATCAGTCTATCACTGTGTGGCAAGGTTGCTTTCAAGCATCTGAAATGGGGATATTGATGTTTTTCCTCTCCTGTAGGCAGAGTTCATGCGTAAAATTAATGTTGAGCTTCTAAGTGTGCTTAATAACCACCCCTCCCGTGAAGATGTACCAATGCACATAATGTTATGCATACTGGTGTTTTAGATTGGACAATGTCTTAAAGAGCCAGTTTATTATATATTAGCCAACAAACACACAAAGATTATACACATTTCAAAGATTGTTACACTCTTATTTTATTTTCAGATCAATAGAGTAACCGAAATAAGAGGCAATACAATAAAATATTCTGAGCCCAGCATGTTGCCTCTTGCATGAAGATGACGTTCGGTTGCTACATGTGTGGTTTCCACAGACAGCGAGCGTGTCAGCAGGTTCTGGATTGCCCATTTGTTTCAGCCAGAGCACAGCCCCCTGTCGCCACATGCTGTGAAATCCCGTAGCCTGGCTCACCTTCTGTGCTGCTGACTTCTTGTAGCTCTATCTGCTTCGTTTATTCATTATTGAACACATGCTTTCTGCTTGACAAGTGCTATAAAATCCCTTTCACTCTGGCTGAACCCAAGAACCTCCACTGAGAGTCTGGAAGGGTTGTTATTATTTTTTTTTAAATGCAAATACTGTGTATTTCTGCTTTCCACTGAAGTGCTCTTCACAGCAGACTACTTAAAAGGCTGGGAGAGTGGCTCTGCCCCATCCTTTAAGCAGTGGATTCATGTAAAAATGGAGTCCTAGATGTTTCCAGATTTCTGTTAAGCACAGGAACATGAATACTTCATGTCTGAAAATGTTCCTAGAGGTCTGATATTGTATTGTGTCTGTATGATAAATGAGTGTTCATACTATGTAATATGCACTGGTATATGTACTTCTGTATTAAGGTTGCTTGTACGCAATCCCCATGAAGAACACATGCACTGCATATAACTAAAGGGCATGCTTTACTGACATGAGCTACTAAGGTCTGAGCTTTCTGAAATTTTAATTTTGAAGTACGTGGTTTAGACATCCAGTGTTACAGGTTTTTTGATTTATTTTAACCTTTATGATTGTTTGAGACCAACAAACAAACGGAGGCTTTGTATTTCCTTCCTAAACTCTATCTTGTGTAAGCTCTGGCTTGTCTTTCTGTTTTTATTGAGCATGTTCCGACTCATTTTTCTTGCATTATACAGAGCCTTTTTATTTGTTCTTTCTTAGATGAACATTCTAGTGTTTGGGAGCAATAACCATACCTGGTGCTAATCCAAGGCACCAGCTTTTGATCCAAAGGGGGAAGAACAGAGTTAATCATTAATCTATGAGAAGATCCCTTTCTAAATATAGACTTTTTGGTGCTGATTTTTCTTGGAAAATATAGCCGTGGTGAATTTAGCTCAGTCTTCACATGTATGTTTGTATTTGCCTTTAAAATATCCCATTTGAGACCTTTTTGTAAGATTCTTCTCTTGGGTCAAGAGAGGTAGCCTCAGGACTTCTCAGGCAGTTGGATGTAACACCAGCAGTGACCTGAGACAGTAGTTTTGCTGTCGGAATATCTAGCAGTGGAAGAACTGACTTGTCCCCCAGAAAAGAGCAAAGAAGCAGATGGGAGGCTGTCTGGAGAATATTTAAAAAAAAAAAAAAAAAAAAAAAAAGGCCAAGGAAAGGGAGATCAAGGCCAAAGGAATTACTCACAGTCAAGCCAGTCTCCCTCTTGTTTTCTGTACTCGACAGACTGTAGCTGTGAACCTTGTCCTTCTGCACAAGGCCAGGATGGAGAGGCATACTTTCCTTTTTTTTCAGAATAGGGGTCAACAGATGTCTCCCTAATTGGGCTAACAGAAGCTGAAAAGAAGGTGATGGAGCTCAAGTGGCTTTGGTGAACTTGATCAGGCTATGTGCTAAACGTTTCTATGGCCCTTATTAGTAAACAAGTGCGAGGAATGAAGTCTACCCATGCCTCAAACATGGGTTTTATCCTCTCTCAGCTGTGTTCATCTTTTCTGTGCCATGGCTTCACTCCTACCTGGCTGAGTCTTGGTGAAAGAGCTGATGAAATAGCCACAGGATCAGCCATGAGCAAGGCAGGTGGTGTGCTGGTGTGCAGGTCTCCTCAAAGTGCTGTAAACCAAGCTGGACACCAGAAAACGGTTTCTGCTCCTGAGTGGTAAACTTCTGGCCCCCAACCCAGCGTTGAAGCTGTCAGATGGTTCCTTCTGGGCCATAATGTCTCCTTAGAGAAGAGATGTGGGATTCCTGGGGAATTGTGTGGCTAAGGTCCCTGGCTTTTGGTAGGCACCAGATCTACCATTGCCTCTGTCTATTAAGGAACACTGGTTCAGTGCTTTAAGCACAACTGTTGGGTGCAGGCTCTTTCCTCTTTGCTAGATCTACTGGAAAGCCTTGTTTCCAAGGCATAGGATCAAACTTTCCTCTTTGTTTTAGTGCTGCAAAAGCCATGCTAGGTTTGGGAGCTCTAACTGGAACCATGTGCGCCATCTGCATCAGATAAAGGATTGGATAGATGTGTAGCCTTACTTCCTCCAGCTGGTTATGTGTTTACAGAAATGCCATGGTGTTTGTTTTTCAGGTGGATTTAACACCTCTTCCTTGGAAATCTCAGACATATGTGCAGAACCCACTGTTCAGATGCTTGACTGTGACTTATTGGGTAATTGTCTGAACTTCGTTTCCACACCCAAACTTGATGCTGGAAGCATTTCTGGTGTGAATATTAGTGTTCATCTCCTGTGAAGGCTCATATGGGCAAAGCCCCAGTGCTGTTTCTGCCAGTGCTTTTTCAGTGAATGCTGTTTCTCAAAGATCTATAGAAGGAGTGTGGGCTTGTGTGAGAATACCAGCCTGTATGGCTGTTGATACTTGCTGAGAATGGTGTGTAGTTGTTGGCTTAGCCTTGTTCTCTAAAAATGAGACTTTGCTAAGATTTTTGCTGCTTTTCTTCTGTTCTCTCTGCCTTTTTTTTTTTTTTTTTTTTCACATGGTGGGAAATGATCGTGAACAAATTAAAACTTGAAAAAAACACCCAACCTTTTTTCTATTTTTGTGCGTCTGATGCTGTTATGTCAGAGTACATGAGGATGGCATTAACTCTTGAATTATACTGTGCTTTAGCTGTTGTGTTTATGGGTGAAGATTTAGGGAGCCAGGACCTGTCATGCGCTCATTTATAATGTCTGTTTCTAGTGACAGAAAGCCAGAAGGATAATCTGTTACCTCAGGTCATATTGGCAGTCATGTCTGCTGTTGCAATCATTTCTTTGGATTTAATGATAATAAAAATGCCTGAACATAAGCTCTGAGAAGTGTATTGATAAAGGAGTGAATGATAAGTAAGATTATTTAATAGCATTAAATACTTATGTGAAGATGTATACATCTACAAATATATATATATATATATATATATGCAAAAAAACCTCTAGCCAGCAGCATCCAATAATCAAATGGGGCTGTCAGTTTACTGTAGCTGTCACATAAATCCTCTTATACCCATTCATGCTGGGTGTATACCTTGGGTCTTTCCCCACATTCCCAAACAAACAAACAAACAAAAATATATGTATTTTTGTGGTTGCTGGCTTTTTTTCCATACCAGATTCAAACATGATTAGGTGGATGGAGCGAGGGGGATGGTTTAATGACAAGGGGATAAGATCTTCAAACCTAGAGACATAAATGATACTGGGAGCTTTCAGCAGCTGTTTATTTTCATAAGAAGGCAGACTCTTTTGGAAAGACTCTTACTGTGCAGCTGGGAAAACACATATCAAGCAAAAATGCAGTTTGAGTTGGGCTTGACAAGCCAGCTCTTTTTTTAAATACTCCTCTTTCAACACTAAGTCTGTGCTCTCATCACGTAGGTGACTGTGGTGTAGTTCAGTACTTCCCAGTCTGTGCTTCCCCAGTGAAGCCCGTGTGATAAGCTCTGCATTATCTTTGCAGGGAGACTTCATGTGTCTGTGCGTTGTCCTGATGAGCTGTGATATGTTGGGGTATTCAAGGCAGGCAAACCCACTGACTGGGACAAATAAATCTAAAGTTAAATAATTTTTTCTCTTATGCTAATGTAGGATTTCCTTCTGCTTTCAAAATACTAATATTTCTTATCAGATCTGTATGATTTGCTTGCACATGGTATCAAACTTCATATCTTGGAATATGTTTTTTTTAAAAAACAAAACAAAACAAAACAAAAACAACAACAACAACAACAACAAACCAAACAAACAAACAAACAAACAGAAACAAAAACAAAAAAACAGAAATATACTGTTTTGGAGTGTCTGACTCTAGGGAATATCACCTGCAACTGAGATGTAAAAATCTTCCCTGAAGTGAAACTCCATGCAGATTTATTGTTATTAAGTAGGGGAAAAAACATATTGTGAGGCACAAGCATTTAACAGGTTATAATAAACAAACAGTATGCAAGGACAAGAAAAAATATTTATAGCACTACAGGTCTGCTAGTTTTTCAAGTGACCTTGAGAATATGCAAGTGTAGCTGTTCTTGTTAAACTAACAGTAAATAATCCTTTATTAGAAAAACGTGAGTCTGAGGGCTGGCTCAGATCCTTGCAAGTAAAAATCATGAAAGTAGCGACTGGTGACCTTAGCAGCTGGTTGCAGTGAGCTGGAAAGAACCAGGGGTTTGAAGCAGATTTTAGGATGACGTTTTATGATTTGGGAGACATCCCTGAGTATTTATCTGGTCTTGACTGATCAGAGAGGGAAAGGGATAACATTGGCAAGAAAGCAGCATGAAAGCAACACTGCAGCTTCTGAAGAAGCAGCCATTGCTCCCTCACAGTTAAGCAGTGAATATGAGCTACTGAAATTGTTGTTGGAGAAACTGCATGTTTTCTAACTTCTTAGCCCCCATGTAGTTTTGGGATTGATTCCTGAAATGGAAGAGATCTGCAAAAGAGGCTATCAACTTCATGTGGTGTAATTCAGTAGAAAGAAAATATTTACATGCCTAGAAAGGGTTTTGTCACCAGGTAAGGGTAGAGAAGGGCTATATTGAATGGTCATCAGTGCTGAAGGCTTTAATTTCTTTGCACATCTCAGTTGTCTGTGTGCATATTGAATAACCTGACCGACCTTGAATTTTATGTGTGATTGTGTAAGAAGAGATTGTTCAGTTATGACTTGTTGAATACTGAGCAGGATTAAGGTTTTACTCAGTCTGGAAACTTTTCCCATATATGGAGGAACATGTAGTATAATTCTGTCTCTAGAAGTTTCAATTTAAACACTAATGACCTTTAAATTATATTTGGAAAGTTGTTGCTACTAACTTTGGGAAGTTGTATGCTGTCAGAGTTGTTCTGCTGAGCAGCTAATGAGTGGCTAAACCAAATTCCCTGGGCTCTCTGACAGTTTTATCTTTTCAGGGTAATATAGTGAAGAAACTGCTTCACCTGATTTATTCTCCTCTGTTGGGGAATCCATTGATCCCCTGAAAAGTTGATGCAATGGTCATGTTTCGTTGTGTAAAGAACTATTCCCTTTGCACTTTCCTTCATCTGATTAATTGCAATTTCTTAATACATGATCCCTTCTAGCAAGGCATTGCCCTCAGATTTAAAATTGACAGGATGCTTTACTGAGGGGAAAAAGCATGTGGTATTGGTGCTGAGGTGGATATTTTTTCGACTGAGTGATGAGTGACCTAATGTCAAGCCACACTTGGATTTTGCAGGTTTTCACTTACCTGTTTAAAAAATGAAAAGCCCTAATCTTTTTGTAATCCCCCCATAAGAGAGAGAGAGAAGCAACAACCTGTGGATGTTTTTGAAAGAATAAAACCACAGAAGTGTAGGTGTGAACCCTCTCCTTATGCTGGAAGCTCTGTTTTGTTATTTCTAGCCCCATGCAAGAGACCAGCCTACTTGTGGTGGGCTTTCATCTTTCATTGGAAATCAGAAGAGGGCAGGGGGAAAAGGCTTTCCTGCTGGAGTAGCTGCCCGTTCCTGTGCGCTTCTCTTCTTCCCTGAGTGGGATTTCATGATGAGAGGAGGGATGGATAGTGAGCCAGCTGACTAGACCAAGACTACTGCAGGGCAGTCTGACCTGTTTGTGTAGACTCAAGCCAGGTAGGAAATCAGAACATGGTGGAATAGCTCTTGCAAGCTGGAACTAGTGGGCTTCACAGTGCCAAGAAGGAAAAAGCAGATTGAAATGTTCAAATGTGTTTCCTCCCTCCCCCTTTCACGTCTCTTTTATTTCAGCTAGTAATGGAAGTCTGTGTACTGGGTTTTGAATGAACAGCTTACACTGCGCTAGTGTGAAGTACCTAATGAGCCTCGTTTCTAAGAGATCTTTCAGTCTGCCTCAGTTAACCCAGCAGCTTTTTTTAGAAATACTTGCTTTGGCAGAGGCTTTTCTGTGTGTATGAAGAATGCGCAAATAAACCATTGCACAATTTGCAATTAAAAAGGAGGACGTAGGGAATGGGAGGTTTTTAAACCAGGAGGTTGCCAAGCCAAGTAAAACAATCGCTTGGTACCATGTTTATGTTAGACCCCTGTCTCAACAAGACCTGGGTGCCTGCATTTCACATCGAGGAGTGGAAGTGTGAGCTCAAGCTGGGGGAGTTCTGCACCGCCTGTCAGGACCCAGTGTTTTCTTCCCTTTGCATAGGGGTCTTGAACAGTTGTTTCCTGGGTATTCTTCTGTTTTAAAAATCGTTTTTCTTTCAGGATGATCAGGAATGTCAAGGCATAACTCCGCAGGTTAAAAATGCCAGCTATGGGCTCCACAAACAATTTCCTATGCTACATTTCTGGCATAGCTCCTACAGCTGGCATTCGCCTTCCTGCCTGCTCTTACTCTGTGACAAGTCCTCGGTGACCTCCCCAGTCCACTGGTCAGCCTCTTGTTCCTCCTGCCATGCTGGACACATATATGCCATTGCATACGGATTGTGTGCTGTGCCCAGATTCCTGTGGCAGTGCTTTAGTGTGTACTGTAAGCTTACATCTCCGTCTGGATGAAAAGACCACACTCAGCTCTTGGCGAGTCATTTGGGCAAGGTAAAGCCTGCTACACGTTTCGTTGGCTCAAAGCAAAGGGTGTCATTTGAGCTAAGTCACAAATCTGAGGCAGGTGGGGTGAATCACCCTCTATCTATAGAGGGACTGAAGGGGTCACCTAGACTTCAGTCTAGGCTAAACGCCTATCTTATAGGTGACTCAAGTTGAACAAAATGGTTTTTCAACTTGCCTCTCTGTGCTTTGCTTTTATGTTTGTGAAACGGAAGAATTGCTCTGTGCTGCCTCGCAGAATAACAATTCTTTTGCCTCCAGTGGTGTATCGTGCTTGCTCACAGGATGTCCTTATTGCAGCAGATGTCCATGGATGTGCGATACTCGGCTGTGCTGCTCATCTCTCCATTTATCTTGCCGTAGCATGTTGTAATTGTGGCTTCTGGTCTTCTGCTGAAGCCTGTAATGGTGGACAGGGAAGCCTTCTGTGGCCTGTGGCTGTATAGTTAGCAGATGTTTTGTGGAGTCTGATAGACACCCCTTTCACCTCCTAGTGATTCCTCAAGTGTGTCCAGCACTGCTTTTCTCTCTCCATAGCTCAGAGGCAAGCAGGAACAAGTTGGTCACACAAGTTGAACATATTTAGAGGCCTAGTACAGGTGCAGTATAATGCTAGAGTACTGCAGTAGGGATCCCAGCTCTGATAAAAGGAATGATGTCACACGTTGGTAGTGAAGAAAAGGAATATGGTTGGGAAATGCTGTAGAAACAGCCTTGTAAAACCTGGATTGAGAAAGAACAGGAGGCATTTTAAGATTCTTGTGTAGGAGGTGAGTGGCTGGCCACGGAGCGTGGCTCAGGTAGGAAGCAAGACATTGGGTGAGGATCATCTACAGCAATCAAACTGCTTTTAGAAGAGCTGAGGCAAATGCTTCCAAATCAGAGATGAACAGAGAGAAATGTTGTCTAATCCATCACCCAAACCCAGTTTTACTAGAATAGCAAGAGTTGCAAGGGGTCAGCCTTGCAAGAGCAGGTAGGCTGGTTCAGGGAACAGCCTGTGTTTGTCATCGTCTTTCCTCATGCAGTCATTCCTTGTCTCGGTGCTGGTAGCGATCAAGCCTCTCGAAATGCAGCCCCTGAACTGGTGACTGGCTTTGCTCTGAGTTAGCAAGTTTTTGAAAGTCCAGCTGTGAGTCTACTTTATTAACCGTGGGACCCTATTTTGTATTCACTGAGTGTTTACTTAAATGTAATATCCTGGAAAGGCTAATAATCCATTGTAAATATGATATAGCCATTGAATGCCTTATTTAATGGAATTCCTAGTCTTCCTCCCTTCCCCCAAGAACTTTAATTATTTCTCTGGGCTCCTCATGCAGTTACTGTCTGTAAATATGTGGATTTATTTCAGTATTCTCTCCCTCCTTTTGAAACCCCTGCTGTTTGTTGTACTGCAACGTCCAGTCTGAAATGTTGAAAGCTGTGGGGTGTGATGTTGATTTTCAAGCAGGACAATGCACTCTGAGCCCTGAAGGGGTTTGTAGGTGCTGTGTGAATGGAAATAATAATAAAACGTGATGTGTTTGTGGTGATGTGTTTAGTTTGGGGTATAAAAAAGGGAGAAGTTTAATGACTAACTATTGAAAAATCCTAACATTGCAAAAACTCAAAAATGTCTGGAATCCAGAGCATTTTTTCCTTGTATACGACATTTCTTGCTTATATTTCATCAACGCCAAAAAATAGGCTTTAAGCTTTGCTGTTGTCCAAGACATTTGGCAGATGTGGTGGTGACAACCAGAATGTCACAGTCCTCTGGTGAATGGGGCAATGGTGGCCATTTGTCAGACAATTGGCAAGCCAGGAGACTGGGAACCTCTGCAAATTGCAGTGAGCCAGGGGGTTAAGAATGCACATGGTGACACGATGCTTGGGGCAATCATGGTGACAGCAAAGTGAGCTGGACAGTCTGCAGGGTCAAGGGTGATGCTTTCTGGGTGCGTGAGGTACCTGAACAATGATCCTTCTTCCCATGGATGGATGTGGTCAGCAAGGGTGCCACATAAGTAGGTCATTTATATGTCGGATATATATTTGTTATTGTGGGAGTACCAATAAGTAGCTTGCAAATGCTTTGTTGTATATATGTGTTGGTCACAGAAAAGTTTATTATTGTATTAATAGGTTGTTAAGGCTATTTTTTTTGTTTGCTTTTTCTTTACACTTACATGGCAGATAGCACTATTACTTTATCTTTCCGTATCTCAGCAGTATCATGCATGTCTCAAATGTGGTATCTCAGTGCTGTTTCAATACTTTGTCTCACTTTCCAGAGGATTTGGGTTAGAATCATCAGGTATCAAAACCAACCAACCCAACAAAAACCCACTACCCCACAAACAAACTAAAATCACCAAAAAAGACACTCCAAACCCTACAAAACCCTTGCTGAGAAAGAGCATGCAGTTTGTATGCAGGAGTCACGGCTTCTTCTGCCTGGCCTTTGACCTAGCCAGACTGCAGTCAGATGAACAAGCTTTTGGTTTGCTTTTCTCCTTGTTCTTTCGGAGAATGACTTCTTAAGGCTAGATTTGTAATGGCTTGTTTATTCCCTCTCCTGAGGCTGCCAAGGGTGATTTGATCTTTAGATGCCTTTCTCACAACATTTTTCCTCTTTCTCCGTATTTCTTGTCTATGTTACATAGTTTTGAACAGACATAAGCAGCAAGTGGTGCTTGGTGTGGTTTAGTAGCAATTGCAGCCAGTTCCAAATTGAAATAATAAACTATTTTCATCAACGTATAGAGTGCAATCACTTGTGAGATATTAATTCCATAGGAGTGAGCCTTGGGTACCCCCCTTCAGTGTGGTTACAAATGTACCTGCCTCTCAGGTCAGCTCCAACAATTCCTAACCCCGTGTTTGTATTCCTGTTACATGTTAATGTATTTCAAGCAGGAGAGGTGTTGGGGAAGTATGTTGGCATGGATGGGTGAGAGAAGGAAGCTCGCTGCACCAAACAGCAATGGCAAAGGGAGCTTTTGCTAAAATCTCCATCAGATGCATTGAGTGTCCAGTGTCCCTGTTACAGCTAGAGCCGACATGGCTAAATGAGTGAGGGGTTATTGGCGTGGGAGTGCAATTTGGGACAAGGATTGAGGCTGTTACACAATGCTAAATTAATATATATGTGTATATACATGTATACATGTGTGTATGTAAGTATACAGGGTTAGCAGGGCTCATGTCTGCTCTGATGTGTGTAGCACCATACAGTCCCACCTCCTGTTGGCTTCAGTGATGACAAATTTCATCTTTCAAGGCTCTATACAAAACTGCTGTTTTTAAACTCAGGTTAGAAATGTAGTACAGACCTCCCGTTTTGTTTTAGTGCTGGGATTTCTCACAGGAAGAAAACTGTCAGGAAGAGAATACACCTGCGTCCTTGGAAAGGCACAGCTAGGAGCTGAATAATAGAGAAATAATTTAATGCCACATCTTCCATTAAATTGTCAACATTCACCCCATGGGAAGGCCTTAAAGTGTTTTCTTGCTTGTCACCTTATCTCTAACTGCTGGTTGAATCCTACTTTTCCAATTTATTTACATATTTCCAAGAGGTACATATATTAGGTTTATTGTATACATAGTACAGCAAACAAAGAAAGTTTCTTTTTTCGTAGGGCTGCTAACTAAGTGGTATTAACTAGGTGTGGTTACGTGTGGATATGACTGAAAGCAATTCCGTATTTCTTGCTTTTTTAATTATTTTTGAATACAAGGGTGAGATTTTCAGGCTCTTAAAGTAAAGGGCATCATGGACCTAGCTTGCCTAGATCTTTTTGAAATCCACCTTGGTTCATGGCTGCATTTATAACTTTTGGAAACCTGCTTGATAGCTTGTAGCTACTAGAAAATAAGAGTAGAAAATCCATTTGTTTGCATTATTTGTAAGATTCAATAAAGTAAAAAGTTTTGGGGGAAAAACGTCACAAAAGGATGCTTGTACTTAATGGTCCTGGACTTGAAAACCAAAGCCGTTTATTATCAGTTACTTGACCTCTTGACTAATGCTGAAAACCTAGTATATCTTTCAGAATAATATTGCAAGTGTAGTAATAAAGCTGCTGCCTCAACCTGAAGAATAATATCCAAAGCAGTTGTGATAACCAAAAACCAGAAGAGAAAATAAATGTATTTGTGATGGAAGGCTAGAGCAGGAGGGTAAATAAAGCCACTCAAATTGATCTCATGAGGCTCCCTCAGTTATCAATGTATAGATAAATGAGCTTCTCCCAAAAGCAATTCAGAGAATGCAGATAAAGCTCTCCTGAACACAGCCATGGAGATTGCTGTATCTTCTGATGATGATGGCTTACCATTAATTTAGATGCTTAGTTACCCGGCTGCACCTCAGCCATAGGAATTCCTCTGCTGTCACGACCTGAAATGCAAAGACTTGGAAGGGGTGAGGTGGCTTGGGAGGGGATACACCCAGCACGCTCCTCTACCACCACAGAAGTTAAGGTACAGTGTGAGGAATAGGTGCAAACATTTCCTACGGTGTCAATGGCAGGGGCTTTAAACTTCCCTTGGAATGCTTTGCCTTGACAGTTCATTAGTTGTATTGCTCCAGGTCTGGAAGCAACCCAGGCAGCCTAAATGTCAGTGTGGTAATGAAGACTCTATTCGTTACTCTTAGAATAAAAAGCTACCTGTGTAATTTAAATGCTGCATATTGGTAAGTGCGGTTCTCAGTCTCTGAAACCGCTTGGTGGATCCGTGTAAATCTCTCTCATTAAGTAGTTATAGAAGTGTTGCTTCCAGAAGGAATCTGTTGTTCCAAATCAGTGCTGGAGTACAGGTCCTCTCCAGGGAATGTTGCGAGGGGCCACGCATGGTTTTGTCACGCGCTGCACTTACAGATGATGAAATAGTCACTTGTCGGTATACTGCTGGGTGATCACACCAGAGAGGAATGCCACTGCATGGCAGGGGGAAGGTTATTCACTAACTAGCAAGGGCAGAAATGTAAGATTTTCAGAACAGAAGAGGAATAGGTGACTCTTGTATCCCATTTTCATGTGTGTTGTGTTAAGAATTGAAGTACTAGTCCCCAAACAGCATAGAGTATATAATGTATCTTCGTAGCATATTAAATATTGTTTTTTCCCTACTACTTTATTATATTTTTAATTATTTTTTTTTTACAATTTAAAAAGTAAATAGCATTAACTGGCTCAGTGGATTTATAATGAAAAAAATTAATAGCTAGATAGGCCCTTGTTTAATATTCATAGTATGGTATTTTCTAGGAAATGAGATTAAGCTGTTAAAGCATCCAGAATGCACCCACCCTCCCCCTTTTTTTTCCTTCCCTGGGACCTGCGCTCACATTCAATTATGTATTTTTATCCTTACCGATGAGCATGTCGTGTATCTTTGGCCTTAAACTGTTGTGCACAAAAATTATTTACTGTTTCATGGCTGATGAAATTAACAGAGGCAGGTTCGCTCCGGTTGTAGGAAGGTGGTGGAGCTCCCTGTGTTGTATAAATCATGGAGACTTACCTAATGATGACCAGAGGAGCAGCACAGCCATAATGCATTCAGGCCAGTATTTTCCAGCATCCCCTGTAAACCCTGCATACTACCTTAGCAGTAAGTGTCTTGCAAAGAGTTGTATCATGGTCCAAAGGTGAGAGAGGTAGATTTGTTTGCATGGCTGTACTCTAAGAGAAAATGTGCCATCATACTCTCAGTTGCTGAGCTCTAGCAGAGCCACTAAAAGCTCGAGGAGACCCTCAATTGCCAGAGCAGTCCCCTATAGTCTTCCTAACCCAGGTATTTTAAAAAGGTGTGTTGTAGGATGTATCCAGAAATTTTTGTGCCTTTTTCAGAAGGGTGGGTTTTATCCCTTGGGGTTCCAGGGTCTTCCTGCCTCTACAGCAGGAGCTGAGGAGCTCAGGGGTCCTGGAAGAAATTTCATCCCTGGACTGGGTGGTTTGTGTGCTGCTGCATTCTCGCCTCTCAGGAGTTATGCACAGAATGGCATCGTGTTGGGTTGCTACAGTGGATGCTGCAGAGGAATTTTTCTTGTTTTTCAGCTGAGATGCTTGTCTCTTTCAGGCATGGTAGCTGTTGCTTACATCTGATAAAGGCTGTCTGGAACTGAAGGATTTGCAGCTTTTTGAGGGTGATGCTTTTGATTATATATTTTTTTCTCCATATTTTCATACTTATAGGTAAGCCTTGAAACAGTACACATTTCTAGACTAGAAAAGTTAATAAAAATGGGGGGAAATCATGATAAATGGGAACAATAAAAAATGTGCTTTCAGAAAGTGGAGTAGGTGATAGCTCGGAAATAGCAGCGGGTTGCCACATGGTGGACATGGTTGAAAACAGGTTGGAATACTGCAGTTATCCCAAAGGACAGGGTGTTAGCAGCAGCTCTGGAATCATTCAGTCAGCCTGGGGACAGCAGTGTGCTGTGAAGGGACCAGATGTGCCATGGGTAGAAATAGAGAAACAGAGTTTTGCACAAGAGTACCCTTCATGGTCTCTGTCCATAGCTGTTTTACTTGTGCAGGGAGAATCTATGTGCTTAAAATGTGTTACCATTGAGATTTTTATTCATCAGATTGGAGGAAGGTTGGATAATGGTCATTAAAGGGAATATGATGCAGTTGCCACTAGTTCCCAAGGCTTTGCCCTTTCTAATTTGTGTGAATATCTGCTAAACCAGCCGGCTTCCTGGCAGACCTTCAGTTCTGCGTCTCTTGCTTAACAGCACATTTCTCAGTTTACTGTGGAGAAGTAATCAAGACCGTAAGGCTTTGTTTACAAGACGTTAGGAAAAAAAAAAAAAAACAGTCATGTTATCAAGACATCCTCAAGGCTCATCCTATAAGGATGATTTCTTATCCTGATAATTATAAGGATAAGCTATGCTCTTCAGGAATTCTGTGATTATTTTTTCAGGTGATATCAAGGCCAACAGTGATGCTAAATATCTGAGGCTTTTGCAAAACTGCCCACTGTATGCAAAGATTTAAGAGTAAAAGAGTCTGATCTTGGGAAGAGCTGCACAGGTGAGGATTATGCATTTCAGCAGACCTGACCTCTCTTTCCTTACTAATAAAAGCTAGTGAATTTGTTGCTCTGAAGGCTTTTGATTTGGGGTGAAAATAACCCCCCAGATCACGTCTGCACTTGTTTGTCCAGCTCTCCCTGTAGCCATGCACAGAAATGCCGTCTCCACTGCCGCAGCACGCGAGTGGCCAGGAAGTGATGCAGGTCTGTGAATATCATCGGGCTGCCAGAACAGGACGTTCAGATCACGAAGGAACACTAACTTGCCTACTTTTTTGGGTTTTATCCTCTATTGTTTAAAACTAACCTGCTGCTTTATTAGCTGGTGTCATTTTCTAGGTGAATGTGAATTCCGTCATTGTAAATTTCCATCTAAGAAAAAAGTAATTCTAGCAGTTTCATGATCAGGAATCCAAATGCTTTTGTTCAGAGGACGAATTTTGCCCCAACAAGGGAGCAAAATGTATCAGTAAGCTGGACACTAATTTTTTCACTGCCAGGTAACTCTGCTGAAAGCAGGTCTGTGTTTATGCTTTGTCATCATATCGCCGAATTGGGTCCTGATTTTCCTACCTTTTGCTCCTTAGCACGTTAAGCCAAGTGAGTCTACTCTTTCTTTGGCAGTCAGCTCTCTATTTTCCATACCTTTGGGATATGGATGCACAGTGCTCTTACAAAAAGCCTATTTCAAGGCTATTTCAAGGGATTTTCCCATTCTTAATGAACATTGCAGTGAAAATCACTACTTATTTATTTGCAACTGCTGTTCAACAGTAGACAGTACTTTCCTCTTAGAAAGTAATGCATGTTTTTATGGCTTTCCACTTTGTATGTTTGCAGTTGCCTCATTAAATATTTCTGTTGGAATACTCATAAAAATCACCAAGTGAAAATAAACTTCTATTTGTTTTCTAATGCTCACTGGCTTCATATCTAAAATGGGACTCAGTGAGAAGTTAATTTTTGCTTCATTTTAGTATGACCAAGACCATTTTTTTTTGTAACTAACATAGCAGGACTAAAGTGATAGCATTGCTTTACTTCTGAGAAACTGCAGTCATTCGACAGTAAATTTCTAAAGTGAAAGCCTTATGTTTATGAGCTTCTTAAATCACAACTTAGAGCTGAACCAAAAATAGTGCAACCTACCCCTTCCTAGCTTTGCACAGTATGTGATTTCCCTGCCCCCTTTTAAACTGTATGGGAATCTAACCCATGTACGTAGTATGGCTGCTGCCACTTCACCATTATTCAGTCCAGCTGCCTGGTGGGGCAGGCAGATGTTGTTGGGACATGAACTACACCTGAGAGGTTAAATGACTTGCCCAGGAATGAGCTAGCAGAGCAGAATTTGGGCATCAAGACCAGGTCAACAAGTAGAAGGTGGGGCTGGAAGACCTCAGTTTGCACCTTGAGACAGAGCAAACTGTTGTGAAATGGGGAAGGATGAGTGTCCCTCTTGCAGATGGGAATTGTGGCACCAGTAAGTGACTTGACCATTGTTACAAAGGAGGCAGTCTGAATCAGTTCTGAATTTTGAACTGATGTCTTAATCCCTGCTATCTGGACTCCTGACTTCAATACAAAACATATGAAGTATTTTACCTGTTTTATCTGTTTAGTGAGATAGTTTCTCCAGTTTTTTGCTCTGATAGAATATTATTTATTGGCAAGCATTGCAGGTACAGAAACCAGTATCATAACTGCTTGTCACCACTGAGCATTGTTGCAGAAAGAATGGTACTGGTAGTTACTGGAGGAAAGAAAGTACAGTAGCAACCTAAATCAGAAACGGAGCTTTGCAAACTGGTTGTTAATGCCAAAAGTCAGGTCTCTGTGCGTTGGACTCAATTGCTCTCCAGCTACGTTCCTGTGGGCTCTCCGCCTCCTCATGCATGTGCATTCTCCAGCAGTACGTAGTTTGTATCCTAGCCAAAATTCGTCTCATAACCTGGCAGGAATTCCTAAAGGAAAGGCTCCCAAAGGAGGACAGTACTTTCTCATTATTAACATGATCAACTCGTATTCAAGTGAGAGGCTGTATTGTAATAAACATTTAGAAGATTTCAGCAGAAATAGTGTCAGCTCAAAAGCAATAGGAAAAGCTGATTGCTTAAATTGTCAGAGCCCTTAAAACAGAACAGGGAGTTACCTGTGTCCTACAGCAGGGGTAGATTTTACAGCCTGGCAGGGAGAGAGGTAGAGACGAATGCAGCAAATGAGGTTCATTTGAAATAAATCAGTGTTAGTATTCCCTCCTAATACATGCAGAGTTTCTGCTTTTATAGTCTGAAATCATATTAAAATAGAAAATATGTACATTTTAATAAAAAATGAAAAGTAGAACTGCTTTGTTTTACAGTTACTGCTAGTCTTACAGCAAACACAGTTATGCCCTGGGCTTGCAAATGTCATGTACATTGGAAGAGGGTCTGAAATAAGCCAATGACAGCAAATAAATTCCATACTGACACTGCCTACTATTAATTAGGCTTTACCTAGCAGGCACAATTGTAGCATTCTGCATTGTGCTGCAGTTTTGTCAGCAAGCATCTTGGGAAGGTTAAGATCAACTTACTGCTAGCCTTAGAGATGGACAAGCAGCTTGAGGAGCCAGAGTGACAGTTCTTGGGTGTCATAGTTCTTTCAGAGTCATTAGGCTGGTGACAGGGTTACAGGCACATGGTGCTGCCTCTTGGAGAGTGTGATGGGCTGTTCATGGCCATCCTGGCTTCACAGGTTTGTTGGCAGTTTTTGCTGGAGTAGCAGTGCTCAATTCCTATCCTCAAGTCTTACAGTGAGCTGCTGACCAAAGTGCTATGTTTTCAGAGGAATCTGCATGTCCATGAGGAAGTACAGCTTCTACGTGTTTGAGTCCCAAACGTGTACACATGCGACTCCCCAAACTAATACATTGAGCTCCATGGAGCTGTGTGCGTGTGCTGTGCTCATGTGTATGTGGTACATACAAAATAAATGCTTAAATGTCTTCTAGGATTTCATCAGTAAGTAATTAATCAGTCTGCAATGTACTCAATAAGTATACAAGGCATTTATTTGCCTATGATGTGAGATAGGGTAACGATGAGGTCATTCTTTGAAAGCCCAGACGCTCAGCATCCTGCCTGTGTGCTTTGTAAGTGATTGGGATGGAGAGCTTAGAAAAGACTTTGTAAGTCTGTGAGGCAGCTTGAGAAGCTACAGTGTCAGCGAGTTTTAAATCTGTACAATCAAGAAATGACTTTGATGAATGTACTTTAAGTGGTTCTGGGGTATTTGGGGAAAACAGCTGGTTTTTTCACTCAGCTAGACACAGATATATAGCAGTGTTGTACATTAATGTTTTCTAGTTGATTTTTAGATACAGGTATGCTGTAGTTTAGTGTTTGGAAAACAAAACTAAACAGATTGTTTTCTGACAGTGTACTGGTAACTATATCATCCCATTAACAGCTTAGCTAACATAGAATATTTCTTAGAGAGGAAAGGTTTAAACTCGTAAATGTCTTCCTTAACTGTAAAAAAACAAAGAGGTATCTATAAAGGAAACAAATGCCATGGACAGACAGGCAGAAACTGATAATGTATACAAGTTATTTTAAGGTTTAGACAGCCAAGTCATGTCCAGGAATAGGACTTCCATTAGAGTTTTACAAAGCACTTCCTACATGAAGCGCTTCAGCCTTCTTAGGGTGCTGCTACTTCCCTTTGGAGGGTCTGGAAATCTGGTTGGTCCTTTCTATTCATTTTTGAAATCATGATTTCTTCTGTATTAAACCTGATACGCACACTTTGGATGCCCATTCCATAAATTCTTAGTACACTTATTCCAGAACACAAATTCCAGAACTCCTATACTATAGGAGCAGGTACTATGTTGAGGGATCCAGGGCTTTAGTGGATTACATGACTGGTAGTATCACTCATTGAAACTTTAATCTTCTGTTTGAAGCTGGAATAAAGCAAAAGGAAGAAGCAGCTTACACTAATGACTTATTTTTAATTCTCCTTTTTGGCATTGAGAGGGTGCTGTGCTAAATTCTATGCATCGCTACAGTTTGGGTGTTTTTGAGCAGAAAAATGCATGCAGCAAGGTTAAATAAATCTTGTTATTGAGAATATATGAGTGTAATATTACAACTTGGAGGAAGAATTTGGAGGAATTTTGGAAAAGAGCTATGACAAGTACTTTTTGTTCTGTACATTTATCTTTGTCTTGTGTGACAAAACTGAACATACTTCTTAAAATAATCCAGACACTTTTGCAGCATAACAAAAGTGAAGGGAGGTGAAATATTCCTACAGAAGGTGAGGATATGAGAGAGTGCAACCCAAACATCAGGGAAAAGTAGTTGTAGGACATAATAGCTGTATGTGTTTAATACAAGCTAAAACATGGATGAGAGAAGTCTCCTCAACTCCATTCTTGTAGTTACAAGCCTGATGTCTCAATCTTGCTTCCTCTTTAGCCCCTGAGAGACTGGATTTTGGCTGGAAAATAAGAGCAAAGCCTAGGAGGCTGGTTTCAGGAGCCTGGGCTATACAGAATGAGAGAGAGCAAGCAGTGTACTTCAGCTGACATGGAGAAATTGGCTCAGGGGCTGGAGAGAACTCGAGACAGCAAAAAATGTGAGGCTGAGTCTTTTAATCCACTCTAGCATATCTCTCTGTATCCTTTTTTTTTTTTTTTCCTGATACAAAGTTTGATTTTATTCTGCAGTCACATAGTTAAAGATCCTGACCCTTTCATTTTTCTCAGTTTTAGAGCAAATGGTGTGTTTCGTTCTCCTTTTCCCCCAGTAACAGAAAGCCGAGAACTTTGGGAGCGTTCAGGCAGCGGGCAGAGAATCGCTGCCTTTGTGTCTGCTTGGGCTGCCAGCCCCAGGGTGGCAGAACTGGGTTCCCATTGTCTGCCGAGAAACATTCACCAAAAATACCTCTTATGGAAAGTAAACAAACAGGGCTTGCAGGCACGTGGATCTGTTTCTAGAGAGTTTACTGTTCGAGCTCGAGTCTTATGTCCGTGGCAATGCTGATTCGACAAACTCAAAGGGCTGCCGGTGCAAGTTCATTCCACTGTAAATGTTCATTGCAGCTGACAGCGAGGGCTGGGGCTTGTGCTACTGGGGCTTTCTTCACGCCTCTGTGACAAGAGTGACAAAGAAATGCTTTCCAGGGCAGTGTCGAGGATACCAAGGTTTGGCTGAGACACGGTAACCTCATGCAGTTTTATTACTGTAGAAGAGGAGTCCCTGATGAAGAATCATAGAATTGTAGGTCCCTTCCAACTCAGGATATTTTACAAGGATCACTGAGTCTAACTCCACACAGGCCCACACAAAAACCAAACCCTGTATCTGAGAGCGTTGTCCAAATGCTTCTTGAACTCTGGTGAGCTCAGTGCCATGACCGCATCCCTGGGGAGCCTGTCCCAGTGCCCGACCACCCTCTGGGTGCAGACCCTTTCCCTAACCCCCAGCCTGACCCTCCCCTGTCCCAGCTCCATGCCGTTCCCTCGGGTCCTGTCACTGTCCCCAGAGAGCAGAGCTCAGCGCCTGCCCCTCCGCTCCCCTTGTGAGGGAGCTGCAGGCCGCCATGAGGCCTCCCCTCAGCCTGCTCTGCTCGGGGCTGAGCAAACTCAGGGACCTCAGCTGCTCCTCATACACCTTGCCCTCTAGACCCTTCACCATCTTTGTAGCCCTCCTTTGGACACTCTCTAATAGATCTATGTCCTTTTTATAATGTCCTTTTTATACTGTGGTGCCCCAAACTCCACACAATACGTGAGGTGAAGCTGCACCAGCACAAGATAGAGTGGGACAATCACTTAAGAAACATAGAAAAAAAACCAATTAATTCACTTGAGGGGGCTGGAGGAGCTTCTGTTGTCCTTCTCCATCGGAGCAGGACATGCCAGCCCACAGGACTCCTCACAGCATTCTCCCTTCACACATCCCCGCTGCCCCTCCAGTGTGCTGACCAGAATAGGTTTTAGTCCCGTTTACATTAGTTTGTGCTACCGTTTTGCTGAGTTCTCGTGCGTGGTGTGGAGCAATGAACATCAAGAAGCACTGCGGGGCAAGCATGCCTCTGAGGGGGCTGTTACACATTTTATTGGTGTTGGCAGAGGCTTTGAATGCCTCTCTGAACAAAGCCAAGATAAGCGTTCTTGTAATAAAGTGAGATGAAATTTGTTTAGGTACTGCCTCTGCTCGTCCCTTCTGAATGTGTAAAATAAACCTTGTAAAGATTAACAGTATAATAAACACCAAAACACTTATTTCCCAGTATCTCTGCAGCAAATTCTGTGGTAGCTGTAGCACTTGATGGCAATGTGCTGGAGACCGGAGATAGCACAGAAATGAGCTTCCAGTTGGTGCTGTAAATGTGCCTTGTCTTGGTTTCTGCCACTCATAATCTACTTTTTCTTTTCTTTAGCAGCTCACTTTCAAATCTGACATCAAATTGTTAGTTTTGAGAATCAGTTTCTTCTTATGTGTACAGAATACATCCACTGATACCTAGCATTGCTTAAAAAAGCCAAGCATATTTCTGTGAAGTATACCTAAGCTCTGTAACTCATTTATTTTTTTAAATGATCTTGTGCTTGGACTTCTGTGCTTAACTGACCTTTTCATAGTTACTACCGCTTTATAAGTCATTACTAGAAGGCTTTTAAAATATCATATTAATATTTTTTCATAATAGAATGTTTTTTCTCAAAGACTTTGAGTGCATTTATGCCTTATGGAGGACAGAAAAGGAGATTAGCAAACCTTGTAGAGTGTTGCTGTAGCGTAAAATATTTCAAGTTTTAATTGCAATGAAGAATTAGTTTCTGTAAAGCACAATTAAAGAGTTTCTTAGAGTTCAAATTAAGATTCACATTAGCTTTAAAATTAATTTGATAGAAATCAAACAAATTAGACGTGTCAGCAATTAAAAAAGAAAAGACTGTGATCAAATTTGTCAGATGCAGTAGAAGATATTTTCCAAGTTTATCAACTACACAGTGACTTTGAAAATTGTCCTATAAAATGTTGATATATTAAGGGGTAAAAAAGCAATGCTGTGTGAAATACTGTGTGCTTTTTTGTGCTTTTTTTTTTTTCTGACATGAGCCTAATATAGTGCTACTTGCTGAAAAAATGAAATGGTTTTGTTGCTTTAGTTTGCCAGGTCTATCTGAGGTTTTTCTTGACAGAAATTTTCTGGAAAGTGTCAGCCTTGTGCAGTAGTTGAGGTCCATCTGTTAGATGCTTCCCATCTCCTGGTTATGAAGTAGCATTTGTTTCTGCTCTGTGATTACCCTGGAGTCCTTTCTTCCTTTTGTAATTTACTGTAGTGGTACTTTTTTCTCCTCCCCTTTGGGATTAAGACATCAGCCTTTCTATTCACTTCTATTGTATCAGAAGTTCCTTGTGAATGTTATTTGATCCTTTTGACTTCACTGCAAAGACAGAATATTTTACAAATTGGCAAGTCACCATTCCTCTACATCAAAGAACCGAGACCTCTTCAACCCAGTGAGCTGATGACAGTACTATCCAGCCTTCCTAGGCAGTTGGTCTCTCTCATGATCATTATAATGCTTACTGCCATCAGTAATCAAGAGAGGGAGAAATCCTCAATAATTCTAGCTGTTCCCCATTCTCTCTTCCTCTCCTTTTTAAATATAGCCTGTATGATGTAGCTGTGCTGAACATGCTTAATCTGCAATATGGCTCTCTATGGGAAGTTGTCTGAGCCATGCAGCTTATAGGTGTCAATCCGCAGCACGTCCCAGGCTTGTGCTGCCCTCCAGCAGTCTCGCCTTCCGCCTAAAGCTGATGTGTCAGCACTGGTATGCTTGATTTCTGAATTAATTAGGCATTCTGCTACTGGGCTTGTATGGTTAGCAGAATTCATGAATTAATAATTTTATGCTTTCCGTGGAGGAGAGAAGGTGATATGTTTTCTGTCCAGCAGGTTTTTTTTTAAATTTCATTTCTTGCTAAAGTTAAATTACTGAATGGGCAACAATAAAAGCATTGTTGTTGGGTCAGTATTGTATAATTATGATTGTTTTCTGAATTAAATTGTTCCTTCCAGCCCTTTTCCCGTTCTGTACTAGTATTTATTTTAGAGAGAGTTTTTGCTAGCTGTTTTAATGAAGATTTGATTTAAACATTTTACTTAAGTTGGAAAAACTTCAATACTAAGCAAAAGCCTTTTTTTTTTTTCTGTCCCTCTTCCTCTTATTGTTTTTTACACTCTCTGCACCAGCATCCAGTGTCTGCTTTTCTGAAAGCAGCAGGAGCAGAGCAAAGACAAATAGGGCTTAGGTCATTTTTCTCCTGGCAGGCCCAACAGGGGAGAGGTGGAGCTGTGGCACAGGAGGACTGGCTGTCGGGACACAGTGTTCATCTTCACTGATGCTCTGGGCTCTTGTCCTTGAGAGCCCACACACGGTTGTGCATCTTCTGCTCTAGGACCTCATTTTCATATTTTCAGAATGGAAAAGTGGCAGCATGTGAAGGATAATAAAGAACAAATCACTACTGCACACCTGAAGACCAGGTATATGTCTGCTTGGAACACATAGCACAAAGCTAATACAGTAACAGGGAGCAATTCGGAGGTGATATGGTGTACAGTTACTGCAGTTTATTTTGGAAAGTGTGTATCTCTTGCTGTAAAGCCATCCCAGATTCTTAAAGTAAGTTTTTCTCAACTGTTGGAGGTGCGGTGTTGTTTAGGTTTGTCATTTTCACAACCAAGTGGCAAGGGTGCTGCAAGAAATGTATCAGATAGGCCTTCAGTGACATACATAAACATTTATTCCATAATCCCAGTTACTAGCAGATTGTTCACTGTAAGAATAAGAGAAATTCTGCATTAATGTTCTTCAGGGTAAAATCAAGCTTTTCAATGAATGCAAACAGACTGTGCAGTTTAATTTGCTGGGGGTGGCCCTAACCTACAGCAGGGCTGCGTATTGAATCTTAAAGAGTGAATGATGATTGATCTTTGTTTCTTCTAGTTTGGATAATGTCTCTTACATGCAATGCAGCTGAGCTTCATAGGGAGGAGGAGTCTGTAAGCTGCCTTCCTTCATGGGGAAATATTTTGTGGAGAGACAGTAGTCTTCATTTCTAGAGGAATTATTAGAGAGGTTATACAGGGCGGAGTAAAAACCAGAAAAAAAAAAACTGGGATTGGGGCATGGAAGAGAGGGTCATCAAGAAGAAAGCTCGGTAAGAAAGAGATGGTTGGTAGGAAGGAAAGCATCATCCTTCTGGCTGGGCAGGACTGGGATGGAAATAGTGTTGCATGCCTTTCCATGTTGTTAAGTAAAATCCTTACACAGTTGTACTTTGAATGGCAAGCTGGTAGAGCATATTAACCTACCCTGCAGACAGGTAAAAAATAAAATAAAATCAGGAAATATATTACTAAGTACATGGGTACTTTATTGAAGTAGAAATAATTCATGAAATCAGCAATTCTTAAACTTGCTTTTCTGTCTTTGAGTACCGTTTTCAGGCATGTGTCCTTCTCTTTCAGGCTCAGCATTCCAAGCATGAGTCTAAAGCACTGTATTTCTGCTAAAAGGTGTTGTGGTCTTTTCTTCGGAATGGTGGCATTGGATTGAATTTTTTTTTTTTTTTAAACGACTGATGCTACATTTCTCCGTATGGTCTAGGTTGTCTTTTCACTTCTGTTTTTCAAATAAGCAGTAATGTTGAGGAATGATTTAGGGAAGGCTGAAAACAAGATGAACCTTGAACTGGCTGAATAGAAAATTAGACCAGACCTTTAAGGTATTTCTTTTGATGTGTGGGATTCTTTTTTTTAAGCCTGCCATTGCTAGCAATGGTTAAATGACCTTAGGCTGACCTCCATCGTTTGTCTGAAGGTTGTTTTTCAATATTTTCTGTACTGCTGTAAGAGGAAGTTCCTGAACAAGTTTATGATTTACATTGTGATACATATCCCTCCACGTTGCTTTTCCTTTAACCTCTGACTAAAAGCACGCGACCTCATGGAGTGCAAATACCTTGCAGACCTTGTAAATCAGTGGCAAGTTAAATGTTTGCTGATGTTTTTTAAACAGATGCAGATGTCTCTTTTAGGTCTCAAAACAGTAAGCTTGGTCGTCTAATTAAGTATATGGCTTTTATGCCAGACAGTTGTATAAAAATTTAATAAGTTACCTGGGCACCATTTCAGCAAAGTAGGTAAGTACATGCCTAAATCCAGCAATTCAGGTAGCACCTGTAGAGTTGCGTGTTCAAGTAACTTTTCAGTCAAGACTGGAAGAATTTTAAGTGTTTTTTTTTTTTTTTTTTAATTATTATTACTATTATTATTTGAAAAACATCAGTGTGACTAGAGACTTAACTGTGCTCTACAAATCGTCTTAGGTTTATTCTTGCTATCTTAGTAATTAATGTGTGTTTGGGGACATTTTTTTTTTCTGTGCTGCTATAATCTGAACTTTAGCAGTCTGAAGTCTTATTTAATAATTGATATTTTGACATTGAGATAACTTGTTTCTGGGCAGCTGGAAGATACCATTTGTCTTCTGAAGTGTTGGAAGTCATTTGGATGTGCCTGCTTAATTGCTTTGGGATGGAAAGGAAAGGTGTGTTAAGTGGTACTGCACCAGCACCTTGCTTACTTGATAGGCATTAGGAAACATTCAAATATTGCCTAATGTTTGCTGAAGTGTGTTTCCATCTACTTTGGGCTCTTGATGGTGATGAAACAACAGCACACAAACAGAGGATTTCTTTCTGGTTCTCTGCCAGAGGACCAAAGCGGTGGTTTCAGAGCAGAGGGTAATGGGGCTGTGGGTTTGTACAAAGCCGCTTTGCCTCAGTGAAGCTGTTTCTGAGGCATGGCATAAACCCAGAGAAAAGGGGGCATCCCACAGTGTCCTGGGATAACTTGTGAAGAGACGGGCTCCAGAGAGCTTTGTCTGTTGGGGCTGCTGTCTGGCACGCAGCAGGCAGCTCTGGGCGGCTGTTGGCAAGCCTGGAAAAGAAATTTGCAGGAAGTGAGGAGCTGTCTCAGTCTGGGGTGCACTGATGGATGGTGTTTTGTATTCGGACGATTTCTTTTCAACATTTGTGTCTAGAGTGGTTACCAAAGCTGTTCATTAGCTTACAGAGTCTGTGGCGTTTGTTCCTGTCCCATTTGTGGGGTGTCTGCAGCGCCGGGCCTGACAGAACCGTGTTGCATCCTTAGTGCTGTGTGTGGGGCAGCTGCTGTAACAGCACAAAGTTTTTCTTCTTTGCCACTGTCTCTGCACTTCTTTTCCTGACATGTTAATGTCTCATTGTGTAAACAAGCTGTGTGAAGGGGGAAAGTTGTGCTCTGCTGTCAGAAACCTTGATGGGAGCGACCATCTTAGAGGGGCTGGCACAGTAGAAATGACAGCTTGCCAGAGATGTCCTTGGGGCAGTGCTGCAGGGCAGAGAAGGCAATAACAGCTCCTAATGACTTCATCCTGACAGTGACACGTGCTGAGCAGCTCTGGATTTTGGACGCTTCATTAAAGCAACCGTTTATGAGGTACGTGGCCATGTTCACCCAAATCTTAGTCAGCCAAGGATGGGGGCTGTTCACAGCTGTTTCATTAACCACTTTGCATTCAAAACCAACTCGTGATGCGTTGGCTAGGATCTCTCGCACAGATGTCTCTCCCATGTGCATCTTCTCCTGCGGCCAAGCTTTTTGAAGTGTTTTATGACTTCTGACAAGGAAACTTGTAGCCCTTGCTGTTTGCAACAGTGTGAGGTACCCAGTGTGATTTTAGTATTGTCCCATTCTCAACAAGGAGATTCTTTTCTGTAGTTCTGTTTCTTCAGCAATCAGAAGACCTGCAAGGTACATTAACTGATCCTTAAAAAAGACTTTTATTAGCAATTGTATTTTGAGTATTTCAGTATGAATTTTTGTCTTTGCATTTTAAAATGTTCTGTGTGATAGGAGAAAATCTTGTCATATAACCTGTTCATTAGAAACTTCTTATTGAAACAATTAGTGTGGTAAAATATGAAGTAAATGACTTGTATAAAGATTATAGAAGAATAACTAAGTATAATTGGTATCAAGAACTTTTCCCTGATGCAACTGAGGGGTAACTTCACCTTTGGGGAAAGATTCCTTTACAGACATTAGGAAAACAACTCTTTTCCGTAAGAAATGTAAATTATAAATGCTTGAAAGATATCACTCTGTTAAACCTCAAATATGCTGCAATATATCTAATAACAGGTGAAGAGCTTTTAAGTTCTGCCTGTGTCTGAACAATGGTAAAGTTTATAGGACTATGGAGAAAACCATCCTTTGTTGTCATCAGAGAATAAGATGAATAATATCTGTCCTGAGTAATCATTTTCATTTTGCTTCATCAAACAAGGCACTGATTAGATACATTCTAAAAAAAGTCATGATGCTCGTATGCTCTTGGTAGCTTTTTGTTTCTTGTAACACCAACTGTATACTTGAGTTGATTACAGCAGAGCAAGAACAGCTATGATAACGCTAATGATGTCTTAATACATTTAAACCCTATAGTACTCACGTGACAGAAATCCTGCATTTATTCTACTTCCCGAAGAGTAAATTTGCATAATAATTTCTGATATGTTTACACAGTGAGGTACAACAATGTGAAATATAAAGTTCCCAAATATTCCTTCCCCCCTTCTGTCTCTCTCGCCACCTTCTTCTGGTTATTCTGTAACTATTCTGACCCACTCCTACAGAATTCAATAGGAGTGAAATTATTTCAAACACTAGTCTCACAAAATCTCAATGAATGAAGAAGAGAGGAAAGTGGGCTCACTAAAGGTTGTGTAAAACTAAGCACACATGTAGCCTGCGGATTCAGAAGCCTAATTGTAGGCTCAAGGCATTCTGATAATGAGATGGAAAAAAATAATGTATCAATAAAGAGTAAAAAAGCAATTGTTTTGCATTGCAAAACATGAATGTAGAATGCTCTTAACTTTATTCCTGAGTGTAACTGCTGGAAAACTTTGCTGACATGTCTAGAGAAAGTTAGTTGCTACATCATCCTAAATAGAAGACATTATTCTCTACTCTCATTTTTCAAAAAGCAAGCAATATTCTTAAACTTGTAAAATCATTACTTTAGAAGGGAAATGGAAGACTCCAGGATATGCAGTTTTGAAATACATTAAAAGATGTAGTTTTTGAAAAGGAAGGTAGGGCAGTTTGGCAAATTAACTTTCTTCAACCCTGTGAATAGGGGTTACTTTGATGTTCGAAGTTAGCAACAGAGCAGACTTTAAGATGAGCAGACTTGTTTTAAAGGAATTAAGTTAAGTGACGTGCTAATATTGAAGACTGATTCTGCTCTGGATTTATGCATTTATTGGATATATTGGTTCTGACAACTATTAAACTGAAAAACTAGCCAACTGAAAGGCTTTTCATCCTTATTTAAATGCCAACTTTCAAGTGGCTTTCTCAGTGAGAGGCTATAGAACATGCAAAAGGAAAAACAATATGCTAAGAAAGGAGATGTTTTTAATGCTAGCAGAAGAATCGAATTAAAAACAAACAAAAACAGACTAAACTACACAATGTTATTAAATTGGCCAAATGTAGGCTGGCCACCCTCAATCACAGCCAAGTTTTAAATTCCTTTATGCACCAAATGTTTATAACAAGAGTGCTGCTGTACAGTAAATGCTATTTCTCTTCTGCAGTGAGCGATAGATGGTAAAGACAACGCTATAGAGCTTTCTTTGAGAAAGAGCTGAATTAGCCAAAAAATGTTCCGTCTCTCTTCTGCAGCATTGGACCACACAGATCCTGCACGTTTACAGTTTTCAAAATCCTCTACTTTAATGTAAGCATGCGTGCACGCTGATATTCAGCTGGTTACGAGCGTCTAATTACTGTGATTATATGCATGCATACTTCATCACTTTTTTTCTAATGAAGCTGGCAGTGCAAGAGAAGCTTGGCATTTTATCTACTGTATAATTTGCTTGTTTTTATGCTTAGTGTAACAGCTTGCTGAATGTGTGCTGAAGTGAGACTTCGATAAATAGCAAGGGGAGGGCAGGCGCACAGACATGTGGAGCACTAGTGGTCATTGCACCCATCCAAAAAGACATATCAAACAGGTATGAGGAAGGCCAAAAAAGTGAGAGTAATTCACAAGTAATTTTTGTTTCTTGCGCACATTGTCACTTGCGTCTTCAATTTCTTTTTCCTTTGGGAAGTAATTTCTCATTGGATGTATGCAATCTACTTCTTGTTACTTTCAAGAGGATTCCTGCTACGACCCAGGGTACACTCAGCTGTAGGTATAGCCTGGTGGGCACAGCAGTTCTTGGCTGGAACAAAAACCACACACCCTAACATGGTATTTAACAGAGCATTACGTTTTAGCAGGTAGGTGGAGGGGAAGACCTCCTTTTTGAGAGTTTACCTGCTGCCCTCGATTCTGGGATGGAGGCAGTGAGGTCAGGGAGAATTAATTGG
The DNA here is from genome assembly GCF_009819795.1 of Aythya fuligula. Classification (NCBI taxonomy): domain Eukaryota; kingdom Metazoa; phylum Chordata; class Aves; order Anseriformes; family Anatidae; genus Aythya; species Aythya fuligula. The sequence goes on along the minus strand of NC_045560.1, from coordinate 97,084,161 downwards.
CTACCTCTAAAAGGTCACTAGGTTGCAGTAATAATCATTGGCTTGTGATAATATTGTATTTTTTTCATAGCTTGTCCTCTTGGAGAATTAAACCAAGAGCAGGGCCTGGCCTCTAGGTTGGCCATTGCAGGTTAATGTGCTGGGAGAGGTAGTTGCCACAATCTAAGTATCTTAAGATAGCTTAAACCCAAAAGAAACATATAAATAAATATAAAGGAGAGGGAGGGCTAAGAATATATAATAAGAATTTAACCATTTAAATCGTTCCAATACCAGGTTATCATCTATACTCTCCTAACCCCCAGGTCACACTACCTCTGCTGAGCTGACAGAAGCAATCTGTTTTCAAAGCCACTGGTGGGTGGAAGTAAAACAGCCACCCCTTCTGCCTCTCCTCCTTCCTGCCCACCGGAGCTGCTAACCAAAGTCTTTACCTGCTTGAGGGCCACCAACAGCAGTGCCTGCTCCACTGGGGTGGAGCTGGTGGGCAGAAGAGCCCCGAGGGGTAATTTGCTGTCAAGATGTGGTGTTGGCTCCTCAGTTGTCTTGTGGTACCTCTGCAGTAGAGGGCTGTAATAGAATCGTAGAATCACTGAGGTTGGAAGAGACCTCCAAGGTCATCTGGTCCAACCATCACCCTACCACCAATGTCACCCACTAAACCATGTCCCTAAGCACCAGCTCCTTATGTGAGGTGTGCATTGCAAAAATACCGCGTTTCACCCACTCTTCTGGCAGAGCAGGTGGAGCTGTGCTGGGAGCCTTCATTCGCAGTCCGACCAACCGAGGAGCTCAGGTTTTAAGGCTGTGCATCATGTCCTCCAGAACTGTGCATTTTCACTTGATAATTTTCTGGGTTTTGAGTTGAAAAATTGGTGATGTTTGCACTTGTTCTTAAAGCAGTGGGTGTTTTTTATTTGTGTTCTGATTTCTTAGCTTTTGGAATGAACTTCAGAAGCATATCCAGGTTTTTCTCTGTAAGCCTGAAGTCTCATGCTCAGATGGTTTTAGAGAATTTACAAAAGCATTTGATATTATGAGACTTGGCAGTAAAATGAGGAAAGGTAGGTTAACCTCCATTCTCAGTTCTGCCTGGAGTGAGCTCATGTAAATTCTCGGTTACCTCTTAGAGGTCACCAGGTTGCAGTATGAGTCACTGGCTTGTGATGATATTGAAGTTTGCTCCTATTTTGTCCTGTTGGGAATTCTAGCATTGTGACAGGAAATTAATGTTTTCTTATCTAAACTTAGGGAAAAAAAAAGGCACCAATATTTTGGAAAGTATTCTCAAAATGAGAATTGTGAAATACTGGCGCAGGTTGCACAGAGCAGCTGTGGATGCCCCATCTCTGGAGGTGCTCAAGGCCAGGCTGGATGGGGCTGTGGGCAACCTGGTCTGGTGGGAGGTGTCCCTGCCCATGGCAGGGGGTTGAAACTGGGTGGGCTTTAAGGTCCCTTCCAACCCAAACCATTCTGTGATTCTGTTATTCTATTTTTGGGGAGCCATTGAAATGTTAAATTTAATAATGATGTGAAACTTTTTTTAATTAATAGTTTAAGGTACCTGTTAGAAATAAGGCACAGGACTACTCTTGTGAATAAAGAGATAGAGAGCAATTGGCACAGAAATGACATATTTTAATTTATGTTAGTTGAAAATGTAAAGTTTTTATATGAAGTATTTTTTACTGTCACTTTCTTTTTCTCCTTTGCCCCCCGCCCCATTTTTTTTTTCATCTGCCATATGCTGCATGTCTTCTTGCAAGAGCACTGGAGATGGATCAGATCTAAATATACTTTTTCTCAGCTTTAGCACAATGTGGCTATGATCCTGATTGGGACTTGAAAGTTCTTGAGGATAAAAATATTAAGGAATCTGATGCCATATTTTAAATGGGTCCTTTATGAATATGGGAGGTGCTTTGAGCCTTCCGCAGAATCAGCATTTCTCCAAAATGTCCTGATATTTCAATTGAATAATGTATCAACCAAACCCAAGAGATATTAAGTAACAGATAAAAAAACAATTGTTTCTGCTTTTTAGTCAGCTTTCATATATATGGTATATACGGGCATTCTTCTATGAATTTTACATGCCCTGAATGAAAAGGTAAGAAAGGTAGATATGTATTTGGACCATTTTTAAAAATCTAATGTTCAAAAAAGGAAAACAAAATTTGAAGATGTGATAAATAAAATTGCCCTTTGAAACTTTTTTTTTTTTTTAAACTAATTAAAGCAACTCCTTCTGTAGAGCAGGGTCTTGAAGCAGCTCTGACATGTTTTAACGCTGGTATGTTGAAGCAGCCACATCCATTGGAAGTGCATGGTTTGATGAAGGCTGTCCTGTGTATTTGTGCTGTGCATTTTTTTCATCCCAAGCAGGTCTTGTGGCTGCTGTGGGTTACTCAGAGCAGGTAAGCAGGAGTCATAAGCTAAGGTAGCACAGTCTGAATTGCTGGGAGGAATCATAGCCGTGCCAGAGTGCTGTGTGGCCATTTCCTAGGTAGGTAAGAGTAAGCAGGGAGTTTGTCTGAGCTCTGTTCTGCCTTGGCCTGGAAAACAAACAAACAAACAAGATATTTCAAGGCAACCTGTTCTTCTGTTATTTATAATTATAATGGTGTCTAAATGCATTTTTCAAATGCAGCTATCCACAGGATTCAATGTGATGGGGAAAGACCACACTAAGTTGGATACTGGAAGCTGTATAGCAAAGAAAGGAGGAGCTGAGAGCAGCCAACACTTGCTTTGTCATGCCATGGCTGGGCTGCTTCCAGGAACCTGAGCTAGTTTGTTTTTTTTTTGTATGCTACAGTTTGTGCCACATAAACATAACTACATACTTATTGCCCAAGGCATTATCCCTTCCACAAAATAGGCAAGGTAAAGAAAGATGATAAGAGGGTACTCTGAAGTACAGGGACTTGCTTGGGTTTACTGAAAAGGTCCTGGACAGGCTGAGATCTCACACATCAGGGTCCTGCCTGTTAGCTGGGACAACCTCTTTGTAGGTTGTTCCCTGATCACTGATCTTCATCAGTGGATGAAGAAACAGCTCTTAGTTTAAATGGAGGTAGAGAAATGCAACAAGATATAAGCCTGGTGCAGATAGCAGTTAGGGGAATGGCAAGCGAGTTTCCTTTGTCCTTTTGTTTATTTGTTTTGGGGTATGCTGCAGCATTGTAGACTGTGGAAAGGAAAGCTCACCCTGTGAGATTCCAAATGCAGCTAAATATGGGTGAAGGTCCAGACTTAGTTATTGCAGCAGGATAGAGGGAAATGCAGTATATATCTAGCCTTACAGCTAATTTTATAGCACTTATGTGTATGCAGAAGCACTTAAATTTCACAATTCTGTGCTGTCCAAGAATGCACAGGAGCTTTTATTTAGCAAGACTAATAAGAAATAGAAACCTACTTTGATTTATTAGATGAGCATGATTTTCACCTTCTTTACCTTCTTGCCTTTTCACTTACTCTCTGTCAACTGTTTTGGATTTGTAGCTGTTCATTTCATTCTGTTAGTTTCTTTTTTTTCTTTTTTTCTTTTCTTTTTTTCTTTTTTTTTTTTTTTCTGCAGCAGAGGAATCTAGAAGTACAGCTGGGTTTTGTTTTAAATCTTGGTAATGAATAAATAAATAAAAATAATTAATTTCTTCTGAAGTACACAATCTTTCGGTGTAGAATTTCGGGCTTGGTGTTTATATAAAATAAACAATAACTTCCAGTTCAGGAATGTTATTGTTCATGTTACTGCAGCTTTCTGGAAGAAATAAGATCTGATTTACTGACTCATTTTAAGGATATTTTCATTCTTCTTTCTAAATCAAGCAACTGTTTTGTGGATTTTTGTTGTTGTTTATTTATTACTGCTCACATCTTGGCAGCTAATTCTGTGTCTCTTACTTATCATGCTGTTCTGAATCCGTTGTTTGTGGGTGGAGGTTTTTTGCTAGCCTTTTTTTTTTTTTACTTTTTTCTCATGGCTCATATTAAATCTTTTTCCCATCATAGCATCTGCATTTCCCCATCTTCACAATGAGATGCGTTGGTAAGAATGTTCTCATATAACTGAATTGGAATATTGATGTTTGCTTTCTGTGGGTATCTGACAAAATTCTATGGGCAGAGGAAGACTGAGTGCTGCTGGACCTGCCTACATGCAGCTGAGGCTACACATCCTTTTTGCTCTGCCCCTGTGTGGAGAACATGTGCCAGGTGTTGCTGTCCTGAAGCCAGTCCCAGAACTTGTTCCCACAGGGACTTTGAGGCTTGTTCAGAGCAAGGAGGCATAATATGGGTTAAAACAAACAAGGCAATTTCCCTTCCCCTCCAGAAAGTGGTGTTTTCATGGCATTATCACTGTGTGGAAATACTTAACTAAAAAGTTAGTGCAACTGCAATCTCCAAGTCTTTCAGCAAGCAGTACTGTGCAAGTACCTGTTTGAATAAGCTCTTGTGGAATAGGAGGCATCCACCTATATCAAAATCTGTTAAAATATTTATGAATGAAAGAAACCCTCACTAGGGAGGTCTGGTTCACTGAGTCCAGTCCCCTGCTGTTACGGGCACCCCACACCATATGATAGGGCTCATGTATTAACCAAGCTCCACCTTAGGCTTCCTGCCTCCACCTCTCCCATCTGATGTCTCCCTTTCCTGGTGTGAGGAACCTTCTAATTTCAGGCACAGATGCACTCACAGTCAATTTAGCCATACTTCTTCTTGTGCCAGATTAAATCATTTTTAAATCAAATTTAAGTAGCTCTTCTTTTTTTCAAGGCTTACTGAATAAATATGAGGGACACTTAGAGCCATCTTGGAATGCAAATACACCACAGTCTGGTATCCGAGCACACGAGTAGTTATTTTTCCCCTTAATCACTTCTTGATGAGACTTTTAGACTTAATGCTGAGGATATGCTGGCAAATCATGTTTCAGTGTCCTAGAGGAAAAGTTGACTTGTGCAGTGGTCTGGTCTTTGTAGGAGCCTCCTAGCAAGTGTCCTACCCACCTTAATATTCTTCTTAATTGCCATCTCCACTCCATCAGAGTCCTTCACGCTGCTGAGTTAGGACTGACATATTTTCTTTGCCTAAAAAATGAGCTACTGTGTTTAAAAAGAGCGTCATGTGGTCTGTGAATTGATTTTATTTTATTTTTTCCTGGTGCTGGCAAACTAGTGCTGTGTTTTATTCTGTTTTCCTTTAACCTCTTTCTTTAATTATGCCTCCCGTTACAGCATGTTCCAATGCCATATGCTTCTGCTGAGGTGATTTTTATTAGCAGCAGTTGCCTGGATTAGTTGTTTTTGTTTTCTGCTTCCTCTGATTTTTTTCTTTTTTTTTTTTTTTTTTTTTTTTTTTTTGTTTGAATGGATTTGTTGTGTTTGAACACTTTAGAATAATATATCACCCTATATTTAACAGTTTTATTGAAGTCCTTGCACCTAGCCTTGCAATTTCATTTGCCCGTTCCTAAAGAATCCATAGACGGTGATTACTGAGGTGTATCTGGTTTTCAGTGCATTAAGATCTTTGGACTTGCTTCTGTTTTCATGCTCTGTGCCTCACAGGCATCTTGGATTTCCCAGGCTGGAAAATGAGAAGGATAATTCCATTTGGAGACTGTTGAAAGTTGCCTGTAGGACACGCTGACGTCAGATTCTCTGTGCAAGTGTTACGGGATCCCTAAATGAAATTTTCATTTCATTGTTTAAAAGACACGATGATGCTGTAGAAAAATCTAAAACCGTGTTTTGACTTATTTTTTCATCCCAGTAGAGTATTTCTCCAAGTCTTCATCCAGCCTCTGTGCTGTGCTATGTGCTTTGAAAGCTGCAGCAATTCCTCTTCCCAGGACTGCCCCCCTCCAGGTGACCCTTCCAGGCACCATGTCCTTTTGCCCAGAAAGAGGCTTGTGCTCGCACAGCTGCCTTGCTGAACTCTGTCAGTGTAAAAGGAAACAATTTCTCTGCTACCTGTCAGGATTTTGCAAGTACAAAAGAGGCAGAAACATATGGCTGGGTTAAGAAACGTGAACGGGATGTGAGTATTACCTCCACCTCACCCCAACATGCCCTTTGGATGTGTGGAGTACAGCTAGGAGTGGGTGAGATGTGAATGATGGCAAGAGCCAGACTGACTCAATTTGGTGACTTTAAATAGGCCATGAGGTTTCCATTGGGGGCTTTGTTCATGGCATGTTGAAGTCCTTTCAGGTTCGTAAGCAGCGTTTCCCCTTCTAATGAGGTGAGCGAATCTAGATGGTCTCCAGTTTCACTGCAGAACTGTAGAGCAGGCATAAGCAGGTAAGAAAATGAAGCCAGCAGAAAAAGTGTATCTGAAAAACAATTGTGATTTTACATGGTGGTTCTTCCACTACTTCTCTTAAAAATAAAAATTTGAAGCTCAGCAGATGGTCACATATGCTGCTGAGGCTTTAAAGATGGAGGCTGAAGGTGCTCCAAACCTTAGAAAGCAGTTACAAATCCCATTAAATTCAGGTGGCTGTTTTCAGAGGGAGGCTGGAGGGCTTTGGGCAAGGAAGGTTTTTGAAGCACACGCAACATCAAATCTCTAGCAATGGTGTTTTCCTTTTTCCTCCTCCAGGGGCTAGGACTGAATCATACAGATTAAAATTTTAGGATTTGATTTTAAAATGTACAGTTTTCAAATCACCAGACGTGAGAAAGCAAGGGCTGTCATTCAGAACACTAGAAGTTATGCAGTGGGAGGGATGCTATTGCTTCAACAACTGCCTGCCCCGGGACCTTTCTCTTTTGGAGTGCCACTGGAGAGGCTTGTTCAACTCTAATGTTTTTTGTCATTGTCAAGCCAACTTTTAGTCTTTCACAGAGCAGAGAAGGAAAGCCTAGCTCACATTTTAAAGAGCATTTGAAACCTATAGCTGCCTCAAGCTGTAGCTTCCTGTGCTGTGTGGTAGTGTCTGATAATGAAAGATGAAAGCTTTCTATTTTGGTCCTGTGAATGTGGCTCATGTTTCGTGTTTGTGGGCCAGATTGGTTGATTTTTGTGTGTTCCTTTTCAGTGCATTCTTTTATCTTGGGAAAAGGGGAAGGAGGGAATAGCAACTTCATTGAGATGCTAAATTTAGAGTGTTTAGAAAAAAAATGTGTGTGTGTATTCAGGGTCTTTCCAGCATTTCAGACTCAAGGCACCTGAAAAGGCTGATTTATGACTCAGCACATGAAGCTGAAAGGAGGGTGTCCGGGCACCAGAAGCCCCCTTGCTCTTCTCCCCAGCAAATCTATCACAGGTTGCAAATCTGTGCACCCTGTGACACACAAAGACAATCTTTCTCCGTTTGTCATTTGAAGCATACGCTGCAGATATAGCTGTCAGTGGAGTGTTTCGATCTTGACACGCTTTAAAATACACTTTTAAAGCACACCCAAAATCAATTGCATATTTTTAAATTTTATCTGCCTCATATAGTGAAGAGCTTGACACAATACAATATTTTTTATTTTCATAAAAGCAGTTTCTAAGATGAGATACAGCAGATTTGTGCTTTTTTTTTCCAGCCATGCAAAGTACAGAGATAATGTTCAGTGGGAGAGGGTGAGTGTGGAAAGAGGAAATAGAGGAGGACTCATCGTATTCTGCCTCTTGGGTGTTGCATTTTCTTCCCTAGATTTACTGGGAAACTTGATGGTCCGAACTGTAGCTATCCAAGTACTTCTCTTGTACAAGCATAAAACCACAATGTGGTTTGTATTTTATTTTTCTAAGACTTTTTTCGTTGGGTTGTACTCCCACCTCGCTTTGCTCTCAGATGTTACAATTCCCACATTCTTTTCTAAGTTGGTCGATACCTTCATAAAAAGCATCTCTGCACTAGCGTTGTGGACTGAAATACTGTATCTCATGGTTTGCTCCTTCTCTAGGAATATTCCTGTGGAGACAGAAGCCGTGTACTTGTGTGTCCAGTGGTTTAGAGCAGATGCTCTTGTTCTCCAGGAGGCTGTAGCCCAGGATGAGATTCTGGCTGCAAACCCAATCCAAGAAGCTTTACTGCTCAGGTTGCCCTCTCCCTGTTCACAACTATCCCCTTCCAGACAACTTTTTGACATTTTATATGATGAGCTCCCAGCTTAGGAAGGTGAGAACAGTAGAAACGACAATGGTAAAGCTTTGTACAAGAGCTGACTTCATGTTTGTTCTGAAATGTGAGCTCCGTGTTTGGTTTTACCTGGTTATGAAAATACAAGGTTCTTACATCTTCCTATCTATCCACACTTACAAAATAGCATAAAGGGCATCTTACAGGTTTTTCTTTTGATCTTCCGTGTTGTAATTTGAGGTACTGTATTCAGAAAAAAACATACAAAAGTGCAGTTTATTCAGAAACAAAGTGATGAAAAGGAATAGATGCTTGAGAGCTGTGTTTGGAGTATACTTGTAGGGAGTTGCTGCTGTGCTCTCTCTGTGCTCTGAGACTAACAGCCTCTTGCCGCTACAAGACCTTTGCACACCAGTTCCCCACCACTCCCCAGCACTTTAGGAAATTAATGTACCCTGGCATTACGTACACTTAACTGGCATCGTGATAAGTGAAAGAGGTCACGCTGAAGCCCGAGCGGAAGCAGACTACGGCTGGTGTGCACGATACAAAGCAGGCGTCACTCGGTGAGCCCCAGTCTGCAGCTGGGTGTGCGTGCTGGCCGTGCTGTCCCAGCGAGATAAAATCACAGGAGGGTGACTAAGAAGCCTGGCTAAACATTTACGGAATCTGGTTAAGCTGTGGCAGATTGATCATTCACGAAAATAATTGGCTGTTATGTCTGCTCTGCTTGTTTAACGTGAGACAGGGAATTGTTACGCTGTGCGCTGCGGGCTGGTTTTGTACAGCTTGGTACCTGCTACTTTCCCACGTGCACAAACTTTTTCAGCACTGCTGGAACTAAATATTTTTCCCTTTAAATTAAATATGTCCACAGCTAAACAAAATCCCTAGGTGAGCCAGGTATCCTGGTACCCATGGGATTGCTGGAAGGTGGCCAGCGGGGCTCGCTGACTGAGGATGAGAGTGGGAAAGCAGCAGATTTTAAGCCTAGCAATGGGAAATGCTGAATCCTGGTGGTAGTTGGCTATGCACAGCCAGAAGCACTTTGGGAGCAGAGTCTGAGCTCCATAAAACAGCTGGTGACATGTCTGTAGTTGAAAGATGGTTTTGGCTTACAACCCACAGCCCCATTCAATGAGTTACAGAGCAAACTGCAATTATTTTTTTTGCATTTTGTTTGGTAGATGGCTCTTTTTCAATGGTGTTTGGGATAAATGGTGCTCTTCCCTTTTTCCTGTCTCCCTCCCCTCTAACAATATAGTGTAGTTATTTCTCTGCAGGCTTACTGCTTTCCCTTGGCTTTCTTCCCTTTCTCCTGCTTGCTGCTTGGAGCTGAGTCAGTAACTGGTATCGCCTTCTTCAGAGCAGAGCAAGGAAAGGAGGTGATCCAATGGCATCTTACAAACTTGGGCATCAGCAAAGTCCCGCACTGCATCGGTGGGGTATTTCCCCTGTTAAAAGGGGTTTTACACAGGGGGGAAGAGCTCTGTCAGAGTCAAGTTCGGCTGCAAGAAGGGCTGGGTAAAACCCCAGAGGAGTCCTTATTAGCCAATGCCTGTTTGTTAATGGTCCCATCTTCATGACAAATTGGAGTTGTGGAGGGAGATACAGCTACAGGAATTGGCTGGGAATTACTCTAAGTGGAAACACCCCCAATCATTAATGAATTGGCAATGTAAAGTCTTTATTAAAGAAAGCATCCTTTTTTTTTTATTATTCTGAGAGGCAATAATAATGAGCGGCAGTAGTTCTAATATTGGTTACAGTGTCTAAATGAAAGCAAAATAAACGTTTGCAGCAGTAAATTACTGCTTTTATTTATTTATTTATTAGTGGCACTACTAATACTGTTTCGGTATTGCAAACCTCCGCTGTTGTCTAGATGTATGCCTGCTGAACTGAGGGGGAAATCACAGCAGCTCAGCAAAACTGAATGCATGAAAGAACTGAAATGTGTACTTAATGTAAAAACATTGAAGCACGCCCAGAGGAAGAGCTGGTGTGCTGCCTGGAGTAATGCTCACCTCTTTGTAGGAAGGAGATTGCATTGCTGGAAGATTTTTCTGGAATTCTTTGTGTTTTTGAGATAAATTTTTGCTTTCTGTAAAGCAACGATGGTGGAAAGCAATGAGCTGAAACTTTCTGCTGATAACTTCTAATAATTTGCAGAAGAACTTTATTTAATATCCTTGCTGAGCAAATTTAATTATTGCTGATGAAAATTGGGGGTTTAATACATATGTGACCTAAGGCAAATAATTTTGAAACAAGCCCATTCCTGAACTTTTCAGTTTTAGCAGATGCCTCATTTCAGACAAAACTTCACTTACCCATGACTCATGGCCACCAACCAGAAGTATTTTGTTGTTCCTAAGGGTAAAAAGCAATCTCTTTTGTGTTTTGGGCAGTGATTCATGGCTGAAAAGCATGCCATTAGTGCTTCTAAAGGTAAATGGGATGCTGTCATTCTGTGGATGGAGTTTTTTTTGTGTGTGTGTAGGGATGGCCTCTGGTTTGGATTCTCAAGCTGCTCTTCGTGTGGTTTCTCCTGTTTTGGGGTCACCAAGATTCAACGGTGTGGGGACTCTCACAGCCGGTTCAGAGACTGTGATGGGAAGATGTAGTCGATAGTTGGCATCTGTTTGGCACATCTCCCTCGTGGGGAGCATCAGGGCAACAGGCATCAACTAAGCAAACGGGCAGAATTTGCCCAGCTTCTGGAGTGCAAGAATTTCACCGTTCCTGGGTAGCTGGGCAAAAGACTGCAATCCCCCGTGTCTCCTTCCTCAGAGGCACGAATTTGGTTTCGTGAAGGGTGTGGACTGCAGCTGACTTCCCCAGTGGCTCCTCTCATCTGCTGACAGTGTTGTAGACGGAAGATAAATTGCTCGTCATTGCAGTCTGACGGCTGCCTAGGGAGCAGAGCGGGATTAATTCCCAGAGTTATTCCCTGTTTCATCTACCTGCATGGATGCTCACTGCTGAATTTCTAACTCCTTTACAGCAATGAAAAGTAATAAAACAATCCGTCCTGTTCATTTGGCGTACAGTTAACATCTCACATAATACAATTAGTACGTTGTTATTTGGATCTACAAGGGAAAAATCTGGATTGTTAAAATAAGCTGGTAATGCAGCCCTGTTGTATATGGTGGAGGCCTTGGGGTGTGACTCGTGTCATTGCCTTGACCTCCAGCGATGACAACCTTGCAGTTTTCCATCTTTGCTCTTCGGCAGGTGCACTGCCATTCTTATTACCTACCTCTGCGGTTTGTTCGGGGCAATAGCGGATATCAGGCAGTTGTGTATTTTTATTGTGTTTATACAAGGCTCCTCTCTGATGATGAACCTAACTCTGGAGCTGTTTTATTTATTTATTTTTTATTTATTTACTTATTTATTTTAATGCATGTGGCAATGTACAGCTGCTCTGTAATTAAGAACAGGCAGTGAGGCTTGTTTACCTTGCACTGCAGCTCTCAGTTAACTATTCGGGTGTTACTGCACGGATGTGGAGAAGCAGTAGCAAAACAATAGCCTGCACGAAGATAGAAGATAGATCCCGAAGAGCCTCAGGGGCGGTTAATAGACTGTTCCTGAGCTTTTAGCTGTTAAGTCAGCTCTGGCCAGGTTACAAAACATGTTTTGTCTGGCAGCGGCAAGGTTCAGTGAGCCAAAGGCTTGCGAACAGTTAAAAGGAGCCTTTCTGACTGAGCAGAGCTCAGGCAGCTGGTGGAGAAGAGCCTTGAAGAGGAGGAGGTCGGATCTTCCCTGGGTTTCCAGCACTGGATGTTGATGGTCATTTAGGTAAGGTGGGTTTGCGGTACTTCTTGTTTCAAAGCCGTATTTCTCTCGTGTTTGCTTTCTACTGGCAGGATTAAATACTGGGTGGAGGAGTTGAATACAGCTGGTAGCTGCCAGGAGGGAGAGGGTGCTGCTGGGGGTGTGCAGCACGGGGCTCCTGACAGTCAGGGCCCTACATCCCCTGTGTCAACATCCTATGTGCTGCTTTATGGACGTATCAAAAGGAACCCCTGGAGGATGTTGTGTATTAAAATGTCTGGTTTTAGGTTGCAATGTATTCGCAATTTTTGCCGAAGAGGAGAGTCAGCTGTTGGTTTTGCTGGGTGGGAGTCTGTTTATTTGGGACTTTGAAAGGGAAAATTCTTTCATAAAGTGAAGCCTCGTGGCTGCATACAGCTCTGGGAGAGATGCTGTGTGTTTTCAGACTGCTCTCATCGGAAAGCAGTATAGCTGCAGCACTGCTAAATGCTGGGACTCACCTAAGATACTCTTACTACATTCTCTGTAAGATTTTATGCACTCAAGCACATTACCTTTTATGGAAAGAGCATTAGCTAATTTTATTTTAGTAATCTGTAAGGAGTTGCTAAGTATACCTGACAAATGGACTGCTACCTGTGTTGTTGCGAAAAATATCATAAGAAAAACTCGATTATGTTTTCAGCTTACTTAGTACCAAAGAAGTTCTGAACAAAAATGTACACTTTTTTATTTTCACCCTCCACTGTGTGCTTTTCTGTTAATGTACCTCTATGAGAAAAAAGAAATCTGAAAAATGCCTTGGTTTTACTTTCCCTCTATCTGGTTATTACTATCAATACTTTAGAAGTAAGAGGACTACCAGGCTGTATGCTTTCATGTTTTCCCTTTCTATTTCACCATCTGAATATATAATCTATACTTCTTGTATTAGAAAAGTTTTTACTTCTTAGTCTCAGTGGAAACAAAGTCGTCTTCCATGATGCTGTCAAAGGTACTATATACATGACCATTGCAAGCAAAGCAAACTGTGTGTGAGCACAGTCAAACATTTTTCTGATTAAAAGCATCATTTTTTTTTTTCTTTAAACAGTATGAACCTTTTAGAAAACTGCTTTAAGTGTAAATGTGCTTGTCTTGGCCGAAGTGATAGCCTAAATGGAAACTAAAAGCACACTTCAGAAACCACTTGTGTATTGGGAACTGTCAGGAGTGCCAGCGTTACAACCGACTTGACCAAGATGACATGCTTTAGGTATGTTAGGGCATATGAACTAGGCATGCTACCAGGTTAATTAGCCCAAGCTTGAAGGTTATTTTACAGTTAACTCCTTTCTTTTCTTCAGTCTTCTTGAATTTGCTTTTCAATTCTGTGAATTAGCATCAATACACATGGGAGGACATTTTCTTTGGATCCTGCACTAAATTATTCTGAACGATGTAGAAGCTCTGACACTGAGAGGAGTTGAATGTCTCCCCATCTATGCTGTTAATAGGCTTTTCACAGTATATTTTTGCACCTATTTGAAGAAGTGATATTAGCCTTCCAATTACTGTCCAATCTCTTTGATTATGCCGATGAGCAGTTATGCAACATGTCTGAGTAGCTTCCTTTCTCTGAAGAGCGGGCAAGGGCTGACAGGACAAGTGTTCACTCCTGCATTCAAATTAACTCTTGAATTGAAATTCAGAGCTCAGGCTGTGGATCCTCTGGGCAGGTACCCGGTAAATTAGGAGAAGAGGCTGCTAGCTCTTACAGAATGAATGTGATATGGTAGCACAGCGTCAGCAGAGCTGAGTTGCACTCTGGTGCTTCTGAAACATGGAGTGTAAATTCATACAGCGTTTTCATCTTCCATCCATTGTAGGAAGGGGTGACTTTTTGTTTTCTTTTTAAGGTTAATCAGCCCAAATGGTACTGACTGTTGTAGCGGTTGAACAAATATCTGAACCCTTCTGTGTGGGCTCGTTCCTGTGCTTCTCAGTGCCCTCATGACCTGCTGTTCCAGCTTTCCAGCCTCTGCTACTCCTTCCGGGACCTCCACGGCTCCTCTACTGCAGCCCTTTGGACGTGGAAGAGCTTTGCCAGACTTATCGGCAGAGACGTTTCCAAATGAGCCTTCTGTGTCTGTTACAGCACTTGGGGATGAGCTTCCAGATGATAATTACCAGAGTGGAGGGCTGCCAGGGCTTGGTCTATGTACCTAAATCACAGCATGACTCAAAGTCATCCAGCTGTGGTATATTGCTGGCTTATCTAGATGTGCAATTGCATCACCCTCTCTCTTCTGCAGTAAAAATACCCACCTCATATTTGTCCCTTAAAAAAAAAAACAAAAAAAAAAAACAAAAAAAACATTTTCTTTATGGGTTTGTCCTCTTGATGACAACATGTAGAAAAGCAAAAGGGTGGCAATTAAAATAGTTGGATTTGTCCAGCTCCCTAGTGAGGACCTTCCCTCCAATACTAAGTGGCCAAGCTCTGGATGATCTAATTGTGCTAATTTTTGGAAAATTCCACCACTGTTTGTCATCTTCCCCTTTGGCAGAGGTTGCTGCTTTGCTACCAGGGTGGGTGACGTTGACTTGGGCATCCATACTTGCATTGGGCGCTATCATTGGGAACTGCCACAGCAGTTCACAGTGCACTGTTATGCCACAATTAATCTGGATTAATTGCAATCCTAAATGCAGATATTTAACTCTCATGGAGACCCGATTCGGTGTGCATATATGTGATAGCTCCTGCTTAGATGAGTGGACCTTTGTAGGTGGCTGGGTGGTGGTAGCATTGCTGGTACTGGAGCAAAGTGGAAGGATTTGCCCTTTTAGTGTTAGCCCTGTGGTTACACCGGGTGAGCTGTATTATGAAACTGCATGGTAAGGCTGCATATTGGCATGTGAACTTCTAATTAACTCCTTCACTTTCTTTAATGCTTCATTTGTGACCTAGAAGATGGATGTTGAGGCTTATTTAGTGTTCCTTGTGCTTCAAACAGTTTTATGTATTAATACGAGGTATGAATTTAGCTGTGGTCTTCAACCATCTACAATGAAATACTCCTTTTGCTACTGAAAAGGACTATGTTTCTAACATGAGTCAGTTCAAAGGGTCAAAACGTTCTCCAGTTAAAGTGACCTGGAAATAAACATTTCCATTATTTTTTTTGTTGTCGCTATTTTTCATTCATTTTTCCCCCACAGAGATGTTCTTTTGTTTTGTTTGTTGGTTTTGTTGGTTTTAGAAGCTTCCTGGCTTTTCTGTAAGAATTATTTAGTGTCCCAGATCTGCCAATTATGAGCTTCTCAAGCTAGGGGCATAGGAACAAGGGGGCGAACCTCCAGGCATAAACCTGGTGCAAATAGCACTGAAACAGCTGCAGACAAAAGGGCAGGCTGTGCATTTGAAAACATTAGATCTGAGTGCACTGGGATTGAAATGTAGGCATATGAAAGGTGACAAATTTAGCCCAGGGTAAACTTGCCTTTGGGAGAGAGCTGAGTCTCTAGGACAGGTCATGTGTTCACAGCTTTTAAATCAGGACAGGCTGACTTAGCACAGATTAACCCTTTTGAGAACCCCCTTACTCAGTCTCTCTAACCCATATTATGATTTGGTTTCTCTGGTCATGTGATCTGTTTTCATTTGGCAGAAAAAAACAAACCAAACCAAACCAAGCAAACAAACAAACAAAAAACCTGAATGAAATATTGAAGGCTTGGTGTGTTTCTCCTTCATTTCCAAGTCTGTTTTGGTCCAGTTGAAAATATGCCTCTGAAGTGTATCCTGGACCTGTGGAGTTCACAGTCACATCTATTCACGGTATAGATATAACTTGTTATGCATAACAAGTAAAAATCCTGGTATTGGGCATCTTTTCTTCAAAGGGTTATGCCTACCTGCTTCTGGCATCTGCATTTTTAAATTTGGGCCTTAATCACGTTTATATTATATATTTTATGATCACGACAGTGTACACTAAGTTTGAGGTAAAAAGCCAGTTTTATTTATTCTTCTAAGTATATTGGGTAGTGCTCTAGCTTGATCAAAATAACATCCCCTGGAGCTTCCTTGCTCAGCGTGAAGTAGATGTAAGTAGAGTGTCCCATTGGTTCCTTCTCCCTTACCTCTACTTTAAGAAAAATTTGTAGCTGGGGGCAGAAGATCTCTTAATTTATTTTCTAACAAATGTCAAACGGGAAATAGTGGCCCTTTCAGAATTACTAGAAACTCTGCAATGTGATGGAGTTTTGAAAGTCAAAATGCCTCTGCAGACATGTTGACATGGGTACTTTCTTCTTGTCTTCATTTCTTGTCTTGTCTTGCATTTTCTGTGTAAGAAATGCTAGGGTTAAGAAAGGGAGAGAGAAGACATCTCTATCCAGTCCATGCAAGAAAATAAAAAATGGTGGTGTAGACAAATTGAGTGATCACAGCACCCCAACCTAGAAGAAACAGAAGGTAGAACAAGGCAGTGGGGTTTTTGCTTCCATGTTTCCAGTGGTGTAGAAGGTCTTGGGGTTGTATTTTACGGACATCACTGGTGTTCCTATCTGAATAACGGCATTAATAGTCAGGTAACACAAGAGTTCTTGTGTGGGTAGAGTTCAAATCTTCATCATATCTGGTGCTATGCTGGGTACAATTTTCTGCAAACCAGTTAATGAGACCATGGATTGTCCATAGACTGTGGATCTTCCATTCACAGTGCATTTGGAAGCTGATCTGTGTAATTCAAAGGCTTTTTACTTTTTTTTTTTTTTTTATTGAAGTTCTATTTTTATTTGGGCAATATTTCTGTCTTGATGGAAAGATCAAACCTCAACAAAAAGAAAATAAAACATGCTTAGAATTTTAGACAAAAGATCTTGAGAAGACATAAAAAATAAGTGGTTTGAGAAGTCATAACTTACATATATTAATCAGTAATTTAAACAGCTTGAATGAATTATCAATTTCTTTCTGACTTGTGTGAGAAGATGAGCAAAATTGACTGAATCAAGTTTGTTAAGTACTTGGTGGATGATTTATAAATCCAGCAATAGCTGATCAATGGTATTGAGAATTTTGTTAGGCTAAGGATGATAGTCACATTAGAAGCAAATTTGGCTAAATTGGTGTGTATGTTAGTACCATTCTTTATAACTGCTGTAAACTCGAGCTTGCAATTGCAAGCATTGGTCTTGAAAGTGAAGATGGATTGTTTGTAAATCAAACTATAGCTTTACTCATGAGGTCTTGTTCTACCTAAACTAAGTATAAAAATCACACCTGAAGATAAAATATGACAGGAAAAGGTATCAGTAGCAACTGGATGGCCTCCATACTAAAAACTGAATGTTTGCAGTAGTTGGTCTGAAGGGAAAGCATTTCCACGTTATTGTGGAATATTGTTACCAACATTTAGTTTTGGTCTTGCAGTTAAAATAAACAAACAAATAAATACATAAATCATTCACCAGCATTAAGAATCAAAGAAACCTCAACTTGGAAGAGAAAAAAAAAAGGGGGGGGGGGGGGGGGGGGGGGAGGAATAACAGCAATACTTAAGATAGTTAAGATAGGGCCAACCGTGTCCTGTGGTGTATCAAGCACGGCATCACTAGTAGGTCAAGGGAGGTGATTGTCCCGCTCTACTCTGCGCTGGTGCGGCCTCGCCTCGAGTACTGTGTGCAGTTCTGGGCACCACAGTATAAAAAGGACATGAAACTGTTGGAGAGTGTCCAGAGGAGGGCTACGAAGATGGTGAAAGGCCTGGAGGGGAAGACGTACAAAGAACGGCTGAGGTCACTGGGCCTGTTCAGCCTGGAGAAGAGGAGGCTGAGGGGAGACCTCATCACAGTCTACAACTTCCTCGTAAGGGGGTGTTGAGAGGCAGGAGACCTTTTCTCCATTAACACCAGTGACAGGACCCACGGGAACGGGGTTAAGCTGAGGCAGGGGAAATTTAGGCTTGACATCAGGAGGGGGTTCTTCACAGAGAGGGTGGTTGCACACTGGAACAGGCTCCCCAGGGAAGTGGTCACTGCACCGAGCCTGTCTGAATTTAAGAAGAGATTGGACTGTGCACTTAGTCACATGGTCTGAACTTTTGGGTAGACCTGTGCGGTGTCAAGAGTTGGACTTGATGATCCTTAAGGGTCCCTTCCAACTCAGGATATTCTATGATTCTATTCTATGATTCTATGATAGTTCAAATGATTCTTGTCTGGTTTTCTCTCACTTGCATTGGCTTTGAAGCCGTGATGATAACATGCTGGGGTTAAAGTTGTGTTCAAAGGTTCTCTATAGCGGGCTGATGGCCTTTGTGGTTTTCTTGTTGTTTCATTTTGTGTTTTTTATCCCAGCGGTTCAGTTAACTGTATCTCAGGAACAAAGTAAAGACACATATGATGTGTGTAAATGTCCCATGTCAGAGTTGAAAAAGTAAGGCATTGAAAAAAACACATGAAAAGTTTCGTCTATCGAGTGTTGAATTTCATGTGAACACTTCCCAGCTTTATTAAAAGCAATACATCTCCCGCAGTAGGAGAGACAGCATTTGTAGCCATACTATTGAACAGGCAGCAAAACAGTCCTAGCAATCGTGTGCTTAAAGTTTTATAGATCCTGGCTTCTTGGAGTTTTGTCTGTATGAATTCACTGTTTTCATCATTAGTGGAGCTGTGTCAATAGCAGGAGTGTGTTGTTTGGAAAAACAAGCCTAGAAAGGGCAGGCTATAAACTGTCAGGATGCCTTGTCACTTGCGTTGCCATCTTCCAGGAAGCCATAAGTTTCCTAGCTTGTATTTCAAAAAACAGGATGACTTCAAGCAGGGCAGAGCATGCTCTCACCTAGAAGACCATGGGAGGCAGTTTCTAGACGGTTAGCTCATACAGAGCACCATGTTCCTGTGGCTTCACTGCTGGTGGTAGTCGAGCTGGCTCATTCAGACAGCCTAGGCCTGTTGGGATCACCGACTTGCCCACAGATGAGGCTGGCCTGTGGTTGTGCTGGGCCCGTCCTGTGGCACTGGTGGCATGTGAGGTCTAGGCTGGGGGGAGCTGCTCCCACCTCAGCTGGGCTCAGCAACCTCAGCACAAACCCTGCTGCTGAGCCAGGCAGGTCCTGACCCTCACCTCTTTTCCATGGCCTTGTGTCAGCTTTTCAGTTACGTCTTTTGAATCTGTGCTGTCTAACCAGGGTTGATTTTAGGGTGCATGCAGGAGCGATCTCTTGAGATTAGCATCAGACATGCAGGAAGCAAGCTGGGAAGGATCTAGTTCTCCTTACACTTCTGTTGCTTGTACTGACAGGGTGAGTCTGTGGTTTAAGGCTGCCGTAGTGAGGTAACCTTTTAAAATTAAATAGCTCTCTTGTTCAAGACTCTTGTGCCACGGTTTTGAAATGAACAATGATTAAGAAGCATCAAGCGTGTGGTTCATGGCTTACAGAACCAAAACTTCTCACCCACAGAAGTGACCCGAGAGACAGTTTGACTTAGAAGACCTTTGCATCTAAGTCTTTTGCAGATTTTATTGGAAGAAAGCTGTGGGTTTTTTTATGATTTATTTTTATTTTTATATTTTTATTTCAGAGGCAAGGGTAGTTTACAAAGCATTAGTGTCCTCTGTATAGCTAGCAGAGCTGGCTCAGGTGATTTTTTGGGGTAACAAGCATAATACCTTCTATTTGACTCCTAAGGTCAAAGAGCAGAATTATTTGTCAATTTTGCATTTGATGTACTGTAATTTTAAAGTTTTAGAGTGGTTTCTGCCACTTTTGGAAGTTTAATCTCCATTTGGCCATTATAAGTCGATGTTCTTCCAAAATAAATAGGGGTATTTTGTTATTACATGCAAGAATCTGTGTGAATAAAACACTGGTAACATGTGCGACACGTTTAAGAAAAATCCTTACAAAAGTAGAAAACAATAAAATATCTTTTATATGGGGCGGGAGCATACTCATTTTTAATAATAAACAGCATTAGGTAATTGACATATATGTTTTTTAAAAAAAGTATATATAATAATAACCCTCTAACAACAGTTACTTCATGGTTTTTGCCCAGTCTGTGCAGTGAATGCTTCTCAGGCAGACAGGGCAGTGTATCTGTGGGGACTGGGGTGAAACCCTGTAAGCATTTTTTGCAGGACGTTGGAGGCAAAATTGCTGTTCTGGAATGTGGCAATTCCTGAATTTCCGTCTAGCTGGAAGACAAAGGCAATCAGCTGTGTCACTGCCTGAATCTGTAAAGCTGGCCTAGCCTCCAGGCTTCCTGCTTGCAGATTTCTCAACTATTATGTGCAGAGAGCAAGCAGGTGGAGGGAGTACAAACTGGGATTCATCTAACTGGTGCAGAATTTCATAAGAAAGAAACTTCTGTATGACAGCGTGCCTGTATGACCCGGTTGGACCTATGTGGGGGCAGTGGGGCTATTGCACATACCTGATTTTTATGACTGCTGTGGCTGTAAGGGTGGTGGGTTTGCCAAAGGAGCTTTTGTGTTTCCCCCAGGAAGCACCAGTTACTAACTGGTCAAGCTGCTGGGTGAGTGCGGTCAGCACTGGTTCAGCCAGCAGAGGATGTCTCAGCCATCTTCGGTTCGCAGGGGTTCAAAATAAGGCACCAGAGCTGTGGGAAAGCTGTTTTGTGAGGGGATGGCAATGGGCAGTGAAATGGACGGGATCCCGCTAGTTCTGCTTTCCTGTGGAAGGAGAGGGAATAGCTCCTTCTCTTCCCACTTCTGGAAGGCACATTTAAGCTCTAAAATAAATGATCTCTTTAGCAGAGGGGAAATGTGACACCCTAGGAATAAACTAAGAGTAAAATGATTTTCTTATAAGATGTGAAACAGTTTAACAAAAATCCAGGTTTGGGGGTTGGGAGTATCGTGGTGGCTTTTAAGGCTTTTAAACGACCAAGCGTCTGGTTCCAGCACTAAGCACCATTCCTCCCTTGAGAGACTGAAAGTCTTAAGATGCCGATATAAAAAGAGATGAAGATTTGCAGCATACCTCAGATGATTAAGGATGGAGTGGCTGTCATAGTCATCTTAGTGCCGATGTGTACTTTGTATTATACAGATGGAAAAAGTGTTCTGTGGAGAAGCAAAAGCAGGAAAAGGAAATCAGAGTGCACCTGAGGACTGCACTGAAGCTGCTGAAGTGATGTAGAGGGGCAGATCTTCTGTAACCCCCTCTGGAGATGCTCAGGAAGAGGGTGTTGTCTTGCACCCTCAGCACTGGCTGCTTTAGGAAAGAGCTGTCTTGGCTTGGAGATTTTCATAGCTCTCCAACCATTGGTTTGGTTTTGTATTTCAGTTTGCCTGGGACATGGGATTGGGGGGAGAGAGAGAATTTAATTCTACAAATTTATTAAACAGACATCTTTTACTGTCCCTTAATTCTTGCTGTTATCCAAGACTAAGGTTGTTGAGACTGCGGTTTATGGCACTGTGTATTGAGGAAAATTGTTTTACCGTGCTTGTTTGTTTTACTTTGGGGAAGTGTGGCTTATGGTCTAAACAGAACATAGTTTACAATCTAAAATACATTTTATTATTAAGTGGAGCTAAGTGCACTTCACTAATTGAATCTTCTTATAATTGTTGATAACTAAAAGCCAAGTGCAAAGGGTTATGGAAGAGTTCCTTATAAAATGCTTGCATTGTGGATCAAATTGCAATTCTCCTGTCTCTGAAGTTTTTGTTTTGCTTTCTGATCTTTAACATTTTTCATAGGGATTGTGTATAGCATGCTTACAAAGAGAGCAACCCTCTCTCCAAAGAACCCCGTTTGCAAAATATGTAATATGGCATTTTTGCAAGATGAAATTAAAGAAGATAAGAATAAAAGTACTGCAGAAGCAAAATCTATTTCCAGCTGCCTCTGCATAGAAACAGCATCCTATGCAGCCCACCAAACTGCTTCCAGTCTTATCTGCTGCCCATTAACCCAGAAAGAAGCTCATGATGAGAAGAAGGGTGTACAGACATATGTTCAGTCCCTTATATCTTCAGAGGCTTAAACCAAAAGCAGGTGCTCAAAAGTGCACAAGGAAACTTGCTGTCAATGCCAGGGATAGGTAGTGTTAGGGTTTTTCTGAAGAGAGCAGGGTCTTCTGAGTTACAAGTCACCTGAATGTTTTTGACCTACTATTTAAAATTAGTACTGGGGGTTTGGATGTTGTGAAAGGATAATATGTGGGAAATGCGTTCTGGTACACAGTGCTTTGTAAGGTGAACCTGAGCAGTGAATCTGTATTGTGTCTCTGTATAGAGGTGAGCAAAAGTGGAAAAATATCTAAACTAAACATGTATTCTCACTAATGTGCTACTGAGCTATTTATGTGTAACAGACGCAGAAGGAAACCCCCTTTCGGATTATATGGCTCACTGGTAAGTTAAAAAGTAACGTGTGTTATTCCCCCCTTCTCTGTGCCAGCCATGGAGCAAAATGCTGCAGCTCTCTGTTTCCTGTTTTTGTGGCTCAGAGCAGGCTGTGTGTTGAGAGGAACAGCAGGGAAGTTTTGCAGTCTGTAGGGGTTGCCTTGGCTCCAGCACTTGGTATTGGGCATTGCTCACAACGTGGTGAAAATTCGTGTCATGACTGCATGACCAGCTCTGCGGTTAGTGAAAAAGGTAGGATACAATACCAAAGTCTCGAGTGCAAGTCGGGGTTCCAGTCTGCACCACTAGTGACCACATCCCAAGCTGCTTCACTGACCCTGGCTACCCTTGGGGTGCTCCTGTTGCTGCCATTGCTGGAACCTGGCCAAAGGTACGAGCCTGTCTCAGCATCTTCTGGGATCTCACCTGTACCAGGGTAGCGAGGTCAGTTACGCACTGCAGACAGGGTTATACGTAGTATATGAATGTGTATGTTTCTTTGTTCTTCGTGTGTTAAAGAAGCACCCTTTACAAATCATTCTCGAAGCTAGGATGCTGCCTAAAGGTGATAATAGTAGAGTTCTTAGCTCATAGAGCTGTATGAGAAGGTACTGAAAAAAATGTTGTGGTCATCAGACCTTGTTTTAAGTTGCTGACAAACCTCCATGCCCCATTGTTTCCTCTCTCAGGCCAGAATTAGCAGCGGTTTATTTCAAGCTTCTCTTTCAAGCTTTGCTACTTATTTTGCCTTTTTGTTTATTTGTATTCAAGCCTCGTTTTGTCAGCTTTAAAATAAGGATGGATTTTTTAACCTCCTCTTCTGAGGAGGGCTTGTTCATTGCTGTCTGTGAAGTAGAAACTCTTCTGGATATTGCAACAGCTCTCCAATAGCTAAGTAAGCATTTCTATTTAAATAGGTCTACTATAACTTAGCCTGAAAGGTAAATTTAAACGAAGCACTCCATTGTGCCATCTTGTGGTGTTCCCTGTCTTGTTCTGTAAATTAATTTGAAACATGCTTCACTTCTCCTGAAACGCAGTGGGTTTGTTACCAGCTGTTCTGACATCTGACCCCACTATTTTTCTGTAAAAACCCATTTCAACTAACAATTGTTCTCCATACCATCCTTTGCTGTCCAGAAAACATGGACAGAAGGAAAACTGGTGGGCCATAACAGAACAGCTCTGAGTTTTTAATGCAGTGCTGCAGTAGTGAAGAGCAGTGAAGGTTTGTGCCCTGTACAGAGTGCCTGAGGTTTCCTTACCAAGGGGTATGCAAAACTACACCTGGGGTGTGTTTCGCATAGGTATTTGGGCAGCTACAAAGGCATCAATGATGTAGACAAACCTGTGAGTATGTTCAACACAGCTGAGGTGGACTGAGGGAGGGAGAAATTGTGGTGTTTGCAAGTGAATGCTAAGAGGTAAATGTCATGAACGCATGCTCCAGGTTTTCCCCAGCTCAGGAAGACCTCTTTAGTGCTGCTGGATAAATGAATATGTCCTTGGAATGAGAGCAAATAAGGTTTTCTGATGTCTTTATCCCAGATGACACTTTAAAAGTAGCCAAACCCAAACGATGGCAGCCAAATTTGGGCTTGGAGGACTGCGGGTGAAGGTGGTGCTGCCATCAGCCCTTGGGGCAGCCTCGAGCTGAGCTGCTCTGCTGGAGCCAGAGGA
Organism: Aythya fuligula; assembly: GCF_009819795.1. NCBI lineage: Eukaryota > Metazoa > Chordata > Aves > Anseriformes > Anatidae > Aythya > Aythya fuligula. The sequence goes on along the minus strand of NC_045560.1, from coordinate 97,060,231 downwards.
ACAGAGGAGAACCCATCGTGGGCACAGGGAAAACATCCCTGAAGTAACGCACGTGTTCCTGCAGAGCCTAAACTAACCAGCCCTCCAAAAAGGCCTTCAGGATGTCAGCTAGCCTCTTCGTACAGGGAGACACTGTGCTTTTAGCAGAAATTGCCTTGGTCGAAACTCGCTCAAATCTCTCTCAAATCCCTCTGACACAGTGCTGGAAAGGGCCTTTTATCTGATCGAACTCCGGTCACTTCGGGATGGAGGCATTTACAAAGCCAGACATGCAGCACAGGAAATGAACAGGCCATCCTGGAGGGACCGAAAGAGACTGGATGGCCTAACACATATTGATTCATCCATATATTAACAAAACAAAACGTATATTAGTGCTGCTGCTTTACTTTATGTTATTATGTATGCATTAGGTATTGAACCAGTGGTAGTAATGGAGAGCTTCTGATAGAAATCATAGAGCAGCTAGTAAGCATGGACTGGAAAAATAATCACAACTGGGATAATTATGATAATGAATAATGACAAAAACAGGAATGGTGTAACTATGAAGTATATAGAAAAGATTGACTGTCTTCTGGACTTCAAGGAATTCTCTAAATGATATATTTCTAAATAAGAAAGCCTGTCACAAATGCTTCTTTCATGAAGTAAATTGTGATGGAAGAGACTGAAGCACTTTGAGGCTGACAAAATGGCAAATGTTAGGGGGAAAAGGAACTGAAGGCATCAGAGAGTGTATTTTAAAAGGGAAAACTGCAACATTTCATCAGAAAATTAGAAAGTTTTTTTTTTTTTTTTGGTGTCTGTCAATCAGTTTTCAGCAAGAGAAAAGAAATTGGCTTTTATTTATGTGTTTATTTATTCATAAACATTTCAGCAAAGGGCAGTTTCCAGCCATGGAGTGAATGGGGTGAGCATCATGCACCTTCCTGTGGCTAGCAAAGTGCTGGGGTTGTTTCATGTTATTTTATTTCATCACAAAGCTGTGTATATGATCACGGTGTACATCATCATTGAGTTTTCCAGAACTCTTTATTCCAAGGCATTTTGAGTAGGGTAGTGGTTTTTAAAAGATTTGTTTCATTTGCTTGAGAATTTGAAACCACTTTAAATATAGATGAGATTGCTGGAGTTGCTGTGGTCTGTCTGGCAAAACAGATGCATTAGAGCAACTAATGACCTTCCCGAGACTGATGGACAGGTAGTCTGCTGGGTTAACCCAGTGCAGCCCTGGTAATTAAACTTACAGTGCCAAAATATGGCTAGAATTTGTCAATAAATCACAAGATGCATCTGTGTATTTGTTCTCTTGAGTCTCACTGAGAATCTGTGCTCAAATTGTATTTACTGAAGCAAATTATTTTTTCTGGTAAATAAAAGATGACCTTGTAGGCCACGAATCTCTGCAGAAATAACTTGCAGGGTATGTTTTTGGTGAATGTTTCCAAATTAATTTTCAATTTTTAGCTTATTTCACATACATTTAAGAGGTGGAGTGTCACAGAGTTGAGAATGATAAAAACATTAAGAAATTGTCAACTTTGGGGTATCTGCGTGTGAGTAGGAGTCATTTAACGTTCAAATAATAATCCTGCTTTGTGCTTAAAAAAAGGCAGAGTAGGAAGACAGACTGAAGCAACTGCACACTAAATATACTTCTCCTTTATCATCCCTTTCACGCAGCAGCAGCCTGAGTGTGCTTGCTTGCTTCGATCCCTGTCACAGCAGTCATTTGCAAGTCTTTGGGCATACAGGTGTGTTAAAGCATGAGTCTTTACACCACATGTGTTTATATTTTGACAGGGTCTTTTAACTTTATTAATGATTGAATACCACTTGTGACCAAATGATGTGGTTATGGAGGAATGAGGTCGCAGCTTGGTGAGCTGAACACGTGAATGTTTCTTTATCTGAAGGAAAAGGAGGTTAAACACCGTGCCTGGCCCGTGCTTCTGGCACAGCCTAAGCCAGGGCATGCTTTGTGCTGCTGATGGATAAGTGTTTTTCTGAGTGACTGGTTTTTGATGTGACTTTGACCGAGACACTGTTTTTCTTGTAATTAAGGTGCCTCAAGTGCCAAATAAGCATAATGGTAGCAGAATCCTCTTAGTAAAATGCTTGAGAACTGCTGGAGAGTAGCTAGGGGCTACCTTTTGCTTTTTATTTTCTTTATGGGAAGAAATTAAAAACTCCAGGAAATCTAGAATCTAGCTATTCATAAAACTCAACACCGCTGGAAACCTTGGAAAGCCCTGGACAATTATGCAATTAAGCACACACTCATTATTCATGTTAGAGGAATGCACGGAGACCTGGGACTTCGCTCGCAAAATAACTCTGTGCTTCAACAGGGAGATGAACGGTGAGTGTGAAAACACCTCCGGTGCCTCTGCGTTTGGCATCAGCATCGCATTTCACAGGGTGGGAAGAGGGGGTGATGCATTCTTGTAAGAGTCCACAATATGTGTTGTGTTGCTCTTGCAAGCAGTATCGTTATTGCAGAGACCTACTCACAGGGAAAGGGGCAAGCTGGGATCTATTTGTTTATGTGCTGCAACTGGATCAAGGAGAAAGAGGGCACCAAAAACTGGTAATGTTTCTCAGCTTATCAGAAGAACCTCGAGTGGCTTTGGGGTAGAGACTGCTGTGTTTCCAAACATGAACAAACATGTTGATGTTAAAGTGCAGATGTTGCATAAAACTGTGAAAAAAAGATGGATTAAAGAGAAAGCAGTGAACTAATGGTGATCCTGTCAAAGGTCAGTATGCATATTCATGGATTTTAGCAGCTGAAATTGTGATAAATGCCAGGCCTCCTCTTGGCCAATTCTACCGTTTTTGAAAGAAGCCTGGTTCTGCTGTTGTCAAAATGGGACGTTAATTTTGCAGTAATCGTTGACCTTGTCTTTGACTGACCTCGGGTAAAAATCAAACTCTTACATGTACTTGCTTCTGACAGTCCCAACTGCGGAAACTGTAGAAATCTCAGTGTTACTGGATGAAAGGGCTCAGGCTGCTTTTGTACTGCTTTATTGCTCAAGAATTGTTTGTGGGATGAATAAGGGGCATCATCCTACAACAGTTCTCTGTATGTAAATACGTTTTCTTAAGGCAAATAGGTGCTTGGCTTTGGCAGGATCACTCTGGGAGTCTCTGTGCATCCAACACATGGGGATGCACTGACCTATGCTCTGTTGGAACATCCTTTTCCAATATAACCATGTTACAGCCTTCTGGTTACCTGGTTTGCATTTACCTTTGCTACTTGGGCTGATCACGTTTATTGTAATCATGTTAAAGGGAGCCTTTGTAAGCAGCACTATCCAACACAATGGTGTGACTGAGGGTTTAATCCTTCCCAGAGATACCCAGGAGCATTGCATGAAAATACTGTGGGCAGCTGCTCTTAGGAAGAGCAGTGAAAGAGTGGAAGGAATCCAGGTTTTATTCCGTGAGACCCTTCCCTGTCCTTTGTATGCAGGATTGTAGAAGGAGTGCTTGTAATCATGCATCTTGAAAGTGAGCAGGACAGAATTTTTCTCTCCCCAAGGTGAGTGCAAGGGGACAAGGCTGATCTGTCTGGTAGGGTTGGGATGTTTCATCGCCCTGGGTTGCAGCAAAGGTGTGCCAGACAGCAAAATGGGACTTCAGGTGATGGATGGGTGTTAAAAGGAGGTAAGGTAATGTTTGTCTTCAACAGCAGTGTGGCCCTAACTCAGTGATAACTGAAGCACTGTCTCTGTTCACTTCAGCTCTGAGAGATTCTGCTAACATCAAACATTAGTATTTGGCGGTATTCATGCCTTTAGGTTTTAGCAAGATGTGTTACTGTAAAAAAAAGGATACTGGGTCCTAGATGTAAAATCCACCAGGAGCCGATGTGAATGATACAAAGCACCCAGGCTCCCTTGCTTCCCTTCAGGTTTCATGCTGCCTTTCACACCAGCACCACCGACCCGTCCCTGCTGCACTTCTCCTGCCATGCTGCCGCCCTGCTGTCATCTCCTGGCACCATTTCCTGCTGTAATGCAGGTTGGCTGAGATACAGAGGTTCAAATCCAAACTTTAAAGTGTCTAAAGCATGTTAGGAGCTGGGTGCTGAGTGGGATATGTGTTGTGTTAACCTCCATGTATGGAGAGAAATGGTTATCTAGCATGACTGGATATAGGGGGTCCCAGCTCTGTGGAAATCTCTGCATGTGCTGCAGGGTTTTGATCTTCTGCATGTTTGAATCTAGTTTTGAAAACTGGGATCTTTTATTTTTTTTTGGCTGGAGAAATGTAGGCGACAATAACTAATTCCATAGGTGGGTAAATCAGAAGCCGTGCTGTGGTTTTGCAAAGTGATTCATTGCTCTTGCAAGGCTTTAGATCTGTGAGTGGAAATTGAAGTGGTACTTCTATATATCATTATATTTCGATTGGCAATAACTTTGAAAATATTTCAGTCTCATTGTGTTTTCTCCCCTGAGTCACTGTTCTCACTAATCTAATCACGTTTTTCCATTGTCCTTGCCAGAGAAGAAATGCAGTTGGTGTCACTGAGAAATCTTTGCATTGTTATTCTGGATACACTCTGTGTATCCAAAGGAAAATATTTGCATATAGTCTCTTATATTACTACCATCATATTTATGTTGCATATTTTGGTCACATTTAAGTGCACTGCAGTTCCTGAGAGGACTTCTTACCCTTGCTTCTTTTTAAAGTGTCACTAAGATTGCTATTAGATGTCCTCGAGAGATCGATTAAATACATTTCTTCTAGTTTGATGCTACTATACTAACTACTTGGTAGATGACCAGATTGCAGCAGTCTATTTGCTCAGCTGTACTGGATCGGAGCCCAGTTTTGCTTCCTTCAGTGTATGACAGCAAAGGGAGTCGTCGCTAACTCCACTCGAGGCTTTTTCCCTCTGGTTTCAGGATTTTCCTAGAAGAGATTCTTTAATAATATTACTGATAAATGAAGTATTTCTTACAATTATTATTATTTTTTTTTTTCCTAACAGATTTTGGCATCATGTCGGGCATTTCTTTTAACATCTCGGATTCCCACCAAGGTAAAGCTACCATGTTTCTACAACTATTGTGTATTTTTAGATATAAATGTAAGTTGCATAAACTTAGCATATTGTAGTTACACTTGTGCATATGTTTAAGAATATCATAAGGAATGTTGTTAAGGTGTGTGGTGTTAAATCTGTTAGATGCTTCCATTTATGTCTGTCCTAAATGAGTTGTCAGTTTACACGAACTCTTTTAGAGAAAATTTAACTTCTAGAAATGCAGGTGGCTGAAGTATTAGGCTGGAAACATCAACGTGATGAAGTGAGATATGAGTCTGATGACCTTTGTAGTGCTGCAGTTTCAAACAAGCTGATTGGCATTATGCGCTGTAGAGTTTCTAATGTCAAATAGGGATATAGTTGATTTGGAGACAGAAATTATGTTGAGTTTTACTAAATTCCCCTGTTTTCCGATGATTTCTGTGGAGATTGCAGTTCATTTTGAAACGTGTCTTTATAACTATCCTTACCAAAGCCACTGAATTATTATTATTCCCAGAAGAATTTGTAATGATTGTTGTAGCAGTGAAAGAAAATTTCCACGTGAACGAAAATGACTGATGTGGAAGATCATCTCTTGTCCAGATTGGAATTGGTGAATGTGAATTTGACACACATTCTATATTGTGTTTCACATGTATATATGGGTGTGTTACACACGTGTGCCTAAGTATGTGTATACGTAGATATGCTTTATAGAAATACTTGGATCAATAGATTGAAAGATTGATGTAAGATTTTTAATTATGGTCACTGCTATATGTGACTGCCCTTACATATAATTTGAAGATTCTGACTGACAGATCAGATACCTCCAGCTTGAATTTCTGCTGAAGTTTATTTCCCATTGTTGATCACCCTGTCCATGTGACACGGATGTCTGTTGGGTTTTGGGTTGTAGTGGTTTACAGCCTGGTTTTCAGACAGAATTTGGTGACTGGTTGCATGGAAACAGTCAGCTGATGAACAACTCAGGTGTCAGTGCAATGGCAGAATGACAGACAGATGTTGGTGGCGACCTTCTTAAATAACCCATAGCAAAGCCGTTGTAATTCAGCACAAAGCCATTGAAGATATGGACTTGGTATGCTAAGAAATAGCTGTGCTTCCAGTTTAGCATCACAGGTGCCTCTCAAAATACCATTTTTATTTTTTATTTTTTATTTTTTTTAATGGAGTTACTTAGTTGAAGAACTTCATTCTGTTTTCATGGAAAATCTAGAATATGTGCTAACAAAATTGTGACTTCAGTGATTACAAATGGAAGAAAGATGATCAGAGGAAACCGTTCATGATCCTATGTCAAAATTCAACAAGTATATCTTGATAATTACTAGGATGGTTGAAAATACGTTTCTTTTGTAGAAAGACTAACCAAACTCACTGAAGTTTATGAATTCTGTTGTATTTTCAGAAGAAGCTCAGCAGCTTTCTGAGCCTGAGAGCTTCCTTACAACTAACACACAGTCACTCCTAGCAAGACAGCTGAGAACATACAGCAAAGATGTTTTATTCCTCCAGGGCGCTCTCACAAAGTTGAGTGCACTCAGAGACGGTGGTTTTGGAGTGACTCTTACTACTACATCTGATTGCAAGCTTCACCTTTCTTTAAACACCGCTGTTGAGCCCTCCCTATAATCTACTAAGCAAGAATGAAAGTTTAAAGGGAAAAAAGTTGTCTAAGTGAAATATCCACTTAATGAATATCCTTAGAGAACGGATATTACTATGGTCAGCTCATAACTTTATGTTGTGGTCCAATCAGTTCATTTCCACTAATCTAGATAGGTTAATAGAAAAGGAAGTGCAGTACTTAAAGCCTCCTAATTCTTGCTACAGTCTGTATAAAACATAGTTGCAACATCACTAAAAGTCGGATGTGTCATCTGGCCCACAGATAAGTGTCTGAAGTACTTGTGGGTATGTAATTGTTTGCAAACATGTTTCTAGTGCCAGCTTTCAGTACGTTATGATTGAAAAAAATTGAAAGCTTTTAAATCAGCTGTCTTGGTAACTACAGGGTCTCTAAATGAAACATACTTTTAAAAGGAGTATTTAGAACGTAATTTTAGGTAATAAATAAGATTATGAATTGTGAAATTCTGTAAAGATGATTTCATAGTTTCAGGTAGATGTGTTCTATGTTTTTTCTGCAAAGCAAGGACTGTAAATCCATGTGTTTAAGTAGAAAAATGAACTGAAGCTTTAGAGACGTGGCTATACTTTCTGGTATTTATTAATTCTAGTCGAGAGGACTTTTGCAGAATGCATTCTTGCATCTGGATCTGTGTAAACTTTTCTCAGGGGTAGAAATGTTTTTTTGGTTGTGTGTGTGTATATGTATGTTTGCACATTAGCAAAAGCGGAACCTTCAATCTGGTAAGTAAATAATTTGCAGATATGGAGGATTTCAATCACAGAGACTTTTTCCTAACATTTCAGTTCAATTTGGGGAAATAAATGTCAAATAGTCTCCTGTTTAATTGCTTAATTTAATTAGCACCAGAGAAAAAGAGCCTTTTACTTCTATATGTGTAGTCTAGTCTAACAAGCAAGAGCTGCTCTGGATTTTATTTAATTATTTTCTGGTCTGAATGAAATGCATGGGGCTGTGTGCTGTCATCAAGAACAAATGCCAGTCCTAGCTGGGAAATCAGGAACCGGTGAGGCCTGAGGAGAAGTGGATGTCTTACTCTTGCAAGAATGCAACACACTGGTGTGGAGAAGGGGAAGATGCTTTCATTGTTTCTGTCTCATGTGCCTCAACTCTTCGATAATGAGCCTTTTTAGATACTTACTTAATAACAAATCTTAGCTAGTTGTCAAGTTTGGAAACTGATTTGTGTTTGCCATCTTTGTGCAGGGGCATTCTTTAGACTTACACTTGGTTACTGAACGCTTCAGGAGTGTTTCAGGATTTTTTTTTAAGGATTGCCACCAATGTAGAGGTAGAATAACATGGTGTTTGCTGGTTAGTCTGCAAGCAGGCAGGTTGTGAATCTAGGATAAGATAAAGTAGGAGAGACTTCATATATACAATTCTAACAGGCTGCACAATCACAATGATTTTGATGATAAATAAAAGGAAATGACCGTGCTAGTGACTTACCCTGTGGTTCTGATTCATTCCAAGAGATTTGTTTCATTCTTTATATATGAGCTGTCAAGACGTTTGTCCACGTGGTTGTGAATTCAGACCTTGGCAAACTTCCTGAAGCCTTAGAATTGTCCTCAGAGCAGAGGGTTTTCCTGCCTCTGCATCTTCTAAAGGTCCATTTGGATTAAATAACTGCACTGTTCTTCACTGCCTAACCTGAATGTTGTCCAGATAACCCAGTCAGGAAAAGATAATGTATTTTTTTCCTTCTAGAAAACTTAAAATTTCTAGACACGCTAAGATAGTCTTGAGCATTTCTATTTTTATAATTATATATATGTATCTTTTAATATGTATATATAAATAGTGTAATATGTCCTTTCAGCTTCTACACGGTAAAATTTTCATGTCTGTGATCAGTGTAACTAATGAAAGAGTAATATGTGTTGCTGTTAAGTATTCTACTCCATGATTATTCAATCACAAGTGTATAATCAGTAGGATATTGTATAAACAATGATGCTTTCTAAGGTAAAGTTTTGTCCTCAAACTTGTTAAAAGTTTGTGCTTATAGCTTGCAGTAAAATGCTCAATGTGATATCCCTGTAACCTCTAATTGAACCTGCAACAAGCAAATGTGTAAAAAAAAAAATACAAATCTAAGTGCATAATGCGATCAGATATTAACAAATATTTAACATCTATTACAGAAATCGACGTAAAAAGCCAGTAGCCTTGCTCAAGGATTTTTAACTTTTTTAAAATCAGACAGTGTTTGTACTAATGTGGCATTTTCTTTTTTGACTGCAGTTAGAACTAACTTTCAGCTACTTGGAAATCCAAGGAGTAACTTCCTGTAAACCCGGTCAGGTGAGTGTTTTCAGACTTAAGAGAAATCAGGCTGTGACACACTGATACGTGTTACCACCAGCAGTATTCTAGATAAAAAGACACTTGTTTGCTCATTGCTAAATCTGTTCCAGTCATGGAGGTAGTGCTCTAACATGTAGGTGTCCCGATCTGGTGATCACGTTGTACATTTGAATTCTTGGGTTCGTGCTGATTGTAAAGTTTGACAATAGAGATAAGGATTTAAAGAGTCAATTTTGGGAACCTGCTGTATGGGTGGGATAAGAAATACTGGTTTTTTCATAGCTCAGTTGGAGCAGAACAAGTTTTAATTTGTTTCGTAAGTGCATATTTTTTCTCAGAGATAATAAAACAGTGGTGGCTGGTATTACAGTCATCACTTGGATGATTATAAGTTTTCAAGTTTGAAAGACTTTTGTGGTGTATACCATTATGGTGAAACCAAGTGCTACTGCATACATTGCAGACAGACTTCTATCGTCGCCTACTCTATAAAGCACTCTGTACATAACACAAAATAGGTTTGGCAGCAGGTAATGTGCTCCCAAAAAAGTGAATGTCAGAGAAGGTGGCAGGAAGAAAAACATTTTTGATACATTGTTCATTCATAAGATGAACATGTTGATAAGATTTGAAGTCCAATTTTATCAAAGTCTTCATGTGGTTCATATATATTTGGCTTTTAATTTTTTTTTTTTTTTCAGAAATAAGAGAATCTGGCACTTTATTTGAACTCTGAAAAGTTCTCTTTGTATTTAACACATCGTATTTTTAACATGGCTTTTGAAGCGCTCTGTAAAGGGGAAAAAAACAAGTCTACATGTTTACTTTTTTGATAGCAAAACATTTAGTAAACTGTGTTGGTTTTGTGACCTTATTTATTTCAGGTAATAAAATGCCATGGTAGCTAATGCTAATTATCATTAGTCCCATAGAAGATCATTGCTGTATCAGGATTTATGAGGGAAAGTCCTGATTCAGCTTCATTTAGCATACCATTTTCCTAAAATAACTTCTAAAGTGTAAATGTTTACATCTGCTTGTGTTATAAATGTGTAAGGCATACAGCTGAAGGCAGGTGGAACTGTTGGTTATTCCTCGTGGGACAAATGTTGGTGCTGCAGTTTTCCTGCAAGAAGCACATTGTCTTTGTGATGTCTGAAGGACTTAATGTCATGCTAGACATCTCACAGAAAGCTTCCAAGTATAAGATAATAAATGGACAGAGTGATGTAGGAAGTAATATTGGTGGTGAAGAAAAACAGCACGATGTTGCCCACTTGTTCACCTTTGGAGTGTGACAGCAACTCTCTGAAAGGAGTTGAATTAGTGGCAAAAGGTGTGAATATTCTCCTTGTGCTTTTGGGATAAAGCAGCCTCTTCTGGAGTTAACCTGGTACTGATCATAGATGTGAACTAAGAACTGAAAGTGCTCCAAGTACCAGTTTCAAATAAAAAATAATAATTTCTGTTGCATATTGTGCAGTGTCCCCATTAGGATTAAGACAGAAATGTACAGAGACAATGCTAATGTTAAGAGCGGGCTTCTTATTTTGTATATGCTGTACCTAACCTCAAAGTGTTTGACTTGGGCTTGTTGGTTGCTCTAAATATACACATTGGAGAAGACAGAAGTATTACACGGCTTCCTGTGACACGGCCAAAAGCAGCAGCAGACCTGATGTGTCAGTCATACAGCAACCCAGTTGTATTCTGAACACTCATATATATGTATATATGTGTGTGTGTGTGTATAGATATATTTATATATGTATTATTGCAGAGAAGGGTAGCAGAAGGCTTTATTTCTCCCCCTAGTTGAAGCACGTATTCCCCAGACAGGAGGCCTGTTAAGTTAGCTGAATTGCTGCATCCTTTGAACTGGGACATTGTATTACCCTAACATTTTCTTAAACAGCACAGATCAAAGCATTAGAGCTTTTACAGAGAATTGCAGCTGTTAAAGACTTTCCCTTTTTGCTCAAGGAAGCAGGCCCTGTTTGTTCAATAGTTTCCTGTCAGGCTGCGCTCACTTCTCCTGGTGTTCTGGGATGTGGTTCAAAACAGGACAATACTGTGAAAAGTTCTTGGTTTTGGAAGTGCTAACTGAGGTCAAGATCTTTGGAAGCCTTTATTCCCGTGGGAAGCAGGGCGCTTTTAGGAAAAGCAAAGTTTGAGTACGCAGTTCTTGTACATTCAAGAAGCTCAGAACCTCTGCCTGGAACATTGTCATGGCATGTATCACAGAGTAACAGATCCTTGCTGGCATGCAAAGCATTCAGCCGGCATTCAAAATGCTATCCTTTTTCCATGGATATGAATTAGATGACATCCAATTCCTGCCCTCATGCTCTCTTGTTTACAGCTGATTATGGAAACAGAGAAATGCAGCATCTCCATGAAGATGGCGTCCTCGGAGGATGTGAACGAGGTGCTGGCACACATCGGAACCTGCCTCAGGAAGATATTCCCTGGACTCTCTCCAGTGTAAGTGTCTTGTAGGCCAACTGTAGCATGAGCAGATTGTGTGTAAGGGTGACAAGCCACCGCCTTTTGTCCTTGCATCAGATGTGCACTGAGGGTACAAAAAAGACCTTGAGGCAAGCACTAAGTCTTCATTAGGTCTTTTGAGGTATACACGAGAGCTGTGACATGGTGCAGACCATAGCTCAGGCATGCTCTGTAGGGTCAAAAAAGCCTTTAGTTTGAAGGGGTTAATACAGGTAGTTAAGAGTCGTAAGTTTTTATTTTAACTTATATTGTCTGTCCAACCTTAGGCAATTTAGGTTGTAGTTTTTGGCTTGAGTGTATTCCTTTCCTCATAACCAATTGTGATACTCAGTGGGTTTTGCCACCTTTTATTGTTTTTTTCTCCCCAGCAGTAAATCCGAGTTGGAAGTAGAGCAAGAGGTTCTGTTTACTTTGAATTTTGTGCAATGATTCACAGGGTTGGGAGCCTTGCACTTCAACACCAAGTCCTGGACGTTGTCATATACTTTTTGTGGAATAACTGGCTCCTTGGATCATACATCTGATTTTCTTGCCTTTTTTTTTTTTTCTTTTTTCTTTCTGTATTGTTTTCACATTTTTTTTCTTGTATTTGTGCTCTCCTCTGCCTCTGAATTTTATTATCTTGCAGCAATGCTCTGTAGTTTTCCTTCATTTTATTTTCTTCTCTCTACCCTTGCCTCATCTTCATCACTGTCTACAAGATAAAGCAGCTCTACTATTATTCTCTTCAGCTCCTGGTTGTTAGCAATATTAGAGAAAATGGACCGTGTAAGAGTTTTCCAGGATGCATTTATTTTTGAGTGTAATTTTGTAACAGACATTAAATGTAAGTGGTCAGGCTAAATTTACATGTTTTATTTAGGGTGTGTGTCTATTATTCACCTTTCCTTTAGGAGGAGTAGGAATTTTAAATTCATAAACTCTAGCTGGCGGCTCTTTTATTTCCACTTTATCTCTGTGGCAGTATTTTTAACTTCCCTAATGGAGATGGAGATCTTCCTTCAAGAAGCATAAATACAAGTGAATATTTGTGAGCAGAGTTGCCATAAAACCGCAGTAATTATGTGAGAAATGTAAGCAAAAGGAGCAGAGCGAAGAAGGCCGCAAGGCTGTACGTGTTTTTGTCAGCATTTGTGAAGGCCTTGAGCTGTATACATGTTTTTTCTGGGCTTTCTGGAGAACATCGCTGGGGCATTTTGTATAGCAGTATATAGATTGCTTGGTTCCCAGAAAAGAAATCAAATTTCTTGCTCTTTTCTCAGATGGCATAGTTTTCCAAAATGAGGATGCTGGAGTTATGTAGCTGATATAAGATGGGAAAAGGCAACAAGAGGGAAAGAGGTTTCTCCTATTAATATCTCATTATTTTTTTTCCTCTGTTTTATGGAATTCTGGAATCTAAGACTGTTCTGTCATTCAAAAGAACAGATACTTTCAATTTTTAAGACCAAGAAAGGTGTGTTTTTGCCTAGAAGAGGAAGAACACTAAAAATTACAACAATTAGAGCTAGGAGTGCAGCTTAGAGGCCATGAGTAGGTAGCTACTCAGTGAGCTCTGTAGCTCTTCACACTATGAGGCTTTCACTGTATAAAAGCACTTGAGTAGATGGCAGTAGTTTCAGGGTAGCCAGTAATACTATGTCTTCCTCCTATTTTAGGCATCTTTGTCATAGTCAGGGAGCACAAGTCTAGTTAGCTTGAGTGATCCTGTCACAGAAATGGGCTCAGTTGTTCCAGGAGTCACAGAGTTAATTCTTGGAAGGAAAGAAGAGACAAATAAACGTTATTCCTGCTACCTGCATCATGATATGTTTGACTTTCAGGCAGAGAATTGAGTTGTATTAAAGATGGTAAGACTTCCTATACGCAGGAACTGGAAATTTAAAACCATACTTGAAATAAATTAGATTGGTGGGTGCATATAGTGATACAGGTTTAAAAATATTTTAAAGTCATGAATACTTTTTCCCTTTTGCTTTCAGGAGGATTATGAAAAAAGTAACTATGGAGCCTTCAGAAAGACTGACCAATCTCCAGGCCCTGTGGGACAGTCAGACAGTGGCAGAACTTGGACCTTGTGGTGAGAATGAATTTAGAGGCTCAAATATAAAAAGGTTGGAATTGCAGTGTCAGGAAGTCTAATTCTATTTCTGGTAGGAGCTTGTAAAGGTGTAATTAGTTTTAAGGTGTAATTAGTATGGAGCAGACTTCTGATTGGTAGGTGAAAGCACTATTTTAAGCTTTCTTGCAACCTGCTGGGTGTTACAAAGATAGGATGGTCAGTTTCTTTCAGCAGCACAATGGACACACTTCTGAGAGAAAAAGACAGTGAGTTTTGACAGTGTGCTTTTAGATGTCTTCTTGTTTGTTTTTCGATTATGTTGAATACTTTCTTGGGTCATTTCTAGGAGGCTTTTCGCAGATGTATGCATGTGTGTGTGATTGGCTTGGATTTCCCTACAGAGAAGAAGTACAATGGGTAAGTACAAGTCTTGTGCTGGAGCTCATTTCAGCTAACTGTACAAATGATGAAGGAGCAGATAAGTCATAATATGTGGGGAAGGGAGGAAATACATTCGATAAAGATGTATTTGGTTATGTATTTTTAACAGGATGTTGACACAATTTATCTGACACAAGATACAAGAGAGTTGAATTTGCAAGACTTCAGCCATCTTGACCACAGGTAAACAATATGCAGTAATCATGGTAATACTTAGCAAATTTTCCTTGTCTCTTAACCTGTCCTTCCAATAGAATTTGCCTGTCCTTGCTAAAGCCCGATACTTCCATAGCTGTCACTTGAATGTCTAGACCTCTGAAATGACCATCTATAGCATTTTTAGTTTTCAGCACAAAGATGCTGTTTTTACGCAAAAGCCCCATAAAGAGCACATTTCATTGTGAAGATAAATATATTTTGCTACTGGAAGCACTCCAAAAAGATAGCAGATAGAAAACATGCAACTACATTGGCAGGGAAAATAAAAAAGGAAATTATGTAGCATTTATTTTTGCAGAATATTTCTCGTGGGGTATACAGTAAAGGAAATTAATTTTTTCAGCAAGTCAGTTGAAGTTTTAAGTTATTCAGCTGAAATCCAGCCAGTAGTTTCTCCACTGACAAAAGATGCTATCAAAAATATGTACTTTCAGAAAGGCATTTATTGAGGGTAATTTTACTATAAGATGCTGAAACTTAGTTAAGTGTTGTATTTGGTTTACTGATTTTATCTGGCTGAGAAAATTGGATTCTAAGAACACTGAATCTGAAGATATTTAAGTAAGAAGAAGTGGTAAAGAGTCTTAATTAAAATCCATCATAATACAAGAAAAATGCCAATTTAAAGAAACTGTAAATAAAACAGTGTGTTTGCTTCTTTGGGAAAGCCCAAGGGAAGAATTAAGAATCTGTCAGAGATACAATGTTAAAATGTAACAGAAAGGATGAACTTGGAGGTTGGTAAATAAGAGTATTTTGGCTAAGCATTCTTTGCAGCTTTAAGCTACATAGTGTGTAAACTCACACACACATACACACAAAAAGCCAACAACAAAAAAAAGTTGCATATTTACTCAGCTTTTGTGGTGTTTTCACTGTCCATACTGAATTCCATGGTGATGTTAGTACCCATGTTGGCTAATTCAGTAGTAACTTAAGGTAGAATACAGGGCTTCATGACAGGTGTAGCCAAATAATTTCATCGGTTAAGCCTTGTGGAGAGAAGCTAAGGAAAGGAGTACTATTTAGCACAAGCAAATGTGGGACAAGAACACAAGAATGGTTAAAATTATTGTGCTGAGAAGAACGTAAGTCATTCTTGAAAAAGGGACTTGCAGATACTCATATTCAGCAGAAATTTAACACTAGAACAAGTTACTAGTAGTGAAAAACACTACTTGTTAACGAAAACTATAAGTGTTTTAAGTATTTAAAGCATCTTATCTGGTTCAAATGAGCTGTAGCTTAACTGAAGGTTTTCACTGAAATATACCTTACAAAATTCACATCACCAAGGAAATATATTTGTGTTGTTAATAAAAGTTTTTATTAAATGTCTCATGATTGCATAAGTCCAAAGATTCAAAACAATTTTAGATCCATTTACATGCGTTAGAACCCAACTTGAGATTACGGTTTCTTAGTACTGAGACTGGAACTGAGAAAAAGGTTCTAGATTGAAATTTTCAAGAAAAATGATTTTTTTTTTAGGAAGTCAAAACCATATGTTATTCATTACAAGTAAAAATTAGGATCTGAGATCCCATATAATTCAAGAGTGTAAGCAAGTGTTTTGTCAGATATTTAGTAAAGTAAGAAGACTACATTAACAACATGCCGATGTCTCTTTGATTTTGAGAAACTTGTACATCTTGTCCACCTGATTTCCGAGATAACTGAAACTGTATACTTCATGCTGTGGAGTAGCTCTGAGGTGAGGTAGGATGAATATTCAGTTATCTAGATAAAAGGGCTATGCATTGCAAAAACTAAACTATTTGTGCTTTTCCCTTGTGAAGTATTTCTGTTAGAGGTCAACATAAGATGGCATGAATTTTAGATGAATTTAAGTTCCCAGAGTGCCTGACACTTAGAGTGCATAACATGGCTTGCCACTTGGGAACATGACTTCTGAGGTTTTATCTGAAGTTATGTTGTGCTGTGAACCATATAATTGTGTAACATAAAAAAAAAGAAAAAGAAAAAAAAAAGGCAAATAGCACTTATGTTAAGTCTGCAGCAAAATTTTCATCTGTGTTTTAGCCTTCAAAAATGTGGACATTCACAAAATCTGTTGTCAGAAAAGTGTGATTAGTTAGATTTTTTTTTCTTCGCTGTTTAGATTTCCTGTCATCTTAAATACACTGGGGGACTGAATTGTCAAAAAAAAAAAAAAAAAAAAAAGTGAAGGCACTGGCAAAGTTTGAATGTTGTTGAAGCTTGGAGAGATTTTCTGCATTCCAGAAGAACAAAATCTGTTTTCATTTAAGATGGCACATATTTACATTTTGTACAGTCTGTAAATCTTTATTCTGGATGGTAATTTAGCAAGCAGACTAATAAATAAACGTAAGCAATTCAATATAACTTGGTGAAGGAATGTTAGGAGATGTCCTTGCTTTTGGAAATGGTCATTAGCATTCTTTCTTACTGCAAAAGAATTTCTAATTTTCTAATTTCTAATTTCTAATTTTTTTATTTCAATTTTTCTAACTTTCTAATGCAAAAGAATTCTGATCATTGTTAGTACCACATCTAGAATTTAATAGAAATAAAGTGAAAAGAAGAGCAGTATATCATTTTGAAAAGGAAAAATCAAGAATAAGTACAATAAGGTTAGGTATGCTTAAAGTAAGACAAGGAATAGAGCTAAATTCCACAAGGATTCTCATTGGTAGGAAACACCTTCAAAAATTTAAACAAAATGAAAAATAAAATTAAACTATGTAACTTTAACTTTCTCTAACTTTGTTTAACTATTAAATTTTCTCTTTAAAATTGGATGGTAAAGTGAAGAAGAATTTGATAGACAAAAGTTTCTAGACAGAATACTGCAGGAAAGGCAGATGTTCCACTATCTTCAAGCATGTAGAGGAAGGGAGATGATTTTTTTTTTGCTGTTTTTTCTCCTCCAGTTGGTATTACAGAATTATACCAGTATCTGTGCTTGTCTGAAGTTTGAACAAACAGGCCTTGAATACTGCAGAAGACTAAACTATTTAAAGATGAGAATTTGCAAATCAGCAGGCTTGATTTATTTTAAATTATTCCTGTCCTGCTGTAGCAATGTTTCTTTAACTTCTTGAAAGCACAGCAGCTTTTTTCCACCAACTCCAAACACCCCCTGTGCTTCGACTGTTTTCATCCCAGGCTTGGGAAGGAGAGGAGAGAAAGGGACAGCCTCAAGCAGGCTCTGCCTGCGGTCACCCTCCTGCCCAGGAGGTGCTGAGCTCTTGCCAGCTGCCCAAGCTGGTTTACCCAGGTAGTGTAAATACATGCAGCCAGTAATCGCTGCTCATTGTCCCTCTGTTCCTTTGGAGGAACTGGGCTGCTGTCCACCGCTGACATGTAACCACCAGAGGTGTTCTCTGCCCCTTTTGGGGTGGCTGTCCACAGCACGAAGAGCATTGTTTTTTTTTTTTTCCACCCTAACATCTCACTAGTCAGTCACTTTTTTAAAATTAAAAAAAAAAAAAAAAAAAAGTGTAATGAAAAAATATAAGTGTGGTAGGTGGAAATAAATCCGTATAGTTGATGAAGTTTGTAAGACTACCATGTCAGAAATGAATTCACAGTGAGACTTGATGCATGCTGCAAACAACGTGGAAGGTAGGCTTAATCCTTGAAGGGCACTTCACTCTATATCTCCTCTACAGGTGTTTTTGGGAGCTTCACAGTTGGTGGGCTACAGTGTTTTGCTGCAAAGTGCCACAGCTTCTTACTGTCATCTCTGTGATGGGCTTGTACTTCCAAGTGCACCAGCCTCAGTTCTCAATATATAGCCTGCAGAAAGTTTGTCCATAGGATGTTGCCATGTCTCTTGGCTTTCTTACATGCTTAGTGATCACCCTGCAGCGTTTGAATGTTCGTGGAGGAAAGTGAAGGAGAGGAAGAAGGAGGAGGAGGATGTGCTGCATGCTTAGTGCAGATCTATGCCTACCTGCATATGTCCTGAGTGAAACGCTTGGGGGTGGTACTAGCTTATAAAAGCTAATAATTTTAAATTTCTCCCTGCAAAAACTGAGGCTCACACAGCACTATTTTGCTGATCGTGTACATTCACATACATCACAGCTCTTTGTTATGTTATAAATGCAAGGGGTTTCTAAGTAACTGTTGAGTCTGCGTGTGGGTGTATATATGTATTTAATGCGTTGTGTATAAATGATCCAAGTGCTGTGCTGCTAAGTGGTCTGCCTGTGCTTGATGAATGATTCTGCTGGGGGGTGGCATGCAGACATGGTATTTGTCAATGTCTGTTACTGGCGGAATTTAGCAGAGGGGGAGCAGATCAAATTAAGAGGCTTGGAATAAAGAGAACGGGAATAATTTAGAATTTCATTTGTGAAATCCCTGTTACAATTAAGGAGGGTTTGTGCTGGAAGTCGCATTATCCTTTTGCAGGTCTCCTGCTTCCTAGGGGAATTTAACTATAGAGATGAGACAAGGATATGTTCTCTAGAAGCATTCAGTCACGGGATTATATTAAATCATCAGACTGCCAAAAAGCTTTTTAGCGTCACGCTCAATTATAATTAGAGGAGATTAAGAAGCTTAAATATGTCACAGGCTGAAGAAAAAGTAATGCTGAAAGTAGGAATGGCAGCACAGACAAATTTCGTGTTTAAAAATTCATGCTAGAATGGATGTCAGTTGGCCAGTCAAAAATTTGTATTAAAATTCAGGCAAGTCACACAGCTGCTCTTTTTTTTTTTATTTTTCAGAATGCAGAGCTTTCTGTAATGCTGATGGCAGTCAATTAGCATTGCAAAAGCAGAGGAAATTAGATATGAAGAGCACTTAAGAGACTGTTTCAAATGACCCAAACTGACAGTTATATGAAATGTGTGTAAAAGTGTTTTTCTTTTTCTAGAGACTTAATACCTATAGTTGCTGCTCTGGAGTATAATCAGTGGTTTACAAAGCTGTCCTCCAAGGATCTGAAATTAGTAAGTAACAAATTGAAATTGTATATCTGCTCTTACTAGGCTGTGCTGTGCCTTAGAGGATGCCATTAAATTTTTTAAGGTGAACTTTTTGAGGTAAATACGACTGGGCAGTCTTATTTGAAAATTGAAAATTGTTTCTCCATTAATTGTATTAGGAAATTATAGAAAGTTGGATGGTTCATTCATGCTGTAGAAACACTACTGAGAGCCAGGTCTTGCCAAAATTTCACATGAATAAAGTTTGAAAATTTTATTTGGCCATAATGGTAGCATGTAAAGCTGCTCTATCAGGTGCTACCAGCTCCCTCAAACAATATGAGGTGACTAAACAGGAGACAAACTGTAAAGCAGCTAGAAATATCTGTGGCTTTATGGAGGTGTAAGAAAAATACCAAGATTCTTTTTTTTTTTTTTTTTTTTTTAACCTCACATCATGGAACAGGCTTTTCTTGTAATTTTCATCTCATCTTGATGATTTTTATCTCCCAGTTGTCTGAAACTATCCCTTTAAAGTATGTAGTGACATGTGATGATGATATTCTTCCCCAACAGCATTCTTTTTGGAAAGTAAAAAGTGGGGAAACAAGTTGGACAACTGAAGAAAATACCAAGAAAATAAGTAATTAAGTGTCTTATTAAATATATGAAAATACACCTTTAACCTGAAAGCCAATAGTTACAGGTTGAATTAGTGGTTTGAGAAACTGTTTTCTCTTAAGTTACTTATTTTAATTTGGGGGATTTTTTTAGCAACTTTTATATAATAAGCAAATAAACTTTGTCAATCTTGAAACTGTATCAGTCCTTAAAACAAACAAACAAAACAAAACAAAACAAAACAAAACAAAAAACCAAAACACAATCTTTCATACATTCAAATTTCAGTCAAAAATACCAGGAAAATACAAACTGTTGGACAGTAACTCCATGCCACAGGGACACTGCTGAGGGTCAGTGTGAGGTCAGACATATCCAGAGGCCACTGAATGTATTGTTCTGCTTTGTGAGTCCCACTCTGACATTGTGTTTGATAGACATGATCTGTAGTGTTTTTACAGTGCATGCATGAAACTTTCCACTTGCAATCGCTCTGCTGCAGAAACACCATGATGATGTTCTGAATTATTAAAATATGAAAGGCAAAGATATAATTGGAGAGAGAGTTGAATTGTCAATCTTTAGAAAACACTGTCACCTTTACTGTGTAAAGGATTAATAAGATTTCTGTGTGTGCTAGAGCATTTTTTTTTTTCCTTTTAGGAGTTTCAGCAAGTTTATGGCATCAAAAATGCCATACTGTCATTAGAGATAAAAATGTCCCAAGTATGAATGCCAGATTTTAAGGGTGGATGACAAAGAATAGTTTCAGCGCTTCATGATCATGACTAAAGTTCAGTTTTGGACTTCATCTGAATGTGTGCTGTGAAAAAAGACTAAGAATCAAAATAAGAGATTATAATACAAGGTGATGAGATACAGAGCTCACTGTAGAGCTTTTGTAACCTTGAGGTTTTATCTCTGTCTGAATGAGCACAGCAAGCAAACCATTTTGTTATGTTTGGATCATGGTACTTGTAAATGTCTGTGCAAATTCCAGAATTCAGCAGGAGTATGATCATGAGATGTGATTTATTCTGTGTAGGCTGGCACAACTCATGCTGAAATACAATCACCCTTCAACACTAGTCCCTAAGCAATCTTTGGAGGACATGTATCTAGAGTGCTCTTGCTCTTGAAATTTTTGTTTCCTTTTTGTCAGCCTTAAAACATCTTCCTCGGTGTTTAGTTGTTGTTCCTGGTCAGGCTTTATTCTCCATTGCACTAGTTGTAATTTTTTTCTGAGGGATTAGCATCTATGTGAATAAGATTTCTTCAAAAACTATATGAGTGTGTTTTTCTGAGTCCCAGGGTCTGGGGTGATGGTTTCTTTATATATTTTACTATAATTTAAAAAAATCTGCCCCTTATGATTAGGTGGCCTGTTTCATAAATGACTCGCTTTTAGTTTGCCCTTTATTTTTCTGAGTCTTTTCTAGATGTCCTCTCTTGCCATCTGACTCTCTCTGGGATGTTCCTGGTATTCTTATTTATGTATGACAAGAAGCAGCTCATAGCCTGAATCCTGTTATGACGTACAGCTTATAGCTAGCTAACTAACCAACCATATGTTCTATGTTTGCGTTCTTTAACACTCTTCTGTCTTTTTTGTGGCAGTCCACTGATGTCTGTGAGCAGATTCTGCGAGTGGTGAGTAGGTCCAATCGATTGGAAGAACTGGTATTAGAGAATGCCGGGCTTAGAACGTAAGTAATTTCTTCAAAACGTTGCATTAGATGCTGCTTACTCTCAGCAAAAAGGATGTGTGATGTGTGTTAGCCAGAATAAGCATTAGAAAAGCTCAAGCTTAATGTCTAGCTTGCTCTGAGGAGTCTGTAGTCACGAACGTGTCATTAAGTTTAGGTTCCTTATGGTCCAGAAAATCTGGACCAAAAATATCTAAACTGATATTTTTTTAAGGTTCAGCCTGGAAAATTGGGTTAAGTGGAGCAAAATGGGTTGGATAAAAGATAAACCCTAAACAAACTCACACTGTTCCTCTCCAAGTAGACTTACCAAGAGAAGTATGAAAACTTTTTTGTCATTTCAAAGTACTCAAGGTTTTGTTAAAAAGTGTATCATTCCATCTTGTATAACAGATTATAGTTTAATTCCCAAGAAAGCTGTTTTTACCTTTTGAGGACTACATTTGTGGTTCAAATTTAGTAATACCTCTACTTTAGCAACTTTTTTTTTTTTTTTTTTTTAAAGAAGCAAGAAAGTAGATGATTGTTTAATCCTTTGCTATAGCCTTAAAAGAAAAGTATGTTAAAGTAAGATGTGCAGTATAATTCTTGTATGTGTTTTAAATACAGTAAGTTATAGCTACTAGGTATTTTTTTTCTTCTTCTCTTCAGAGCAAATAGATGCAAAGTTCAAATTACAAACTAGCCCTGATGGAAGTATGTGTAACTTGTTGTGGTGTTAGAGTAGCATCCGAGACTATGTAAACAAAATAAGCTCTAGTACTGATTCATGTCTGTGTTAAGAAACAAAGTATTGGAAAGGGAGAAAAAAAAAAGGCAAACAAGCACAGGGAAACGCTGTGGCATCAATTATTTTTCCTCCTCTTCCACTGTTTGTTGCTTTTTCATCCTTTTTCAAAATTGGCTTTGCACTGAAATACCTCTGGAAGAGAATTGCCTAAATGACTCAGGAAAATTGTGGTGGAGTTTGGAATTACACCCAAGCTTTCTGATCACAATGTCCTTAAAAGCTGTCATTCAAATATGAACACCTGATTTTAATCTTGTTTTTCTTGTACTTTGTGCTATGAAACGCAGTGCTAATCATGAATATCAAAAGATATATTGACTTACATTTGCACGCTGCCTACAGTGACTTATAACTTGGAGCTGGTGTCAGTTTTAATAGGACTTGACAGATAATCAACCTGTGACTTTGGTTTTCATGCCTCCATCTACATGCACAGTGTTTGGCATTTTGCCCCGGTGTGTATCTGCTCTGATCAGCATTGTCTGTCTGTTTTTGTCAAGGACGCATTTGTCAGTTTTGCCAGTTATCATATCTGCTCACTAGGAGGAAATCCTATTGTTACTGGGCCTCTTCACGTCACATAGCTCACCAACCAGCCATTTTTAATGAGCTGTGACAGACTGCCAGGCCAGTGTTGAGAAAGAGCTACCAAGATCAATGCTTTCAGAAACACCTGAGCAGCTGCAAGAGCATGTTTCCTCTGGTGGTAGGATCAGTTTAAGATGATTGCATTCTTTTCTATCTCCAGGCATTCATGTCTGTGATTTGGTGTGGGACAAGGATCCATAAACAGTTGTCATCCTCCCGACTGATGGGATAGCAAGCTGTCATACAGTAGCAGCAGTAGTAGTAGTAAGGACACAGGACTAGGCAAGTGTGGACTTGCTGTTGGGGAAAAGTGGGCTGTCAAATGAAGCCCCCGTGTATGATAAGATTTCTGCCAATGTAGATGTTCTAGAAAATGTCGTTCCCATTGCTATTTCTTTAGCAGACTTAAAGAATGTGGTCTAGATTATTTTGGACGGCTTTAATGCATTAAGAGGACAGTAATGTTTTGATAATTGTTAGGATGCTAACTTAGGGATGTGATTATCCAGATTTCAGTGAAAGGAGAGTAGTTCAGGGTGACTTGAACAAATGAGCTTGAAAAGAGTTCCATATTCATGAACTGCTTTAGAGGAATAGGGTAATATGTAATAACCAGCAGATTTTTTTTTGCATGAACCTACAAGATTCTCCAGTCTGGAAAGGCTTGTTTGCAGGAGCTGGTAAAAATCATCTGTTTGTTGTGCTTAATTCCTCTGCAAGCTGGCAGACAGGCTGTCCCTACCACCATCCACACTGACTCTTGCTGCCCTGTTTCACAGGGAATGGATGCTACAACAGAGAGGGAACAGATGTGCCCATAGTGGTGCAAGGAGGGCCTCAGAGAGGTGTTGCAGCTCATCTTCCCCTGCTGAGTGGGCTCTGAATGTCCTTACATCACATTAGTTCTTCCCACATACACCTTCTGCTTCTGTTTCGGAGATGTTGTCTAGACAGATCTTGAGGAATTTCTGTCTGAGATTTCCTGATTTAAGTACGAAATTTATTGTTGAGTGTTTGTGTTTACATGCTGTTTATATTTTAGGATAAGAACATGCTTGTCCTAAAGGCAGCTCATCATCCTGCCTTTGCAGCATTGGAACCTGTTCTGCCCTCAGGAGTCCCTCTAAGGAAATGGGGTTTCAAAAGGAAATTAAACTTTCCTGGAACATCTCTGTACCTGAGCACACCTTGCAACAACAGAGACCAAAGCTATGAGGCTATTACTGTCCAATCTCTGCTCTTTTCCAGAGCATGGAAGAGGGAGAAGATTGCTGTGTAAAGGAAGCTCAAGGGATGTTTTTTGATTCTTAACTCAATGTCTAACATAGATAAAGCATAAGAACATTAAAAGTATGGTCTCAGATTAACAAAACTGCATGGTAGGGTTAGGCCCTTAATACATGATTGCTTCCCAGTAGGTACAAGGACAGATTTGAGGAATTCGCTTAGAGCTGGAAACAGCCAACAGCCTTCTGACATAAAGTGAGGAATATGTCTCCACCAGATTCTGGCAGTGTTGTCATGTAGAGAAACCAAGCCAGCTTTGAACTTAATACTGTGAGCAGTGGTAGTCCAGCCACAGCAGAATGCTCTCAAAGAGGGTTAACATTCCCTTGCCTCTCAAGTACTTTTGGAACAGGATTTTGTGGAAGTGGATTTTGGTCATGCTCTACAGCTACCTATGACACTTAGTTAAAAGTTTGAAGCTATCTGTGCTACTTGACCTGGCTGTTAGGGGCTTTATGCAACTTGACATATCATCAGTCTCTCTCGACATACATTGCTGGGTCTGTGGTCAATGTGGTCAATGCTTCTCAATGTAAAAAGAAGCGAGCAAAGACTGGTTTCAGTGTCCTTCTGTTGTTTGAGAGAGCTGCTCCTGCTGTTTTACAAGATCAGAATACCCTTGCTTTGTTGACCTTCTGATATGTTGCAAGGCCCATCTTTTTGAGTGATTGTTGGTATAGTTGCTGCAAGCTCGGAGGGGGGAGGATTAGCTTTGTGAGTGTGGGAGATAATGGTATGGAAGTTAACATATATGTCCCACCCATGCATGACATGGAGGAGACAGAAATCTGTTAAATTCCGATTTTATATCATCAGATCTTTATCAAAAGTAGCTTGAGCTTTGAGTGAGTGTCCTTCAGTCTCTTATATTACAGAATAAACAAATAATAATATAACCTGCTTTGAAAGATAGCAAATTAGCCAGATAAGCGTTGTTTAAAACTATGAAGGATCAGTAGGGTAAGTTGGCTTCTTCTGTCTGCTAGTCCTTTGGCACTCTTAAGCCTCTGATTGTTCTGTTGACAGAGGAGATAACAGAACTCTTTCTCCCTCTGTATTCTTTTCTTCCAGAGATTTTGCACAGAAACTAGCCAGTGCCCTAGCCCACAATCCCAACTCAGGACTTCATACAATCAACCTTGCTAGCAATCCGCTTGAAGACCGAGGTACTGTAACATTTCTGTTTTCCTCTTTCTACAAACGTAATAAGGGGATTACTGCTGCTCCATTCAGCTTTGCCTGAATAACAGGTTATTGTTCTGTGTGTAATGCCATTGTAAATATCTGTTGTTCACAAATGACTGAGAATTGCTATTCTTTTTGCTTATTACATATCCATTAGCTTGTGGAGAAGTATTTAAATGTCTTAAACCAACCGTGGATTTCATTAGATTTCATTACACTTTCATAGAGGTTTCTTTTAAAGGAAGATGGAATGCAGTGAATGTTTAGAGCTAGAGAGAAAATAAAATGGTTTCTACATGCATATTTTTAAAGGCAATATAATCACTTTAAAGCTGAAGTGTGAGACGACTTTGTTGCTTGGATTATATTTTTCTGATGGTTTTGCATTTTTATTTTAGCCATAATTCCATAATTATTTCTGGTATTGAAGCTGTTCTTTTTCAGCTTTGTTCTAGTCCATAATGTTGCCAATTCTTTGTGATGTTCTGTAGTACTTACATAGCTGGCATCCTTATGTAGCTGAATACTGTTGACTCTGCAAGATGAAAAATCAAGCTGAATAGCCCAGCTTTTCTCCAACTAGACACTGCTAGGCATGATTTCAGTACATATCAAGTCAAATCATTCCCCTCCCTTGTCTATTTTCTTTTCACCCAGGGCATTTATTTTTTAAAATAAGGTTACATTCTTTCAGTCTGCCGTTGACCCTTCTGCGCTGCCCACGTGAGATTTCCATTTGTTTCGCTTAATGCATTCCAAGCACATCATGTTCTTGGGATCAGACTAGCGTGTGCTCCTGTTGGGCCAGAAGTGAAATAGGAATTTTATGCAGTGAACCTTTTCTTGTGTTATTTGGTTTGTTTTGACAAAATTTTCCAGTCTCTTGGCTGACATGATTCAAAATGGAAAAAATCTTCGTTTGGTTACAACCTGACTGACTCAGAATGTTGTTTGTAGGTGTGTCTCCTTTTTCTTCATTTTGGTGAGGGGAAAAGAGATGCAAAGGGTATTTTTCCTCTCCCTCTTTTGTATCTCTTCTCCTTTTCACCAGAATCAAGTATGAAAATATTTTTGCTTTTAATACATTTGGAGTAGTTTTTTATTTAAAATTGTTCACGTGAATTGCTAAACTCTTCTGACTATCCCTTGCCTGGTTCTTGAAAACTCCCTATCATGTGAAAGCCAATGCTTTGCTGCAGAACATTATTATTGCAGTGTGCTGCAGGCCTAACTGCATTATTCAATGTTTTCTCTTGCAAGTTGGAAAAAAGGCTGTCATATTGTTGATTCTACTTTGAAAGAAGTGTATTTAGGTTGTGTTTTATGAAAGGTTTCTTTTAAAAAGAACTAGGTTTGGTATTTTTTTGTTTGTGTTTCTTTTTTTGTTTGTTTGTTTTGTTTTTTTGATGTTTTGTTTGTTTTAAATCTTGAAGCCAAACAAATGACGAAAGCATTCAGTAGCTATTCTACAATGCAAGGATATTTTTAAAAGCATATCAGTGTGAGTACTTTCTTTGCAATAAAGCTATTTATTCAAGCAATTTTGGAGGAGCCACATACAAGATTTAAAAAAAAATGCAGAAGGTAATACTTGGAGAAATTAGTAGAAATTTATTATTATCTCAGTCTCTCCTATCATATCCAATTACAGTTTGACCTTTTAGTTAGAGAATTAGCCAAGTTATATAGGTACTTAAAAAGAAATTAACTATAATTGCAATGTGCAAATATTACAGTTTTCTGGTTTAAGAAGGATTTTCATGTCCTGTGATCTGATATTCACGGAGTGCAAATTAGATTTGACTTTATTAAGCCGAAGGGGCAGCGATCATTTCACAGGTAAAAGCTTGCATAATGAAGATTTATGTAAACATATGGATTTTATAAAATATCTCTGGAAAAGTCATCTCTTCGGGCTCTAGGAGTACAACCAGATTATTTTGTAGTTATGAGGGAAACAATGCCGAACTGTGTGAATAATGGAGAAGAATCTATCCTTGTCCCTTGCTTAGACAAAGAAAAAAACAAACACAAGCCACTAAGCTGTTTGTATGCTATTGAGTACCAAAAAGTAAAGAGATTATATTATAATATTAATGCAACTGCCTGTGTTCCAATAGCAGGACTGTTCTTTTTAACTCAGACATAGGACCCAGCTTCATTTGAAATATAAAGCAGTGTTCACAAGATACAGTTTTGCACCAAGATCAGCCTCTTAATTTGTGATTAGCTTCCCTTAACAATACTGTCAGTTTTTGTGAGGTTAACACTTGGAAAGTTTGTTATTAATATTGTCTTTAAAATCTAGTCATGCTGAAGTGATGGAAGCTTTGCTTTTGACTTGACTAGGATCATATTTTCTAAAAAATAATACAAAAACAAGCTAAAATTTGGAAATACTCAAAACCCAATCTATGTGGTTGGATGTGTTGAAGTCTACTTCTAAATCTGTGTGGTCAGATGTGTTGAAGTCTACTTCTGCTATTAGCTATTAGAGCTCAGCTCTGCTAGGAGGTTAGCACAAGTGGGTTGCTTCAAGAACATCCTAGGGCCTGAGTTACCAGAGTTTATCTTTTCTGCACCTGATTCCTGTATCTTAAAACATAACAGATACTTCTCCCCCAGTGCTGGTAAGACGGTAAAATTCTTCAGCTTTGTTGGAGTGATAAGAAATATGTAGGTTGTTTGCTAAACATAAAGATGGAGAGGAAAAATTACTTGCTGCACCTCTTACCCAAAATGCTTTGTAATAAAAATTACACTTAAGATGTCTTTAGTGATTCTCTTGGTATTCCTTTTCCTCCTCTTTTGCCAGCAGAACTCTACCTTGAGTTTGAAACTATATATTGTGTCCAAAGCAGCTGAACAAGAGTGAACAGTCCATCACAGAATTTAAGTTCTGAGTCTGTCTTAAGACAGATTGATCCTCCTTCAGAGGAGCTATAGATTTATTTGTTTATTTATTTATTTATCAAAGTAGGGGAGTTAGGAATGCAAATCCTGTTAATACGACTTGATGCATTCTTGCAGAAAGTTAAAGACATGGTTACCATTGTGTTTTACAGTAAATGATGTCAAGATGTCATCGGCCTAATGTTTTGGCAAGACAAATAAAATACAGCATGTTGTTTTAAGCTGCATAGAAGATGCACCTCTGACCAGCATGTACACCATGCTTTTCATAGAAGGTTAAAAAAACAACACTGCAACAAAAAAACTTATGTCAGCAATATATCTATGTTCTCTTTTATTATTGATAGTAGAAGGTGATAAAAGCAGAGTAAACGTGTATGTGACATACCACCAGCCTGTTTAATGTCTGCTTATGTGGAGAATGGTATCAGCTTTTTTATTTAATTGTGTTTGGAGCAAGTAAAAGGCTTTACTTGCTTCTCTTTCCCCTTTTCTTGCCAAGTGATTTGCAATAGAGGACTATATTTCACACTCAGGTTAAGACTTGAGTTTCTATGTTGATTTAATCCTATAATAAATATTTCATAAAGTGATTCAATTGTTATTTAGGATGTGCTTTCTCAATCAAATTTCAGTCTTTTCTTGAACTGGGGATTATATTTATGGACTGTGGAACTTGGATACACTGAGAAGGGGCTTTAATGAAAAGACATGAAAAGAGATGTTGGATTTATGCTGAAGTAGTCAGCATATGAATGAATTTTTACTGTTTTTGATCCCAAACAATTGTAATGTTTCCAAGTCTGCGTACTGGCTGGTAAGCTACAGGCTGCTGTAATGAAATGAGATAAGTGGCCATTATAACTTGGTGGAGGTTTCAGGTTTTCAGGGAAAGTCCTCAGCCACTATACGTGTATCATAGTTTCTTTTATGTGAAGTGCATACTCTTCCTCAGGACTATTTCAGATGGCTGGTGCTTGTCTGTGTTTTTGAACAACCTCTTACTCTTTTATTCAACAAAGAACAGGGTTAGTTGAGGAAAAGAAGGCAGTATTAGCTAATATGTACATGTCTCTCTTGCCTTGATATTGCTTCCTTTTAAAAGAAAAGGTTTTGAAGTTTCATGCAAACTACCATTCCACTCTTGGGGTTTATTTATTAATTTTTTTTTTTTTTTTTTTTTTTTTTTTTTTTTTTTTTGGCCAAACCATAAAGCTTCCAGTTTTCCTCAGTACTAACTTTTGGACATGTATATTTTGCCTTTGACCCCTTCTCAAAAGTGTGTGTTTATTGTTTAGTTTCTAAACTACTTAGAAGTGAGTCAGTGATAATCAACAACAAAGTTCGCTGTGTGTTCAGTAGTTAGCAAAGATGGGATCCTGACAAAATCAGTCATTTCAAAGTTTTATGATCATAAAAAGCGTAATTTTGAGCTCCAAAGTTAGTACAGTTCCTCCTCTAACAGAGTTTGGCCTGCTCTGAATTTGATACCAGTGTAATTGCTGGCTGCTCTTGGAAGGGCCAGGAAAATCTGAGATCACATGGTTGAACTGAAAACATCCTGAAAAATTCTGCTTTCTCTTTATTCCCCAACAGGTGTATCATCTTTAAGCATCCAGTTTGCCAAACTTCCAAAGGGACTGAAACATTTAAATTTATCTAAAACCTCCTTGTCACCTAAAGGTATGCTTTACAAATATGCTTGTTTTTC
The DNA here is from genome assembly GCF_009819795.1 of Aythya fuligula. NCBI lineage: Eukaryota > Metazoa > Chordata > Aves > Anseriformes > Anatidae > Aythya > Aythya fuligula. Next base: position 97,030,234 of record NC_045560.1, on the reverse strand, counting down.
TGTTGTAAAAGTTTCAGACTTTCATCTTAATAATACCTTTTGTTACAAGATTAAGTCAATTACAGAATTGATTACTTTATATATGTGTATTCTAAACAGTGCAGCTGCTTTTTTACCATTCCAGGTTGCTGAGCTGTGGGTGCAGAACTTTAACCCATCCAGTGCTTTGAGAAATAAACTACTTGCCCTAGATACGAGCTTGAACCTGTACAGTAAAGAAAGATTTAATTTAGAATTGGAATACATTGTATGTTTCTTTTATGCTTCAGAAAATGTTTGAAGCAAAAATGTGCAGGAAATTTTCCAAATAGCATTCGGAAAACTACTCAAATGTTTTTTGTGTGATTGCTTCATTTGACTACTTCATGAAATCAAGTGTTTTGACAGTGCTTGATAAGTGATTTGCTCTGACTAGAGACTTTTGCTTTGTAATTTGCATGTCTGACTTGATATAGTAGTTGAAACATACATATATTTTTAAAGTGAATTTATTCACTCATCATTTTCGTTAAAAAGAATTTATTCAACTCTTGTGGTTTTTTTATTCTATGTTAGTTCCAGTTTTTTGGTGACATGCAACTGATTAAGAATCTTGACTAACCTTGCATGTACTCTTGAGAGTAGATGGTTGTGAATTTGACAGATAGTCATGCATTTCTGGTATGTTCATTCAGCCTGTTTTCTTCTTCATGTGATCTGAATGATTTCAGAAAGTGCTTTTGACTGTTGAGTCAAGAGAACCCTCTAACTGCATTGCCTTTATAAAGAGCAAATGCCTGCTTGATGAAGCTAATCAACAAAATTCTTGTCAGTAAAAATGAATTTTGATGTTATAAAAATAATTTGGAAGATTTTTAATGATCTTTTCAAAAACAATCTTTAAACAAAAGCTGCAAATACATTCCAGCTTCTCTGCTGCTGACCTTATAAGAATCCTAGTCCAGGCTGCATAGGCCATCCTAACCCATAACTATCTATCTGTTCTCCAGAGTGCAACAGGTCACTATTGCTCCATGGGAGCTCCTCAAAATTCCAGTAAAAAGTATAGGTGAAGTCTTAAAATTGGAATTGTTATAGAAGAATACGAAAAATCTCAGTTTCACCTCTTTGCTTGTCTGCAAAGCTGTCTATCTTAGCCAGTTTTCCTTCACCTTAAGAAGATGGTAGTGAATTGGTTTGTGACTTGGAAGGCTACTTTAGAACTCCCAATACTGAGGTATTTTGTTGGTTTGCTTTTTTTGTCTGGGGGAAGCCTGGCTGTAGAGGAGACAGTGACATTGTTTAGGGAGGTTCTTTGCTGACCTTGGATTCAGTAGACTCTAGGGTACATGGATTATTTTTACAGCATGTTTTCACCTCCAGAGAGATGCCCACACCACCATCACTTTTTTCTTATTATTTTTAGCTTTTTAATTTCAGAAATTCTGTACAATTCCTCACTGGTTTTGACCTTATTTCAAGATAGGTTTCTAAGATGGAGAAGGGAAGTTCAGATGGTAACTTCCCAGCTGATCTTTCTTCAAATATTGTATCTCAAGGTTCCTAAGAGCTATTAACACTCTGAGCCTCCTGAGAGCAGTAAAAGAGCATGATAGATTGCCTGCAAATGAAAGTGAGATTACTGTCAAAGTATAGAACGAGGTAGGTGAAATTCAAACAAAAGTTTATTGATCTGAAGGTTCTGGTTAAATGGAAAATTTTAGTATTTTTTTAGTATTTACTCATTCAAAGACAGGGCTGGATTTTCTGAACCCGAGCCAAAGGCTAATTAAAAATCCGTCATTCACATCATTTGGACTAAGCCTTCAAAGATGTGGCTGATTTGGGGCAGTTGGCTCTTTTTAAACATGAAACAAGCATAAACAGTATGGATTGTTTTATAGCTGTTCTTCGTCCCCAGTCAGTGACAATTCCTAAATTCTCAGAATTGTATTTCAATAGTATATGCTGAACTGTTCATAATATATTACATTAATTTCAACTTGTTGATTATAAATGCTCTAGAAGTTAAATAGACCTTTTAGATCTTTAAAAGTTTCAAAAAGTTTTCATTTGCTGTTTACCTTTAGGGATAGGGTACAGATTCAGCAATGCAATGTTAAGAAAAAAGAAAAAACACACTGAAAATAAAAGTTTCAAGACTTGGCAAAGATGGCATTGTGCTGCAGTTCTTTTCAGTATCAAAAATCTCCTGAAACTAACAGCCACACTACTAACATGGGAGTATTTCTTAATATTTGGAAGCTTGGAAAACTAGAACACTGACTGGGGATATATTTTGGTTTCCAGTGACTTGCTAGCTGCTTCCCCCACATGCTGGTAAATCCATTTCATAATAGTTTTTAAGTGACGAGTGGATATGCTCTATCTATTGAATGCCAGTCCACCTTTACTGATCAGGAACTTTGAGAAGTTGCACTTTAATGTGTTGTAGATCAAAACACGTGCCTGCTTCATTGTTCTGGCTAGGTACTTATGAGAAAATAAATTCATTTGCTAAAGGAGACAGTGATACTTATATAAGAAATACAAACATGTAGCACTTGAAAGGCAGCAAGCTTCTACAATAAATTAAGAACTTGGTAATAAGCTGCAGAGCTCTCAGATGAAAGTTAGATTTGCTGGAAATAGCCACATCCTAATTTGTATTTGGAAAAGTTGGAGGACTTGAGGGAAAAAGAGCCCTGACTGGTTTGTTCCCAATGTGAGCTTTTTAATTTTAATGGGAAAAACATGTATTTTTCCTCAACAGGAAGTGACTCTTAATGCATCTCTTGATATTTTAATTAGCTAACTGTTTTTCTGAAATTACAGGCAAATACATAATTGAAATATTTTTAACTTCTAGGTCTTGTCAGTCGCTTTTGAAGTTCTGGCAAATTATAATTGTTAATGTACTTGGGCTTCCACAGATACTTTTATCTAAATGTTATTTTTTGAGAGAGGACATTGCCTTACCATTATGAAGTAAATTCTCTTTTAAAAACCTGTTCCAAGATACAGTTGCACTGTTAAAGCCACTGCAGACATGGCAAAAATATTTATTCTGTGGATCTAGGACCTGTAACACACTGTGCCCTGTTTTATCAGAGGCACAGAGAGCACTCAGTTTCCAGAGCAGCTGATGAAACGTGGCCCACGCAAAAACAGATCTTCTGTGACAAAGAGAAGTCTTGTATCTCCCAGGTGATCTGTCCTCCTCTGCTGCAGTATAGTGGTGGCAACAGGAGGTCATTAAACATTTATGTATGACTGTGTTCACTGAAACTGTGCTCTTGCAGGATATGGCATTGGAGAAATTGGATACTGAGTTTGTTTTGTTTGTTTTGTTTTGTTTTGTTTTGTTTTTCAGGGGTGAATAGCCTTTCCCAGTCACTGAGTGCCAACTCGCTGATAGCGAGCACGCTCGTCTATCTTGACCTCTCAGGGAACGCTCTCCGTGGGGATGATCTCTCAGTAAGCACGTGCTTTTTATTTGGGAATTAATGAAAGGATGTTTTAATTTATTATTAGAAGGGCAAAACCATTTTATTTAGATTCTCTTTTGCTTTTATTTTAGTACAGTTTTATTAGGGATAGAAAACAATATTTTGATCTCTGTTTTTCAGTATATACTCAGAAGCTTAACACAAGTAAACAGATCCACAGATCCACTGATCCAAATATCCATTGTTTAGTTGCCCCACACAACTAAACAGATCCACATAATCCATTCATGCTTTTAGTTCTTGGCTTTTACTGATAAATGAGAAAACTGCAAGTGAGTTGCTTGTTTCAGTCAACTTAGCATGCTCTCTGAATTCTATTAAAAAGACTCATCTTCTTTCTAGTGACGTATATTACAATTTTTTTATTGGAAGTTTAAAATTAATTGAATTATTTTGACTTGGAAAGACTTGATTCTTTTTTCATTTTGACTATTTTTGTCTGTATAAATAAATCTGTGCATCTCCTTGATACATGCTATTGAAACTCATGATTTCTTGAACAAACTTAATTATTTCTGGAATTCTGTTGTTTAGTTCAGTTGCCATTGAGGTGCAGCTCTATTTTCTGTTAAAAAAAAAAAAAAAGAGAGAGCACTTTAGTTCTCAATTTGTATATATTTGTTTTTTGACTATCACATATTTTTTGATATGTGATAGTCATATTTTTGACATCCATATTTCTCTCTTACATCAACAGTTGTGTGAATGTAACTGTCAGTTTTTGAGTTCTTTAAGTGTGAAGCATCTAAAATATGCAACACCGGAGGCACCCAATCTGATCATTTAAAGTCCTCAGACTTTATCTGCCTATGACTTTTGTGTGACTTTTTTTTTCACAAATCTTACTAGTTTCAGATTCATCAACACATTCAAAGAACTAGTCTTTTCAGACATGAGATGAAAGTTTCAGCAGGACAAGAGGATTTAAAAGGTAGCACATAGTTAAATGACACACAGTGAATTATTCTCAAAGAGAGAAGAACATACACAACTTTTATAGGGAATGGCTAAAGATATCAGATGTTTACCTACAATATTTTTAGGAAGATAAATACAATACATCTTTTCTTAGTCTGTCAGAGAGAAAGTTGATTCAAAGAAGATTCTTAATACTGAGATCTCTTAATCTGTGGAGCAGTTTTCAAACAGGAGCAAAGAAATCCTGTTATTTGCATTTAAAATAAACCCTAGCGAAGCACAGGGATTTTTAGACTAGGGACCTTTCTTGCATGGTTAGGTATATGGGCTAAATGACCTAATTTTAGAAAGATGAATCTATTTTTGAAATGTTGAACATTCTCTGTCTGGATGTCATGTGGAGTTGTGTTCCATGTTTCTGTGAATTAGGTCATACCTTTTTCCATTCTGTATTGTTCTGAGAGACTAACAAATAAATACAATAAAGCAGCGTATAGTAAGAACTTTTATGTACACTAACATTTTCATGACATAGTCTATGTAGTACTTAATTCATTGATATTAAGTGTATTACTAGGTTACTTCTTCTGTATTTTGCCTTAAACTTCTAATGCACAGCTGATATAAAGAATTAACCATAATCTTCAGATGCAATTTAGTTGCTTCCCTCATGCTTAAAAGGTCTAGCGTAAACTTTCAGACCAACTAGCCTCTCTGAAATATAATGGCAATCTGAGTGACATTCCAAGGTATTTATAACTAAACTAAATATCATTTCCTGTGAAAGCATATTGCAAGGTAACTCACATTAAGTACATTAAGATTACTGTTTGGCAGATGTGGTCTGGGCACTGTTTTTTCCAGTTCTTCCTAAAAAATTACAGCCTTCAAAAGTAAAACAGGTTGTATTGATTGGGTGAAAAGAAGTTTCAGACACAACTCTTGTAGTGCAATTTTATAAGAAAAGCCTAAAATGTATTTGAGAAGTAGTGATACAGTAATCTGTGTCATAATATCAGAAGTAACGTTGATAATTTATTTTTTTTTTCTCCATTAATTGTAGAGCCTGTACAATTTTTTGGCCCAACCAAATGCCCTTGTCCATCTGGATTTATCCAACACAGAGTGTGCTCTAGATATGGTAAGGCTGTTTTTTTTTGTGGAGATTCAAATACTAAGGAAACGTTGCCCACCTTCTGTCCTTAGAAAAGTGCATCTTCCTTATTTTAAACCAGGTGTGTGGAGCCCTCCTTCGTGGATGTCTTCAGCATCTAGCTGTCCTTAGCCTCTCTAGGACGCTTTTTTCTCACAGGTACAGTTTAAATGTCATTTCTCTCAACTTCTGCAAAATTTTGCTTTATAATTGCTTGGCTTTGAGCTGCACCTTTCTTTTTAAGAAGAAACATAAGACTTTATAAATGGCCTATACAAAAGAGGTATTATTTATTCCAAGCAAAAGATTTTTTTTCACTTTCCACTTTTTTGTTAGACAGCTGTAAAATAAGCTACCTTGTCTAATACGTTTTTTTTTTTTTTTTTTTTTTTTTTTTTTTTTTTTTTTTTGTGATCCTGATGCAGCAGAACATCTATATACATCTTTTGTCATAATATCAGGCTTTGAAGTCTGTCTTGACTCCTCTTTAAGTTTGTTTTTTTTTAACGTACTTATTTTTCATGATCTGGTGACAGTTAAAAATGATATTTTATTCCTTCCTTCTTCATTCTTTTTTTGGAGAGGAAGTACCTCTGAAAGTCTTTGAGACTGAACACTGACTTTGCAGAGTACTTGCATCGTAGGATATAGTAACATTAGCTTCCTTTTTTCTTCAAATCAATGGCTTGAGTCCATATTGGAGGTGACAGCTAGTTGAGGGTAAGCTACTATATTGTTAAGTAATGGTTTATAGTGGTGAAAAGGCAATGTCAGTGTGTTTGTAACATTGTTTGATCTTTTGCTTGATAGATATAAGTACATTCACTGTTAATCGGGTCTAAATGATCATTTCTTGTTGTTCACCAAACAAAAGCTAGATAGTAATGTCTTTCGAGCAGCAGTGTAATTGAGGATTGTTTGTTGAATCAACATTTTGATGGCATTGTATTTCCAAGTTAACCAAGAGCCACTGATTACAGAGTTGTTAAAGGTACAGCAAATTAAACATGTAAAAGATTGTTAAAATTCTGACTGCTTGTATTCACTATTTATTGGAATGAGGAGTATGTAGGTACTACTTCTTAATTAATTTATTTACTTTCAGAAAAGGAAAAGAAGTTCCTCCCTCCTTCAAACAGTTTTTCAGCAGCTCACTTGCTTTGATGCAGATTAATCTGTCGGGAACAAAACTCCCTCCTGAGCCTCTAAAGTAAGAATTTAATTTCATCTTCTCCCATTGCCTAAAACCTAGTTCGCATTGTTATTACGTGAGTGCTTTATATTGAAAATATAATTTAAAATGTAAGAGGAAAATATTTATTTGCATTATTTTTCCATTTGTACATTATTGTTATTCCAAGAGTGAGTTTCATAATGATCACACAGTTAAGAAATGTTGTTTCCATCTCACAGTTAAGGCTATTAATCGTATTTTGTTCTGTGTGAATGTCACAGCTGTTTTGTTTCCATCAACTTTTTTGTGATATATTTCTTACTTTGTGGCTTACAAACAAAACTGTTTGCTTCACAGTTAAATGGGATTATGTACTTGTGTGAGTGCCCTTCCTTTGGGGCTGCAGTATTGCAACAACCATTGCTCAAATGAAGCTGTTGCAGTGCTTGAGAGAAGAGACCTATTGCACAAATCTATGCTTTCCTTTGAGTGGGAGAGACGACAGCAGCAACTTCTAGGGGTGCTTCTCTTTCCTGTATGTCACCCACCCTACAGATAACAGGTTCTGTTTTTGTGGTTTGGGCAACTCCATTGATCCCACCTAATGATTGAGAGGAATTCTTCTTATAGAGTAATGCAGATGAGGGAAATTGTGTAGCACTTTGCCACCCTTTCTACAATGTGTGCAGTTTTGAACTGTAATGAAATTTCCAGATCTGGAATTTAAAGGCATGTTTTAAAATCAAGATCAGCCTAGGTAGGTCTAATTTCAGTAGGTCATTCTGTGATTTTGGCAGAATCCTTGTGGTTTGGGGGCTGAATTAAAGAAAGGCTCTTCACAAAGGTTCAACTTGCTAGCTGCCATGTATTAAATCATATATAACCATTTCTAGTATCCATAGAAGAAATCTAGGCATGTTCCCCAACCATTCCTGGGAACGCACCTCTAATATCCTAAGCTGGACATCGATAAACATATACATACATATACCTATGTGTGTGTGTGTACATATATATATCTGTACGTATATATTTGTGTCATTAGGAGCCTGTTTCCTGAGGAAGAATAGGGAAGGGAAGTCAGCAATAACTCACCAAGGAAGCACCTAGCTAATGAATGGGAGTTGAAGGCAAAATCAGAGATAAGGGAGTTAGCGAGTACTGGATGGAAAACTTCCAGTAAAATCTGGGGGAAGCTAAAGGAGAGAAAAGCGACAAGTACCACACATGAAATAATAGCATGCGTAGTTTTGGGATATTTTTTTCTTAATGCAATCTGACATTGGATAGAAACACCACAACATGATGCTTAAGTGAGATGGAATAGATTGAAGTCCATATTCTGCATCAGGAGTTTAGTGTTTGTAGCTCTGATTTTTCAGTGTTCTGTATGATCTTCTTGCTTACAGTCTTGCTTGCTTAGACTTTGCTAAGATTAGGGTGGCATAGTATCGATGGTCTGATGGTCACAGAAAAATGATTATTGATAGATACATTGGTTGATTCTGAGTAATTTAGGGATATTGATTCTGTGGTGGAGGGCAGCAGGGAACTATGTTTAAGGAAGCTAGAAGAACAGAGGCTGTACATGACAGATACATAGGTCAATCTTACCAGTAGTACAGGAAAAATAAAAAAAAGAATGCTGTGAGACATTGAATATATCTAGAGAGGCCAGGAAGGGTGAGAAGTTCTAGCCACTAAGGTTCAAATTTAGCTTTACTCCTTGGCATGTTGAGTATCTCCTGTGGTGTGAGGAGTTTTGGCAGGTATCTGCACTCATGGAAGGTGTTGCATGAATGTATCCCAAATACTAGATCTGCCAATTGTGCAGCAAACATGAGACCTTCCTAGTCCTTTTCAGCAAAAAAGCTACTCTGTTGATAATGTGTAAGCTAATCTGGTTCAATTTGACTGAATTGGGTTAGAGGGAGTTACTCGCATGAGTGCTGTTGGTAGAAATAAAGAGAAAGTGGTAAGTAGCATAGAGTGAGGTGACAACTGTAACTTGCATCACTAGCACAGACAGCTCCAGGAAGGAGCATCTGTCCAAAATCTACCTAGACACAGATGGTCTCAGAATATCCCCCAGAATACCCATCCACACTCACTTGGCTGGCAATTTGGCATGAGCTTCATTTGTTTTGCCCTGACAGCAATGTTCATCACTGCCTAGGGGTTAACAGGGAGCTGTTAATGCTGCTTGGTAGTTTCCTCGATGTGCTTTTTCTCTGACCCGAGCATTTCTTCAGTCTGAGCTGAGTGTCTCTGTCAACACTGCAGAAAACTATGATCTGCAGTACATCTTGCTTTCCCTCTTAAAGCAACCCGTATGGCTTGACTAATACATTTCAGAAGCATCTTTTTGAAGTTAATTTGGTGTTAAAGGGACTGAGGATGTGCCATAACCTGGGGCATCTGCTTAGCCTTTTCATCTAAACTGTAAGAAACTAGAAAACTTCTACAGAACAATCAAGATCATGGGGTGCATTAAAGACAAGAAGATTGAAACATTGGTTTTCAGTCAGACTTATTTGTCATTGCCAAGACTGCAATAACAGATGAAGGATGATTTCTAGAAGGAAAACTAATACAAGGTGTGATAATAGTACTTCTTTAGCATTTTTGATCAGTGCATGCCGAAAAGCATTTGACAGCTTGGGCCTTGTAACTATCCTCTGAGAAAGAAGTTCCTGTTTTGTGTCCATGAACATGAAGCTTGCCTCTGAGGGGTAAAATAAAACAAAACTAAACTAAACTAAAACACAAAAAAGGACCACACCAACCAAAAAATAGAGATACCTGACATAGTGAATCCCAAATTCCCCTTTTGGGGATAAATTGGTTAATTTATTGCCTGATAGCTTTGACTAATTTGGTTATTTGATTCCTTTCATATCAGCTTCCTCTAGATGTGTAGTTTCAGTGTGTTTAATCACATCTGCTGACTCAGTGATTTTAACGATACTGGTTAATCAGTGCACTCAGGGAGGGAGATGATCTTGTTTGTAAAGCGATAGGCCTATTAATATAAGCCAAGCCTCTCAGGGAAGAAGTTTGCTAATAAAGCTGTGCTGCTGGGATGCCATTTAGCGGGTGGAGAAAGGCTGCTTTTAGTTCTTATACATAGTTAATATAGTTTATGTTCCATCACTGTTTTTTTTCTTTTTTTTTTTTTTTTTTTTTAAATTTTTGAAAGCAGATGAAGTAGTTTATATGCTCTTTTCCTTGTTTTAATATATGTTAGCATTTTTCTTCATTTACTGACGTTGCCAGAAATTTTATTTTGATCTGTCAGGGCTGTAACAAGACAAGTTGCTGATATGCTTCTCATCCAAATTGTAATTACAAGGCCAATTCTTGCCTTCTGCATGCACCACAGTTGACGAGACCTTTCCAAGTATTGCTGTGTGTGTGATTTCAACTCAGTGACTTAGTACAGATATGTCTGCCTTCAGTGTCTTTGTTTGGTGGTGCTGTTTCAGGAGAAAGAAGTGAGAAATTGTGAGGTTTTTCTTAGGATGAGTTTATAGGCCAAAAGGTTTGGTGTGGGAAATATTTTTTTTTTTTTTTACCTCTGAATAAGGCATATTTGAAGCATCAGTGAGTCTCTTTTTTTTAAAAAAAAAAAAAAAAAAAAAAAAAAAATAAAAGAAAAAGTTTGTTTTTTAATTTATTTTTTTAATGGTTGCACTGCATTTTTTAAGCTCCCTCCCTCAAAATGTTAAGGGAATTACTTGCAAAGTTATCAGTCACTAACTTTGCATAAAATCATGCTCAGGAAGGACATACAGATGGGGAATGATCTAAAAAAATGTAAAAACCATTGCAGAGCTTCCACATTTTTCTTCAAGTCTGTATTTTAATAGCTTAAGAAGTAAACAAGCTCAAGATACTCTCTTTTGCTAACAGCAAAGGTCTGATCGTCATTTATACCTGCAGGACAGATATAACTAGGTTTAAATGAAAAACCTTCCTGGCACAGGCATTTTACATGCAGCTTTTACATGCTGCTTACATAGCAAGTGTTCAGGTAAACAGCTCAGCAAAATTGATTGTTTTTTTTACATCCATGCATTGGTAGTTTGGATTCTGTTTGGCTGAAATGAAGCTTGAGAAGGAAGCCCTTCTGTTTCTCTGTTCAACAACTGATTCAAAGCAGCACCTATTCTAAAAACACCAGAAGGTGTGCACTGATTGTGTTTGCTTCTTCTCTTAAGACATGTACTGTTTTGCTTGCTGGTTTGACAGAATTAGTAGAAACGTGATATTATTGCTAACTTTTGTATGTGGAAAAAAAAAATCTGTAAGGCTTTAAAGGTGATTTTATGAAGATTTTAATTGGCCATTGCTACACTTGTTTGCCATTCTGCCTAATGACAAAGGATACCATTGTTTGGGAGTATCATTTATAAATCCCTAAATATTTATAGGGGTGCAGAAACAGAGACTTCAACATGATACAGTGTTTGAGTGTTAATAGGCACTGTGCTTGGCTGAAATGGCTGGCTGCAATGCATCTTATATATATCAAAAGCACGTTTTTTGGTGAATTTTGGAAAATTAGAGACTCAAAATGGTTGTAAATAGAACGCTCCTTTTGTAATCATTTGATGTTCTTTTAAAGCGTATGTTGAAGACAAATCATCTGAGATGAATCTTATTAAATGTTGATATAGAATTAGTTTTACTATTTGCTTCTTTGCATTGCAGTTTATGATGCTGCTGGGGTATTAGTATGGCACAGCAGGTTTGTACTGCGTTATCATTTAAGAAGTAACAGCTCAGCTGATGTGGTTTTCTTTTGAAATGGTTCTTCGCATTATTAGCTGTATTAACCTGTGATTACTTAGATGATGATGATGTTGTAAAGCTGCTTAAAAAAAAAAAAAAATGGTTCTAATATTGATCTCTTTCAGAGCGCTTTTATTAGGCCTGGCTTGCAATCACAATCTGAAGGAGGTGTCTTTAGATCTCAGTAGCTGTGAGGTAAGGATTATTCATCAGGATGTGTTCAAAAGATGTAATGATGGGGAGTTAGAGTTGTCATGTAATCCACTGGGCTAGATGTTCTTCCTCTCCACTCAGAAGTTGTGGGAAAGGTAGAGTCATGGTAAAGTGATCTGCTGTGTGTTGCTATGCCATAAATAAGGAGGGCAGAGCACCTGCAGCACCTCACTGGCAACATGCCCCTTGCAGTAGCGACTGTGGATGCTGAGCCAGCGCGTTGTTCACTGCTGGGCAGCTTCTGCCCTCTGGGGCTGTGATTATAGGGGACCCTGAAGCAAGATTTTTGAGGTGCCCAGGTTAGAATGGGTCACAGGAAGGTGCATACCCTGAAGGTGTGTCTCTGGTTTGAATGTCTTCCTTCAAAATGTCTGTGCTGGAGGCATGAATACTCTTCTGCAGGTTCACTTTTAAATCTTGGGAGAAACTCTGCTTTTTTAATCAATTAACCAATTCAGGCCAATAGGGAACTTCTGTAAGAGATGATTGAAGCATGCCATTAATTTAAAAGGCATTGCACAAATGGCTTTAAATATTACAACTATCAATTAAAAAAAATAAAAAAAAAATAATTTTTTTAAATTAAAAAAAAAAAAAGCAGCAGCTTGATTTGCTTTATCTCACTTCCTCTTGCTTCTCTGTGCTTTGCTGTGCACTTTGTTTCTCAGGATTGTCCACACGTGCAGGATGATAATTGTATGGCTACAGATTATAACAAGAAATCATCCATGATCCTGGGAGTTAGTGAGGCAAAGTTACATGGAGAACTGGGGATATTTACCAAAACCAACATGAAGCTTTAGCCTTCCGGAGCTGAGTGGCCACCCTTTCCTTTTTAAGCTGCAAAGAAAGCCTCTTGTTAGGCAGATCTTTCCAGGACCATCACTTGTGTATTAGCTCCTTGTGGTAGTGCCTTTCAAACGCAATGGTTTCCCTTTAAATAGAAAGCATGCAATGTCATGGACATGGTGAGGTGTAGTAATCCTTCCCTTAGGTTTATAGTTGATTGCTTTTGGAATGTGCTTAATTTCCTTACAAAGGAAAAAAAAAATAAATAAATCACCGTGAATACATTTCATAGTTTGTTTTGATATTTGATACTTTTTTAAAAAATGGCTTTACTTTGAAGAACATTACATGTAAATTCCAAATAGAAAAGCTTTCAAGTCAGGTATTCATGCTTCTGACTTCTGAGTAAATAGATCTGAAGGATGATAATGTTTCTTTCAGAGGGAGGAAGAAGAAGGGAGGAGTAATTAAAGTAATAAACACGGAGTCCTGTAATCATAACCTTAAATAAATAAATAAATAAATGACACGCATACTTAGGTAATGAGAGTGTAAATTAGCATGTAAATCAAGCAGGGCTGAGAAGAGTGAAGGCTTAAGCCTGTCTGCTGGGCCTGGAACTGAGTGCCATTCATTAAATAGCCCCCAGGATGGGTTACGGGGGAGTCATTAGCTGCACTGGACACCAAAGCAAAAGCAGTGGTGGCTGACTGCTGTAGCAGAAAGGAAGGAGTCACACCTAGCCTGAGATCTTTCATTCCCCTCCATGATTTGGTTGCTTCAGCACTTGCTAGGTGTAGGCAGCATTTTTCTGAAGAAAACTGGGAATACACAGGAGAGACGGTCTGTAGCTGGGCCCTCCAAGCCACCAACGCTTCCTGAGATCCTTCCCTCAACATTTTGTTTTCCACATCACTGAGCTTTATCCATTCTCACACGCTTTGGAAAGAAGAAATTACGCTTCCACCAGCAGAGGGATCGAAGTGCCAGGAGCTGGAAGCACTCTCCATGGCCCAGCACCTCCTGCCTCTGCTCCACTTCTCCCTCTCCTGCTGTGAGCCAGACAGGGTGATCTGTACCCAGAGCAGAACAGTGGGAAGCTGGGAGCTGGTGCCCTGCGCTTCTTTCTGCTTCTTCAAGCACACGCTGTCTGGAGGCTAGAAAGCTGACACTTCAGCTTTGCCTGCCTTCCTACACCAGGCAAGCTGCACTCAACTATGGAAGGATAAATCTCGGTTCCTTCCCTCTCCCACCACTTTTAATTTGCTCCCATAATTTTCTGATATACTTATTCCAAGCTTAATCACTTTATATTTGCTTGTTTGTTTGTTTTTATTATTTTTTATTATGAAAATTACATTTTTATTTCTACCTGCTCAGCACTGATGTATTTCACTCTTTTCCCTTCTGCTTCCCTTAGCTTGGTCACTGTGTAAGTACCCTCCACGCTTTACCTTAATTCTTAAATCAATAAAAAGATTTGTTTCCCCTTCCCATATACTTCAGAGTTTTGAGCACACTTGGCTTTTTTAACTGTTGAAGGGCTTGTTCTACAGTTTCTAAATAGAAGTTTGTATTCATAGACTCATTAGTGTGTCATATAGGAGATGTTGCAGAGTTTTGTCTTCAGTATCACAGTCCTCATTGGCATATAGCCCTTCAGTTAATATCTCCTTTTATATATATGATTTTAATACAATTGCAATAAAATCTGATCCTAGAAGTCAAGTGGTTACCAACACACCCTCAGATTAGACAGATATCAGCATTGCACACAATGAATGTTTGTGTATTTATTATTTTGTGTTACCAGTACAAGATTGAAAGCTGCTCCGGAAAAGTTGCCCACTTAAACAGTTAAAATATATATGTAATTTTTTGTGTGTGTAGACCTTTTACCATACCAACAAACAATCCTTTTGATGATAGATAATCCTTATTATCTAAAAATGAAAATGTCTATAATGGAAACTAAAGTTTAATGCTGAAATGTTAGTACAAGTATTATAAAAATATTTTTGATTTTTCTTAAAATAAATCCTAATATCCTTTACAGTTAAGTATATCCTTTCTAGGGCACTCCGGAGCTTTGGCTCCAGTGAAAATCAAATTGCAACACAGCGAAAATAGTTTTTTATATAAATCACTTTTTTAACTGTGACAAGACCATGTATAACCTGCCAGTTCCAGAGATGCTGCAACAATTGATGTGGCACTCTGTGTGAAATGGTTGTCTCATAGTGGGCGACTCTGTGAGAGAATCAGAGAGCGAAACTGAATGATTTTGGCATTTGTACAGCCAGCAAGTATTACAAATGCTCTTACACAAACAACATTGAGTTAAAACTGCACCAGTTTTGGCCCAGATACAAACTGCAAATTCAACTTCTAAAGAAGATAGGGCTAAGTAGGCTTTGTTTTATGCAAAAGGGGAAGGGCATCTTCTGTTTTCTTATGCTTCCAGAAGTGACTTATGGTTTATATGTTGTCTTTAACCACTGCTGTTCTTAAAATACTCAGAGCAAGTTATTGAACTGTTTGCTTACCAGTCACAAATGTTGAACTTTCTAAAAAGTGCCAATTCGACACCTTATTGAAAATACTCTCAGAAGGTTGCTTAATTATAGCATTGATAAAAAAAAACATTCACAGAAATGTCATCAGATTAGTTCAAGAAATTTGGTCAAGTGAGTGAACTAAGTGAAATATTACTCATTTTTTATGCACAAGAAGTAAAATGGAAGTTTAAAGTTTGAAAAAGCTTTGCATTACTTTAAAGCAATAAAAGTGAAAATGGAAAACGTTTTTGCAAAAGTTGAATTTTAGCAGAACTTTTTCCTTCTTTTGCTTAAGTCTTTCTGGGTGATGATTATGAAGGGACGTATATTTTGTGTAGCTTGTGTAACTGCAAGAAATAAGAAAATGCTTTTGCTTCTTTGGAAAAATTATGTTCTGTTGTTCAATTCAGTAGCGTTAGTAACTAAGAATGTAGCTTTTCATAACTTTGATTCCTAATGTTGATATTTTCTGTTAGGCTACTTCATTTTTTTTTCTCACTAAATCCTGAAATTTCTTTTACATTTATTTAGTATTTCAGATTAATAATATAATAATACCTTACATGTAGGCATTTTTGTTGTTGGCTTTCTCTTTTATTCCTATTTCAAAATCAGGCATAAGGTAAATTACTGATTACTGTTGCTTATGGTGTTTTGTGACCATTTTAGAATAGGATTATTTTAAAATTCTTTTAAGTGACAGGGAAACATAATTTCATTGATTTTGATTTGGCTTCTCCTCTTTTAACTGGGCACATGGTCATTGTGCTTGCTATACATAAAGCTTGCAACATGCTTTTGCCATAAGACTTGACTGCAGTAGAATTCAAGGGTGATAGTGTCGCATATTTCTTTACTGAGACAAGCTTTTTTTCCTCTCTGGAAATCAAAAATGTCCTTCATTTTTGCCCAGGACAGAAATGTTCTGGAGAACCTGCACCAAAGTCCTGCAGTCGCTGCCCAGCAGAAGTGCTAATTTTATTTATTTATTTATTATTTTTTGTCTGTACCACTTGCATTAGATATAACTGCTGAATAGTAAAGCTGGAGCTTTTCTCATTTATATGCAACCAGTGAGAGTGAAGGATGAGAATAGTAGCAATGTGTGCATAGTCATTCTGATGTCTGTAACTTCTGTCGCTGTTGTTTTTGCTGCTGGTAGTGCCCTCTGTATTCGCAAAGCTCCTACCAGTGTTTTCTGTGTAATCTCAAAACCATAACTAGTTTGCAAAAATGGTTGATGTTTTGTCTCTAGTTAAGATCGGGAGGTGCACAAGTCTTGGAAGGATGCATAGCAGAAATACGCAATATCACCAGCCTAGATATTTCAGACAATGGTAAGTATACAGAACAGGAGCGGAGGGCCTTGCAGGTCCCAAATCTGAGATGTATTTTTTGTTTCAGCTCTCAATATAATCAAGGGTGGTTGCACTTGCTTTATAATAATTTGCAATAAGTTATGGAAAAGTCTCAGACCAAGACTCTCATTGCTATAAAGTGTAAAAGATATGTTAATAGAGTAACTCTACTCTTAGAGGTTTATGTTGTTTGAAGTAAGTGTAACGCAGCAGCAGAAGTTGAAAGCAGCAAGCATCGTGTTAATAGTATTTTGTATTAATAGTATTTTGTTCAAAGTGAGTTTAAGTAAGAGAGGATAAGAAGCTAATTGGGGAATGAAAGTGTAGTGAAAGAAGAAAGGCAGAGGAAAGACCAGATATGGAGTGAAGCTGAGGTTGTGACACTGAAGAAGCAAGAGAAGGAGATTCAGAGCATGTGGTCAACCAGCTTCAGGTCATAGAAAGCCTACTAGTATCTTTGGAAAAGTCTTGGACTGTTGCTGATTTGTAGGCTCTGTGCTTCATAGCTAGAAATACCAGTTGAGTTCTTGTCTTGCAAGCTCAAATTGTAGATATGTGGAATGGAACAACTTGCGTAGCTGGGCTTGCCTCTCTGACAGCAAAATACAGAATTATTTCAGAAAATGGTTCCCAGTACAACTGAAAAAACAGAATGGTGGGATTAGCAGGTGGAAAGCTTTAGGAGGTATTCATCCAAATTATGTAAAGAGATTGGATAAATAAATGTATTTAGTATCATGAATTATCTCATGAACCTGGATCCTAACTCAGTAATCTAACAATACCCTTCAGTTCCACCAAACTAGTATTTAGGAATACAGTAGCACAACAAGTTATTTTTCTTACTCAGGAGTAGCATGAAGTTTGGCTTGTTTCTTCACATCATTTTATTCATAGCCTGTTTAAAACCTGCAGGCTTTGAGAGCTTGTTGGTACACAGCTCTGCTGAGACTGAACAGAAATTAGCATGGTCTCTAAATCCTCAAAGGAACTTTGCCTGACAGTGCAAGGAACCTACCCTTGGGTGACTGGACTGTGGATAAGGGACTACATTTCCCTTCCGTCTGTCTGAGAGATGCTTTCAATGGCTAATTAGGATAGTAATTTAAAAGGCTCATTTTAGAGAACACATTTATTCTCATGGAAAAACAGATGAAAAAGCTGTATAAATAGAAGAATTTTTTTTTTTTTTCCCCTAGAACTCTTTGAATTAGCACACTGATAATTACTTGAATGAATTTAGCTTTAATAATTGGACCCTGTCAGGGACTTTTGAAAAAAAAAAAAAAAAGGTAAAAAAGTGTTTTAATTCTTAATCTGATCTGATTCTTTACAGGCCTAGAATCTGACCTCTCAACCCTTGTAGTCTGGCTTAGTAAAAACCGATCGATAAGGCACTTGGCTTTAGGCAAAAACTTTAACAACATGAAATCCAAGTAAGGCTTTTTCTTCTTTTAAATAACAAAAGAATGAATGAGGAGAAGCTGCTGATTTCATCATCTTCCTAACTTTTCTTCCCTCAGAAATCTCACTCCAGTACTTGATAATTTAGTTCAGATGATTCAAGACGAGGATTCAGTGAGTATCTTTCTGCCTACTATCATCATGTGTATTTGTACCTTCACAGTCTATTTCCGATAATTTTCTTCACTGTGTTAATTTTCTGCATAAAATTTGATCATGATCCTGCACAATGACATCCAACATCTCATGGTATATTTTTTTCCAAATAATAATTTGAATTATGTGTAGCATGTAGGTAAATGTTTCTTAAGATAGTCTTAGGATCTGTGCTTGCTGAAAAAATAACCCAAATAGTTGGATGTGCTTAGCCTTGTTTGCCCTAGGTCTAAGTTATAGGACATTATGATGGTAGTGTTCCCTGGGTGGTGATATTCCTTAAATAGCAGATTTATTTTATTTTACTTTATTTATTCATTTATTTTAGCTAATAAAATGGACAATTTCTTGACGACTGTTCTTGGGGGGGTTTGGCTTTTTTTTTTTCTTGACAAAATGCAAAATCACTGTAGCAATGTCCCAGAACTACTTTCTTCATCAGAAGGTGCACATAAAACAATCACTATGCTGTTCTTTATTTTTCTGGTACATTTATCACAGAAGCAATTTCATAAAACTCTTTCACAGTGCCATGCTGGGATCCTTGCCCACTTCTTTTTGTTTCCATGCCCTCTCCTGATTCCTAAAGACTTATGTGGTTGGGTTTACTTTCTTTCCTTTCCTTGGCATCCTAGTTTTGGCTAGAAGTGAATCTTAAGAGTCTCTGTTGGTCTCATGCTTGTCAAATTTTATTAATCATTCTTAGTCCTTTCTTTCTCCTTCATGCCCCTTGCAAATACCAAGCAATTTCCTCATTCCTGTTTCCCTCATTCTCCAAAAATAGCTGACTGTAGACTTCAGTTCTCTTAACACCTGCTATTCCTTTCGTCCTTATTGTCTCACCTCCAGGTTCATGGTCCACACTAACAGCTTACATATTTTCTCCTACCATCTGTGTCTGTACCCTGCAATTCAGTGGAGTGGGGTTTCCGATGTCTCCTTCTGTACAAGACGATTAGACCCGTATTCTATGTTTATCTTTTCTCACTACTCTGAAGTGATTTGTTAAACTAGTCCTCCCTCCTTTCTGTGCCCTTGTAATTGGGATTAGTGGTACTGCTTTTTTTTGGTTCTTTGCCTACCTCTTCCTCACCTTGATCGTTAAATACGAGATGTCTGTGTGACACAGTGAAGTGCTGCATATAGATACCAGAGCTAATTCTAATTGAGTTAGCACCAGGAATGAATGCAGTAAGTTCTTCTGTGCACAAGTCAAATAGAAGATTATTCTAAGTGTATTGGTAGATCTCTATATTACTTCTTGTTGCAAACTATAGCCTTTTAATTTTGTGTTGTGTGACCACCTCCTTCTATTCTGTCTCTGAACAGAATGGTGCAGGACTCGCTTTCCCTACTGTTGTTTTTTTTTGTTTTTTCCTATTGATACTGTACTGGCGGTGGTATCATTTCATCAGATAACGTCTGCTTATTATCTTTGGACATTTGTCTCTGTCCTGCCCTGTATCTCATATGAAATCATCACAGCATTCCTCAAAGGTGGTTGTTTAAAATCAGACTAATCACAAGAACATTTAATTTGGTGTTTTTTTCACAGTTTTCTTTATCCTTTTGCTTTGTTGCAGGTGAATGTTTCTTCCCATGCAGGTGATACCCTAAAATACCTCTTCAACACATAGTGTCCTCCCCTTTCATTATCCAAACCTTCTTCTCAAATGTGCAGTATTTCTTTCTGTTTATATGACTATCCTCTTCATAATATCTGTCCACAAAGGTAAAACTTTCCAATTCCAATTTTGAAGTCTCCGGGTCTTATAAAAAGTAGCTGCTAAATTTTGTATGTATGGTTCTCACAGTTCACCCTGCCTTGCATCACCAGCTTCAGCTTCTTGTGCTCCTTTTCTTTTCAGCTTATGGGTGACAGTAGCCATTGTTTCATTTTCTGACTTCTCCACAGCCAGGTGGGCTCCTGTAATTCTTATTCAACATGTCTTTTTTTGAGCTAACTTACAAAAACCTGCTCTTTAGTCTCATCCTGTTTTCAAAGCATTGAAAGGAAATAATCCACAAAAAAGATTTTTTTTTTTTTTTTGTTACTTAAAATAACTGTTTCTTCATGTCCTGCATTAACCTTTGGGATATAGGCTACTTGCTGTTACCCTCTCTCTTCTCTCCCCATTTTGTAGTCTCTTGTTAATCCTCTCTAGTGAAAGAATCTTGTTTCTTCCTGTCTCATCTGATGCTAAAATCAATCAAAAACATCTCCTAGCAGCTAAATAATGGAGAACAGACTATGTAGCACTGTGGGAAAAAGATGTGTTGCAGATAGCTGCCTAGGATGGCCCTCACTCCACCTGGAGATAGTGCAAGGCTTAGAATAATTGTTTCAAGTTTTATAGCTGTTTATGTTTGGTTTTGAATCCTAAATGGAGAGGTCCTTGTTGTACCACTACTATGCATTTACTGCCACAGGACACTAAAAAGTTGCAATGGAACCGGAGAGAGCAGGGGATGGTGTTGCCCAGAACACATAGTGCATGATCAATATTGCTTGCAGGCTGGTGCAGCCTGGGGACCACGCATTATCTGCGTGGAAAGCTGGAATGAGAGGCTGTAATCTAAAACAGTCGTATGCCAAATGCTTCTTCATGTATTTATACACGCTTAAAATAGATCTGTTGCTGTGTTAATGTGAGTCATGAGTAATATGATTTAAACAATCAATAGCTTGGTTTGATAACTGGAAAAAAATACAGCCAGGCACAGATGTAATTCTACACAACTTAAAAACAGTGGTAGTAACCTAAACAGCAACATTTCCTAGGTATTTAATATAAACAAGAATGTAATATTGAGATTAAAAATACATATATTTGTCTTTATTTAGCTACATGCTGTACAGTGCAGTCTATAATTGTGTGTTCTTATTAGTATAGCAGGAGGTGTCTGAAGCTGGATGCTTACTGTGCCATTTCTTTACCTCATGAAAAAATGGATGTTATGCTGCAGTGTAGCATTACTCAGAGTAGCAGTCAGTCCTGCATAGGTGCAGAGAATTATCACAGAGCTGAAGATCTTTAGTTTTTAGTTCACTGTTTGTTGAAGAATTGGCCTTTTGAGTGATTTTAAGAATTCCTTCTCCTTAATAAGATTGTTCTAAGATGTCTTCAGTGCTATTGGCAGGGTATCTGCTTTCTGCAGCAGGGCCACTGTAGTGCTTGTCAGATACCCGGTTTCTTCACATCCAGATAAAACTATAAAACTCTGTTGTTACAAGAAGTCAATGTAGGTTTTTCGTTGTCAGGGGTGGAGGGGTGGGTTGTGGTTTGTTTTTTTTTTGATTTTGTTTTAATGTAATGGTCAGGTAGTTTCGTGAGTGTTTAGAAGTGATGTTACGTTAATCACAGTCATATTCTGATTCTAGTTTGCATTCAGACTGCCAAATCAGTCCAGAAGTGTTGTTCCTTTCTCATAATAAACAATAACAGTAAACAATAGGGGTAGTTGTGCAAGAAAATTAGCAATTCATCCACTTCAAAGACACTGCCACCATAGCAGGGTTTTTTACTCTCGTGTACGTATATTTCTTAGGTGGTAATACTGATGTATAAATATCAGTCCTTGCAGAACATAGTGCAGAAGTCTTTCCAAAGTATATATTTTTCTGTCAGAGTGTTGGAATAAGTGAGATGAGAAATCATTTCCTGAGAAGGTATTTGAGGTTTAGAAAATCTGATATGTGGGAGTGAGCATTTCCAGTGAAGTTCCTAGAATGACCCTTTCTAAAGTGACACACAAAAAACAGAAGAAACTTCTCTTTCACAAACTTATTGGTGATTTCTGCTTCTGATTGCTGTGTGGTAGTGCTTTTCTATGAATCTGTCACAGGAGGTCTTCTCAGACTTGTGCCAAGAACACTAAATACCTTTCTAATGCGATGTTAATATTCTTTAGGGTACATAATGTAGTGAAACAGGGGAACATAGACAGATTAAGGACATTAACATAGTAATTTAATAACTTCCATTTAAAATAAAATCAGCATGTGGCTCGTGTTACTGTTAGACTTTTTAATTATAAACCTGCTGTGCCTCCAAATTTTTATGTATTTTCTCACTTATAAATGCATTTCTTAGTGTTGCAAACTTTTTGGTTATCCCTGTCATCCAGTGGTGTCTGGAAGCTAGAGTCCCATTGTATAGCAGGTGCCATGCAAACTTCTCAGATCCTGGAAGGTGTGCACATATAGCTCAGCTGGTTTATTTATGTTAATCTAAGCCTTAGGCATCTAATTTAGTTGCTTTGATTCATCCTTCTGAGGTGTTGATTTTCCCATATATGAGTAATTTGGAGGTTTTAGGTTCCTAAAATTCATCCTCTTGATACATGACTAAGTTGGTGTATAGTGACAAAGCTCTTCTCCATATGAGCTCACACTTAGGCAAGGGAAAATGTTTCGTGGAGCTATTGTATATCAACAAAGACAAATTACAATCCTGGCAACTGTGGTAGCTCTGCAAGGTGTGGTGATGGATAGAATAGCTCTTAAGCTCCTGCTTTTGAGTACTGGGACACTAAGAATGGAGGGAAGACATAAGATCACTGACAAAGGTGTTTTTAAAAGTTTTCTTAAGGCTTTAGTGTGTGATTTGCAGGAACCCAATAGCTAGTTTCAGGTTAGCATAGGGTGTGTGTGTGTATACATAAAAAGCTGCATAAAGGTTTTGCAATCACAGGTGTCAGAACATTGCTGTGAATAATATCCATTGGCTTACCCTTGATACTAGATACTCTTCTTACTGCTTTTAATTTCAGACCTGTTATGTTTTTTTTCTCTCTTCCCTCCCAAATGTCCATGTTGAAGATATGCAGATATGCAAAAATGATCCTTGAAATAACAATAATAAAACAGTTTAAAGGAATTAGTTTTGTTTTAATAATGTCTCAGGTCCTAATTTGCCCTGGGGATAAACTTTCCAGTCTGAGTGAGAGGATTGTGTTAGATATTTTTATTTCTCACTGGCAGGGAAGCATGCTGGTTAAGCAAAACTCACTGGACACCAGTGGTTGTCATGTGAAGCTGATTGTTGCTGTCTTGCCTCTTTTCAGGTTACTGCTGTATTCAGTACTTAGTGGGACACAGAAAATAGGAGTCATTGTCACTTAATGTTTTTTTCAGGGTGTAACTTAATCTTTGTTTGTGTCTTTGACACCTGTGCTGTAAATTGCTGAATCCTACTTTGTTGCGTGTACCGTACATGCAGCAAACACAGAAGTAATTCTTTGATGCTCAGTGTCATCTTCAAGAGTTTCGTGAACTTCTTCTGGTGGATGTGCATGCGCTATCAGTTGCTATTATCCGTGCCTTTTCTGTGCTCCACAGCCTCTGCAGTCATTGTCCCTCGCAGATTCCAAGCTGAAGACTGAGGTCACCATCATTATTAATGCTTTGGGCAGCAATACATCTCTTACAAAGGTGGATATTAGTGGAAATGCCATGGGAGATATGGGAGCAAAGATGCTGGCAAAAGCCCTACAGATAAACACCAAGCTCAGGTAAGGGAAACATATTTGCAGTAAATGATATAATAGCTTAATAATAATGAAATTGTTGGCATATCAAGCTTTGTCTCTTCAGAACTGCTGGAAAAAGCCAAGCTATAATGCATCTATTTGGAAAACTTCTCATCTCTTTTTTTTTTTTTTTTTTTTCTAAAAAGGAAGAGGAAAAAAATATATGGAAATTTTCTCTGAAAAAAATATCTCCAGAACTGAAACTGGAGCAAAACTGCATCCAATTAGAAGGGTATTTTGTGGTTTAGGATTAGGTACAGAATTTGATTTGCTCATCGACTTCAAAATCGGGGGAGAATGATGTGTTTTTGACAGATAGTGCATAGGCATAGCTCTTTCCTGTTTTCAAGGCAAAATCCAAACCCATTTTCATCCAGTTTCAGCTCCAAAAAGACTTAAGCCTTCTTGCTCATATTAGCCTACTTTTGAAGAGATGGTATCTTTCTGTTGTGACAAGGCAGCTCTAAATTTCCTGGTATCATAAGAATGATTACATTGGTATGGAGCTCTGGATGTCACCTAATCCAACCTCCTTCTCAAAGCAGGGCCAGCCTTAAAGCTCGGTTGCTCAGAGCCTTCTCCTTTGAAGATCTTCACGTGCAACAGAGATTCCACAACTTCTCTGGGGAACCTCTTCCAGTGCTCAGCCACCCGGTTCTGCTCTCTCTTTTCTATTGGAGGCTTTCCCAGCAGAGAAAATTCTGATACTTGGGTGGGAAATAAAAATAAACTATTCTTTGTCTAATGTAGTATCACTTTGTAGGAGCATTAAGAGCTTGTTGAATTCAGAAAGGGTAGCAGCATGGACCATCCCTTCCTTTCCCTCTCCCCCCACCTATAGTGCTGATGGACCTTGGCATCACTTCTCTGCATCTTCATCCACCTGACAACTTCACTGTTTTTTTAGCACATGGCTGGCACTGATGGCTACAGTGTATCACATTTTTTCTATCCAGGATGGGATTAGCAAATGGTAAACCTTCAATCAACATGTATCTTGATGGGAACCTCTAAATATGTCACCATCATCAGGAAAACCAATACTCACTCCTCCTCTTGTCAGACTGTGCAGATGAACCTTCCACAGTGTATTGTCTGTGTGAAGAGACCACTATGCTTGGTCTCCAAGAGTTTGTTCCCTACAGGATAAGAAATTCTTCAGAACAGTCCTAGCAGTTTTGCTAAGATACAGAGATCTTGGCATTCGCTTTGCTATTCCCAAACTGAACATTGAAAATGTTAAGGAAATGCTGGAGAGGTAGCTGGGTTTTGTTCAATGTGTTAACCTGAAATATCCACCAGTACCTGAAGCCTTGAAGGCATTCAGGATGGCAGACTGAAATGTGCCACGGCACACTGAAAGTTATTGCTGTATTTTGTGGTAGGATTACAAACTGAGTGATGCGATGGTAACTGGCTGTGCTTAAAATACTATAAAATTATGTCCTGGTAGAAATGTAAATAGTTCTTCAAACAACAGAAGTATCCAATATCTGACCTTGGACATTTCTGACCTTTGGAAGATAGGTGTAGAATCTACTTTCCTCTCTTCCTTACCTCCATCTTTGTATTTTCAAAAAACCAAAGGGATTATTCTGCAATAGCAGAAGGGTGTTACTACCCGTGAAATCCTGCATCTACATTTTTTTTGCACACCAGAACTCATTGTTTATGTCTTTCTTTTTTAAGCACAGCTACAACTAGTGCTCGTGCATGAGCAAGATTTATCTGCATGACTGTCTCTTCTGACTACTAATGAGATCTTTGAACATGTGTTCACAAATTGTCAGGCAGTCTGCCTGAGTGGTCTAAACTGGGGGAGGAGGGGAAAGACTTGATCACTCCTATCACAGAGTTTTGTATTCAGAAGAGCTGCAATTCATGCACCTAACCTAATGGTACATACTAGCAGCTAGTTACATTCCATGTGAAATCGCAGGAGCTGTGCAAAGAGCTGATACAGGATTGAATGTAAAATAGCCTGAAAATTTTGACCTGGAATCAGCATGATTTTTAAAATTATTTTTTTTTTTCTGCAACTTTGGTGATATAGCCTGGGTGGATTTCAGTTTTGGTTTTCAGTATGGGCCTGCAGAGCAGACAGTTGAACTTTGTTTTGATGCCATTTCTGGAAAAAGCTGAAATTTTATCTCCAAATCTTTCTATTAACTATGTTTTAGAAAGGTTATGTTTAGGTAGTAATAATAGAAAATATAGTACAGAGTTCTCTTGGAAGAAACAGGAACTCAGTTTTGTAATATCTTTGTCCCTCACTTCAGTCATTCTAAGCTTTTAATGTATGAATAGAGACTGTTATTTGTAAAAATGTTGCCAGCGCTATGCAGTTTTGGACATACAACTCTGTGTTATTTCAATATTGATCCTTGTGGGTCCCTTCCAACTCAGTATACTCTATGAATATGCAAAGTTTCAGTATAGATTTATTTGACTCATCTGTGGTTATTGGTTTTTTTTTTTTTTTTTTTTTTCTTCCTCTCAGAACTGTAATATGGGACAAGAATAACATCACTGCGCAGGGCTTCCAGGACATAGCTGTGGCACTGGAAAAGTAAGTCCTCAAGCAACTGAATGACTGATGAAGAAAGAGGTCAAACACTTAGATCCTGAGTGATCTGAGCAGCTGCAGTTTTCACTGCAGCCCGTGTGATTTAAAGATACTGAATGCTCTCAATTTTTGAGCATCAGGGTGCTTAATCTACAGGCAGACATGACTTCACATCCTTCAAAAGGATGAGAAGAGGCTCTGTGGCTCTTTCGTGCATACACTGTTGTCAGCATTAAGAATGTTGAGTTCTGCTGTTGACGTTAAAATTTAACATTTGAGAATATTTTCCCTTTTTCTTCATTCTCTTGTGTTGGTATCATGCAGAAATTCTATTCTTGTCAATGAATGAAGCTGTCTATAATAACAGAAAATTACTGAAGCATGCCTTTGTGGTCTGATTTTTTTTTTTCTTTCCCCCAGCAAGTTGAAACTAATAGTGATGATCTCAGAAAATGCAGTTGTTCATTGTAGTCTCCATGGTCTGGGTCCTCTTGCTTCCCTGAGCTCACTTGCAGTTGCAGCAGTTAGCAGTGATAGATGCTAAATGACTTTCATCTCTCTGCCTCCATCACATTTCTTTATATGTGATTATTACTTTTCTGAAGAGGGAAAAATTACAGATTTAAATTAAGCAGCAGTTGCAGTTGTTTCACGTCATTAAATCCCTCAGACAGGAACAAAGGGTCTCTTTAGAAGGTGAAGCTAATATACCATTGCTAGTTTCTAGACAAAATGTCTTGCAAAACTGTATAACTACTATAGGGAGCATCTTAACCCTCGGAGGGGTCATAGCTCTATAGAGCTTATAAAGTTACTTGTTTTATGAAACTGCTGTAGTTAATATGCTTTGTTTCAAAATGAATTCAGTGGCACTGGTGGGGAAAATTATATAAATGATGTATAATTAAACAAATCATCTTGGAGTGATTCCATTGATAGTTGTGAATAAGAATTTGCAAAGGTTATTTGTCAGCTTGCAGACATTTTCAGAGAGCAATATCATGTGCGTTTGTGAGAAAGTCTGGTAGAAAAGAATATATGATTATTTTCTGGTTAGCATCAACTTTACGTTTCTGTTCTGAAGTGGTTGGATAAGTAAAAAAATAAGGAGGGAGACATCCTAAGGCGAAAGCAAATAATCTAAGCAGGAAAAGGAATGTTACTGATAATTCTCTGACATTACACATTGTTGAGGTGATGTCTCATTTATTTAGCTTGGAAGCTGAGGTCACTTTATGTCTCTGCTAACATTTAAAAATTATTAAAATCGTTGATAATATCATAGCCTAAGTCACAAACAACAAAGGTTTAATCTTGCAAGAGAAGGACTGTCAATGTTGGCTGAAAACAATTAGCCTTTAAGCAATCCATCTCAAAGACATATTCAGAACATCCTATGCCATATGTTTCCTAAAAATACACGAAACCAGCAATATTCTGTAGGAACGAACTGTTGCTCAAGATGCATTGAAATATACTGAAGATGCTTGGGGGTGTGTTGTGTCTGTTTTGGTTTTTGTTCTTAACAAAAATAGTCATATACTGAACCACAAAAGAGAAGAAAACTGGGCTTCCAGAGAATGAGGCTGAGGAGGACTGGGAGGGATTCTAACAAACTTTTAACCAGATTGAAGTAATCTGAACATTTTCTTTGTTTGTTATTCCCCCCCCCCCCCCCCCCCCCCACACACACACCTTTTCTTCATCATTTTAAAGTTGTGTGAAACCATTATTCCTGTGAGGGAATTTGGCCATTAACAGATTTGCCACAAAGGACATCCCAGACAGCTGACATGAGCTGAGAGGGGTTTCTGTAGAGTCCTCTAAAAGTGTCTATTCAGGAGAGCAGTGTACATCCTCTTCAGCCTGGCCATTAAATATGGATTTGTATCTCAGTAATTTTGATATGGAAATGAGTATGTGCTTGTGTGCTTTGCAATCTAGAGCCTACTCTGTCATAGAAATGTGTGATATTGCCCCATATTTATTTCTGAGAGACTTGTTTGCATGGACTGACTGAAGAAATAATTCAGGCTCTAAAAGCTGATATGAAATGCTGGAATTGAGTAGAGAGCTAGAAATCCTTCCTTTTTTCAGTGTTACAGAATTCACATACCCAAGCCTGCAAAACAGATGATGTTATTCCCACAAAAAAAGAAAGGCAGTAAAATCATGGTGCTGCAGCAATGAATGTACGTCACGAATGGAGCAGGAGTTACTCCAGGAGAAGTAATGTGAGGAAATGTAGGACTATTGTCACATATGCTATATGTAAGGGAATAAACAAATTTTTAAGACATCCTTTACCAGTCACTGAGTACTTCCCTGAAATGTAACTTTCTTTTTATGTAGGTATTTTGCTGAGAGTATTTATGAAATTACCGAGTGTTATGAAATTACTAGATTATTGAGTCGGTAGAGAAAGGTGCTCCATTAAAAAGAGAGAATTGGAGTCTTAGAAAAGAAGAATGGAACAATATTTGGGGAAACAGAAAAATGGAACATGAAGATAAATGTTTCTCTAATGATCAAAGTTGAAAGCAAGCTTTAAATTCTTGATATTTGTCCCTAAGAGCTGCTTCATTTTCACATGCAAAAAGGCTAGCATTCCAATAGTGCTGCTTGTCCAAAGGACCCATTATAGGGCCTTCCTCAGTGGTCTTTTAAAGTTCTACCTCTGTCCGTGAAGTGTCCTCGTCTTTCATTTCTGTGTGTGAGGGAGTGAGAGGGAGCGCTAAGCTTTTGACTAAATTGAATTTAGCATATGATTAGTAGCATGAGGGCTAACAGTTATAGATTTCAGTGAATGTGATGTATTAAATGTCAAACAGATGCATAGATCCTTGGCAATCTACCTTTTTTTTTCTTTTTAAACAAATAAATGCACACCGCACCTGCCAGGTAGTATCAGGCAATCAGCAACTTCTGTAATTATTCTCTCTCTGACATTTTGTTCTGGGTTAACCTGGCAGGCAGCTCAGCACCACACAGCCGCTTGCTCACTCCCACTGAGTAGGATGGGGGAGAGAAGCAGAAAGGTAAAAGTGCAAGAACTCGTGGGCTGAGATAAAGCCAGCTTAATAGGTAAAGAAAAAGCCATGGGTGCAAGCAAAGCAAAACAGGGAAGCATGAGGAACAGGAAAGGCCTTGGCTCTGCTCTGCAGCAACTGAAACAGCCCTGTGTTATCAACACTGTTTTCCTCACAAATCCAAAACACAGCACCATACCAGCTACCACAAATTAATTCTGTCCTGACCAAAACCAGTACACATTGAAAATTAGTCTCCATGTTGATGGTCAGCCAGTCATTCCTTGTTTTGTATTACATGGGGACACACAGCAGTGTCTGTGTAGTAGATGCAGTTCTTTTGAAGGAGAAGACAACTAGAAAGAAGAGTTAATTTTTTTTTGGCTATGAATAATGTGTTCCCCTTTGGGAAGAAAAGTCGAAGCCTCACCTGAATATGCAATGTAAAATGTTGACTAGTATCAGTGAGGAATCAATGGGATAGATAGGTGGTTCAAAAGTCCTTCAGAGAGTGATGTTTTATGTGCCTAAGCAAGTGGTGGGATAGGAGTTGAAAGAATATTGGAGCTAGTTAAGTAGTTAAGGTGTCTGTTGTTAAAGCTAGTGCATACAACGAGGGATCGGTCCTTTGAAGTCAATGGAGTAAGCTCACTTGAAACTGTCATCTGTAAGGTGCTCAGAAATAGAGGCCTCTAGGCATACATAAGGAGCTCTGGATGGAATAGAAACAGACGGTTTGCAGGATGTTTGCAGACAGCTGAAGAAGAAGGAAGAGGTGTTTGCAAACAGTGAAGGCTAATTGAAAACAGGCAGAATAATTGCTTTTCCAGTTTCTAAGAACTGCTTGCTTTTTTTTTTTTTTGCTCTTATTGAAATATAAAAGTATACGGACATACCACTGCATATAACATGATAGGCTTAACCATGCTAGTCAAGCTATATTCTCAAGGTTTAAACACAATTTTCACTTGACAAAACCCTATCTTTATTGTATTGTAGCAGATGGATGAAGCTATGGAAATATTTTGCAAACAAATAAGCAAAATACAGGGAGCAATTGTTTGCATAAAGCAGTGTGGAGATGCCGCACTTGTTTTGCCAGCTTTTATTAAAAATTCAGCAAGTGTCTGCAATTTGTTGTAAACACAAGGAGCAATTAAATACTAAATTTTCAAAACTCAGTCTCTTGGTCACTGTTTTATCTATTACTGAATATTTCTGTTTAGACTTAGATCTGATAGAATTGCTAGTAGGCACTGAGACTTTCTGTTCTGTTTCGACATAGGAAAGAAATAATCCAACCTTGTGGGCAAAAGCACAGAGGACAGCATGACCTTTAATTGGCAGCCACTGGGCACTGGCCATTTAACTGTACTTTGTGCTTTTTTTAGATCTCCACTTCTACCTAGTGGCAAAGAATAAGCAAAATAAAAGGAGCATACATGCCTCCAGATAGTCCACTTAAAATGTGAAAGATAGTCTTAGTACCTTCTATAGCCAGGCTAGATGCATTTTCTCTTCCTCTCCTAGCTCATTCTTCATGAAGAGATGCAGCAATTAGGATACGTTTTACTAATAAAGACTTTATTTTTTTTTATTTTTTATTTTTCTTTAGGAATTATACTTTGAGATTCATGCCTATACCTATGAATGATGCTTCCCAAGCACTCAAAACAAACCCTGAGAAAACAGAAGAGGCACTGCAAAAGGTATTGCCTATACCACCCCCATATAGAAATAAAGCCAATCCAAAAAAAAAAAAAAAGTAATAATTTTAAGTGGCTGTGATTTCATGCTTGGCTGAATAAGAATTCTTGGCTAGTTTCATTGATTGTTTGATTTGCATGAGCATATGTGTGGTAATCAAGTGCTGCAAGGCATGTAAATCTTTTTATTCCAAAGTGCTTAAAGTGAAGGGGTGATGGAATGCAATGGTGTCATATCAGAAAGTCAAACCAGTGCAAGCTAGACCTTTTATTTCTGTACATCTGAGAGTCAGAGTCAGGGAGAGTCAGAAGCAGCCATATTTGTTACAGATGTGCATGTTTTTATTTCCACATGCATAGAATTCATGGTATGCATTTTTTCCTGTTGGGGCAGAAGAAGTGCAGTCAGCTCAGCACAAGACAAAGGATGCTCTTAAATTTGGGGGAGGATAAAAACATTTACTGCCTGTGTTTTATATTGGATGTATAAAATTCACACACTGCATTGCCATAAATGAACAACTGCACCAACATGTTCTTTTGGATGAAAGTGGTGTTGACAGCACGTGTAGTTGTTCCACTTGCACGGGCTGTACAACTCCCAGCTGAGTTTTAATACAGTAAATCTTGCAAGCTCCAGACGAGCCTCTTGCTCAATCAGAAAACATACAGTTCACAAGTCTTTAATGAGTAGCTTTCCCTCAGCCAGGGTAGGGTCATAAAAACCTTATAAATAGTTCTCACAGACAGTTGTGATTAAAAAGCAAATGCCTATGATCCTTATTAGAAAATAAATTGTCAGGAAAGTGATTCTCAAAGGGAAAAGTGCTAGTAGTTAGCCCCTTTTTCTTTGATGCATGAAAATTATCTAAATTCTGCCTTAAAAAATCTGGATCATGGGGGGTGGTTATATTTCTTGCATCTTGTTTAATGTAATTTTAGATAAGTTCATGTCTGGAATGATAAATGCATCTCTGAAAAATACAAATTCTATGTGTTAATTAGGCATTACTTACAAAGAGCATTTTCTTTTGTTCATTTCAAAGTTGCTAACACTTTTTGGACCTCAGTTTGTTTTAACTTATGGTGTTTAAGCTTTGTTTATACAATATGAAGCAGCTCTCTCCAAAAAAAAAAGACAAATCTTTGTGGAGTGGTGCTGTGAAAGCTGCCAGTTCCCCACAGGCAGGAACACCTGCCCACACTAGCTGAACTGTGGAGCCCAGTGTAGGGACACCTGAACTGACCAACTGGCATTTCAGGAGGGTCCACAAACTTCAGCACACCACAGCTTGAATACAACGAGAGTGCTCCTGACCCCAATCCACCAATAGACAGCTATAGTAGCTAACCTCCCCAGCTCTAGGATCTCCACAACTTACGGTGTGGATGAGCTGCATAAGCCTTGTATTACTCCTGAAAGCCTAACGGGGGGCATGGTCAGACTGCCCCAGTCCTTGCAGGTTAAGTGATGCAGGTTAAGAGGTGCCTGTCAGCCCCTGGTAGCCTCTGCCTCACAACCTGCTGGCTACCACACCTGTCTGTTTCCATTTTCTTCCTCTCAGACCAGGTCCATCATTGGAGATGGACCTTAAACAGTTTACTAGTTGGGTTTTGGACTTGACTGAGTTTGACAGAACTGGGTTAAGTGGTTATTCCATGTCCCATTAAGCTGGCTGACAGTAGGTGGTGACTTACGGTGACAGTTGTGGTGGGCTGTGACCAGCGGCTGTAGGTAGAAATTACTTTTCCCTGAACAGCACTCATTGGTTGGTTAGCCCTAAGTAATTTTTGAACTGCATTTCTTGGATCAGTTAGGCACTTCCAGGTAATTTATCTTCTCTCAAGTCCATAGTGTTGTTTAAACCCTCTTTGAAACGGGACAAATGAATCTAAGGGTATCATCTGTCTTCTGTCATCATGGTCTCTACAGCAACACCTGAAGGACAGATTCCCTGTAGATATTTCTCAAATCTGGATCTACTCCTTTTGCCAACATAGCTTACTAAGTTGTTCAGAAGAGATGACTAACTCAGGAAGCACTGGCAAAAGCACAGTGTTTAACAAAGTTTCACCACTGAGTGAGTGAATATTTGCCAATGTGATTATCCAGCATTGAGACACATAGAATAAGGTTTGCAGATAACAAACAAAATGATACTGAAGCAATTGTTACTGTTAGTTCTCATTTCTGATACAGCGTGGATGAACTGCATGAACCCTGCATTACTGTTGAAGGCCTAATCAGGGACACAGTGTGAAAGCAAATTACAATCCAGAGTCAAATCAGTTTCCTAATCTGGCTTTGTTTTTTAGATAGAAAACTACTTGCTTCGTAATCATGAGACCAGAAAGTACCTACAAGAGCAAGCATACCGGCTGCAGCAAGGCATTGTAACTAGTACCACTCAGCAGGTGAGCACCTCATTCCTTGTTGGTACTCCTTTGGTTTTAAGATCTGTTTGGGGGACAGAATTATCTTGCTTTTCCTTCAGAGTAGCTTAAAGCAGAATGTGTTTTGAAGATGATACTTGGTTTCTCAAAAAAAATAGTAATGATCAGCGATAATATTTTTGGAAAAGGTAGGTCTTATGTATAGTACCTTTTTACTGTGTACAGAAAGACCCAAGCTATCTCTGAGTAAACTACGGTTGGAACCAGGAACAGTTCAGTTCATTTGTGCTCAGGAGTCTGACCTTTTCAGCAGGCTTTCATTGTTGTGGCAAGTATCATCATAAGGCTGTTCCACTTCTGGTGCCTGAGTTAGATCCAGTGTCTCTGCATAGCACTGAGCTGCCATGTATATATGCCCGTTGATACCACTGGAGCCAATAGCCTTAGAGCGTATGTTTGTCCTTAGACCTTCAAAATTTCAGGTATCATGGGAAGCTTTGCTTAGGTGAATGAAGCAAAGGAAAGTGGAAATCTTCTGTGCTCTTTATATTGTGGACAAACGGAAAGGCTTCCTGTCTAACACAGTCCTAAATACTGCTCAAAGTTGGGAAAGTTTTTTGGTTTGTTAACAAATTACATCACTACCTAAGCACCTCCCAAGCACTCCCAAGCACCAAGTGGTAAGACAAGAGGAAATGGCCTTAAGTTTTGCCAGGGGAGGTTTAGGTTGGATGTTAGGAAGACCTTCATTGAAAGGGTTGTGAAGTATTGGAACAGACTGCCCAGGTAAGTAGTTGAGTCACCATGCCTGGAGGTCTTCAGAAAACGTGTAGATGTAGTGCTTAGTGACATAGTTTAAGGGTGGACTTGGCAGTGGTGGGTTAAAGGTTGGGCTGTCTAGATGACCTTAGAGGTCTTTTTCAACCTAAATGATTCTTCAATTCTAAGTTTGCTGAAGCGCAACATGTTATTTTTGTATGTTTTTTGTGGTTTTTTTTTTTTTTCTTTTTCCCCTTTTGGTGATGTAAGCAGAATAAAAGTTGTCACAGCCTTTGTCTTAAATTTACTCATGTGTTTCCACTAGTTGTGTTCCCATGCAAACAGAAGACTCCAGCATACTGGAGGAGGAAAAAATGAGAGCAGTGCTTGTTTTGCTCTTCAGCTGAGTCAAAAAAGTTTCTCTGTGTTGTCTTAATTTTTGAGAGGTGAATTTTAATTCAAAATAGCTTTTTCTACCTACATCATTAAAAGTTAATGGGACAGAGTTTTATTACTACAGCCTGAAATTATATTGTAACCTCTCAGCAGAGAAAATGGTTCATGGAGATGTACTGGCAGTAAAAACTGCAAGAGCAGCATCACTTTATTTTATTTTAGTCATTTTTCTGTTCCAATGCCATCTTTTTTCCCGTGTTAGTAATCTCCGTATCAATTAAGTTTAGATCTTTTTATAGCTTGGTGGATTTAGTTGTGCTTTTCTCCCAACAACCACACACACAGCAGGCTTCAGTAAATGTAATTTATTATTGTTTCAAAAGTAGAGTAAAATTACTCATTTCTATATTAAATTGTGCTTGGTAGGGATTGATTTTTGCAAACAGTGTTAAAAGAGAGCTGGAAAAGATTCTGTAGTTACTGTAGTGGAATTACGTTATTATTCCCAGAGTATGTTTTTTTTTCCAGTCCAGATGTCCCAGTGAGACCTTCCACTATCTAATAATTAATTAGCTTTTTGTACTTATACAAAAAAAAAAAAAAAAAAAACACCCAAAACTCTTTGAAGAGGAAGAGTCATGTGGAGCAGAAAAAGAGCATGCTGTGAAATTATTTCAGTTCTCATTGGTAATGATATAAGATGTAAGAACTCGAGGCTTTATATGATTATGACAACATGTGCACACAGATGTTGCTTCAAAATGTCAAATTGGCAGTTTTACTGAATACTGTGTAGGCCAATAAAGACTTTTAATTAGTGTATGTTCCTGCCCTGTATCTCGTATTCAAAACTCTCTATATATGTCAGCCAATCTATGGTCCTTCTTGTAAGGATACAGATAAAGCACCTGCCTTGTACTTGCAGCGTGTTGAATGAAATGTTACCAATGAAGATGAAGTTCGTTTTATCTCACAGTGAAAGATCTGATGGAAACTTCTGCTTTGGCAGTTATAGTTTCCCTTGACACCAGGAATACTCACATTGTGAAAGAAATCCCCCAAAGCCTGCACAACAGCATTTTGCTTAAATAGGAGAAATCTCTGCTGATGTTTGTTGAATGGATTGTGACAGAGCTTTCTTTTAGTGTCTGAACTTCTTAACAATTCACCAGCCATCAAAGCTAAGGCTTAGATGTAACAACAACTGCAGTGCTAAACTTGTTCTGAAAATCTAAACAAGACCTAAACTGGGTAACTTGTTGGTTATTTGCAGTTATCCTAGAGATAATCATGAGAGAAGTACGCCAAAGAATTCTTTTATTTTTTTTTAATGGCAAAGTTTTATTTATTTTTCTACTGTTCAAGTGTGTTTATAAGAGATATGATGCCTTCTTTCAGTACTATTGATGTACCTCTGAGCAATGATCATGCATTTCCAGATCATTATATTGTCACTCCAAATCTCATCATGGTAGTATTGATTTGCTACCTGGACTGGATTCAGCATTCTGATGTTTTATCTTTCCTATTTCTTTTGTTCAAGTAGATGATTGACAGAATATGCGTTAAAGTGCAAGATCATCTCAACTCTTTAAGAAACTGTGGTGTGGATGCTGTACAGGAAGATGTCAAATCTGCAGAAAGGCTTATGCGAGATGCTAAGAACTCCAAAACAGTAAGCTTTTCTCAGCATACTGGTAATACTGAATGCTGTTCAATGTGTGCTTGCAGCCTTCTCTTTTCAAGGGGTTATAGTAACAGTGTGTCAAAAAGGAGTATTTTCTTTAGATGATCAGCTTTAGGTGGTATTTAAAGTAACAAAATAATTCTAATTTATACAGACTTGGATTTACCAGAGGGGTTTCATCCTGTTGTCCAGATTTGAAAACAGGTAGCAAAGAACCTACATGTACTTCCCAAAGATACTCTTTTTTGTCTTACAGCTCTTACCAAATCTGTACCACCTTGGTGGGGCTTCTTGGGCAGGAGCAAATGGTTCACTCTCCAATCCAATCCAAGAGACACTTGAATCCATGGCTGGAGAAGTCACAAGGGTTGTGGATGAGCAGCTTAAGGTCTGTGGGTAGCTTTTTTATTGTCTCTCACAACAGAAATAATGCCTGAGATCTTCTGTTCATATTAAAATGCAAATATACCATACAGATTTTCATCTCTCCCTTCCTTCCTCTCTCCCTTTCTCCCAGTATATATATTTGTACTTAAGTTATCTCTTTGTTATTAGTTTCTTACAGGTTTGTGCCTTAATATCTGGATACTTGCCCAGTTGGAATGAAAAAATTAGTTTAGTGTTTGCAGTAGCAGAAGGAGCGTATACTGTTTATATCAAATGCAATTTCCATGACAACAGACCACAGGCACCACATGTCCTTTCTGGGAATCTTTTAGGAGAGGGAGTGTTGTTGATTGCTCCTTAGACCCTCAATAAAGCTCTCTCAAGCACCCTAAAAAATCTCATGTCCTGGAGAAAAGTAGTCCCTAGTTAAGGTATCCCACTGAAGCAAAAGCTGCTTTTCTGTAGCTTCCACTGCAGATTTTTTATCCCAGTGAACACTTCTGAAGCTGGTGCAGAATTTCCACTTTAACTGTTAGGTTTGGATAACGTGTGTGTATTGAGAGTGCCCCAAGAATACTCCAGGCAGCTTTACAGGAAATCCTTTCACAAGTTTCCTGTCAAACATCAGTTCTTGAAATAGAGGTAATGGATCTGCAAATATTCCCATCTGTGAACTCAGCCAGCACTTGTGCAGTAACCTATATGTTCGGTTATGTTAGGCCTTACTGTATAATAAATAAAGAAGAGCCATTCATGCAGCATGTGAAGAGGCAGCAGTCCAGCAAGAAGGCAGGGTGGAGTAACTTGAGCAACTGATGGTATTTTTATAGAAGCTGATGAATTGAAAAATATGGTTCTGAGTCAATTCAAAGCAACCTAAGATTATGACTAAGCTACCTGCCCGTGTTTTGTTGCTGTATTTAGACTGTCAAAGAATCTGAAAGTACAGACTGAAATGTTCAGTTCAATCAACATGAAAATGCTTTAGTCAGTGGGATTGTAGTGAAGAACAATAATAATAACACATTACTAATTACTTTTTCTAAATTGAAAAGTTAATGAGGAAGAAAATGGTGCTGATTTTTTAGTATTTTCCCCCTTTCCCCATTATATGAAATAAGGTGACAATTGGCTTTCACTTCCTTAATTTTTGTGGACGTGAAAGCAATTTAGCTACAGGATTCTTCCCAGTGTTGCTTCTGGGCTGTTACTGGGCAGGCATAGCCAGGTCTGCCCTTTGCATAGGGCTCACACACTTAAATAATTCCTGTGCATTTTGGAGAGTCTTAAAGAATAAAAGTACTCTTCAGCA
The DNA here is from genome assembly GCF_009819795.1 of Aythya fuligula. Lineage (NCBI taxonomy): Eukaryota > Metazoa > Chordata > Aves > Anseriformes > Anatidae > Aythya > Aythya fuligula. Next base: position 96,992,401 of record NC_045560.1, on the reverse strand, counting down.
TTTGGAATGTTATTTATAGTTCCTGGCATAAGACTGAGTTAATGGGCCTTTGATTTATGCTTTTACACATTTACAGCAAAAGGCACTTTAGCTCTACCATTCTAAACTTCATTTATTTTTATGATTTGCAGCATCAAAGTTTAAGTGTCTTACAAAAAAAACTGTAAGGTCATAATGCTCTTTGTATATTGGAACACCCATTTGTATTAATTTTACACAATGATTTTCTTTTAACTACTATGGTGATGCAAAGTGATCCACTTTGCATGGTGGAGAAAATGTTGAACACAGAATAGGATTATTTTTTTTTAATTATTTTTCATTTATTTAGGCCATTTCAGAGCATTGTGTAGGTTTTATATATATGTGCTGGGGGTAAAAACCTTTTTATATGCCATAAGTGGAGTTTCGATTTTTAGCTTCCATAGCAACCAGAGAGCCTGGTTCTGGAAAGGATTGTTTGGAAATTAGGTAAAGGCAAGGAGCACTTTTCAGGCAAATAAGAGGTTTGTAAATCTCAAAGAATGGAAGGGAAGTGAAGGGAGAAGTAGAATAAGGAAAAACAACATCTTGGAGTGAGTTGAGTTTGGCCAAAGGAGAAATAATAGCAAGGCTTTTGCATTTCTCTTCCCCTGCTGGTTTCACTGTTGACATACAGAACCCAGAGATGGTTTATTCAGTAAGCAAAGGCCCAAGAGAAAAATGTTAGGCAAGACAAATGGTGCTTAAGCAAAGGGAAGATTGTAAAGACAGAATGAGTGTTTGAACTATTTTTCCTCGGTTCCATCTTGGTGCAATGGATTTGTTGGCTCTATTACTTGCCCACACTCTATTTTTTTTTCTCTAGATATCAGCAGCCTTCAGTCCTTACATTCACCTTTTTTTTTTTTTTTATTCTGATTGTTAAAGAGTTGTTAATTGTGATCAGGACTTCATTTTCTTCTTCATGCACACCTGCTGACTGACACTTGTGGCTTTCTGACTGAAATATTTGCTACTCCACAGTCAATGCTGTTAACTGTGAGTTTCCATCACTGAAAGGTTCAGGGATGGAAATAGTGAGCAAAGAAAGTTTTCTTTTTTGTAAATTAGTAATATCCATGTGATATGTCACCAGTTGAAATCCACCAATGAAGAAATTTTGCTCAGCTATGTACTTAAAAAAAGGCATTCAAATTCTATTTAATTTCTTAAATGGCACATTCTCTGAGTATTTTGAGTAAAAATTAATTCTGAAATCACCAGTAACTTTGGTCTTTTGTCCTACTTCCCACTTAAACCTTCAAGCAACTTTTTTTCACATGATCCATTTTGAAAGATCATGCTTAGTCTGCAGATGCAATTAAATAAAGCAGGTGTATAATTTTCATGATTGTGGTCTTTAGGGGAGGGTCAGTGTGATATGTTTTTTTCCCCAGGATAGACTAAACAATAGCATGGGAAAAAGTGGATGTGTCAGTAATTTTCATTAGTTTCCTTGGCTCAGTTGTCTCTGCCATTGGAGTTCATCATCCTCCACGCGGATATGGTCACAAGGGCTTGAAAGGCCCTTCATTATGACCCCAGAATCTGCTTGGGGATCAACAGAGGGAATGTGGGATGAGTCCATGAAGTGCAGAGAGCTTGGGAACACAGAACTAACCCCCATGCTAGCTGTAAAGGAAGTTTTTGATTCATAGGTGGATGATTGTGTGAGGGACTGTGAGGCCCTCTCCTGCACCTATTGTGAAGGCTCTTTCATCTTCTAGACAGAACTGGGTTTTGGAAAGGAAACCAGTAGGTGATTCAACCAGATTTAAACTAAAATTACCTTTTCTCACAGGCACGGGTAGATTAGGTAAATCCAACAGTAAGTAGATACACCCAGTGTAGTCAAAAGGTGCTTCATAACTCAGCTTCACTGAGGTACATATGAAAGATTTTTCTAAGAGAGAGTCTGAGTCTGTTCTATTCCATCAGCAGAGGAGACCTTACTTTAAGAAAGTTGAGAGGGTTGAAGGGTAACATAGTCCTGTTTCCAGAATACACATTATCTTCTGTCTTGTTTTGGGTTTTTTGATCAGTTATTTAATATATATATATATATATTATTAACTGCATCTACTTCATTGTGGAATTCCAAGTACATGAGATCCATACATTATAAGCTTTATGCCCCGTGTAAATCATATTTCCAGCTACATCTTAGTATATATCTATAAGTTTGCACAGCATCCCAAGTTCTTTTGAGTGTCCTTTCTTCATGAACAGATGCCCCTTGAAAAAAAGGGCAGGTCTAGTGCACCGATGAAATTTGCCGGTTCAGGGCAGAGTTTAGAGCAAAGGCTGGTACAGCGGAGGAGCCTCTGCTTGTGCAGCATGTGGTAGGTACGTAAGGGCAGCTATTGTTCTGACAGTTAAACACACAAAAATGTAAATGTTTCGGATTTGAAAAGGCAAACAAGTACGGTTATAGGTAGTTTTCAAAACAAGTATGTTGTTCTTCCTCAGCTTTGTTTTCTAAAAGGCCTTTTATATTGCCTCTGGGTTGCAAAATGGATTAGAGTTTAGGAAGTAAAATTGTAAAAATTGCAAGTCTAGAAGTATCATAGTGCTATGCAACAGAGTAATGGGATGATCTAACTAATGAAGACATCCTTACCTGATGTTTACTTTTGCTTACTGTGCCACAGACGCTCCTTGAATCCATGGTGGATGCAGCGGAAAACCTTTGCCCAAATGTAATGAAGAAAGCTCATATCCGTGAAGACCTGATAGAGGCCAGCACTGAGAAGATTTCCATCCCACGCACTTTTGTGAAAAATGTCCTTTTGGAGCAATCTGGAATTGATATCCTCAATAAAATCAGGTACTTGAAAAAGCTAAACTAATAAAATTGGCTATAGAGTTTGGAGAGGACTCTATTTTGAGTGCATGTGTGTGTTTGTGCAGTAGAAGAATTTTAGAATGCTTTTCTGAGTCACAAGACACTGTATTAAGACATTCAAAGAGCAGGAAATTGTTGTATGGATCCAGTGAATTTAGTTCAGGAAATTCAAATATTTGGAATCTACAGGGATGTTAACTTGAGCATTAATGCATGTGTTTCAGGTTTCTTTAATAAAAGTTTGGGTTTATGCTGCACAAATAACATTTTCATGACTGGTACATTTTTTTTAACCTGTTGATATCCTCAGGTAGCACTAAATTACTGTAATAGAAGGAAATTGCACTTGTTTGCTTTTAGTATTGACAGTGCTTTGCCAGTTGCTGCATTTGGTCTTGCCCTGTAGCTATAGCAATCACTTTAAACCTTTTTTAGTGAGGGAGATGAAAAACAGAAACTTGGATATTCAAACCGGAGCAAGAAGTTACTTTAAACAGCTTCCAATTCCCTCTAAACAACAAAAAGAGGGAGAGAGAGAAAGGTGTGGCTTTTACCCGACCCTCTACCACATATTTATTTTCACATTAAATGTATAAAAGAGTACATATTTATGCCATATAACATGGTTAGCCCGTACTTAAACCTTTGCAGTTGCCATCAGTTGGCTAAGAAATCCTTTCTACATGATGGAAAAACATGTCATTTTGGATGGAGATGCTTATATATTTGCAGAAGAGGAAGAAGTGCTTATTTTTAAAAACAGTAAGACTTAGAATTTAGTTTTGCTGGGTGCAGCAAAATTGGCAGGAAAACGTGTTAAAGACTTTAGCTATGCCTTCAGAGTGTTTAAAATGGTTCAGGGAGTTATTTTTCTTCACTTTAATCCTATCAAACAAATCTGTCCTGAGACAGTAACAGTGTCCCTTCCCCCCTTCCACCTATAAAGTGAAGACTGTCAGTGGGGTGAGGGTGTCACACAGTAACCCTTCCTGCTTTATAATATCTAAAGTCACTATGAAGATAATGGAGGGAAATCTCCACTCTCATTCTCTTCTCACTGTGGCTTGGTCATTAGACTACCTCTATTGTATTGCATCACCTTTTGAAGGAGTTTCTTACCTTTCTTCCTCAGGCTTCCTGCAGCAATAATTCTAGCGCCAGACAGAAGTTGCTTTGTTATTCCAAAGCAACTCAATTCATGCTTAAGAACCTTACAATAAAGTTGTGGTACTTAAGAGGGTCAGCTGAAGCAGCAGACCTTGAAACCAAAGGCTCAGGAGAGATGGAGCTTCAGGCTGCAGTTCAGGCTTACATGCTTGTCAGCTGTAAAACCACCCTCCACAGCCTGAGCCTTTTGTACTCTGGCCAAATAAGGGACCCCAAGGGAGCAATTCAAGGCACACATTTCCTTGATGGGAAGTTATTAGCGAAACCTCAGTCAAGTGTACTGATGTGCTGGTGTCCCGTGTAGTTTGGTGTAATAGGAATAGCTGACACAAAGCTTGTAAGACAGAAAGTGGTTGCTTAGGGCAAAAAGACCAAGCAATGTGTAACCAAGTTGTGATGGCAAAGACTGGAGAATCAGTGTTGTACAGTTGCCCTTCAAGTGGCAAATACAAAAAGAAGTTGAGGAAATGTCTGGAAATGGATCGTAATTGTTCAGTGTAGTAGTGTTAGGCAATGCTTTCCTATTCATCTGACATTTGTGTTTCTCTGACTTCAGTGGTGGAGTGTTCCTTACTGCATTTCATATGTGGTTTTTGTACAGCTCGTACCCAGATGTTTTCGTTTCAGCTGTTAGAAGAATGTTAGAAGGTTAAATATGGTACAGAGGCTCTTGTGTTTGTGTGATTCATAAGTTTATTTCTGAAACCTGCAGTCATGTATCCTCACACCCTCTAATATTTTATTTCAAATGAAGTGACAACACCAGGGATAATCGTTGTACTGTTGAACGTGTCATAAAGACAAAATTCTCCTCCATGAATTAAAAATTTCTGTCTCGTTTTTAATCCTCACACAGTGAAGTAAAGCTGACAGTGGCTTCTTTCCTGTCTGACCGAGTTGTGGATGAAATTCTGGATGCACTTTCCCACTGCCATCACAAACTGGTGAGTATTTGCATGGCTAATATCTGAATACACCGGGTATCTCAACAGTGCTGTTACATTCATGACTTTGTTATTCCCTAGCATGGTTCCATTTTGAAATTGGTCTTATTTTCACTGGTATCACTGACATAATTTGACAAATAATCATGGGATTTGTGCTGCTTTGCTTTAAGCCTCAAAAAGGCTGTGTCACATATTTGCTTTATTACCTTTTTCAGTATTTTTGTATATAGAGCTAAAAATGCCTTTGAGACGTAAGATTGACTCTTAAGTGCCCATAGTTGTCCTGGCAAGATGATGGGGATTGGTTGCTCTTGAAAGGAGTGAAATCTCATTCTTTAGAGGGAAGCTGCTGAGACCTTATTTCCTGAATGAATACATCTTGAGACTACTTCAGAAATGTAGGTATCAAGTTTCAAGAGAAAGGAGTGGAAACACAGGAAAGGAAATGCTCTGGGTGTTATTTGAAGGTACTAAGCTGCCAGGAGGCACTGTTATTTGTGATAAAGGTACTTGCTTCAACAAGAGAAGGACAAATAAACATTTTTTTATCCACAGAAAAACATTATGATTTCTTATGTAGTGGGACTCTGTGAGGAGAATCCAGTACTGTTTTTTAAAGAAGCCAGTGGGTGGTCATTCTCTTGATTGAAATTGCTTTCCTTTACAAATTGATATTTCTCTGGCTTCAGCTTTCAGTCATGAGATTTTCAGATGCTTTTCTCCATAAGATTAGAGAACCATAAATTCCTCTTTATTTCTTCTCTACCATTCTATACAGGAATCAAAACACTATTTTTTTTTTTTAAAAAAAAAAAAAAAACAACTTTTAGTTTATTTAAAAAAAAAAAAAGTCTGAGTTATTTAAGGGTGTGTCCCCATGATACAGAGCAGCATTGTGTAAAGATACAACCTCTGGCCTCAGGAGCTATGTAACAGCATCAGGCTGCTGTGTGAGTGGCATGTTCATTAGCTCCGGGTGGTTCTGGAGCAGGCTCAGCTGGCAGGAGCTTTGGGCTGTCTTTGTCTCGTGGCATTGCAAAACTTGGGCATACCCTGACTCCTGCACAGTAAGTCATTTTCTCCAGCCTTTGAGTCTCTTCAGTGACAATCCTGGGCACTTTCTCCATCTGTTTAGCAGTCTCTTTTAAAATACAGAATCCGACAGGCTATTCCAGCCTGGGTTTTAGCCAACAGGGAATAGAGGAGTGAAATTATTTTTGCCCAATGTTCTTTTCTCCTCATATTTATACAGCTAAAGACATAACAAACCCTTCTTTTTGTTGGAGTTTCAGTGGTAGCTCATTTTCAGGACTCGTTTTGGATCTAGATTTGATCTCCTCCCCAGCAATGGCTTCTGGACGCTTGTCAGTCTCTTCTTTTCAGGATGGTGTCCATAGCTAGTGGCCAGTGCTCTTTGTTCTTAAGGAGCTGTACACCTGATTTGAGTTGATTTAGTATGTGATCCATTGTGGCCTGCATAAGTAGCGTGTCCTTTTTACTGTTTAGCACTCTCCCATCTCTCTGCTAGCTGCAGATTTTTTCAGGTAATGCCATTGATGACGATGTTGAAGAGCATGGATCTCAAAAATGCTCGTGAAGAACTGTGAAATTTGTCAGTGTTAATCTCCAATTGAGAGCTGCAATTTGAGAGTTGACAGCTAGATCTTAATAAAGCAAAGATTAAATGCATTGATACAGTTCTGTGACAACTCCTTAAATTGGAGTGTCAGGCAGTAGTAATTCAGCCACCTACAAACATCTATGTGTGCTGTGTTGACACAGTTGTGTTTGAGGCACATTTGAGAAATGAGCCTTGCTTGACAATACCTGTGTTTGCCTAAAGTGGTGATGATTAGCATTTGTTATTATTCCAGCTATTTTAGTGTGATTAAAGAAAAATCCGTAACAGCTCTCCAATTGTTTTTGCCTAAACAGATGCTAGACTAAATGAGCTATAATTTACTCGGGTCATCTGTTTACCCTTTTGATGTTAAACAGAACTACAATCCACTGGTTGTCTGGAGTTCTGCTGATGCTGAGCAGTGGACTACAGCTCTCCCTAGCTGTCACTTCTAAAGCTTCTGTAACTAACTTATTTGGGTCAGCTGGTCTTCAATCACTTGCTCTTAATGAATATTATGTAGTATTCTCTTTACCAACAGAACTAGAAAATATTTCATGATTTTACTGACTACATGAACTCACTCTGTTTTAATCACAGTCCAGAGTATTTTCTATAGTATTCTCTATATTCTTAGCAACAATTTTTGGTTATGCAGATCTGATAATGCATTTTATTATTGTTTGAGTTTTTCCTCTCAGATACTTAAAAAACAACAACAACAAAACACCCTTATCATATGGATCTATCAATTTCCTTTTTTTTTTTCTTTCTGTGTTAATTCCTACCTATTTCTTCAGCGAAACAGAACCGAAGCTGTCCCATTTTTTAAATAAGGATCATAGCATTTTGACCGTCTAATGAACATGAAAGAATTCCTGCTCTTCAATCCTTTTTTTTCAATTTTTATTTTTTCCTTTTTTCCATACTACTCTCACTTGGATGTTGATCATTTGCCATCAGGCTACTGAAAATTTGCCTTAGCTTTGGTATTCTGCTCAAAGATGCTTATTGCTTGGGGTGGGAATTTGTACTCCTGGTTGGGTAATCTTTGTACCCAGTCAAGAGTACAATTTGTACTTTTGCTAATAAAGATTTTAATTGGGTTGTGGTCACTGGTCTCTGAACAGCCGTCATTCCAGTCCAGTGACAAATTCACCTTCATCCAATAGGAAGTAACTGTTTTGCATAATAATTATTAGATGGAGAACAAATTATTCTACCTTTTCTTTTCACATATACAGTATGCTTACAATTTTGACATTAACTGAAATTGTAAGTCTCTGTATTATTTAATTTAAAAAAAAAAAAAAGATACATAACAAAGTTTCTCTTCCACCCCTTTTGTTTTCTTTATCATAAAGACGGGATAAATGCTGAGGAAGACCCTTAATATTATTATAAGATAAAAGTATGATGTCTTTTATTTTACTTTTTTTTTTTTTTAATTAGACTTTTCCCTTCCTTCTTGGAATGTGTAATGGAAGGGTTTTTCCATCAAAAAATCCTTGCCCCAAAACTGTGTGAAGATGAACATACACAACCAACCTTTTAAAATGATCTTCTAGGATCCGTGATTGCTCCCCCACATTTTCTCATTTGGTTTGGTTTGTCTTCTTTAACTTTGACTGATATGTTCCTGTCTTTATCCTGACTGACCATTTTGATCCAGGCTGACCATTTGACCAGACGTGGCAAACCGCTTCCACAGCAGGAATCACTGGAAATTGAGTTAGCTGAAGAAAAACCAACTAAACGCTCGATCATCATGGTTGAGGAGTTGACAGAGGTAGAACGTTTAGAGGATCTGGACACCTGTATGGTAAGACACATTTCCTCAGCCTGTTTAGTTTACAAATTACTGGAAGACAAATGTTTCTAAAAGTGCCATTTGGCTGTTTCATGGAATCAGGAAACAGAAGGTAAGAGTTGGCTTCTGGAAGAAAAAAAAACGACACGTTAGCTTGTGAACGTTTTGTCTGAGTTACATATTGCTGCTAAGCAAAGGAAAATATTTTTTTTTCCTACTTCTCCTTTCCTAGTATCTATTCAAAGGTCATTCTCTTGCATGCAGTGTTATAATAACACAAATACAACAAATGTCTCATTCATTGGCCACAGTTTCATAGAGGTTCAGTTGCAGGAATAAATTGGACCATGCTATTCTTTGACTGCATGCTGATTTCTGCTTTTGTCTTCATTCTACTTGAGGTGGATTTATATGAACCATGACAAAAATTGCTGCTGCCTGGAAGTCATATTTTTGGCCGTGAACATAAGTTGATGTTTTTAAATCAGTTTCTGGATGCATAGAAGAAGTCTTAAAACCTTAAGACCAGGCTGCAAGTGATCCTACAGGGCAAGCTTTTCAAAAGTAATTGAGTTAGGAGGAGTGTGAGATTTAGTAAGAATGCTGAACATAGATCATTCAAGTGCCTTATAAAATCCCATTGTGACTTTATAATAAAGATGGCTCCATGCCGTCCTTTACAAGACGTAAACTGATAGAATTCCAAATAAATAGGTTGCTAACTGTTTTCAATCTCAAATTCACCTCCACCCAGCTCAGTCTTTTGTGGAACTCTACTGCAAATGGGAATTTGAGGTAGCACTTCCATATTATAACTTAGTCAGTATAATAGGTGGTCACTGCTGTACATGACAGTCTTCCTCCTCTGCCCTCCTACCTGGCTCCTTGTCTGTGTACTTTCACAAGAAGATAAAATAGCAGAAAAAAAAAAAGGGTTACATCTTTTTGTAGATGAAGTTCTGTTGACTCACCTCTTTGAACAGATTAACTGCAGAGTCAGACAAGTACAGCTGAAGGGAAGGAGCAGGATTGCTCTTCTCTGCAGCAATTGTCTGTAAGTCTGGCTTAGGTACAAAAAGAAAGCACACCAACATTGGAAATACCAGCTTTAAATAGTTCTCTCTCCCTTCCAAATTTCATACCTTACCAACATCTGATTTGATGCAATATTTGTCTGAACATCACGAATGCCTGTGAGGCATGCGTTGTGGACTGCATCAGCTGGCTCATCAGTGGTACTATCAAGTTGCATAAGCTTTCTATAGCTAACATTCAGTAATCATTTGGAACCCTAAATCCTGTGGGAGGGAAACATTCCAGTAAAATATCTAGCATCTGAACCCTGTACCTGCAAGTTTTTTTTTTTTTTTTTTTTTGCATGCTGTCTTTGTATATATTAAAAAAAAGAAAAAAGCTAAGTGCTCATTTTGGCCCCCACCTTCCCTCTTTAAATTTATTCTTGCAGGTTGTAAAAAACAGTCATACTGAAAATTTTAAAAATAGCTCTTGTCTCTACCTCACATCACCATGGTTATCTGAAAGAATCATATTGCTGTGTTGTTATCTTTCACTTTGGTCATATTAAAATAATGGGATTGTGATGATGTCTGTACTCTAAAAGATACATTAGATGTTAACTGTACTTACCTTGAGAAGTGTTTATATATCTCTTCATTTGCCTCATTTGCCCTCATCACACACAGAGATTCAAACACCCCTGTGACCCAGATTCTCAGCATTACCTGATTTCTAAAGAGAATGTGAAGCATCAAATAAACACAAGGCGGTAATCTTAGCCAATGCTAAAGAATCCATTTATTAAAATCTGCAATCATTTTTTAAGAGCTGCTTTTTGCATCCTGGGTGCAAGTAATATTGGTTGCTGTTGTAAAAATACACAGATAAATAGATAGCCCCGGGAGGCGGAGTAATGCAGGTATTTTTACTGAGCTAGTGCTCTTTTTACTACTAAAAGCATCTTAAGAACAGATTTCTTACGTGAAGTTACTAACTCCACCTAGAAGGGTAGTACTTTACAAGTCATGTATTTAAGCTATGGGAAAATTGTATGAATTTCACATACTGTCTTAGAAAAAATCACAAGATTTGTGGCATTTAAGCATCATGCATGGAAATGAGCAGTCTTCTAAAGGGGATAGCAGTAAATGCTTTGTGAGCTGGTCAGTGCAGGAAACGGATATGCTCCTGAAAGATTTTACTAGAAAGAGAAGCATATGGTTTTATGAACCAGAATTATGAACCTAATTTCCTTTGATTATTTTTTTAATCTTAAACAAGAAATAGCTATTTAGAGCCCACATCCAAAATGGCATTCATCCAGAACACTGCCTTGTTTGGCCACTGGAAATCCCTAAGCACGTCTTTGCTGTGCGAGTAGCTTGTGCACCTGGCTGTGTATTCTGCAAACCTCAAATGGGAAACATTGGTTTGCAGCTTGGTGTTCTGCATGTTTGTGCACCTATCTCCTGTTATCAAAAGATTATTAAATATGCAATGAGACTGATCGTGTCACTGGGATGAGAAAACTCCTCTTCTGAGCAGTTCATTTTCCACAAATCCTTATTACTTTCCTCCAGTTATTTGGCAAAATGTTTGGGCAAGAAGAGATTTTGGGCTTGTTGGAGAAGTGCTGAGCTTGGACCACCATTTTGGCAGAGCTGGTTTTTGCACAACTGGATTGACGTGCAAGACCATTATTTTTAGCAAGCCTGTTGTTCTTCTTGTTCTTGTTTTCTTCAGTGAGCCTTTTGAGGATCAGTTTTCTGGCTGAGGCAATGTATACAACAGCTTGTTGTTATGCGCCAGCCCCCCCTTGAAACTGTATTTGAACAAATTGGAGAAAGTCTGGTTCTGGGTTCAGTTTTGATTTTTGATTGGTCTTTTGGTTACAGAGAGATTGTGAAGCTCTGTAACTAGGTGAATAATTTTGAGTGAGGTAGATTTATTTGGAATAAAATGCTTATGAGCTATTTGTTCTTATGCACTGACTGAAATTGTAAGACAGGAAGGTTTATTGGACTGCCAGAGTACTGGTCTGAAACTTCAGATGATGGAGACAAAGCAAACAAACAGGTACTGGTCTGTTATAAAGCCTACCCACGTGTTCTCAAGTAGGGTGAAGATCAGCTGCAGCCCAGGGGATTCCCATGCCAGGGTAGAGAGTTGCCATCCGTTCACTTCTGAGTTTGATATCCCTCAACTGATAAGACAGAATGAAATATCACAAATATGCCTTTAAAATGCACTGAGGAGGAGAGGGGAAAAAAATAAAATAAAAAGGATTTTTCAATCTTATTTCTGTTTTTATTTTTTGTTGTGGGAATTAGGACATACTAAATAGCATACAGTAATTGAGTAGTTAAAGCTGATTAGCTTCAGTGTAGGACTTGGTTCTCATCCTAGCCTTTAACAGTGTCCAGAGAGACCAAGATATGAAAGACTTGTCAGTTGTATTTGTCAGTTGTATCAGAGTTTGCTAGTCCATTAAAGGGGTTGTGAAGAGCATTGAGGGTGATTGAGTGGTCTGGCGTGGGACATGCTAGCTTGAATGTTACTGATTTGAGAACCTCTGATCTCCCAGAGCCACAGTGCAGTAAACTGATGCTTCCATAATCCACAGCTGTCTTACTTGTCTACATTTAATTAGAGCTGCATCGATGGTAATAAGTCATTAGATAAAAGTTGCATGCAAATAAAATGGAATGCAAAAAATTACTTGTTTTTCTCAGGTTAAAGGAAAAACTGTGGCCTGCTTTTCAAAGCTTAGACTCAATCAAGAATTAACTTCATAAAAGGGCAGATTTTTTCAGAATGTTTGTGTGTATATGACAAGTGATACATTTTAAAATAATACATGTATTTTAAAACTAAACAGAACACCCCTGGTTGTTCTGTTTAGAGGTTGAATATCATGAACCTTGGTACATGTAATTGTTTAGGTAGATACTGGCTGATTTCATTGGGTTTAATGCATCTAGTTGTAATTTATTCTTTCATAGATGTTATTTCTTTGCAGAAGTAAGAGTTACTGAATAGTGCTTAATTCCTCAACAAAAAGTGACAGTGCATCTTTGTTAGACTGCTAGACAGTTGCATTGTAAAGGCCTTTTTAAAAAAAATAAAACTAAAAATTGTTTGTTTTTAAATTCTCAAGCTAAAAGCTTGAGGAAAGCTTTAAAACAGACCATTCCCTGTTAGTTTGCTGTATGTCCATCATTTGAGGTTCCATACCAGTATTTGGTCTTCTGAATACAAAAAGGAGGTCACCAGAGCTAAGCCACAATGTAAAGAAAAGTTTTGAGGGCCATAGTTTTTTGTTTGTTTGTTTGTTTTTACTGGAAATCTGTGTACTTTTCCTCTATAAAATATCCATTTCAGTTCTATATTGTTATTACTGTAGTCAGTGACAAGCATACAGCCACACTAAGTATTTTATTTTTTTTTTTAGAGCAAAGCAGAGGTCACTTTATCTGCGTTATGAAGGGGCATTGTAGGAATTTGTTTGAAAAATGAAGAGGAATTGTAGGTTGTAATACACAGCAAGTCTGCTTATAAATCTTCTTTAAAGGATTTCAGTGTAAGATTGAAATGCTGGAACAGTGAACTATGTATTTGCAAAAATGCTTGTAGCTAATAGGAAAGGACTGCCTGTGATGAATGTTGAATCGTAGTCATTTCTGATCGATTTCTAACTTTAACCATAGAAATGGTGCTATGGCTTTAATGGAAGAAAGCTTCTTTAGAAACAAACAAAACACAAGCAAACAAAACAACAATAACAAAAATCCCATCTGCATTATATTAATATTATAGCTTTTATTGAACAACAGGTTTCACCTGTATAATAGAAAAGATAATTTGCAGAACTAACAGAACTTTTGTAGGGAGGTGCATGTATTTTTTTCCTGGAAATGGGCTAACTACCCATTGTCAAAAATTTAGCACATTGAGTTCATCTCCAGATGAAGACCAATCAATCCATAGGTACTGGAAGACTAAGTGTATGTAGATCTCAGTGTTTGCAGGAATAAGTGAGAAATTTAATTCATCACACCAAAATTCAGAAAATTCATAAAAGCACTACCTGAAAGCCCCATATCCCCAAAAGCCAAAACAAATTAGAGCAACAGAAAACCCTCCAGTCAGTTTCACTAGAGGAAGGAGAAAAGGTAAAGATGTGTTCATATGTACACGTGTGCTAAAACTGTAGGAAGAAAAACTGAAATATGTAGGTCCCTCACCTACTACCACATCTGATTCTTGATGTTCTGTTGCATGCAGCAGAATTCTCTCAGGCATAGATAAGCAGCTTTTTGGAAGAAAGACTAAACACTTGCTAGAAAAAAAGAAAAAAAAAGAAAAAGAAAAAAAAAGCAAACATTCCTGTTGGATTCCTTATGTTCTCCCTTGCTAGAAAAAAAAAGTCTTTAGCACTACAACCAGCTTAATCCAGCAAAAAACATTGTTCTGGCTGTAAAGGGCATTTCCATTTCTCCTGTACAGTTTCTTTTTTCCAGCCCGCACACTCACGCTTGTACTAGAGTTCATGCAGCCACGTTACAAACTGGGTATGGGAATTCATTCACCTTAAAATTAGGCTTTCTCCAGAGGTTTCCTTTCCTGGGTCAGTTTGCAGGGTGCTTGGTCCTTTGGTTGAGTGCCCGGAACAACCCCTGAGCAGCAGGAACGAGCAGTCAGGGATGAGGGCAATAGCAGCAGCCCGGATGAATGCCAGATGGAATCGATGGGGACATCTTAGCTTTTCCCTTACATACATTAGCAGAAAAGGGCCATTTATGTACAGCAAATACAGTGCTTTGTGGGAAGCTAGGAATTGGCACAATGGCATATGAGAATATTTTGGGCTTCTGAAAAGGCTCCATCACAAGCCTGCAAGCAAATCTACCTCCGTGGGAGACTAGTAATATTTCTGACTCAGCCCAAACTAGCGTATGAAAACATCACCAGGAGGCACACAGCTAAGCCTTCCCCAAACATACAGCACCAAGTCTGAGAAAGCAAGAGACAAAGGGAGCTGGTGTGATAATTTGGCAGAATCCGGGAGTATCTTGTTCATTTGCAAGTTTGTGTGTTAGCCTAACCATCAGTATTATGATTACATTAATTTTAATTGCAAGTATTTGTTACCTGTTGCAAACATATTTGTTATCTTTCCCTGAGTGCCTTTACATAGAGTATTGCAGTGACCTTACAACCCTTAGAGGTCCTTATGTGTGGTTGTTCAATGCCTGTTACATGCATTGAACACATACTACATTCTTTTTCTGGCTCATGAGGGGTTATGTGTTCCCAGCTGAAACAATTTAAAAGATTACTAACTTTCATTGCCTTTTCTTGGTGTCTCTGAGTGGAAGGAGGCAGTAGATAATTGCTATAGAATGTATTTTTCTTAAACCAACGGAGATTTCTGAGTGAGAGTCCAGAGTTCTTCCTCACAATTTACGGTATGTTGCTGCTGCAATGTGAAATAAATGAAGGCAGTGGTGAATTGCTTCTAGTAATAGCACTACATGCTTGGGTTTAAATAAATAAATAAATTGCAGACTGTTTTCTCTTTAGATTAAAACGAATGGCATGAACTGCAGCTGTTGGGTGTTCTGTTTGCATTGTGACACTTCTCTATTGTGAGCTTGTCTTCCCCCAGCAGCAATGCTATGTTTTGCATGAACAGACCCAGACTTATACTGAGGATGGAGAGGAGGCTGTGTATGTTTGTCTTTTGTGGCAGTAGTTGTCTTGCAGTTACTGAGTTTCCATCATTTTATTTCACATGGTGAAAAAGTCACACTAAAGGAGCATTCAAAGCGCTCACTGAAACTTGAGGGTTAGCTCTCCTGCCGTGGTTTTAAGAGGGAGATTACTACTAAGAAGTTAGTCTGTGGTAGACAAAGGTATTCCTCGTGTAGCTGTGAAATCTACAGATCATGCCACCCCTGGCTGCTCCATCCCATCCAGAATTCACCTTTCCACAGCTCCTGTTTAAAAAAACATGCCTGGTATTTCCCATAGCTGATTAGCAGGAGCTCCTTTGGAGGAGTTCTTGGCAAAACCTAGATTCAGGAGCCCTCAGCAGAGAGACAGTAGCAAAGAGCTTGAGAATAACCTCTGGTGGTGCTGCTCCTATAGCACACATCTGTCTGCAGCCTTAGTGCTTCTTGATTCAATTAATACCTGGTAAATTGACCTTCTCAGGGGGCTGAGGGGCTTTCAGTATGGGTTCTGCTGCTTTTTGATTCTGCCAGTGTCTCAAATGAATAGCTTGCTCCAGGTTACTTGTCTGCATTGTGTGGAGCAGGCTTGTTTACTCTGAAATCTGGAAAGCCTCCTAAAAATAGCACATGCACAATTCTGTCTTCCTGGGAGTACTTCATTGCTCCTGTTTCATGCAGAACAGGAAGCTTGTGATTTTCTGCTTGGCAAGACTGAGACCTCATATTGTGGCGTGAAGAACAGTTGCTCACAGGAAGAAGAGAGAGAGTGTCAGAACTAAGGAAGGCAGTTATAGAGCTATGTTTTGTCATCAAAAAAGGAGGCTAAAATGAACTAGATTACTGGACTCAGAAATTATAAAATAAAGCAGGTGTGCATAGTGCCAGAAGGCTGAGAGAGAGCTTCTGAGTCATCAAATCTCATCCCTGCTATCACAGACAACTGTGTCACATAATCCTATATAAAAATTTATCATGCTTTCTCTCAGAACTTTTCTCTCAGACTAGAGGGAAACTTAGAGGTAAATAGATTCTTTTTTCTCCTGTTATTCAGGTCAGCTAAATCCTCATTGCAAAATGGTGGGTATCTCCCTGCTTTAAGATCTTACTTCATGGGAGTAAAGATTAAATTACTGTGAATTTTTGAAGTCAGAAGTGATGACAGGATTGGAATGCTGATCTGAAACCAAAAGCACATAAAGTGGTGAAAAAAAGCCCTATAAGCAGATGTTGAAGAGAACTAAAAACATTGAGCAGAAAAGGAGGACAAAGTGATTGAAGAGTCAGGATAGTTTCATTTGGAGCTAATCTGAGCATCTTTTTATCTTGTACATATTAGCTGTGGGTCCTTTCCAATACCATGGCATTTGGATATTCCGGGGGAAGTTTGTGCCTATGTGCTCCAGGTAATTGCAAAACCTGATGGTTTGTTGCTTGCCAGCTTTTAGTTCTTCACATGCAGGTGAGCAGTTCTGTCTTGCAGGGTAGGCATCTTCCCCTTCTTTCCTGGTGTTTCTGTCTCCCCTAGGCTTGTGTGCTCTCCCATGACTGTCTGGCCAACCATCATTATTACAATTGTGTATCCTATTTACATGCTAGCTCTGTATAGATCAGCCTTCGAGTTTTGCCATCCTCTCTTTGATATTTATGATTGACCCTGTCTGTCAGTTTGTTTTAGAGAAGAAACTGTAGTTTTGAAACAAAATGTCTGTCTACTCAAATATTTCTGCCTTCCATACAAGGAATAGAATATTTGGTATTTTGCTATCAAGATATCTCCCTATCAAAAAGGGTGGGTATATCGAATTGTTCTCTATTGAGACATCTCCCCATCTTAATAGGGAGATATCTTGGTATAGTAATTTCTGACAAGACTTAAAATTGAGAAGATACGCTTTTTTAATCTTTATATTCACAAAGTATATCTCAAAAGTGGCTGAAGGACATTAAAAATTACTGTGTCCTAGGAAGGTGTCTGAGGCAAATTTCAGGAAGAAAGGAGCAGCAGCTCAAGTAAGCCTGAGGGAAAAAGAGGCCATCATAATTCTGAGCAGAGAGGCTACTAGTCTCCATCCAGGGTAATCTGCATCTGATTCTTTATGATGGTTTTCTTCCCTTTACTGTTTCTCATTTGAAATATCACTGCTGCAGAGCAAGCAAAACTGTCGCATTATCTGCCCTCAGTGGGTATAATGATGGTGGGAAGATGACTGGTGGCTTTTGCCTGGGTAAATATTTTTCCTTTTGGGAGGCTTTTGTCCACTTAAGAGTGTAGAGAAAGGAGAGGTACTGAGGTCGTGCTGGTTCTCGGTCCTGGGAAGCTGTAGGGCAGCCAGGTACAACAGTTCCCATTCAGTAGGACCTTGCCTCAAACCTGCTCTGAAGATGTTCTTGCCCAGGGCACATGATAAGCATATGATCATTGTCTTTAAAGAATTTCCTGAGAATATCTTTAAAAACTGCCCATGCCTCACTGTTTGCTCAAATCAAGAGCTTTTTTGTCTTATTATATGGAAGTTTGGGTCATGAACCAAGTAATTTTTGAATTAGCATTTGCTAGCTGAAAGTAATGAACAATCATAAGCACGCAGGCTTAAAAAATGGTTTTTGCCATCTGATTTGCAGCAGCTCCCCATTTTGTACTTAATTTTTAAGTGAAGTAAATCAGTTGGAACCATCCTGTTTGTTTGTTTTCAGCTGCCGCAGAAGATGCTAACCTCTTCATGAGCAACTGGAAAACAGCACTGATAATGGATAATGCTGGGAATTGCTTTTTCTTGTGCAGGTGACATAGTTGCAGGCAGGCTTCTTTGTGGGATAATCATTCAGAAGAAGAAATAAATAATTCAGTTTCATAGTTTTAGAAACTGTTCAGTTTAACTAATGCAACTTTTTTTTTTTTTTTTGACTCTTTATAATAAAGGCCTTGGATATCCATATGCAGGAATACTTATTAGCAGAGATTCTACATGACTTGAAAGATGAAAGTGCAGAATTATTAATTACAAGAATACATGGAAATACTTGGCAAAATATCGTACAGTCCATTAGCCACATTTCAGCAAGTAGGAGGAAAAAAAAAAAAAAAAGGTTTATTGGCTAGCAAAATGAAAGAGCTCAAGGCCAAGTCTATTGAGCTTATTTTAATGCAGCACTACACTTTTTCTTTCAGAAAACATTACTGTACAAAGTGACTCTAAAGGTCAGGGTGGTTTAGATGAGACTAATTGAATTAATCCTGAACCACAGCTTTCTCTAGAAATGTAACTCTTAGGGAGGGAAAAGAAAAGAAGCAGACTCCTTAAATTCATGTGTGGATTATTTGTATGCCATATTTATCTACTCTATATAAATGGATAGTACTTCCATACAAAGGACAAAACTGTGAAATAAAAGGTCAGGACTGGGTCCTCTGCTGGTGTAAAAATGCCATAGTCCCTGCATTCAGGACTGCTGTGCCAACAAACAGCAGCCTAACACAGGTTGGCCTTGGATTCCAAACTGTGTTATTAGTGGCTGTGCTCTCACCCCTCCTCTAAAACTCATCCATCCTCTGAAACACTCAGCTGGCTGTCCTGTGTTCTGGCATTGCAGTTAACTTCCCAAGGACAATGGCGCTCAAGGGGGAGATTCTAAGGATGGTGGTGGTTCAGGACCCCAGCATGGCTGGTAGGAAATACATCACTGAATTTCTGCAAGCTATGCCAAGGGTTTTACCCTGGAAATCACGTTATAAAACATTCAGCGGTTGAAGCAAGCAGTAGCAACTTTCTATTTTCTAAGACTTTTATTGGGATAGTAAGATATCTGTGTGTCCAAAGATTGAGATGCAAAAAAGCAAAGTTGGTCAATTTACTGCTCTGTTTTATGACAAGCACCGGAAGGTTGTTTGTTTTGTTTCTGAATGAGACAACAGATGTGTGACCTCTCTGTCAGAAGTAGTTACTAGAGGAACCTTGGTGATTGGTGTCATGGCAGTTTAGCAGGTCAGGTTCTTTACAGGAGGAAAAAAAAAAAAAAAAAAAAGCAAAAAACAAAACGCACAAAACAAGGACTTATGACAAGATGCCAGTTCCCAAGACATGGCTTGCAAAACACATACCTCTGAAATAATTTAGCAGTGGTTTAAAATGTTCTGGGAGTAGGCTCCCTGCGGTGCAGTCAGACTCCTAGGTGGCTTCAGGCAAGTCCCTTTGCCTCTGCTTTGCTTAATGGTGTTCCCTGTCTAGCCTTTCACCTGCTGCGTGCTTCCCCCTCCTCCTTCTCCTTCCTTACTCAAGCTGTTTGGCAACTTTTAACTTTTAAGCAGCTCAGGAGTCACACTCAGGTGAGATCACTGGAGCCTGGAAGGTGGGAACTTCCATAGGTCCTTGCTGGGACCAGGACCACAGGCTGTAAACTCCCCCAAACCTGGGATTGTTTCCTGGTATGTGCAGAGCTTTGCACTTCGGTCCTAATCTCACATCCAGCTGCTTGTATAATAAAAATAACTTCCCTGCCTATGCATTACCTACACAGAACGTGCTGGAGTACTACCAAGAGCACTGCCTGAAAGAGAAGCTGAGGTACAGAATGGTTTTTCAAGTGTGCTGGAGATCTATTTCTAAGAAGGTTTTGGTTTTATTAATGTTTCTCTCAATTCTGCAGTCTCTCTGAGAGCCTCAGACTTCCTAGTGACAGGTAGTGTAGAAGATGGGCAGGAGAGAGAACATGGGGTCTGGCAGGGAAAGGGGGAGAGGAAAAGAGAAGATAGCATAAAGAAACAGGAGCAATGAGGAGGTTTGCCTGAATCACTGGTAGATGGGAACTCCTGCACAAATTTTCCGATGGTAAGAGAAAATAAAAATAAAAACCCTGAGGACAATTGGAAAAAAAGTCCTCTGGTTCTGTGTGCGCCAGTGCTGCTTGTGCCATTCAGAGATTTCCAGTCTGATCCTTAAAACTTCTAGCTGCAGTTAAGCTTAGAAGTATGAACTGTGACAAGTTGGTCATTACTGCTGAAAATGTCAAAGCATTGAATAATTGGCCTTTGTGCCTCCTCAACAACTAAAAAATGAACTTTGTGTTATGAGCAGATTGTTTATGGTGCTGGCAATTAAACCCCAGTACAATATACATTTAAAAATGCAGCACTCCCCTGCTGAGCAGTTTAAGCCAGAGCACGATATTGACTTCTGCCACAAACACTGTACAAATATCTGCAGTTCTCATTTGACTTGAAGATGAAACCACACTCCTAATAACTGTTTTCTCATACTCTAAATTGAGAAGGAGTGTGACTGGATGGGTAATCTGCCACCAAAGAGATGGGCTATGGAATCGCTTCATTTCATATGATGGCTGTGCTTTTTCTTTATAAATTTTGGAGGGGAGAGGTAAGGTCATCCTTTATTAATGGCTTAGCATCATTCCAATGTGCCAAAAGTGCTTGAAAGGTCTGCACCTATAAAACTTTGTATGGAAAGGAGAAATACTGTCACTTTGGTTCTCTTTATTATAGTAGGATTATTTCAGCCTTAAAAGAACGTACACACACATTCCTTTTCAGCCTTTCAAGAGAGGTTTTGTTTTGTTTTCCACACTCCTGTTTTCCAAAATAAACTACAAATCTGTAATTTAGAAGCCTCCTTCAGACTAGGACGTATCAGAATAAAACCTCTCTCACTGCTGGTTCCAGCAAATTGAAAAAACACAGTAAATTAGGACAGCAGGTGGCAGGTTGGCACCATTGGTGAGTGCCATATACTGGAAACACACATCTGAAAATCTGAGTTTGTCCCAGTATAGATAAAGCAAGAGAGATCACATCCGTCCCTGGAAACACAAAGTGTATAGCACCTCCAAATGCAAAGGATTTTTACCTCATTCTTGCATGTCACCTTTCCTGCTAAGACTTTTAAGTGTTTTGGCTTTAGTTTTCTTTATTTTGGTGAGCTCTGGTTTTGCCTCCTTTCCTGAAAACTGCTGTTGCTTTGTCTTCCCCATTCATATTCTTTTTTCTTTCTTTTTTGCTGCATGGAGACTCTCTGCTGTACAAGTGTAAGTATTTTTTTAGCTCTGCTGTTTCTGGCCTACTTGTTTGCGTTTTTGTGCTCCATTTGCCTCTGTACTACTGTGTTAGTCTCCTGGGAGACTCTAGTGCCATCCATCTGCACTTACAAAAAGAAATAGGCAGCAGTTTAGGAATGAGATTGGATTTTACAAGAAGGCTCAGCCAGCACAGCCTTTGAATTTAAAGCATCCCTTGACTTTGAGACCAAACCAAAGCAGAGTGCTGATGAGATCTAAGCAGCAGTGTTACTGCTCAGAAAGAGAATCCATCACTTGGGTTTTCTGTTCAAGCATCACTCAGCTTGATGAAACAACGGCTTAAGAGTGAGCATAAACTAGGGTTTTCTTGACATAGCAAGTTCCAGGTGGAAGAGATGTCATGGGTTATCTCTGAGTTTGAGCAGGTGTGTTTTCTTTGTCTGATTGAATCACTTTGAGATTTTGAATGCTGCCACCCTTAATGTCTGAAAATCCTTATGTAGTTTTGCAGGAAGGAGGGCTGGGAGTTGATGGGTCTGGGAGCTGAATTTTGAGAGAGAGGGAGAAGTTGTTCATTAATTCAAGTCTTTCAAGAGGGCGATGACAGGAGAGTCATGGAGGATCTCTATTAGGATTGAATATAAATGATTCTGGAGGAGGAGGAGAAAAAGATGGGAATGGGCATATTCCTGAGCACTGAGAGCAGTTCCCATTAACTGTACCATCAAGGAATGTAGTGTCTAAGACCCTGTTGCTAAAGGCATATAATTTTCTAGCACTGGAAACAAAGCTTCAAGCATTTTAAATGTGATCTTAGTTGTTTTTAAGCCCTAAGAAACTGATGTTCTTCCATATTCGGTAATACAACTTAAGAAAACTCAAGAGTGTTCAGATAGCTTTGTGAAGAAGGGAGTTGAGAAGAAATCTGGAGCAGTGATCCATTTAAGAAGAGATCTTAGTAGTTTATAGGTAGCTTGGACACATGAAACTGCCTAACTCTAAATTGCCCTCTATGTACACCTGAGGGGTAACTCCATGGAGCCATCCCCAGAGAGAGCTGTGGCATGAGTGCATGCAGACTTCCACGAGGACTTCTGAGAAATAGAGGTACACAGTTGATCTTTTGAGCTGTTCTGCCAGACAGCTGCTGTGTGCTCACAGAAAAATAGGCAAAGCAAGGAAAAAGTTCAGGAGTTGGCCTGCTGTGGTGGAAAGTTGCTGGAAGATGTGGAAACTGTCAAGGAGGGGATGTCCCCTCCTTGTTGATGCCAACAGCTATTCCCCTGGACAGGCCTTGGCTTGAAAGGTGAGGCAGTAGAGCTGAGCTGTGTTTGTATGGCCAGAGGTGGTGTGAAGGCACAAGCTGTGCGTGTGCCCAACCTGAGCTGCTCCCTTCAACTATGGGAAGTGGGGCTGAGACTGAGGAGAGCCAAGATCCTTCCCTAGGAGTTCAGACATCTCCTCTGGTAGTGAGACGTGCTGTGCTGCTGTAGCGTGCTTCACACTGGCTGAGATATGAAGCAGAGATTGTTTAATATTTCGTAGAAGGAGCACACTGGCCTATTTAAATTAGTGCTTTGACCCATTTTGTTCTGCGTGCTCTCTAGAAAGTTCACTTAACAAGAAGTGTTTCATCTGTGCACTTCCTAAACAGGCTAGAAAACAGAATGTTTTCCAATAAAAGTGTGTGCGTAGCTGCTATATTCATGCTGTTAAAACAAATGGCAGGCATCTCTGTCCCTCTGCCTTTATCCCCAGCAACCAAGCTGCTGATGGATCATGCCAGGCTGACGGGAAGTTACAGCAATGATAAAGGGTTATGAGCACCAGCACAGGCTCTGCAGTGTCATCTGGGGGCTCTTTCTCATTTAGGAAGGAAGACGGAGTCATCCTGTTCCTGGCTGTCAGAATCTGTATCTTGGAGAGTTAAGTCACTACACAGAGGCCTCAAAACTTGCCCAATGCAGGGCTCTCAGCTTGTCTGCGTTCATACAAGAGCACTCCAGACATGGACGTGCAGTTCCTGACCTGTCAGAAGTCTCCCGTCAGCCTTGTTTCCCGTCTTCCTTCCTGATCTTCTTCAGCACATGAATCGCAGCATTATCCTGATATAATTTCCAGTTGCACCACCAGAAAGAAGTTGCAAGCAGGCCAAAATGAGTGTAAATATACATTAGCAGGAGAAATAGTGTGCAGATGGAAGTGCAACTGGTGGTGACTCCTAATTGCTGTACCCCAAATGCTGAGCTGCTTCAGCTCGTCATCGCGTGAGGTGCAAATGCCTTCTGCTGTTCCAGTTTCGGATGAGCCCAGTTTTATCATGAGACAAACCCTGCATTTGGTTTATTGCTAGCTCTCAAAGTAGCATCTGACCTTTTACTGCAGTAAGCACTTTGCCTGCTCATTAGTTTTGTGGTACATCTCCTCAGGTAGCAAGCTATTTCCTGTCTGATCACAGAGTTACTTTATTATGAACTGATGCTTGTCAAATGTCATGTAGAAACCTGCAGCTGAAGGTATCTTTTTCTCCCAGTAATATTCATGGCAGCAAAAACACAGCTCTGTCGCATGGGCAGTGCTATCACTGCCCGCTCTGTAATCTGGCTGCCCATTTCTGATGTTGAGAAGACAGGTAATACCTCTCCCATTCTAAAAATCTGTCATAACCCTGAGCAAAACCCTGTGAATAGTGATATAATAATCCTTCTCACTGCTTCAGATGGGAACATAAATTCAGTACATGTGAGCATGGGCACTGAACTTTCCATAAGGAAAAACTATTACATACCTAACTTTAAAAATTCACAATGCCTGAAGTTTCAGTACCAGCTATGCCTTTTCTGGCTCTCCTAAAACTGATAATACTAAATTTGATTAACAATTCTGTTGATGAGTTGTGAGCTGTAACAAAACCCAGCTTCCTGACTGGCACTCCACATTTGAAGTCATGAGATAGGGCTAGATGGTAAGTGGAAGTATTCAAAGTATACAGATGTCACTGAAGCCAGCACATATGACTCTGCCACAAAGAGAACCTATCTTTACAGGAGCCAAATAACTTTAAATTAACTCCTTGGGAAACATGCAGCTCAGCTGTTGGTTTACAAGGCTCACAATGCTGAGCTATGTTAAGAGGTTCAGAATTGACGACACACAGTTTCCTGTAGCAAAAAGTCTTTATTGCCACACAGACTTTCAGAAGAGGCTAGGTAAGAAAATAAGGGCAGCTTTCTTCCAAAAATAACAAAACCAGGTCTTAAGTCTGGGTATTTGTGCTCTAAAGGCAGCATATTCCTTTTTCTGGTAATGTGAAGGTGAGAAGAAAAGCACGTAACTTATCGTAGATACACTGAATGTATGTAAAGGCAACTTTACAACTTAGCATATCTAAAGTCCAGGGAAGTTATATGTTTGCTGGTGGTATTGCTAACCCTGGCATGGTATTTATGGTATTTTGAAGGGCTGCATGCTCCAAGACTGTATTTTCCTAGGGAAGCTTGGTGAGCTGTGTGATTGTATCCAGAGGCATAGACACCTGGATTTTAATCATTCCCAGAGGCATGTCACTAACTGAGGAATTGTATTTTGTATCAAAAGTAAAGGCCAGAAAGAACAAGGAAGAGACAGTCGATGGTATTGTCATTAACTGCAATAGAGGACACAGTAATTACTTAAGTTTTCTGTGTCTCGTAATCCCATATGCAAAGGTGTCGTTTTAATAGTTACCTTGTTTTACAGTTGGGGATCAATGAATTAATGCTTGGACAATTAAATTAATTATCCTGTTTACAACATGAGATTTTAATGGGAAGAATAACTGCCTCCCTGTTTCGTTTTCAAAGTCAGTTCAACAAAATGCCAATTTAGAAAAAGTTATGAATGTTTGAGAAGGGGAGGAAAAAAAAACATTCCTTCCTGCTATTAAATCCAATCAGATCTTGAGAGCAGATTTGCTGTGTAGAAAGGAAAAAGTGTTCCTTGTTATTTCTTCTGTCTGCTGAAGTCCTTTGTTTTTATTTTATATTGACAGATGACTCCTAAGTCAAAAAGGAAAAGCATCCACAGCAGAATGCTCCGGCCGGTGTCCAGAGCTTTTGGTAAGTGAGAATTTCTTAAAACCTTTCTGCTTCTTTGCTTGCTGAGATTCTTCTAGATAGTTCTTTATTCAGAAGCACAGAAGACTGTCCCTCCCTCCGGAGTGCATTTGAGGCCATGTTGCTTGCTTTGTTTCGTGAATCTTCTGGTGTGTCTGGTAGTAAGTGCTTGCTCGCAATGCTCTGTCTGCTCACGAACGTGTTGTGGCTGAGCACATTCTCTAAACGTGTTCATAACTGTTTACCCCCAAAGAGAGGAATGGCATTGTCTTTTTGTTTTAAACAGCATGTTAAGTCTAATTAGAAAGTTTTGATTTCTCTTAGAAATGGAATTTGATCTAGATAAAGCACTGGAAGAAGTACCTATCCATATAGAAGACCCACCGTTTCCTTCCAGCAGGCCAGACAAACGAACTTCTGGATTCATTTCAGAGCTGCCATCAGAAGAAGGGAGAAAACTCGAACACTTCACAAAATTAAGGCCCAAAAGGAATAAAAAGCAGCAGCCCAGCCAAGCAGCAGTGAGTCTACATTGAAATCCTGTTGTTGATGTTGTCTGTTGATTGCTTTTTGCCATGAGTCATGTCTTGCAAAGTAATGAGGACAAATGTTAAAGTTTTAAAAGCTATAGACAACTTCTTAGTTTTTCTTCTGGTATTCAGGTATTTCAGTGTGCAATCCCCATTACAATCCCTGTGTCTTGTTTGACACAGCCTAAGCCCAGGGTTGCTTTTATCCTTTTTTATTTACTTTTGTTTTTTAATGGGAGCAGTTTCTGGAAGTACGTGGAGCTTTCACAGGAAGCTCATGAAATACAATGAAACATTTCAATTACATTGCAAGGGTTTAAGTCCTAATTTTTTTTTTTTTTCTGCCTGCTTCAAGACTTGGTAACTTGGCATGGATTCCTATTTCTATCAGCTCTCAGAGGAGCTACCCTGTGACACCCAGCTTCCCACAGCTCCCTAGCTGAAGGTGATGTTTGGGCCAGCAAACATCACACAGATCTGCTTTTCATGCTGGAGCCTGCCTTAGAAAAGCAAAACAGAGCACTATCTGTCTATTAAAGGCATTGGTGTGAACCCAAGTATACGTGTATGGAGTTCCCACAGTTCCATTTCCTTGGCATACCACATCAATGAAGATTCATTTCTGTGATGGTATATCCTCAGGGTATGTAAGGACAGATCTGGAGGAGTTACAGAGCTATCTCCTGGCAACAGAGCAGAGCTGATATGATAAAATAACCCTTATCTGGGGGCAGATATTGCTTCTCTGAATTATAATGCCTAGTAATGAATGTCTGTGGCCTCGTCTGCTGCCTTAGGATTGTTGGAAGAGAGGACCCTTGAAAATTTCCTTAATGCTGGGAAAGATCACATAAGGCAGGTTTTTGCACCACTTGGGAGTGGAGAAACCTTGAAGGAAAGGGGGATATGCAAGCCAACTTTCCATTCCCTTGCCCTTTACAGAGAAGTATAGAGGTAGAAGGAGCACAGACTGGTCTTCACGTTGTAGGGAAAATGCATCTGTGTTTACTCCATCTGATTCCAACTGTGCAGAATGCACGTGTTTTCCCCATTGCTAAGCTTGCTTCCCATCTGAACATGCTCAGTGCATCCTGTGCCACCTGCGTAAGCGTGGGGAAGGAGCAGGGGCACGGGAGGACAAGTGCTCTGCTAATAGGCTGGCAACCAGAAAATAAAATATCTTGCTTGACAGAAACAAAAAGCTTACCTCTTGTTAAGAGGAAGTGCCTTACCTCTTGTTAAGAGGAAGTGCTACTTCCCATGACAAAGCAATGTTCTGGGAACACTCATCCATATTGAATTAATTAGGAAATAGAGAGTTAATAGTTGCAGAAATTGAAACAAAGGGTTTTTTTTTTTGTTTGTTTGTTTGTTTGTTTTTTAATTTTTTTACTTAAACTCATTTGTCCCTGTCTGGTTTTATGGACCATTTAATTCCTTAGTTGTTCAGACCTAATAACAAATCTAAACAAAACTTTAAAAGACTTGAGATGTTTACTCAATGCTTCCAAAAATGAGACAGACAAATTTTCAAGTCTGGAGTCACAAGTGGACTCTGTTATTGTTTGCAAGGTTGATTTGCTGATGTTTTTGCCACTTTGATGCTATAGAAAGCAATGGCTAGAAGCACTTCAGAAGCAAGAGGCACAATCTCAGATCCACACTTTGCCCAGTATGGATCTGGGATTTCAGTCAAGGTTTTGTGTTTTTTGCCCTTGCAAGTCATGATTTTCATAGCCAAATTTATGGCTTCATGTCCACCCAGAACAAATGTTTTGGGGGTGTGGTAACTGAATCAAAAGATTAAACTATTTGCATAGCTTTTTTCTTTTTCTTTAAACTTTTATACTGCTTAAAGCAGGACTATTTGGTTGTTTTCTGTTCCCATTATTTCCATTGGGTAATTTAAGGAATCTTAAATGATAGCTGTACTTCTCTGGCTTTGTTGGAAAACAGACTTGTACTCTGTGAGTTGCTGTAGCCTGGAAGCTAAAAAGGAGAAAATGTAAATTTTTAACTTGGAGTGGATGGGCAGAAGAAAGCTTTATAGCTCTGTCAGGGTGTATACTGAAGTGTATACTCTGAAATGAGTGTTGAGAGAAAGAGAAAAGAAGAACTCATCATCCCTGGTAAGCTTCTACATAATATGATGAAACAGTTGTTTATAATTTAGTTTTTGGTGAGATCTTCACCTGATGGGTTCTTCAATCATGTGTGAAGCTCTAGTACAAGAAAGAGATGAGCACGTAACAAGCAGACTGTGATTCACTTTATTTCTTCTTTCAAGCCTGATTCTTCCTTAGTGAAGAACATAGAGGGCTCACCTTTAAAGTCAGGCTAAAAGAAATGTGATAAACACAAACTTACCACCTTTCCCCTTTTCTTTCCCCTTCCCCTAGCATTAGGAGCCTAACAGATGATATAAGCGGGATCTTAGTCTTCTACTTTAACATTGAACATTAACAGGAATTAAAATAAACATCTATAAGAAAATTCTGTGCCTTGCGTACCTTATTAGACTCCCAAATTTGTGTACATCCTTAGTACATTTTTAGGAACTTGCTGCTTTTTCAGTTGCAAAATGTTTTCTGTTTTGAGGTAGATCTCATTTGCAGTGGATTATTGGATTCTTGCATTGCTTCAGGAAATGGACTTGCCTTTAATACGTAGATGCTTTTTCGTACTGTCTAGAGAAACAGTTTAATATTCATCCTTAGAAACCATCGAATACTTTCTTATTTCTGCTGATGTCAGTGTCAACCACTTTTTGTCAGGGAAGTCTTACCTTGGGACACTGATATGACTTTGATCACTGATATGACCAAAACAGATGTCAGGGCATGCATGGTTGCCTAGGTTCAGATCTTCCATCTGAATCTTCATCTTCAGATCTTCCATCTAAACAAAATCTCTGGAAAGATAACAATGGTGTCAAGAGTTGGAAGTCTGAGAAATCATTGTGCTTCTTAGGATAAAATTTTTATTTTTATTTTTATATTTTTTAGAAACCATGTGCTTTTTTAAAGTGAAAACATGCAGGTAATAGAGCAGTCTTTACCAAATAGCCTCTTGTCTGATTAGAATTACATTAATACAGCAAGTATCTATAAAGTATTAATTGTTATCTCTGATGACCAGGTAAATACTAGGCTTCTAACAGGATTCAGCCACTGGAAACTAAAAAGTTTCACAGATGTGTCAAAGCTTTAGTTCATATGCAGTCTGTCTTCCTGGATTAATGAGGCTGGGTTTTATGTTAACTGAGTTTTTAGAGTGTTTGTTTTTCTTTTTAGAGGCTTGGAAACAGGTCTGTATTCCAGCTGAAAAGGGAAGCTAGTATTACCCTGAACTGCTGTGGCAACTAGCAGGTTCCTTGACTTAAATTATTTCAAATCATGAATCCTACTATTTTGTGGCAGACTAATTCCTGGTCATTAACACTACCAAGAATACAACTGGGTTGGGTCTTGTGGCATCCTTTGTAGTCACCTGAAAGGGTTTCATATGTCCTTTAAATTGAAGGAAGTTTCTCTGCTCGTAATAGAGCTTTTCATCAAAGCCACATACAGGAGCTAGACCGTATGCAAATTCCTTCCAGGAGATGGCATGTTTGATCTTCAGGAGGCTACAGAGACACCAAGTAATCTTCACAGGGCCTTGGTGGTTGGCAGGTACTGCTAACTCAGCTTCTTTTGGATGCCTTCAGTCATCCACATTCAAAATATGGATGCTGAAACCAAAGAAAGGGGGCAGGTTTTCAGATGCTTGGTGAAAATCTGTGTTTGATTCCTGGAGTGAAACACCAGATTCTGTATTTAGACTCTCTGCTACTGGATGTTGTGGATTGAATGAATTTTAAAAGGCTCTGTTAGCCCACTGGAGCTCTGTTTCTAAATCTCCAAATCCAGAACATAGTTTTTCTTTGAATAGGGAAACAAATAGCTGTTGACAATACTTCCTCTGCAGGTGACCACTGCAAACACACAGAGTAGGATTTTTTTTAACTGTTTTCTTCATTTCTGTCTTAATTAGTGCTCTACTCGCACA
Organism: Aythya fuligula; assembly: GCF_009819795.1. Taxonomy (NCBI): domain Eukaryota; kingdom Metazoa; phylum Chordata; class Aves; order Anseriformes; family Anatidae; genus Aythya; species Aythya fuligula. The sequence continues at coordinate 96,962,540 of NC_045560.1, read as the reverse complement.
AGCCCAAGACATTCAATTTCTGGTCTCATCCAGTATTTGGTTGCACGACCCAGTTTGCCACTGTTGATTTGTGTTACTTTGTGTTTGATACAATGGGGCAACTGGCCTGAGTAAAGGAGGGATTCTAATAGGGCTTCCATTGGCTGAGGTTTGGCTGGCACATGTAACTTTAATAATGTCTTAATTATGAATAATTATCATTTAAACAAATGCACTTGAATTATTTTACACTAGAGAGATATTTTCTTCTGTCAGGTATCTGCTGGAGTGGCTCCAGAAGGGGATCAGAACGGTCTCATGGGAAGAGTGGATGAAGGTGTGGATGAATTTTTCACTAAGAAAGTCACAAAAATGGATACAAAGTAAGTTAATTGAAAAAGAAAATATTAAAATAAACTATCCTGATAGCTGGGAAACTAGCAATTCTAAGTCGTATTTGATTTCTGCTCCCAATATTCAGGGTTGCTTTTGTAAAAGTCAGAAAATACCTTAATAGTCTAAGATATTGTGAATTCAATTACCCTCCATTAACAATGACTACTTTGAAATAAATTGCTTTGGTATGCCATGTGGAGAGGATTATTGACTAGCAGGTATTTGTATAACTCAGTTGGCTTCATATTACCCTTCAGTGGAGCTCATTAGAGCTGAAGCAGAGTGGTGTATTGGTTGAGGCTCTCCTCTCTAGTGCCAGTAGTGCCCACATGGATGTGGCTATCTAGTAAGGATTGATTAGGCACACTGTTGGGGTCAATGACAGTAGATTTATGCTGTTTAAGAAATATACGTTGAAGATGCATTTAACCAGTTTGTAGTACTCCAGATTTAGGAAATATATTTGTTTGGAATATATGCGTGTATTTATCTAGTTTTGTATAGGGGGAAAAATCTGGCTTACACAATTGCTTTTTGCCTGGTTGTTTATTTGCAAGTGCATGCATCTAGAAGTTCTGGCGTTAATGTATGTTTGGGTTTATACATTAATGCATACATCAATACTTCCATAAATAAATGAGGAAGCTAGGGCAAATTCTGGACAGCTTGGAGTGACCCCTTCTGTGCTGTATGAGATGTCCATTAAGGAAAATGGTAGGTGTGAGCTGGTAGACAGCAGTGGCAGGAAAAGCAAGTGTTTTAAAGTCAGTGTGTTGCAAATATTTGTAGTGACATGTGAAGCCATGTGTGACATACTCTGTGTAGTGGTAAAATTGTGGTAGCTTTGAAAAATGGATACACCAGGTTAAGTTCAGGGGACTGGCAGGCTGTGGTATCCTCCTGTGCTTCCCTTGGGCTCCTGCCAGCTGCTCATTTCAGATGTCCCTGTGAACTTGCACATCCCACGTGCATGGCTCGGGGATCTTTTGACAGCCCCCATTAGCTGTCTCCATTTGCTCCACTGGTGGCTCTTCCCAGTTGGGGTGCTTGTATGCAGAAATGCTCTGTACTCAGCTTTCCCTTCAAGTGTGAATGCTCTGCCTGCAAGATGCAGTTTGTAATTTAGACGTGCCAGCTAATTAGTGAGCCCAGGGCAACACATAGATCATACAAAAGGTTGGCTTTGCCCAGGAGAAGTCATTCAGTGCTATTTAAAAGAGAAGGGGGAGGGGAGTGGCGGAGAGATTGAAATGTCCATGTCTTTTATCAGGAGACCGTCAACTAAAAGTTCAGATGGCAGCGAGCCCAGTGAAGCAGGTGATGAGAAGAAGAAAAGGGACTCAAGGAAGAGTGGCTTCCTTAACTTAATCAAATCAAGGGGCTCCAAATCTGAACGTCCCCAGACTGTGGTGGTGGCTGAGGAGCCCTCCTCACCCAAGGTTGCTGCGAAAAGCCCAGCTGTGGATACAAATAAGAAGGAGCCAAAACCTGCAGAGCAGAACGGTGGTACGGAGCGATCCGAGGAATTAAAGACGCCAGACTCACTGGAGGAGGCACAGCCAGATGATGCTGCAAAGGCTGAGAGGGGTGACAGCAAAGGAAGCCCTCAAGGAGGCCGGAGGTATGGCGTGCAGGTGATGGGCAGTGGACTTCTCGCAGAAATGAAAGCCAAGCAGGAGAAGAGAGCAGCCTCTGCTCAGAAGGTGAAGGCAGTTTGATTTCTCTTGAGTTGTTGTAAAAAATGGATGAGAGCTAGGTGTCTCCAGGGGAGGGGCTACAGGGGCTGGTGGCTGGGGCTTGTCACATCAACCCTGCTTTCCACCAGGGGTTACAGAGTTCTTGAAGGAGGATTGTTCAGTGCTGGCTGGGGTGGTTGACCATGAATGGACCAGGCTGCACACAAGAGAAGACATGCCCTTAAGCCTGCACTTCTTCTCCTTGTGCAGAGGAGGCAAAGCCAGCTCTTGCAGTTGGTGTCAGGCCACCACAAGCACAGTAGAGGACACGTAACCGTTTGCACATATTACAGGGTAATTTGGGAGCAACTAGTGAGCACAGTTTGGATGTCTGCACTCTATATGGTGTGTGGTTTGCTCAAATGTAATGGAAGCATGCTTAGCATAAAGCCAGGAACAAGTGTTTACTGTGATGCTCTGCACACTGTACCCTCAGGTGTTTGGCAGAGTTAACTACACACTTCACTTTTGGAAGGTGATGTAGCAAGTTGGAGAGATGTGTCATATTTTAAATTACATATCCCATGTGGCAAAGTAAATCTGGTTTCCAGACACTGTTTATAGCTATCCAGCTCATGTTTTTTTTGTTACATTTCTTAATTTTATGCCCTTTTGTACCACACCTAATTATTCTTACGCCTTGGTTTTCTGTGTTTCAAATACTAACACTCAAAACAATAACACATTTAAAAAAATACACAACCTATTCTCCACAGTCTTCATGTTATCCTCATGTTGTAATATCCTCATGTAACTCCAAAGCTTTTTGTGCCAAAATATTTTGCCTGATGCCCATTTCCAATTGACCTTACCGCTGTCAGACCCTGTTTCCTCCCAGCTGCAGTTCTCATGTCATAAAGTTACCAAAGGATCAGTGATTTCCTCCTCCTCTCTTCCTCTCTGGCATGCTGTCCATTCCTCACCATTTACCCTCAACAATCTGGAAGATTCATGGCAAAACTCATCTGCAAGCTTTGCCATGTTTTCCTTTAGAATTCTGCACAGTTACCTAACTGGATCTGAGCAAGACACTCAAATGTTATTTTTACATCTCTTCTCACTCTTACAGTACTTGCTGTCATGTCTGAACTATTGCTGCAAACCCTGAGGTCTTAATAATAAGACCTCAGCATATGGCTAATAAGCTGTGTGCTCGTTAAAGTGATCCTCTGCACAAAAACGATTTTTCTAAGGAAATGACCTATTCCCACCTTTCTGATTGGTGCTGAGTAGTGCCCATGAATAGTCTCATTGATTTCTATGACACCAAGTTTTCAAGTAAAATGCTAGATGATTGTAAATAAGACTGTTACAGTCTGCATAAAACACTGACTTACACCAGATAATATAGATATATTTATTTATATAATTGCATAAATGGTTTACTTGGTGCTCTTCAATTTCTTAACACTTGTCCTCTAAATTTAGTCCCATCTGGGGTGATGTGTTTGAGGTAGACTATTAGCAGACATACTTTTTTTTTTTTTTTTTGAAAGTGGAGAGAGTAAAAGTCTGCTTCCATTGATTAGCTTTCACAGCATTGATTGAAAACCTGAATTTCAGCTATCCAAAAGGAAAACTGTTACCTTTTCCCAGTATTATGTTTTTCACCCTTTGAGTTTTTTTTTTGCCAGCTTGGAAAGGTTACCCCTCTCCTTTCATGTTTATTATTAGTTTCCCGTTCTCTTTATGTTAGTGTATGAATATAAAAGAGAGAAACTGTTAAGAAAACAGTTGGTTTGGAATTAAAAAAAAAAAAAAATTATTCTGTTTTGCAAAATTTGATAGTTATAAAATGCACAAGTAGGTCATTTGTTTTTTTTTTTTTTTTTTTTTTTTTTTAATTTTGTTTTTAATAATAACAAGAAAGCTGAATTGAAATAGGAATCTATACACGGCAGGTTAGTGACTTGCTATTTCTTAATGTTGCCCCCACCACAGAAAATTGAACGGCTGTTCAAAAGAATTTTTCACGTACTTCATCCTAGATTGCAACAGCAGACAGTTTAGTTTTGCACTTCCATTTATGACATTCCTGAAGCTGCAAATCATACAGTATCCTGATGGTTGAGCTGCAGAAGAAAGCATCCCACTACTGTGAAATTGCTTAGGATGGGTATGACACCAACTTCCCTAATATCTTCAAATTTATCAGAATTCTGGAGTCACAGAAAATTGTATTTTCCTTTAAGGTACAGATGGCTGCTTATATTCTGAGTTCTTTTACGTGAAAACAAAGCCAGAAGGAATTTACTATTCCATTCATACCCTCCTGCAGTCTTGTTACAGATACAAGTGATGAGCAGGTGCACAGTAGATGGAAAGATGGTAAATGCTTTTTTGTTTTCTTTTGCTTAGAATACAACGTGAGAATTGGCATTAATGGTGGAGATAAATATGTGCAATTAGTGTAACTGCTAGGCATGCCTAAAAAGATCTTTTAGCTCCATCTAGTGTTTACAGGCTGCATTTTTAAATACCTTGAGCAAGACCTAGGAGCAGACAAGCTCATTTGTAACCTGTTTATTCACTCGCCATTGCACCCAACAGAAGTATTTCCCAATCCTGCGCATGTTCCTTATAAAAGTAGAGCCTGGTCACTATTTATCTGCATGATAAATTTCCCTGCATTTATCTGACATGACTGACAGCTTCTCAGGGTATATTTTTGCAGTAAGTGCTTAGTGTTGTCTCAGGACTGTAAGCAGTTTGTAATGTGTTTACACTAGTTAGCCAAACATGCTGACATTGCATTTTTAAAGTACTGCATTAAATGCCAGCACTGGCTTTTGTGTTTGTCTCGGTACGTGATAGTATTTCCCCAGCAATCCCATAACTAGAGAGGGAAGTTACAGAGAAATTAGTTTTCATATTGTCCTAAAGCTCTTTTAAAGTCACTTACTGTAGCTAAACCTTTAGTATATATCTTCAATATGTACCTAGAAAAATCAGTTTTGGTGAAAGTTCATAAGAATTCATATTCCATGAAAAAATTGTTAGTAATTCAGTTGTCAAAGAGTTCGTTTGCTAAGGTATGGGAAAAAGACCCAGTAAATGGAGAGTGGCATTCCCTTCAAAAATACGTAGCCAAGATTGTCTTACAAAGAAATACCTAATTTTAGGAGGTAGAGAGGTGAGAATTGAGCCAAAATGCCATTGACAGACAAGAAATGGGAATAAAAATAAACCTGGAGCTCTCACCTAGTGGTACAAAGCACAACATTCCTGCTAGATTTGGATGGGACTTTATTTTGTTGATACAGGCAATGTAGCTTACAACTCTAGCTCTTCAAGTCATCGTGTTTCTAGAGTGCTTCTGATGGGAGAACAATTTGTTTTGCTTACATGTGGTTTTTAACATACAGATGACTTCATACTTAAAACCTGTAGTACAATCCCTTAGACTGGATTGCTGCACGGTGTCAAGGTGATTTAACAGTACAGGAAGTTTTATTTTGATTCTAATTACATCCTCCTTAATGCAGTGTGCCATTTAAGCGTGCACCTATCCTTAGAGGAGAGATAGGAAGACAGACACATCCTATACAGGAATTGCAGGCATTCAGCACCTCCATCCTTTTCTTTGTTGCATTAAAGAGTTGCTTTGTTTTACGAGCTGTGTGATTATATGAGCAAAATGGAGGTATCCATAAATCTGTAAGGCCAACCATGCTGTTTTCTCTATCACCCCCCAAAATCTGCTTCTCCTAAATTTGCTGAATTACCACCACAGGGGAAAGACACATGGACAGCATATTTAGACATCACTCCTTTATGTTTATACTTACAATACTATTTCAGTCTAAATCTGTGCTCCTGCTACTGTGACTGTTCTCTTCCTTCCCACCTTTCTGTTGTCCAATTTTTATCTACAAATAGGATATACAAATGCAGATCTTTGGAAAAAAATGCTTTTCCTTTTAAACCTAAATGAAAAATGTTTATATATGGAGCTGTCTTTGGGGAAAAGACTTTGTTAGTTTTAATTCTGTTATCTGAGCCTTTAGTTTCAACTCCTGTACATTAGTAGACCTGTCACTTAGGAGGCAAGGTGTCACTGCAGTTTTGCTAGGCATCAGTGCTAGTGATCAATTCAGTGTAATTTATTTTCCACTTGGATTTCCAGGACATGGAGAATAAACAAGGAAGTGCATTCAGCAGTCAGTACTTGCAGTTTTTTTGCCTTAGGGTTTCCAAATCGGTGCTTTTTTCTAACAGAACCACCAAGTTGTATTAATCATAGATCTATTATTAACATGAGACCTTTTCTCATTCTTTCAGAAACTTGGAAATGACACAGCTTCCAGGGAGTCTTCTGACACAGCAATGAGCTCAGAACGATTGGATGGAAGTGGTACAGGTACAGTCTAGGTTTCCTGGTATAAACTCTTTCTGGAAAAAAAAAAAAAGTTCAAAATCACTCTTTCCTCTCCGAATTGTGTACCTAACAATTGCTTAAGCAAAACATGAACTTATGCTAAGTGAACAAGATTAAAAACAAGCTCGCTTTTGTACTGTGTTTGACAGTGCTGCTTGTCAAGTCAGCTCAAGAGCTGTGCTGATGGCTGGTTGTTTTACTCCTGTGCTTCACACTGCAAAGGAGGGAAAGGACTCGGTGTATGTGCCTCAGGCTCTTTCTAATGGGTCGTGATTTGTAACAGAATTGGCAAAGCTGGAGCTGAACCCAGGAGCCAGCAAAAATGTCTGCACACAAAGTGAAACTCCTGAATACATCTGAAGACCTCAGTACAACCAGTTTGCAAGGTTAATAGTAGTCAGTGTGGGTACCAGCTTGAGTAGTCCCAGCTTCTGGTTATCAGAAAACACATCTCACAGGCAATGGAGGCTGGCTTTTCCCAGGCTTTAAATGGCTTGAGCAAAATCAAGGCTGTCTGAAAAGCTGTGGAGGCCCAGGGACACTGCCTGCATGCAGAAAATACTTAAATAAACTTGGTACTTACAGCACTGAATCACTCTGCAGCTAGGCCTGCTGTGTACTGGCTGAGGGCCCTTGTCAGGCTGTAGTGCTGGGCCCTGGAATGGCAGTGCTTTCTTTACCACTTTTGCTTGAGAGCTCTCCAAGGCTGCTCTTTGCTATTGTGGCCACAGTTTGTCTTTGGCTTGGGTTAATTTATTTCAACTTGCTGGCTTCTAATAATATTAGCAGGCCTGAGGTTAGGAAGGCAAGAAAGAGAGTTAATGGAAAATTGCTGGATGTTGCTACAGGAAAACTACAGATCATGATACAGAAGGAGAATAAGTTGTTGATATTATTCTTATTTTTATTCCTTTTTTCATACCTGGGTATCACCTGCTCTTCTGTATGCACACAGACACAGGTGGAGAAAGCATCCTGCTGTTTTGCTGACAGCACAAAGGTCTACTGCATGCCTGCAGACATGAACTCCCCCTCTCACACACTCACACAAATACGTACTTAAGCACACAACTCTCTCTAGTTAGCCAGAGTTTAACTCTGACTGGGCTGAAAAACAGCTATGCAGGCTGGAAGAATGTATTGGAGATTGGCTTGCAACAAAATACATCCAACATGCCCCTCCCGTTGCCACTAAAATGTCTGTGCTCAGCACTCTCATAACAAGCAGGGTTTCTGGATGGGAATAGCAGGTAGGTAGGTCAAGGGAAATCTGTGAGCCTTGCCAGGTACCAAGGCAACCAGTCTGCATTTCAGTTAGTGCGTCATTCTGTTCCTGAGAATAAAGATGTGACAGTTGTTGAAAGTCCCAAGCTAGCATACAAGTTTCAAGATTATTGTTACAGCTGAGATGTCCAAGCTTTCGGTGTCCTCAAAGCTGCAAAGTAGGAAAGTGGGGCAGGCATTTTGCTTGTTTGCAACCTAATGTCCAGCAGGCTTTCTACCAACTGGCATAGCTAAATAAAACTGATTCATCTCTTGGAAATGAATGTAGTTTTATGCATAAATACTTAGATCTTTGTTTGGGATAGTATGTTGATAAGCCTGCTAATGTGTAGGAACTGTAGTCCCTATACAGTGTTATTACATTTATCAAAATATTATCTAAAGAACACTTTAACCTCTACCAAGTTTCCAAATCTCCTCTAGAGCCTGCTAAAAGCAACAAATAACAAGACGTAGCCTGCTGTTCACAGGTTTGGGATTAATTTTCTGGGCCAGGATTTCTCTGTTGATTTTGGACAGCCAACCTTTTGTCTGTAGGGCTGCCTTTTCTACTGATCCAGTGCTGCTTTCTCAGCAAGTAGGCCATACCATCTGCTCCCACAAAGATGAAGGGAGGATAAAGTCCAGCCAGCCATCAACCTGAATGTATTAAAAAGGCTGGAGGTGCCATTGCCTCTGAGGCAATTGAATTATGAAGTTTAGCACGTGTAGAATCAGTGCGTCTAGATGCTCCGCTTGCAGTGATTCTAAATGAGATACCAGGGGTCACTTTGCAATTGCTACACAGCTGTGTGAGTGTATATGTGAATGAGTAAAGGTATGTTCTACATGAGGGCTCTGTGTACCGGCACCTTAATTTACATTTCTGTTTATTTTAGTGCCTAAACTCCAGCAGACCCTTCCAGAGAGTCGGTTTGCTTCCAATAAAGGTGACTCCGTCTCAGCATTATCTGAAAAAAATGCAAAAGCTGAACCAAAGGCAGAAGCTGCAGCGAAAGCAAGAGGTTCTTCCAATACGACCAGCCCCAAACCCCCACCGCAATCTGCAAAGCCCAGCCTGGCAGGACGACCCACGGTGCCACAGAAGCCACGCTCTGCCTCTCGTACGGGTGAGGAGCTCTTCTGGGCGTTCTTAGCCCCAGCTGGGTACTTCTGCACAGAGTTTGGGTGGGCCTTGAAGGAGGCAAGCAGGGCCACATCCTGGACAGGAGTTAAATGTAGAAGGAAAGGCTCTTTGGTCTCTTGTTCTTGTCTTGTTTCCTTCTTTTCCATCTCCCTCTGTCCTAATTCAAATAAACTTATTAAAACATTTTAGCCTGTCATAACACCTGGCTTTAAATACTGAAGTCCTTAGGGGCTTTCTGGCAGGCTGCTCTTAGCCCTGTGAGCAAATGCCTGTTATTCCTAATAATTAACACAAACTACTGTTTCTCACTCTCTTTTCCCTTGTTTTGCCCGTGATTCTTTTCTTATTGCTTTTGATTGGAAATAATTGTAGCTGTGCTCTTATAACCCTTGCTCGGCTGCCTGCTGAATGGCTGTTAACTTCAGCTCTGTCCTAACCTTCTGCCCAGACATTACCTGAAGATTTCCAGTAGCTTCAGCAGATTTCCTATACGCTGTCTGTTCGCTATTTAATAGGCCAGTGACACAACCCCTTCTTTCCAAAGCATAGCCACGGCAGTAGAGAGGAATTACATGCTAGTTACTCACTCTCCCAGTGGCTATGGCAAATAGAGCTTATTAATTACCACTGACTGAAAAATGGGAGCACAGCCATTTGTAAGAGCTCTCCGACTTCCAGGCTTTTCCCGTGCTCACCACTGACCTTAGAAAGATGTAATTTGTGCTGGGGGTGAGGGGGCAGCTGGATGTTACAGCTTCTTCCCTGTCCTTGGTGTGTACCTGAGCGTTACTTGGTCTGTGTCTGCACTCTAGTGGGTATTTATTTTACTGGTCATTTAAAAAATGGTCACAGAAGTGAGAGGTGTTGGGCAAGGTACTCCTGAAGATGAATACAATAGGAAAGCATGGCTTATTTGGTGATGCTTAATCTGTAATATAAGCAGCATGTTATCTCAAAATGTTTTGTATCAAACAGACATAAACTATCTATTTCTGCCAGCTCATATTTCCTGCAGGGAGAGCATACCGTGGGCTTAACAGAGAGAACAATTAGTATTTGCTAGTAATAGGCCAGCTCGTCAGGTGGCAGCAACAGCAGCACCATCTCTGCTGCAGTCTAACTTCAGTCCTGGTGCTTGTATCAACTTGCTGGCTAAGCACATCCAGGGGATGTGATGGAGAAGCCAAGCAATAATCCTATTTACGTTCTTGCTCCTGCTGTTGCTTATGGTGATGTGGCCAAACAAATGGTAGCAAATTTTTGCTAAGTAATCTGAGGGCAAAGGAGCACAGCTCAGATGGCTTCAAATTAGCAAAGACTGAGAGTGGTTCCTCAGTAAAGCATGTTGTATCAGCTTTTAAAGCATGGTATGTCAGCTTTAGTTCAGTGCTCATGCATGCGTTGATACCAAGCTTCCTAAAGCATGTGGCCTCACAGGCACGTCAAATGTGTGGAGAAAGTCTTGAGAATTAGCGTGTCCATTCAGACCGAGTTGCATTTGGAAGGCCATTGCTTCCCTTAGCTGAAATTAAAATGATTGACTCTTTTGTGATGGCCTATTTATGTTGACAGTGAGATAGATTCCTATTAATTTCCGATATGCAACTGAATTAACTCATGTTCCAAGTATGCAATATACATTACTTGATACTGTGAGCTCCTTTTTGCTTCTGTCAATACTAATGTAGCTTCCTAGCTGCTCTGCTGGATACATATGCCAACGTTTATTCCTTGGGAAACAAATATACAAGAAGTTTAAGTAACCCATTATAGACTTCGTTTGGACAGGAGGGAAGTCCCTGTCTGCTTTAAGATTGAAAAGGTCTTCTTGTAAGGACTGTAAAGATGGTAGTCAATATGCCATATATAAATGCATCCAATCTTTAAGAGAAACAACATATCCAGATGGTTTAAACTATAGATTTGAATTTAAATTTCAGATTTCCTGAGAGTCTAGCAGACTTTTTATTTTATTTTTCTGTTTAGAAAATCGTTACAGATGCTCTCGTGCTATATATACTGGCAATTTATTCCTGGAAGTATAGACTTCTGCAGGCTACTTACAGAATTTGTTCCACTGATTCACTTTTATGCCTTACAACTGTGAAACAGGACATCTAACTTGATCAGTTCATTATGTCTGAGAACAATAAAAACAGGAATAGAACAAATATTTCCAAAAATCCATCCAAAACAAATTTCAGCTGTTCTTTACAAACTGCATGCTTACGCCTTGCATGAAATTCAGTTGGTCCCATCAGATTTCTGTTTCTGCTGCAATAGTAACATACATTAAAAGTGCTGAAATTGAGATCTTCACTTTGGCTATCAAAATTCTTGCAGCTGGACTGAGGGCCATCACATGTTCTCTTAACATGATGTAAATTCCTGATTCCTTCTTTTTCTGGCACAGATTCTAGCTGTTTCTTGATTATTTTTTTTTGTGTTGTGTTGAGCTGCAGCCCCATCATAAAAGTGTCCTTTCTGTCAACTAAATAAAACTTCTCACCTTTTTGTTCATGATACTCCACAGAGGATGCTCCAGAGTCTCCCTCTGGCCCCAGTTCCCCCAAAGTTGCCCTGCTTCCACCGGTGCTGAAGAAGGTTCCTTCTGATAAAGAAAAGGATGGTCAGAGCAGCCCCACAATCAGATCATTTTCTCAAGAAGGTAGGAGGGCTGGTATGACTGTTGGTCCAGCATGCCTTTCTTCTACTAGGAAACAGTGTGTCATTGTTCCCTGTTTGGTTTCCTCTTGAAAGGGAAGAGGGTTATTCATTTTGAGGAAAAGAGAGGGAGAAGAGTGAATCTGGTCACCTGCCCCTCGTCCATCATCTGGTCCCATCCTCCCTCTCCCTTCACCCATGGGCTGGTGCTTTACATTTTCTTCCTTTCATCAAACCAAGTGAAATAAGATGAATCCCTTGCTATTAATAATGCATTTGAACTATTAATGACCTCTTGTATTATGTATATTATTCATTAGTTTATTATTTATTAGTTTAGTTTAGTCTGAGTCGAGATGCTGGATGGTGTTGGTCATGCATAAACGTGAAACACAGCTCTGTTGATTAGCAGATTTCCAGGGAAGCAGCCATGCCTGTTCCTTGCAGCCAGCCTGTTGCTTTGTTTGTATTTCTCCTTTCCATGGGATCAATGCACGTGACTGAGCTCAACTCACCCTTGTCTTCGTGTGCCAGGGCAGGGCTTGGTGCCTTTTACGCACAATAATAGACTGCTGCCATCTCTTCGCTGCTTTTCGTATCTGCTCTGGATTTCTAATTTTGCTGGTGCATCTCCTTGACCCACAGTTGGCTCTCAGAAGAGCTAAAGCTTCCTCTGAAAGTATAGAACATATGGAGAAATAGTCACAGAAATACCATTCAGCGTGGTGTTAGCTGGCACAAAACCAATATTGTAAATCTGAGTGTGTGACCTCCTCCTTCCTTGGACTCTTCTCAAGAAAGACAGTGAGCCCCATTTCCATCCCAACGTGATTCCCACCACATCCAGACTGGAAAAATCACATAAGTCGTGGTGCCCTTTCAGTACTCTGCCAGCAGGTTTTGGAGTATAGGATGGGGGCTGACGAGTCAGGGCAGATATTTAATGCTGGGTTGTGAAGAGGAAGCAGTTGTGCTGCCTGCAGAGCCCATTACCCTCTAGATGAGAGGCAAAGTCATCCACAGAAAGGGAGTGTCCAGAGGTATATTTTGAGAAGTTTGTCCATTTCTCCCCTAAAACTACCATTTCCTTAATGAAACAGTCTACCTCCCAGTCTGGTTGATGCTCCTCTTGGAAAATTGTTGGTGTGGTGGCTCCAGTTTGGTGATCACATGTCAGACCATGCTATGTGGCATCTGTCTACAGATTTTGGCTCTCCCTTCAGCCATCTGTATGATCCTGTTGGGCTGCTCTTGTGGTGTAAAGGTAGCCCAGAAGAATGACCACGGTCTTGCTGAGGTGTGTGGAGCTAGCAGGGCATGGCACACCCAAAGATCTCTCCTTTGCCTGGAAAGGGCTGAGGGTTTGGACAGTCTGTTTTGCCAAAAGGTTGGCCTTTTGTATAACAGCAACCTCTAACACAGCAGAGATTCAACAAGTTTTTGCTGTTTGTGATTGTCACGTGAGAAGAGGGACCGTCACTTAATTTTTAAAATCTGTTTGCTGTTCCCAAAATGTTACACAAAACGAGTTGGATGCTGTGCCTTCCTCACTCCTTGCTCACTTACAGCTTGCCTCCACAGCAGATTCAGCCACGCTGAGGCTCCTAGTTGCTGCTGCACTGCACTGTGAGAATTTTAATAATAGCTTGGAATGGCTCAAATTGGGTTTCTGGGTCCTTACAGAGCTGCTACGTTTTGCATAATGTTGTTTGGGAAAGGCTAAATTCTGTTTCTTTGGGTTGTTATTCTTCATTCAAGTTATCCTTCCTTGTTGCTGCACTCCTTTCTCTTGTAGCCATTCCTCTTTCCTTGCGTTCTGCTTCCTTTCAGACTGCCATGCTCAATTTGCTTTTGCAACTGGTAAATCACTACAAATCTGCCTAAGTTAGTAAACAAAATTACATCTACTGCAAAAAAGAAAGCCGCACATTAGATGATACTTAATTATAAAATTGCTTTACGTTAATGATTTTAACTGTGCTGCATGGGACAATCTCCAAGTGCTCCTCCTTACGCAGAGTACCTGTAAGATGGGGCTGCAGTTACCAACGTATGCAAATATCTGGCCTAAATTTAAGCCAGCCTCCGGCGTATTGATTGCTACTCTTTGAATAATTGATTAAACGGGATGAATAAGTGAAACTGTTTACACTACTCATTACTTGCCATATACGGCCCTACAGCTTAGGGGTATAAATGAATCCTTTTCCCTGCTAGAGCAAACAGGAGATGGGCAAAAGAGAGATGCAGACCATGACCGTGCAAAGCCGCCTGGCGGAGGGGGAGCCGCAGCGGGGCAGTGTTCTGCCAGTGCAGAAGAGGAAGGCAGTGAGCTTGGGCAGAGGAAGGCACAGCCAGCTCCTGGTTAGCAGTTTCCTATTTCATTTTTCATCACGACAGTGCTCGACAGCTGGCACTAGCAATCATGAAGATACGGTGATAGCAGAGAAGCCTTGAAATGGTGCTGGTCTGTCCCTGAAGTATGAGAAGGGTAAAAACCTCAAAAACCTAAACATTTGAAAAAAAAAATTGCTAATGAAAGATGTGTTTGCATATCTTCTTCACAGCAGCACCAGTGACCAGTAAGTACCTTGTAGTACCTGCAGGCCCCCTGTGGAGGAGGGCTCTTTACAAACTATTACTGCTCATTACAGAGGCAGTGGCACGCTGCTAAGTCCTCTCCAGGTCGAGGCTCTCTGCTGCTCTGTGTGTGCAATTCCTTCGTAAGATGCATTCATTGAAGTATTTCAAACCACGTTTCAGCCTCCAAATTGTTAGTGCCAGCTTCAGCACAGTCACTCACACAGCCATTTGAGAACTGGGTAAATCAGCTTGTTTTGTTACAGCACCTTGTCCTTGTTTGGCATAAATACGAAAAAAAACACAAAGAAGCACAAGACCCTAAACCCAGCACTGTGCTGAACTTCCTGATGAGCAGCTTTGACTGACAGTGAACTCATTCAGAAAACTTCAAAAATAATTGGTTGAACCGCGTGTTTTTTTAAATATAAAAACTCTCGTTCCCAAATGGCATGTGTCTACATATCCCCTTTACCTCTTAACTAGTTTTCTTAAACAGTGATTCAGTAATACTTTTTTTCTGCAGCATTTTAATGAGGCGTTTGAATATCTTATTCAATTGCGTTTACAGCCAGTTCTTCTATTTGCAAGGCATCGTGTATCCCTTCTGAAAACTTCCCATCATCAGGGAAAGAAACACCCCATCCGCCCTTCTCTAGCCTTAGCCCAGAAGGCATAAACTGATTTTCTTTTCATATTGTGGAATCAAACTTAGCCCACTGAAATTCAGAATCTCTACTCACTACCATAATCAGATTATTTTAATTAATTCTAGGACGGCTCACTGGTAAAGTAAGTTTCAAAAGCTGAAATGCTGCCGTAGATCTACACAAGTCCCCTTTCTGTGGCTCCATGGGGACTACACATGAGCAAGAGGCAGCTCTGGTGGTGTAAGCCTGGCTGCAGCATGTGGACTTAAGTGCCCAGTGTATTTTTCAGGCGTTTTGGGGGGCAAACTACCCATCTTGCTTTATTAGGCCATAAAATAGAACAGCTGCTGCAGCATGTGTTGTGGGTTTTGTTTGAAGAGTGAATGGAAGCTCAAACAACAGCCAGGTAATTACTAGCAGGTATAATTATAAAAAATGACTCCAAACCACCAGGCACCTATTTCTTTGAACAGCAGTGGTGTTTGAGGAGATGAAAATGCATTTTATTTTATTTTATTTTATTTTATTTTATTTTATTTTATTTTATTTTATTTTATTTTATTTTATTTTATTTTATTTTATTCTTACAGAATTTAGGTATCTGAAATTGTCAACATAAACTAAATAGCTTTAAAAATACCAACTTTCTCAAAATCCTTTTCTCTTCTTTCCCAACTTGCAAAGCAGGAATAAGAAAGTGATTTTGTAGCTGCTGGCTCTTGTTTCATCCCTCGCTTTGGCTAGCACAAATAAAGGAACTGTTACTTTGGAGTCAGGAGGCTTATTTGGATAAGCAATGTGCCGTGTGTGCAAAGGTGGGTCTCGCGGGATGCGTGCTGGATGCGTCCCTTCTGCTCTCGTCCCAGGAGAGATGTGGAGCTGGACGAGGTCTGTGCCAAATGAAAATAGGACAGAGCTTTCTGGCACATCTGAGTGTCCCTGTGGCCTGACTCATGGCCTCTAGGCAGGGCTGGGGCTAGGGGAAGGGACAGGAGGTGTTTCATAGCCACTCTGGCTGGTGGCACCTTGTTCCGCAATGTGCACACATGGCCACAAGGTCCAGCGTGGACCAAAGCCAGGCATCCTCACCTGAAATGGTGGAGTAAAACTCTTGTAGCTAACACGACTTGCAGCGAAGGCACATTTGAGGATCACTGTGTGTGTAAAGGTTTGTTTTGATCGGAAGCATGAGATTTCCAAAGCCATCAACCCTTGCATAACCTCACTCCAGCTGATGTGCGTAATAAAACTCTTGTTTCCGTAGCAATGTTAGACCACTAATCCATCCAATCGGATATATTAACAAGGTTTGAAAACCTTTCTTTTCATTTCATTTCAAGGCTTCTAGGTTTGGGGGGGAGGGAACCACTGGCCTTATTGAGATTTGTGCTGGGCGAACAGAATGGGTGCTGCTTGCTTTTCGATCAAGGGGAGCAGGGACATTCCTCTGCTTTCTCCACTGCCGAGGATGGTGAGGTGCAGAGCCGTGGTCTCAGCTGGAAGGATGCAGGTTGGGCTCAGTGTCCTGCAGAGGAGAAAGGCTTGGGATGTGCACTGCTGATCTGAGAAGTGCCCAGCTGAGAGACCCGAGCAGTCAGGTGGCCATCACCTGTAACCTAGCTCAGCTGGGGAAGAAAAGTGCTGTTTTGTTTTGAAGTGATGTGAGGAGGAGGAAGTTTCCAGACCTTTTCTACCTGTAATGCAGAAAAGAAATGTAATGTGTCACGCTGAAGTACTGGGTTTCATGTTCCAGGTTTGTCTGCTTGCCAGCCAATGGCAGAATAAAGCTTGTTCCACTTTTTTCCTTCTCTCCCTCCCTGTCTCTCACCTTTTTTGTGGGTTGAAGAACTAACGAATCTGTGTTACTCCCCCTAGTTCAAATTAATTCAGTGGGAGCGGGAGCAGGTCTTACATGCATGAGTGACTTTTTTTCCTTCCCTTCCCTCCCTCCTACAGTCCTCCTTTAGTAAGACCTATTTCTGTGTTTTGTGCAGCTGCAAAAAGAAGCCCCGGGCAGCAGTCCCACGAGTTCCAGGAGCTGAAGCAGAGGTCCTTGAGTAAAGACGGCCATCAGGGAAGCAAGTCCAGTGACTCTGGCGAAGAAGCAGATAAAGATTTTATTTTTGTTTAGCAATCAGTGCAAGCGCTTCGTAGTGCGAGAGCTTTTATAACAATCAGGGTACAGCAATCGACAGCCCTCCTAGCCAGCTGCTCGGTCACCACAGGTACACTCCCATGCAGAAAAGCTGATCTTCCAAACACGAATTACTGTGCAATCGGTTGGCATTGATTCGGCCCTTAATCTCTGTCCTGTACACTTCAGGCCTTCCTTCCCATGCCTTTGCTAAAGCCAGCAATTCCTTCGTGTATTCTACTTGAATTTCTCCGAAGCAGCTACAGAGAAGTGCCCTGCATTAGGGCATGTAGAAAGCAAAGCAAGTTAACTGGACACTGTCGTACACTAATACACTGTACAGCAGGTAATGTGTTGTACTGCTGAATGTAAATGTGTCAAATCTGCACGTGACTGACCTATAAATATATCCTTGCGGTATGCAATTGCACATTGTAATTATATTAAAAGAGCACACTAATAAAATAATTTGTATAGATTATATATATTAAATGCTTGGGTATGGTTTTTACATTCTCCCACCGGGAGCTTCTTTCTTCCTGTTATTGTACTGTACATAAAGCTCCCGCGCTTACATTTGTGTACTGTCAAAAAGCACAAGAGAGAAGGATTTGAATGATATATAATCTTGTTATGCTTCCACATTCATATATTAATGTACATAGTTGGTTGGAATGAGGGCAACTGAAATTTTATTAATATTGGTGTTTTCTAGAGGCCTTCTTCGGTTCTGTCTGCATATTCGCTTCCTTTCAATGTGTAATTCTCCGAGAAGAACAGTTTGACATCTGTAAAAACATTTCTGCTTTGGGGGGAGGGGGCGCAGATTTCACAGGTATCCACTTACGTTACAGGTTGAAGGGATTTTATTCATATGTATATTTGTAACAATAAAATGATTTTACAACTGAAATGGAACTCCTCATTTTTGTAGCACTATTTTTGATAGACAAAGAACACAGTCAAGACAAAAGCCATATCGTCTTTCTGCTCGTGGTAAAAAGCCTGTTCCTCTTTAAAGGGGCACATAGACATCAACTTCATAAAGTCACTGAAAGAAGATCTCTTTGCTTGTCTCCTCACTCATGATTTTTGCTAAAGAAGCCTTCAGGTGAGCCAGAGGTGTCTGCTCTCCAGTTCTGTGGTTTGGATCCATAGGACAGAGCAAACTTGGGTCAGTGACTCGCTCCCAAGAGTGATTGTCCTGAGCTTGCTGTGGCCTCTTGCATGGGTAGAAGGGCTCAGATGCCTCTGTCAAATTAGCTTTCTGCTGCCCCCCGGGAACAAGCTCTTGCTACCCCTGCTATCCTGCTGTAGAGGGGCTGCTACAGCCAAACACTGGTCTTTTCTACCAAGACCTTCCAGAGGCACTTTGCAGAGATTTGCATCTCCAAGTAAAGCAGGAGGCCGTGGGAAACAGGTTGTAAAGTCTGGGGTTTCATACCTACCTGCCACAAGTTTTGCATTGTTTTGGAATTCTGCACCCATCTACAATCATTAAGAGAAATTATCCATTTTCACAGGCATTCAGTCTTTATTTGTTGGACATCCTGCTCAGAAGAACTTGAGATTGTATTAGAAAATAAAACCAATCCATGAATTGTCTGCTGCAATTGTCATTCACACAGAACGTGGAAAAGATAACTGTGTAAGTCTAAGTATTCAGGAAGGGTTCCCTGATTTGCAGGCTTCATGAATTTAAGATTTATTGAACCCCAAGGTTTATGTTAGTAGTAAGCAGGAATAGACTCTGACTTTCAGCTGCTGGGAACCTCTCTGAGCTTGCAGCCCTTACCAACCATCCATGTGTTGTACAGTTCCTGCTGCAAGGCACCTGGTGATAGCATGTGCACATCGCCCTAGCGTTAGTAAACCAAAGAAGGGGTTTCTGAGATGCTGTAGAGAAAGGGTGTGCTGGCCCTGCTGTGTTAGAGGAAAAGCTGTAGTACTATAGAAGAGTTGTCTGCTGTAGCATAGAGGTTCCATTAGACAGCAATGCTTTTTTTTTTTTCTCCTCATGGTGTAACTCATTTCCAGCAGTTATTCCAGACATTGTTGTGTTGGGCAGGCTGGATGGTGGGGAAAGCATGAAAGGGAGTGCTAGCAAGCTCTCAGAGACCTGAGACTCACGTGCATGTGTCTGGGTATAGCGAGGAAGTGTCTGGGTGTGAGGAGGAAGGTCACTTTGTTTCTGTGCTGCCTGCCTGGCACTGTCAGCCTGGGGTGCAGGATGGTTTGTTGCCCGAGGAAATTGTGATCCCCACTAGCCCCATGCCCTGTCATCAAGACCTGCTTCCCGCTCCCTGCTAAAGCAGCTTGAAGTCCGGGTGATGGATTTTGAGTGTTCTCAAGTGCTCCCTGGTGTGCAGTAACAACAGCAAATATCTGCTTCCTCAAATGAGAACAGCAATCGCCTTAAATTCCTTCCCCCTCCAGCAGAGCTGCCCTGGGCTGATTCAGGCATTAGTGTGGCCCATTAATTGCAACCTTCGTGCTCCATGCGACCGCTGCACTTAACGGGGAGCTGTCATCAATGTTAGCTCGTGCTGCCGCTGCACACCGTGCGCTTATTCATTGATTAACGCGGGGATGGTTGTGCTCTTCTCTTGTATAGAAAAGAGCTGCTGAGAAGGATTATTTTTCTAAGAAAACAGCAGAAAGGCTCTTCGAAGTGCTGGTTTTCCCCAGGTGCAAGGATGCCAGCAGTGGTGCAGGCAGTGGCTGCGTCCTGGCTCTAGAGATCATGCTCTGCTCTGGTTATAGCATCATCCTCTGCTCCATCCAGAGGAGTGATGCTGCTCTTCGCTTCTCCTGGAGCTGTGTTAAAACACGGTGGGTGCTCAGGAAGGGAGGGAGGCAGCACCCAGCCCTGCTCAGCCGTGCAGTTCTCTCATTCCCTCTTGCCAGCGGATCTTACTTGTGCCTCCCCCAAACATTTGGATTGATGGTTGCATTTTCCAGGAGCCTCATGAACCATGCAGGAAACAAGTTTACTAGGAAATCGCGTGTATGCTGCTTGAAACCTATTTTATACACCCAGGTTCACACAAAAAACAAAGAAGGGCATTTCTTACTCCTTGATGTGTAATTGCCACAACCTGAAAATAAACTGATAAAAGAAACATCTGCACTAACTATCTGCCATCACAAAGGCCTAATGGAAAATATAATCCCATCAAATATTATTAGATTAAAGCCATTTCTGAAGTTAGAAAAAAAAAAAAAAAAAAAAAAAAAAAAAACAGTGATGTGTTTTTCAAAAGATGTATCTTTAAAAATCTATAATGCTATGAAGAACCAAAAAATCAATTGTTTGTTTGTTTTTTTTCTCAGCTTTTCAAAACAAGGGTTTGAATTCCTCCACCTCGAGAGTTCCTGTCTACTACAAAGCCAGAGCTGAAGAAGTCATTAAATGAAAGCACCCCCCACTTTTGAAAATGCTGCCAACCTTTAATTCTTATTTATTCCCGTAAGGAAACAAGGCAAGGCAAAGCAATGGGAGTTTGGTACATGAGCTGTGCGTGCAGCAGAAGGCATGTTCCTCTTGTCCCTTTAATGCCAATGGCTATAAACCCAAAGTTCAATGCGCTCCTCAAGTTTACAGTACCCTGCACAGTGCCCTGCCCAAGTAATATAACATGCTCTGAGCCCCTTTCTTTAATTCTTGCTTTATTGGGTAACAAAAAACAGCCGGAGAAGCCTAAACCCATTTTAACCATGCAGAATTTAAGCTTTAAGGTAATTTAATTGATATTGCTGCAGATCATTTCAGTGTCACCTGTATTTAAAAGGACCTGCTGATGTTTCCGAGGGATGTTTGAGTACTTGCTCGTGCTTTTAAAGAACAAAATGTATTTTTCTCATACTGGATTGTCACCCAAGTCCATTGCAGCATTTATATTACCCCCTACATTTACAGGGTACGCTGGGGGCAGGATTTGAGGGAGCAAAGACATGGGGGATCTCTGGGATGGGGTCAAGAATCAGGAAAAAAATGAAAGCCTGTGGGTTGAGATGAAGACAGTTTATTGGGACAGAAAAGAAAGGAAAATAATGCTAATAGTACTACTACTAATAATATGTATGAAACAAGTGATGCACAATGCAATTGCTCACCACCCACTGACCGATGCCCAGCCTATCCCTGAGCAGCTGGCGCCCCCACGCCAGCTAGCCACCCCTATATATTGTTTAGGGATAATGCCAGATGATACAGAATACCCCTTTGGCCAGTTTGGGTCAGCTGTCCTGGGTCTATCCCCTCCCAGCTCCTGCTGCACCCCCAGCCTGCCTGCTGGCAGGACAGAGCGAGAAGCTGAAATGTCCTTGACTTGGTGTAAGCAGTGCTCTGCAACAATCACATCAGTGTGGTATCAACATTATTGTCATCCTAAATCCCAAACACAGCACCCTACCAGCTACTAGGAGGAAAAATTAACTCTATCCTAGCTGAAACCAGGACAGGAAACAAAATAAGCCTGGAAAAAACTCTCTGTAAGACGACTGGGAGGAGATAATGACATTGCCAGAGATGATGTGGGGAGCAGGCTAAAGTACTGTGGCGCCAGAGTCCAGCCGCAGGTAGCAGAAGTTTGAAGGCGGCGTTACGCGCAGCCCGGCTCTTTCAAACCCATGCGGGACCCCCCACGCCGTGATTTAGACACGGGACCATACCACAAGCGTGGTGGGGGGGCTCTGCCATCTTCCTGCCCCCCGTGGGGCCGCCCCCGGGGCGGGGCCGCCGTCCTCAAAGCCGGAGCGGGCGGCGGGCGGCGGGCGGCGGGCAGAAGCTGCGCGGGTCCTGCGCGGTATTTGCGCGGCCGGGGCAGCACCATGGAGAGCGGCGCGGCCGCACGCCTGGACGCCGCCGCCTTCCTGGGCGCCTGGCGCCGCTTCGACGCCGACGGCAAGTTTTTTGGGGAGGGGGGGACACGCGTGGGGGGACCCCACGGCGGGAGGGGGGGTGCCTGTGAGAGGGTGGGTGTCCCCCCGGGTGGGAGCACGAGTGGTCGGTGAGCAGTGTCTCCGAGCATCGCCCATGGTGTCCCGTGGGTGTTTTGGCTTCCCTCTTCCTCCGCGTCGTGTCCAAACTTCCCCCGTTTCGCCCCCAAAGTTTTCTCCTTTTTCATCTCCTCCCCACCCCTCCTGCTCTGTTGGCTCTTGGCTTCCCCGTTTGTGTTTTCCCTGAAAAGTTTTCTGTAATGAGAACTACGGGATCCCCACAGTGTTGTTCCCACCACCCCATAAGAGCAAAGTGATCAAATGGGACACAAAACCCCCTGAGCAGGCAGGAAAGGGGTCCCCCACCCCGCAGCCTCGGCACAGCGTGTAGTCGCCATAACGCCCTGCCGCTGAGATGTTTTACTTGCCTTTAGACAACGGCTACATAGAAGGGAAGGAGCTCGACAACTTCTTTCACCACCTCCTGGAGAAACTGGGACCAGAAGTAAGTACTGTGCCGTGCTCATCGTGCACAGAGTCCACATAACAAGGCAGTTATATTAGGGGTTATTTGTATTTATTGTCCTCGGGTTGCTAGCTTCCCTAGCAATCCCTGAGGTAAAGAGCTCCTCGCTTAGCAACGCGGTGGCATTTAGGCAGGTAAAGCAACAGGTGCAAAATGTTGGAGCATTTGTTTTCGGTCCAACATCTGCTCTCGCCGTGAGGCTGCAGCTGGCACCAGCCAAAGACGCTGATAGGAAGCATGGAGAGAAAGTCATTTACTGCCACCGAAACACGTGAACAAGCAGTGCCATGCAGCCTGGCAGGACGAGGGGCAGCACCACGGTGATGTTTTATTCCAGCAGGTGCTGATGAGCTTTGTTAATGAGAGGGGTTTATTTCCAAGGTCAATTCTTAACAAATATTGTGTCATTAATTTTAAATAGTGCTTAGGAAGAAGAAGGACGTCTGTATGGCTGAAAACAGCCAGAGGCCAGATAGGAGTCAATTACTTTGCTTGTAAGGTCAAGACCTGCCTCCCAAGTGTTTCTGCTTTTCTCCCCTGGTTTACTTTTCTACTTGTGGCAGCCTTTCCCCATTTCACTCTCTGCACTACAACCAGAAGTTGCACAACAATTTACAGGGGATAGTTTCCCCAGCTCCAGCCGTACTTTGCCTTCCACTGCTTCTGCCAGTTAAATACAAATCCTGCCTCTCGGATTGTTTGATCAGAAGTATCTAAAGTACATGTTGGTAATGGTCCTACCATTTTCACTATGCAGCCTATGGTCAACCAGTAAAAGAAAAGGAGTAAGTGTCTTCCAAATGGAAAGGAAGGGTATGCCAAAAAAAAAAAACAAACAGATATTTAAGCAACAAGTAATTAATGAAAAGGGAAAAGGTAGCTAATGAAAGGCATAAAGTCATGACTATCAAGTGTAAAATCAAAATTACACTTAGAAGCTGAGTAGGAGTCTTGGGTCTTCAGGGCTACAATAAGAAAAGATGCTGTGAGTCGCTTTTTTATCAAGTTTTTGTTTAACTTGCAAGTGGGTTGAAATACTGGCAGTTTCTGCAGAAATGTTTCTCCAGAGCTCAGATGGTTAGACAAACAGATAAGCACACAGAGTTTAAAGCAAATCAGAAAAGACTCAAAGATAAGCGCAAAGAATCACTAGGAACCCAGAAAAGCAGTTCTGAAGAGAAACTGGAAACCTTGTGGTGGGTTTGGACAGGGATGCCAAACTGCCTTCAGCTCCCGGATGATTAGAGGTCCAGAGGAATCTCCCAGCCCTGCTCCATCCCATAGCTGCCCCTCTCAAAATCCCATCCCATGTCCCCACATTTTGGCAGCAACCTCACACCAGCTGGGTGCAAACTCGGTGTGTTACAGCAGTTTTGGCAGCCTTGCTGCCATCAGTGTGAACTGTACTACACCGGGCTCTCCTAGCTGGTACCTCACTTGCTTTTGCTCTCTAGGTTTAGCCATTAAAAGAAAAAGCTTAGCACAGAAGGAATGGAGAAATAATCATCTCTCCCCCCCCCTCTCTCCTAAATGGAAGAAATGAATAGGTTAAACCTGGAATAAAGTGCTTGCTAGCTGCCAGGGCACTCAGGCAGGCTCCGAAGTGTTTCAGGTGTTCTCCCCTGGTTTTCTGTCACACGTCTGACAGCATTTCTTCTCAGGCAATGTTACCTTGGGTAGTAAGACAACCTGCTGTCTTCTTCCCCTTGCTGACAGCCTGTTTGCTGTCCTCACAGTTTTATTTGGGGACAGGCAGCACCAGAGCAGCTTGTCTCCTGCTCTGCATGCAGGGCATAGCTGCCCTGTATGTGAGATCACCTGCAGCATTGCATAGAGCACACTTCTCTACCTGCTTTGTACAACAACTTTGTGTAACGGTTTTCACCCATTTTGCTCTTTTTCACACGCTTTATTTTGTACAGGCTTGTGGTTATTGTGGGAGGGGTAAAGAGTTCCCCCTGCAATGCTTTTCACTGCACTAGAGAATGGTAATGGCATCAGTGACATGAGCAGTGAGCTGGGGCTGAGCATCCCTCTGCTTTAGGGCTCATTTTGACACTTAGTTCTTCTGTGGCCTCTTGACATCTCTGTTCTCTTGCACTGTAAAAGAGAGAGACAGTAATATGTACTGGTGTAACTTCCAGATGTGTCGCAAGGATTAATTAGTGACTGCATCTGAAGTGCTCTACAAGTGATAAATAATGTTATCAGCTCTGGAAGTTGTCTCTGCTTGAATAGCAAATGGTCTCATAATTATATTTTTTCAGCCTGCACTCTCTAAGCTGTTATTTCTGTTAATGACCACTGTAGTCCTTCAGCTCTGTTTTTCTTCCCAGCGACTCAGCAGCATCCCCAGCTGACACTAAATGCCAGGGGATCAGAGCAGCTGGGAAAACAATGCAGAGTGAGCCCTCAGCAATCTGGGAGTCAGATTTCTTGGTGACGGGGCTGAGCAAGGAAGGAAACTTGAAATGCCATCCAGCGAGGGAGGCTAATGCAATGTCTTTTACTGAACTATCAGGAAGCCAGGGAGAAAAGCAAAACTTTGAGGCAAGGGTAGACCTGAGTTTTGCCAATGCCTTTTAACTTTATAATAAACAGACCCAAATCCCAGATGCTGATTTCTGTCTTCCCCCGTCCAGCAAGGGGCAGTTCTAAGAAAATGCCTTTGATTTCCAGATGTGCATTACGTGTGTAGAAGGGGTAAGTGCAACACAGTGGATTTATGGCACTGATGTACTCAAGTGAGGTTTTTTTTTTTTTGATAATTTAAAGATTATCAAAGTTTGTGAGCTGCTGTCTTTATACATCTGCTGCTGCCATCACTCCCATGACTTCTCTCAAACCACTTCAGCCTCCAGCTTCACTGCACAGGTGCCGTGAGCTGCCTGTGCTCTCTTCTCCCACTTGCTCATAAACCTCTTTCTTCTACATTATGGGAACACTTCCATTTGTAAAATCCATTATCTTGCAGTGAAAATTTAGTTTTCTTGCAGCACTGAAAAAGTAGTTTTATTGTAACAAGAAATACTGCCCCTATATTTCTCTCTTACATCACTATGCATCTTTCTTTATGGAAAAGATTTAGGACCTTCCTTGCTTCTTCTTTGCTATAGTTTTAATGAAGCTCTATGTATGTTCTGATAAAAATTAGATAAGGAAAGGTTTCTAGATGAACACTGTAAATTTCGGATTGGCCTTTTACTGAAAATTTCTATAAAATTGTGTAGATACAAGAGGAATTGTACATTACCATTTCACTTTTAAGGTTCATTCACAGGAAGGCCTTTGTTTAAATTGGAGTAAAATTAAGCAGAGATTTAGGAACAACAGACTTTCAGATAAAAGTCTGTTGCCATCACCCAACTGAAAGTGTGTAAGAGGCCATGCGTGGAAGTCTTTGAAGTGCAAATTTGTTCAGGTAAGACAGGTATTAGCCTTGATATAATCCCCGCTCCCCCAAACCACCTAGATAGTTATGACTGGGAGGGGCTGAAGTTAATCTTCAGGAGCTCAGCCTGAACAGCTGTAGAGGATTTGTCTTTTATTGTTACTTCCAAAGATGATCAGCCCCCAGCCTCTCGTGCATGTCAGTCTTGCCTTGCACAATGTCTTATTTGTCTAAATCGTGTGTTTAACTTGGTGGTGAGATGACATGGTCAGGAACAGCTAGTTGCTCAAACCAAATTTAATGTCCAAAATATCAGCCAGCCTCAGAGCCACCCAAAGCAGACTGCCCCTATATTGGACCACCCCAACAGAGCCAGGGTCACAGAGCAGGTCTCTGGTGACCAGCAGGTCAAGTAAGAGCAAGAAGACCCCTACCAAAAAGCATTCATGTTGCAGCTTCCTCCAGGCTAACTCAGAAATCTAAACCCTGAGTCAATTCTGGTAATTGCCCAAATAAATACATTTGTTTATTTAGGTGTGGCTTTTGTCGGCCTTGATTATCCCAACCAATTCCTATTCCAGTTGCTGCAAGTTAAGGCAGAGCACTGCAAACACCTGGAAGTATCTATAATTGCAAGTTTGACACGCCCATGGGAATAACAGGCAAAACTGATGTGTTTTCGTTGCCCAAAGGCATGTCAAAAAGCATTCAGCCTAGTGGAAAGGGCAGAACAAAGAACCTGTCCAAAGCCTAACCACAGAAACGTGACGGCACAGGGAAGGCTGCAATACCCTTTGTTCGATGCTGGTGTCTTCTATGTGAAAAAAAGATTTCCCACATATGTGCTGATGAGAGCTAAAGCAAAATAAGCAATGAAAGCCCGCAAGGGATGACACTGTAAGTGCTCATCTATTGTAGCAGGCAGGATTGTAGTAAATCCTAACCAAAGTACAGGGCCAAGTCCTCCAGCAATAGCACTGCAGGTCAGTCAGCAAGATTGGCCCAGTAGCTTTGGGTGAAATCACATGCTAACAAAGACAAAGAAGTCCAGCATACAACTACACGCATAAAGTGAAATCATTCATGAATATAGAGATTTTTTAACACTACAGGATTTAAAGAACAAATGTTTGGCCAAAAAAAGTTCTCCTTCTAAAGTCGAAGTGTATGTTTCTGACGTCTTGTCTGGTCTTCACTGGCCTTCCATCATTACTATGTGTTTTTTGGCATGGTAATTATTGTCAAGGTTGTTTTCCAACTGTCATTCTTGGCATATGTAATTTATTTTCATAGATCTTGTAGGAACTTGATATCTCTGAGACCCTTTGCACTTCTATCAAATTTGGCTGAAACGTTGTTAGGAGAAACATGTGCTTAAGATGAGCTTCATTTTTTTTCAAGGAACAGGCTACAATAGTCACTTACATTTAATTTCTTCTTGCTTTTTATACCATAATCAGTATAGGGACTGGCTTCCAAAAATCATGTCAAGAAGGAAAAGAAAAAAACTTACAACAAGGCTGTCTTGATCAGCAAGGATTAAGTGAGGCTGCCCCTTTCATCAAATAGTCAGGTCTGCACAGCGCTGCATGCATTCACTTTTTGCTCCCCCAAAACAAATGACTCATAGCTGTATTTTCATCATGAAAAGCTGCTGACAAGCACATGGATCCCTTAAGGAGTAAAAATTTAATCAGAAAGCATGGGGCAAGAGTACAACAATATGAAAGGAATAGGTTAACAAAAGGGACAGATTACAGCCAGGTTTCCAAAGAATCATAATCAACCTTGACAAAGAAATTAAATGCTGTGTGGATTAAAAAAATGTGAACATGCCCTTTCCATTATTACAAACTGTATTAAAAATTAAATTACCTTTGTGATGCTAAATATTTCTGAAAGGTTTCCACAAAAGGAAAGATGAAGACTGGACTTGGAAAAGAGAAAGCAGAAAATTCATTTGTTATGGCAATTTCAATTATAGAAGCTCTCCTCTTCAAAATTATGTGGAAGAACATCCGTAGAAAGAAATTTACTGCTCAGCCCTGAGATATGTATGAACAAAGTCACAGCAATATTTTAAACTGTACTTTTATGAGGAAAAAAGTGACGTGTCCTCTTTCTCACAGGGCATAGTAAGGATTTATTCCTTGACCGGGCAGCACAAGCATGCAACAGAGCTTAGAAACCATGCAGCATCCAACCTGTGAGGGACTTTATATTCATATAGAATAGAGATTCATATGTATAAGGAATATGTATATACATTTTAGATTTTATAAAGCCTGAGCTTCATATGAAGCAACCTACAAAGGGATTAGAGCATCCCTCTGTTCCAGGCTAGTTTTTATCATCATTACAGCCCAATGAAGATCGTATGTTTTGGGATTAGCAGAGAATTGCAACAGCATTTGCTTTCAGAAGCTTTCACAAAAGCAGAAGTTTATCGAGCTGCTAACAAGTTTGCAAGATTTTAGCCCAAGCATTGAACACTTCTGAAAACTTTGCAAACCTTTGAAAGCAGGGAGAGAGGCTTAAAATGGAGATGTTGCCTGAGACAGGCAACATGGTCAAGACAGCACTAGCTTTTAAGAAGAAAAAAAAAAAAAAAAAAAAAAAAAAAGGGTGTGCTCAGCTACAGTGCAATCAGTCCTCAGAGAATGGTGTCCTCGAGACTGAATTTTTTCCCTACTCCCCTTGTAATCCATAGAGGATTGAATAAATAGACTGTGAGCCTGAGGCATTTGCAACAAGCACATGTTTGGCTTTGGCTTTCCTGCTTGCCTCAACCTTTAGTTGAACAGCAAATTAATAATTACAGGGGAGGGAAGGAAGCAAGGAAGGAAGGAAGGAAGAAAGGAAAAAACAAAATTTCTGGGAAATCTGGTGGCCATAGCACTGCGAGCAGCACGTATGTAAATGGCATCCATCCTTGCCTGTGCCTATCTGTAGTGCTCTCCTTCTTGCTAATCAGCCTCTGCCCCTTCTCCCTTTATTGTAAGACTTGCCCTGATCTGGGAGGCAAGGAAATATTTGTAAGAGCCTAAAGGCAACTGGAATATAACATAGACGATACTTTTGTCCAAATATTTTTGAGAAAGGGATTGGCATCTTCATCCATGGTCCTGGCTCTTCCTTGCAGCCTGCTCAGGCTGCCCCACAGCAACCTACAGACCTCCAAAGTCAGATTTCAGAGTGAGCAAGTACAACAGGAGTCTGCAGTTCCTGTCCTTGCTTGGAGAAATGGAACAAGTCATGCAGACTACGTACAGGCTTTTTTCCACCCTTTTTGTGACTGAAAGGCAATTGGAACAACCTACTGGTCTGCTCGCTCCCTCCCTTGGTTTGTGAACACCACCTTTAAAACCTAATGGTCATACTCTGAGAAGATATATCATACATAGTGGAAAAATCTGTAATATAAAAATTATTTTGCTTTGAGTGTGCATCTTGGGAAAGCCCATTTGTACAGCATCTTTTACTTCCCTTTTATTCCTTGAAAGCAAAAATTGCTTTTTAGCAGATGCCTCTACCTTTTGTGTTTCATAAGCAGCGTATTTATGATATAGCTTGTCCAATATGAAAAATACACTACACCTCTCGGACTAAAACCTATTGGAGCTGTGTTTCTGTACATTCCAGATTTGGGGTATTGACTTGACGAATTCCATAGCTTTAATCAGTTAAAAAAGAAAAAAAAAAAAAAAAAAAAGGAAAGGACGCAGTCTTATTTTTATGCAGATAACATTCCTGCCACACAAAGTTCAATGAAGTAGTGGTTAAAAGCTGACACGAAGTTGAACATTTAACAAATGACTAGTCTGAACTCTGCAGCACATTTTGTAAAATATCAGCTCTGATTATAGTTTCAGAAATAACTTATCCTACTGGGCCTGGAGGAGGATAATTTCAGAGTACTTTGCAAGCCTATTGAAGTCAGCAACTGATAGGCTTGCCTAATGCCTGGGAAGTGTCTGGAAGCGTCAAGGTGCAGTCAGGAGGCAATTTAAATGGCACGAGGATCGTGAGCTATAATGCCGAGGGGATGGCCCTCTGGGGCATCTCCCCTGCGGCGCTGCGCCCTAAGGGATGTGCTCCACCTGCCCTACAAAGGGCCGCCTGGGTGCCCCTGTCCTCCCATTCCCCCTCCCAAATCCCCAGATTTTCCTTCATCTGGCTCATCCTCTGTTACCACAGATAGTGACAAGATAAAAGAGGTTCGCTTGCTCTAAGCAGAGCCCCCCTCCCAGTTACTTTGACTTGACACTTATAAATCGAAGCCAATTAACATTTTCTCCCTGGTTTCAACATAGGATCCTCTGCATGGCCCATGCTATTAACGACTGATATTACACCATGCTGTGAAAGATTTTTGTGTGAGCCCATAATGACTGTGTGCAAGCAGATGCTCATGAGCTCAGAGTCTGCTCTGAAGTAAGGTGAAGGCAAATTAAATGATACTATAAATGATCAGTCATACTGTCTGACTACCCATTTAACTCCAGAAATCTTCTTTGTGTTATCACTAGCAGCAAATTAAGGCTTATGGAAAATACCAGTCACACCTAAACATGTGGGAAAAGCTGGTGACGACGCGGGGGTCGAAATAACCCTTAGCTTAACGAGCTTAATCAGAAGATATGATATCTCACTGCCTTTCTAATGACTTCATCTGTGACATCCTGGTGTGTCTCTCCAGCCCAGTCACTGTACAAATCCCCTGCAGCAGAATTGCTTGAGAGCAGCTGGGAATAGCATTATCAGCTGGCTGCTACTGAGTATGGGCAAGGCCAGGAAGGTTTCGGAGCAACAGGCACGTGCAGGTCTCTTTGTGGTGGTTTCAAACACCCATCTCAAGCAAGAAGATGAGCTGCATGGGCAGCCCTGTTACTCTGCTCAGAGGGGCTCCAAAAGTAGATGAAAAAGAGAAGCTGGGTTAGGAGACCCTGAAGGACACTGCTATATCCGTAACTCCACCCAGATGTTGAGAAGATAAAGCCTTTCGAGGGCTTTTCTACAGAGGTGGCAAGGATTTAATGTATGCTCTTGTAAAAATGATAGAAAATTATGCAGAGAGATGGATGGGGTCAGAACCAGGAGCTGGCCGATGCAGGTGCAGAGGGAAATGTGACGTGGTGAGCACTGCTGAGGGATTCACCAGCTGGGCTTCCCAGCCCAGCCACAAAGCTTGTCTCTCCAGAAGGCTGTCCCCAGGCTGGGAAGGTCAGGCTTTGTGTAGCCAAGTCAGACCAGGTACCCTAAAGGTTACCATTTTAAGAAGTCATGCCTGGTTAACCTACACGATGTGTTTCACCTGCCCCAGCAATGCCTGTCAAAACATGTAACCTGACAAATCCTGAGAGCTCCTCACTACGAATGAATCGATTATGGGGTCAATCAGATGCAAAGGGAATGCGAATTGCTTAAAATCCTATGTTATTAACCCAGAAATGCTGACGGGGCTTAGTGCCAGGTCTGGAACCGGCTGACTGGCAATAATAAGCAACCATCTCGCCCCACAGACAATTTTCAAGGCTGATGATTTAGTGAACTACAGAGATGTTCTTCAAGGATAAGGGTGTCTTGTTGAATGAAACAAAATGAGAATTAGCAGCATCTGAACTTCTGTAATACAAATTCAAGCAAAACCCAACCCCAGGGATACAGTGGGAATAGTTGGCTAAAGAAGCAGCATCACTGAAATGTTTTAGGGTCTCCAAGCACTGGTCTCCCAACTGATAGCTTAGTTGCCCCAAAGTTATGTGTAGAACTTATTTCCAGATGTTCAACTGAGGCGGTGTGTGTGGACTTTGAGAAGCATTGGCCCCCAGCTGTAAGGATGCAGTGTTCCTGGTGGTTACCTGTGGGTGAGACTTCCTCCAGGAGGCTAGAAGTGCACTGGAAGTGCCCCCAGCAACTTCCATGCACGTGTTGTTTTCCCCATGGCAGGACACCATCACGGAAGAAAAAGTTCAGAGGATGAAGGAGCAGTTCATGTCCGCCTACAATGTCAGCACCGATGGCCGCTTGCAAATCCAAGAGGTATCTCTCCTCACTCCCAGCTCAGGGTTTCTTTTACAGAAGGAGGGAGGATGAGGGCCTGGAGCGGACCTGGGAGATGTGAGAGATAGAGCTGGGTGGCGAGGGGGTGAGTCACGGAGGGACTACGTAGCCAGATCTCTTGCTCTGGGGTTTATCTCCATGGCAGCTTCTATTTCTCATACTGCATCTGCCGCCGTCCAAGCTTTCCTTATCTTTACTTTCCCTGTTTTTTCAGCTTGCTAATATGATCTTGCCAGATGATGAAAACTTCCTGCTGCTTTTCCGCCGAGAAACTCCCTTGGACAACAGTGTGGAGTTCATGCGGGTCTGTATCTCTGCCTGGCCCTTTCCCCTTGCACACCAATAGCTTCTTCAATACATGCACCCCAACCACCTTACCCTGAAGAGTTAGGACAGGCTGTGAAGGCACACAAACGCATCCCTGCCCTATCCAGGGACACGGAGAAACTCATCCTTGGCAGAATGGGCACAAGAACAATTGTGAAATACAAACTCATTTTTTTTTCTCTGCAAGTTCCTTCAGTTGAAATTTTTGACTGCTTTTCAAAGCAGTCAAAGATTTCAAAGACTGCTTGCAGTTGCTTTTATTTTCAGTTCAGACTGAGGGCTCCTGCAGATCTATGGCCAGCTGTGTGCCAACCTATAGTCAAGGCAATAACCACACTGAGAAGCTGCGTGTACAAATTAGGTAAGAAATGCAGGCCCATTTCTCAGTCTTTTCTTCCATTTATAGAAAGCATGTCTGCGTTAAATACGTGATTGCAGCATGTCACACATACAGCATCCAAATGAGAGTAAACACTATTGTGTGGAAAGTTTATTTTATTTTGTCCACAATTAGTTAAACATTGGGTAACACAACAGCTTGCTCATTAGGGAAGTCCCAGTTCAGATCTTTACTATCTCCAGCGTTGGTGATTAATTGCAATATTTATGCAGTTGTATCCATCTATCCCTATCCAGATCTGGCGCAGCTACGATGCTGATAGCAGTGGATTTATTTCAGCTGGCGAGCTCAAAGTAAGTTATTCTAACCCGTCTCCTGGGGCTTGATCTACGGCTCACAGATGTCAACGGGAGCCCTTCCGTCGCCTTTACCAATTTGCTGCCTTTTTGTGCAGATGACAAATGGCACTTCTAGCTTGTTCACAGCCAGTTTAAGGGCAGGGAACCCTCTGGCCTACTGGCGCAGCTGCAGGGACCATGCTGGGCTGAAAGAGGCTCTGCTGTCACCCCTGCTGTCCCACCGCCCCCTTGCCCTGCCCCATGACCCTAAGGAGCTGCCTCACCTTGGCTTTGCTCATGCACCTCTCCCAGCCTTGCTGAACAGAATTGTCCTTTATTAATGGTGTTTCTTCATAATCTCTTCCTGAACCTGTGGATTTTTTGAATGCTGATTTTTTTTAAAGGCTTCTGAGGCAGATGCCTGTTCAGAAACCACCATGCACATGCTTTGAGCAGTCCCTGGGCTGCAGCCTCCATGTGCAGCCCCACACAGGCAGATACTGAAGTGTTTTGCTGAATGGAGACTATTTTCACCTGAGATCAGTTAGCAAATACTGTAGGACTTATGTTATCTTTGCAGATGATTTTTTTTCATTACAACTGATTCTGCTATGCCTGCTCGGTGGAAATCTGGTTATTTTCTAATGTATTCATAAAAAAACATGCTTCAACTTAAAATGTGAGTTTTACATGAAATTGAAGATGCTGGTACTAATCAGGAATGTGAAGTAAGATTCATGTGCCCCTGATGAATGTGGATCTAGTTTCTTACTGCTCCTTCTTGAATTTACTCTGCAGAGTAACATTTGACTCTTTCCTGACTACAGGATTTCCTGCGAGATCTCTTTTTGCAGCATAACAAGGTGGTTGCTGAAGTAAAGCTGGAAGAATATACTGACACGATGGTAAGAAAAGAGAGCAATAATGTTGTTTGGATTATAGTACTGCCTAAAAATCCCCCTGAGGGTAAATGTCCCGGTATGTGGTGTCACAGATGCCCTCTCAAAGGCTGTTTCTTCTCCAGGAGATCCCTGTGGGAAGTTAAGCAGCACATGCTGCTGCTGCTTCTTTGCACTGTACTGGACATCAGCCGTGAACTGCATTTCAATTATTTTTGCTTTGGGTTGAATGGTTTATTATGAGAAAACAGCTTGACTTTGTGCCACAGCAAACTAAGCCCTAAACCTGTTCAAAAAAAGATGGGTGAGGTGCATGTATCCTTCTTCAGGGGAGGTTCAGCCTCAGATAGGTCCCCAGCTCCTTCTCTCCCTCCCTCCTAGCAAAACCTTCTGTTCTCAAGAGATGAAGGTATCCATCTCTTCTCGTCTGCAAAACCTAGAAAGCCTTGCTGGCTCCCTGCTGCTTCCCTGAAAGGCTGGGAGCTTGAAGGCTTGAAGGCTTTGTCTTGTCCCCTGCCTTCTCACAATGTAGCTTTAATCCTGCAATCATCAGCAATATAATATTTGGTGTAAATTTAGCATCAGTCACCTCGATTTCAGAGCAACTTATTTTATCTAACCATCTGAAAACAAGAAGGAAAAAAAAAAAAGCCCATTTCTGATGTCATTATCAAGGGTATCATTTGAGTTCCACCAGAAGACACCTACTGTTGCAATTTTCTAAATGATTTTCACATGGGACTATCTTGCTTCTTGGCACAAAATCTGTGTTTGTACCTACAGAAGAGCTTGCTATGCAAGCAAATGAGGAGCTGCCCATGTATTTTGCAATACCACATTATGAATGCATGAAGGATCAGTGACTAAAAATGAGACCCTTGAAAGCAAAGTGAAAAACTGTACCTAATGGTGTACAAAGGTGTGTATGTCTTTTTGTATTTATAGAACAATGAAGGGAGAGGAAAGCAGACTGCAGGAATTATTTTCCAGCTGGAAGAGCTTGAAAACAATAAAAATCCAGAAGCTACAGCCAGAACGAAAATCTTTCCAGCAGTGTTTGTAGGTAGCAAACAGCTTTTAGGCTGCTCCATTAAGGCTCCCTTCCCCAGCGGCTCATCTCTGACCGAGGGCTGCTGGTGGATAGGTGATCTGAAGCGTGTAGACATTGGGCGGCTCATTTCCTCTAACTTTTTTCCCTTTCCAATAATTTCCCAAGAAATACCTGTGATTTCTGCCACCCCAGTGCAGCTAGATAGCAACGCAGTTGGGAAGAAATGTGGTGTGGTGATGCAGTCCAGGGCTGACAGCCAGGGGGCCTGGTTTCTATTCCCATATTTTTTATAGATTGGCTTTGTGTCTTTGAAGAAACAGTTTAGTCTCTATGCTGCAGAATAAGATTTGATCTGGGAAAGGGAATGCTTCATGTATCTGGGAAAACCTATGACTTGAAATGCAAGTCTGGCTCATGAGGACAAAAGTTTGCAAGCCATAATGCCAAAAGGATCACAGATGTTATTAGAAAATTAGGATGTGGCATATGTCTTTTTCGCCTTATGATTCTTTGCTATAAAGATTGAGGAGGTCTACAAAGACACCTGATCCCAAGAGCTAAGGTGGGATGTGAAATCACAGAGTAACATCACAGGTGCTGCAATATCCTGCAGCAAAATGGAGGGTATGCATCATGTGTGTCACGGCAAGGTAGGAACATCCACGTGGACAGCATCTCTACAGTAGCAGCTGCACTGCAAAAAGTGATTGCATGGGAAGTTGTCTGAAGCAGTTGTGCAATATTATAGGGAGGGAAGAAAAATTCAGTCTTACATTATCAGTGTATTAAAAAGAGAGAAAATTGTATTAAAAAGGGGAGAAAAAATGACTCGAGGTGCCAAGAACAAAGGTATGATGCCAAGACCCAGGTGATAAGAGCACTCTGCTTTCTCTTCCTGTTTTCTGCACAGAGCAGGAATGTCCCACCGGGAAACTTCTTCCATCACCACTGTCAGGGTGATAGAGGCCCTGACATATTTGGCCGGAAAGCCAGAGCCTCACACTTCATTTCTGAGGCTTTTAACAGGCTTTCTGTTGCATCTCTAGCAACCATCAACACCATCAAAAATTCCTTTAGTGCAGAATGGAAATATTTGTATTTCTTTGCCCCCCTACTTTGTTCCCACTCTCGCTTAGAGCACAAGGTCTTCTGGATGAGGACCTTTTTTTTCCACCACAGCTACAGAGTGTATAATGGTGGCCCATCCATCCTGTTCAAGGCTTTTAAGTGCCACCGTAATAACTTTCGGCTGAAAGAAGCAGCATCCCAAGGAGCAGTAATCCCATCTGTCTCCACAGGCATTTACAGATCTTTGTCCTCTTTTCCCTGCACTCCACAGCTGGCTGCATATATCTTAAGCAGCTACTGACACACTGAGTGGGTCCTCAAGCTTTCTGGCAATAGGGATGAAGGGGAAAAGATAGAAAAGATCTTTTTAAGGAAGATAGCCAAGGTAGAAAGTATTTCTTTTGGAAGTATTGCTTTTGTTTGTTGCTTTAAGGAGCCAGAGATGTCACTAGTGCCTCAAAAAAAGAAGGGCCCTTCTCTCTCTGACCTAGGTTTAATGTAGCGCCACAAATGTTTCTCCTGAGTAAATGTTAAGGAATATGGAAGAGAATATTAATATTAATATTAATGCTCACTGTCATTGGTGAAGGCTCTCTCAAGGCTTAATGGATTTTGGACCCAGCTACGAGTCTTATTTCCAAATTTGTGGTGTAGGCTCTTCAGACTTCTCAGATTCAGATGCATTTACATATATAGACTGATTCATGGTATATATGTATACACACATACATATTAATATTTTATATCATTCTAATGTTATATTTTATATATATTTACACATTTATATGTATGAACACATTTCTCATTCTTTATCTTTAGCCACTTCAAGTCAGACATAGGTGAAACCAGAGTATCTGAGGTAGTGTTTTTGCTCTGCTTCACTGTTACTTGAAGCACTTTCCCATTTTTAACATGTGTATATTGGCTGTCTGCAGAAAGTAGCATCGCTTTATCAAGTTGCTTAGAAGCCATTTGTTAGCAGACTATTCTATTTCCTTGTGACCTTGACATCCCTTCTTCAGAGAGCACTGATTTAGTGATAGATAATCAGGGATTAGATGAACAAATAATGAACCCTTGGGAAGAAAAGCAGTAGGGAATTTGTTGGCATTGAACAAGCACTATGAGTTTGTTAAATCAAATCTTAAGGAGAACCAAAGTCACTGAGTAATGCTGTGAAAGAACATCTGAGTTCTCAAGGCTTTTGGTGAGGGAATGAAAGTAGCAATTCTGTGCTGAGGAAGCCCTTTTGCAGGGTTTCTGTTAGTTTTTTTTGCTTAAAGATATATGTGTATATATATATATTTGCTTGTATTGATAGTCATTAAGGGTGTATTAATATTTTCTTTCACGCAAGCATTTGCATGAGAATATAAACACTGATGTGCTGTTCCAAATCTTTGAAAAAGTCTGTGGGCTTGTCTTCTTCCAGAAGAGACAAACCACAGATGACTTCTAGCCTGAGAGTTGTGGGCAGGGAGCAAAGTGCTTAGAGGCAGAAGCAAAGCTTTGGATTGCTCTGAGCCTCTCTGGGCAATGAGAAGATGTCTGGGAGATGGGGTGGGGGAAGGGATGTAATTGAAAGTGGAGGCTTTTGATAGTGTGGTAAGAATATTATGCCTTCTTTAAGCAACACAAAATGGAGAAATGAAAACTTGCCCCATTACTACTTCATCATGAGGAGTGTGGAGGATGGCAGTAGTACTAACAACCTTTCCCATGCTCCTGGTGAAGTTTCAGACCATGCACACCCAGTTTATGCTTACAGCATTTTGTCACGAGTGGCAGCTTCCATACACATCCATGCACGTAGCTGTGTACTTCAGCAGAATGTTGTAAATGCCTGAATATGAACCAGATTTAAGATGTAGCTTTTGATGAAATTAAGTATTCATCCCTTGTCTTCTGTAAGAACAAAATTCACACTCAGCTCTTGCATTTTGGCATACATTATTACCTTGTTGATCAGTAGTTCATAGCTTCCCAGATAGCAGCATGCTACTCTAATTGGTAATCCCAGTGTCTACAAGCCACATGCAGGGGAAAGCTCAATACTGAGGCAAAGTTCAGCAAATTATGTTACATATACTGCTGAAATAGTCACTCACAGAACACCGATACTTACTTTTTGAATTGCTTTATGTTGTTATAATCAGGCTGAGCATTAAAATGTCCTGTAATTTGAGCATTTTAGCAAAATATAAAGGATAAAAATAACCAAACCAGAATATACTCTTTGCCCACCACAAACTAAATTTCTAGGAAGGCAGTAATGTAAGTGCAGTGACTAGTAATTCAATAAGTATTGGTCATGAACTGCAACATCTGAAGAAAATTAGTATATGGATATGGCTGAGGATGAAATCTTATCTCCAGAGAAGTCAATAGAGCAATCCTCCCAGCTATAATGCTGCCATAGTTTAACCATGCTTATCTGCAGAAGTTCTGGGGATGGAGCTGTGTATCCTGAGCAATCATTGCCCACACATGTGAACCCACAGCTGACTAGGTGAGGGCTCTTGTTCTTCTCAGTGCAAAGGGAAACAGGCGCACTTCTCCCTGAAGATGCTCTGTGTCCATGTGAATTGTGTACTACCTTTATTTTGTGTTGGTGGACTATTGGTGGTTTTGTGGTTGCTGGCTGTCCCCTCTGCAAAGACTGGATGCTCAACATGGTTACTTCTTCATCTGTGAAGTTCTGTCTTTCTGTCTGTGCTCTTTGCCAATGCCTGTGTATTTACACAGGGAAAATCCAGGTGGTGTACTTCCTTAGCACCTTATTGAGCAAGCTAGCTTATCCATATAAATTAAGTCATTTATGACCACCATACAGAGCAGTGCAATGGAAAGACATCTTTATTATGATGACAAAAGCCTAAACAGAGCCTGATATGTTTCTTAATACATCCTAATCCAATTTCCCAAAGCCCTAGAAATATGATAGTGGAGTATGGCCTAAGACTGGTGGTTTAGGGGAGAGTTCTTTGTACTTCCCTTCTCATGATAGTGGTCCATGCTGGCCTTCATCCCAGGTTGCTCTGTATGAATGCTGTAACTACAAGAGACTGTGTCTCCAGTTCTGCATTGGCACTGCAGCCACCGAGCCTCCTAACACCAGCCATCACACTGGGAGCCCTCCCTGAGCACTTCCTCGTGGCTCTGGGTCAGTGCGACTCCTCTCACTGCAGAAAGGCTGCCTTGTTGTGTGAGA
Organism: Aythya fuligula; assembly: GCF_009819795.1. NCBI lineage: Eukaryota > Metazoa > Chordata > Aves > Anseriformes > Anatidae > Aythya > Aythya fuligula. The sequence goes on along the minus strand of NC_045560.1, from coordinate 96,923,458 downwards.
TAAAGGGAGGGTTCCCACATAGCTCATGAAGGGTTCCCACATACCTTGTGAACACCATGGAGATAAATCTGGCTCCTATGTCACTTCTGGACTTAATCCCAGTGGTTCTGTCGTCTCCAGTTTTGCACTGTGCTTGCTGTGACGTAAGCCAACAGAGGCAGAAAATCACATTTCAGCTCAACGCTCACTTCTAAAGATCAAAACCCATGGACTGCAGATGCCTGCAGGGTTTTGAAAATCAGGTAACAGTCTTTCAAGAACCGAAAGACTCTTAGAAACCCTATACAAAATGACTTACCTAGATTATACAGGCAATCTGGTGGGGCAGAAAAATGAACTTCTGTTCCAGGGGTCCCACAGGGCCCTCCAGGGCTCTGCAAAAGCCTCTGGGCCACCATCCTTCCCCACAGAAATAAGCAGTCTTACTGCTTGGACATGTGTCTTTGGTCTTTGTTTATACACATGTAGTAACGTTTTTTACTCCTTGGCTATTTTAGTTATAGCTGATGTGATATAGGTGGTCGAGATGTACATTTTTAGAAGGTAGATGGTCAGGGAAGAGACAACTCTCCCTGTGTCTTCCCCCAGGGATAATACACTTCATTACACATCAGAGAAGGGACAGAAAAGTGTTTAAAAGCCAGCTTTAGTAATTCCACTGATGACAAACCTATTTATTTTGGTTGTTTACTTCTCTCCTTATCTCTGTCACAGAAAATAATTTGGGTTTATAATCTTATATGGCTCTTCAAAGCATGTGTGAGCTTGTCATATCTTGGTGTTTCAGTGGCCTTCTTTACAACACCTGATTGAGGAGGCAGAAATATTTTTTTTTTTGCTGAATTCAAAGCCAATGGCAGTTTTAATTTAGCACTTGAAATGCAAGATGTAGCAACTTTCATTTTGTGAAACCAAATTTCACTTACGCTCTGTCTGCCTCAGAGTACACAGACTAAATTCAGACAAACAGAGCTAAGACTTCCCTGGTGCACTGCCATTAAAACGTCAGAGAATTAATTTGTGCAAACATTGGGTAGCTTGACAGTAAAACAAATGCATCATTTTATAAAGCATACTGCAGAATGCAACAAAGCTTTTAATGAAATTGAGTGTTATTTAAACATGCCAGACCTTATCCTTAACCACATGGAGATGTTGCATATCAGCCTGGCAGCATAAATACACCTTTTGAGAATGTAAACTGAAAATCCATCAAGTTTAACATATCAAGATGGTGTGCAAAGGCAAAAGGTTCAATTAGAAACAATCTCATAATAATTTAGAATACCTACTTCTCCCACAAGGTATGCATCATCATATGGGGTGGGTACCCTCTGTCATTCTTTGTGTGCTTATGTACACAATTAGCAGATCAGATCAAACACTTGCACGCTTGAAATTTGAAAGTTTAATTAATGAACATTTCCCTAGGCTTTTCCATCCCAAGATTGCCATATAGCGCGTATGCATGAGCTACAGTTGTCCAAATAATAGGATTAGGTCTATCTTGTTAGCTGTGGTACCTGAACTAATTCAGTGAATGCTATTCCATCTTCCCTACGTGTTTTCCATCTTTCATGTGGAATTCACAATGCAAGAATTAGACCGAACTAGCTCTTCCAGCAAGAAGTTTTTTTTGTATGGGCAACAAAAACATCTCATAGGTTTGAAAATTTCATTTAGAATGTTTCCTGCAAGGAAAAAAAAAAAAAAAAAAAAAAAGGAGAATTTGAAAATGCAAAGATTCTCTCTTGATATTGCAAAAACAGAGATGAATGAAAGAGGGCAGAGAGGAGAGCTGTTTAGATATAAGTAGACATGGTAAACCACTGGAAGTTTACTGTTAAGCTCAAAGATTGAGTGCAAACGAAGCAAATTGATTGGGGACGTTGTTTTTCAGTAAGCATTCCACTAAGGGATGTATTATCTCTGTAGTTAAATTTGTTTTAATGGAGTCTGCAATGCTGCTGGAAAATTGCAAAGGGTTCAGAAATGGGTAGAGTTGAAAACCACTGGCTCAGAAAATTGATAACGGAGCAGAAAGGCTTTCACAACTAAACCATCACCTCTAATCTAGCCTGTTTCATTAAGGGCACACAAAGCTCTCCAGCTTCTCACAGCTATTTGAGACTTCCAAAACCATGAAAACACTTTGTACCCACAACATAAAGCAAGTGCAGGGCAGGTGGGACACTTGAAAGTCCCAGGAAAAATATGGCTACACTAGGGTAGCTTATTTTTTATGATAAATGAGATGTGACTTGAGATGTTTCATGGGAAACAAAACTCATGGCTTGTCTTAGACAGGTCTACCTAAAATGAAAAATGGGCCTAAGACTGCTTCTTGGATTGGGGACCAATTCTGTTCTGGTCCCAGAAGTTATCGTCATGGTCAGCATTTATGTATGTTTATTAGCATGATTGTACAGTGGTTAGGAACACATTGTCATGGAGCTGAGCTTCTCCCAGGAGCTCTGTGTGTTTACTTTCTTGAGGAATCACAGTGGGAATGGCACATCTTGAACCCTGTTGGAATCCAAAGTCTAGGCTGAAACACAGGCTTTTAAGTCTCAAGAGAGTACTTCTGAAATGTCACGGAGAATAGAGGGAAAAAAAACTTATTTGGGAACTCAGAAAATACGTGTAGGAGGATCTGGGTGGAGTTCAAAGAGTTCAAAGGCCGTAATTTCCAGCGTGTTCTGATAAGGGACTTGTGTCTCTACGTGAGGACTAGGCCAGCACCTTCAGCTCAGCCTGCTCTGTCCTGGGCAGGCTGAGCTCATCCCAGAGGGGCAGAGCATCCGCAAAACGCTGCCTTCGAGGCTATCCATCTTATGGTGGTTTCTTACAGACCTGTGGATACTGTCGGGGTCACTAATGCTCCTCAGCAGCCTATATGGAGAGAATTAGAGAAACATTTTCAAAAGCTGTTGATTCACTAGACAGCCAAGGGGCTATGGCATCCCTACTACCCACATTTTGGCACCTTCTTTAGCTGGCTAAATAGGAGTTCATCTCCATAAGCTTCCTTTATGGAGTATTTTTCAGAGTAATTGTGCAAGCCGGATGTTGTAAGGCAGCCTGCGAGGGCTCCTCTGCAGAAGGAGCTATTATGGTTATCTCCCTCTCTCCTCATACAACATACAAAAACGGCTTAGCCACTAATGTGGTCATTTGGAAAGAGGTTTTTAAAATGTGATCTGTGGTCATTTACCTCTACAGGGAACATTAACCATTTTCTATTGCCTGCAGAAATACTGCTTTATCTGCAAAGAACTGAAAGCTCAGCTTTTTCTCTCCGATGGCAGTGGGATGCTGTCATTGCAAGGACATTTCAATCCCTCAGTGGCACCAGTGTGGGCAGCTCCCACACCCTGCCTCCAGCCTTGCCCTGTTGTGGCCCAAGCAGACACCAGGGAAATATCCTCACATTGCAGTGGGACAAACTAAGGGGCAGAATGCAAGGTGGAAGTAGTAGCTAAGATGGAGAGGGACATCTTGGATTGACCCAATCTGAGAGAAATCCTCAGGATGGTTCAACAGCTTTAATTTTCTCTCTTTAATTTGCTCTAGGCAAAAAGGAAAAGTGGGAAAGTGTCTTTCCTTGTGCCACTGAATATCTGCATTGGTATCAGGACATGAGTTTTCCAAAGATCTCAGTATGGACCTTCAGTTGTCCATATGAATTTTACACTTTCTGTCAATAGCTGAAAAAGTGAGCCCGTACCAAGTGTTCATCAAAACTCCCATCCAAACCTCAGTACTGTAAATCACAGAAGAATTAATAAAAACCTGCTGCAGTATCTTATTTACTCCCAGCACAACAGAGGGCTACCACAGACTCACCAACCTAAGTACAAGCACCAGAGCAAGGGGCAGGGATCTGACAAAAAAAGAGGCATTGTGTTTACTCAGTGGCACCCCAAGAAACATCAGAGGATGGTCCCTGTGAACCTATGGAGTATGTGCCTGCCCCAGCAGTGTGCTACCACACCAAAGGTTTTTGGTGATTTGGCTGCTTGTAACCACCAAAAAGAAATGAGGTTCATGGAACAAAGACCAATGAATGTTTTGTTATTGACAAAGAATGACAATCCATCTTAGGAAAATATGTGTTTTTTCCCCCATTCATATACTGAATACATTTTTTCCTTTTAGCTTTGAGCCATAAGTTATTCATGTCTGCAACCCATTACACTCTTCCCCCATAACTTATTTGTGCCTTATAGGGAAACACAGTACCAAATACATTAAATAAACAGATAATATCTGGCGGTGACTCACCAAAAAGATTGCATTAAGAAAAAAATAATATTCGGGAAAGGAAAACTTTTGCACTCACCCAAATTAACCTCTTGAGATTGGCAGCATGAATCTTCTTTAGAAGATTCAATGCTAGCCAACTTTATTTCAGGGCACAGCAAAATGTCTATCAGCTTTTTTTGTATGTCTCCTCCTCATGGCCTATCTATTTCATGGTGACACTGTCTTCTTGATTTTTAGATGAAAATCTTTGACAAAAACAAGGATGGACGGCTGGACCTGAATGACCTGGCAAGGTAGGCTTCAATTACAATGATGCATTTTTCAGCTTGCAATGCAGATCTAGGCAAGGTGATGACTTAAAGCAGTAATATCTCTCTGGGAACATGCATTTGCATCCTAAATTACATCAGGCACTCTCACGTAGGCATCTCAGGTCTCTGACACGTGGTACTTACTGTGATAGCCTGTGAGTGCTTAGTGCTGATGACACTGAGCAATGCTAGGAGTGGTTCTGGGTCACCAACTTATTCTGGTATGGCTTGTGCCCCCCCAGCACGGCTCCCCAGGAGGTGGCAAAGAAGCCAGTAGTGCTGCTCCTCCAAAAGGTTGGCAGTCCCTCTCAACAGAGGACAAGCATTTGTTTCATATTGCCCTGTGCAGCACAGATGGCAAAGAGGTTTTGCTCCTTTATTGAGGAGTCAAGGCACCACTGCTGGTGAGTTTGGCCATGTCAACAGGAGAGGATTTGGAGAGACAAGGTGAATGAAACACATTTGTGATTGAAACACATTTCTTGCACCTTGAGCCCTTCAGTTTGTGGAAGCGTTTTGGCACACCCCAAAACTACCAGCTCTCAGAGCCTCGAGGCAAGCAGAGCAGCTGGGAAGATGAAAGCTTTCATCAGTGCTGTGAGGGACTTGTGCAGAAAGTGTGGGTTGGGAAGGAGTGTAATTTGTGTGGCCTCAGAGCTCAGGCCAACATTACTTCATCCCTTCCTTTTCCAGCCAGCAATTCTTCCTCGAAAAGAGGGTGATAAATTACAATTTCCTGTAACACAGCACAATAACCCAGTCGCAGAGGAATAATAGTCTGGCAGCTCTCATGTCAGAGGCTGGCAGCCTCCACTGCAGTGGGCCATCAGGAACAAAAGCGAGAGGCAGTGGTGCTAAGAAACCCAGTTTTTGGTGAGCCAAGGAAGACCTGCGGCTCCCCATCAGACAGGGAGGGAGGCACATGCTTACTGAACAGCACCCATGAATAACCTGCAGGAGGTTTTCTATTTTAAAGGCCCGTAATCTCAAATCCTCCAATGACCTGGAATAGTTCAGAGCAGTTTGTGTGAAGATGACAAAGTGGCAAGATCGTAATTTAAATCTCTCTTTTCAGGATTCTGGCGCTTCAGGAAAATTTCCTTCTTCAATTTAAAATGGATGTAAGTATTTTTGATGCATTCCTCCCATCTCTCTCAGCTAAGATAACCTGTGCCAAAACCCGAATCTCTTTTTTTTTTTTCTCTTTCTTTTTCATTTGTTTCTCCTCCCTGCATGCAGGCTTGCAGCACAGAGGAAAGAAGAAGAGATTTTGAGAAAATCTTTGCACACTATGATGTTGTGAGTCCTAAAGGCTGTTTCTTTGTGGTCTTTACATGACACTGATTAAATACAAGCTGCTAACAGTTCCTGTCCCTGGTGGGTGCTGTGGGTTGCAGCAGTGCCAGATCCCGTGGGCCAGAGGTGTACAGGTGGGGCGAGCAGAGCTGGCTGATGCTCAGAGGCCAACTGGCAAAGGACACATTTTCACTTTTTCAATCAGCACAGCCAGTACTGCTGCATTAACAATATCTCTCTGCAGGAGGTGCAAGGGCTGCAGAAAAATTAAATCCCTTCCAGTACCGAGCCAAGAGTAATTCTAAACCTGGCCCTGGGCAGACAGAAATGCCCAATCATTGGTTAGAAAATAGCAATCCAGAGCCACTTCTGCCATTCACACGATGGTGTGGTGGGATGACTAGCAAGCCTCACTAAATGGTGGGAGATGTTGCTGCCATTTGAGCGGAAGAGATGCTTTGGAGAAAAGGAAGGGATCCTAGCATTATTGAGCTCAGTGACAAGGTGGATCTACTGACTAGTAAACATTTCTGTGGTTTTGACTTTCTGGAGGGTTTTGATGTTTCTTCCATCTTTCAGAGTAAAACAGGAGCTCTTGAAGGCCCAGAAGTGGATGGGTTTGTCAAAGACATGATGGAACTGGTCAAGGTATCTTCATGGCTCTTACTATTTATTAACACCCTATATGTCCTATAATAATTCAGTGTTATTCTGGTAAAGTTATGTAAATAGAGTGGTTAGTGGGAACAGAGAGTCAAATTTCACTTTGATCAGAAGCAGAAACAGAAGTCATCATCTCAACATAAACACTGTAGAGCATTTCACCATATCACAGAAATTCTGCCTGACAAATTAACACAGCTTGACTCAGCAGTTGTATTTAAGAAAAGTCCATTCTAACTCATGCTCTGGGCTGAGCAGATATTATGGTATCACAAACAGTTTATGAAAATTTAATCACCACCTACTCTACCCACACAGACATATTTTTTACTCTAAAGACATTAGTATTTAGGATAAAATAGCTGAAGGGTGTGAAGTTAGCTGAAAGAAAAATTGGAATGAGTAATACGTGCCTCTGCCTTTTCATATCATATTTGAGTGAAAAGCAAGGTAATGCTGGTCAGAGATGGGAGCCCCCAGCTCCCACTGACAGTGACACTAACTGACGGTTCCCAGAGCATCATGAAGCTCAGCTGAAACTTCAGGAAGTTCATATGTAGGATCCTTGGTGGTTGTGATTTTGTAAGGCCACACAATCAGCTTTAGAGGACGATATTGATAGAGCTGCCTCTGCAACAGAAATCTTCTTTGACTAAGAGCAAACCATTTCCCTTATTATTCTGCCTTCAGGCTGCTGGAACAGCTGTTCAGAGAGGACAGGGCAATTCATATTCAGGAGGTGGTAACAGTAGTACAAATGTTTATACATAAAAACAAAAAACACAACAGTTGTTACTCCTAAATTCTGCCTTCTCAATGATGAGCAAGTATACCTGTATTGATATCGATCAGCCTACAGTCCCAAGTCCATTTGGCAGACACCAAAGACCTCACCTGTGTGCAGGCAGCTGAAAGTCTGTGTATGTTGTAGCCATGGCATGTAGGGAAGGGTGTGAGGACAAATGGACCACTGGGCTTGTGCTCTGTGCATGTGTGTGCAAAGAAGCGAGGATTGTACTTGCCCTAGGGGCCTTTCTTCATCAGCATCACTCCTGAGCACCACTAGCTGTGTGCGTGCATTTGATCTCCTCATTAGGAAGTGGAGAGCAGGGAAGTGGTACAGCATTAACAGCAGGCAGAGGCAAGGTGGCCTGTAAAGTATGCCTTTAGCATTCATTTGATCCACTAAAAGTATTTCTAAGCTGCAGACTGGCTTGTAAAATAGTGAACTGGCAACAGAAATGCCATGTGTAACATGTGCCTCCGTGGGCAACAGGTCTGAGAGAGGAAACAATGAAAGCAGAGGGCCAGACCTTTCTGCAGACACTTGTTTGAAGCAGATTAAATACTGCTGATCCTAAGGGCAAAAACCATCTCACATTTCCTTGTGGGACTCACCATGCCATAAGCTTAACCATGCCCGTATTTGCAGGGCCTCATTTACCCCTTCCCTGTTCACTTCCCCACTCTAATGAGCTGATGTGGGGTCAGGCCACTTGGTTGCTCACCCTTTGTGGCATCTCCCTGCAGCTGCACTGCCTCCTGCTTTTCAGAGCTGCTAAAATCCGGAGCTGTTTTCCCTCTTCACAATATTGTTCTCTTTTGCCTGCAGCCCAGCATCAGCGGGGTGGACCTGGACAAATTCCGCCAGATTCTGCTCAACCACTGCGATGTGAACAGGGATGGGAAGATTCAGAAATCGGAACTGGCCTTGTGTCTTGGACTTAAAATGTCCCCATAGCTGTGGCACTGCTTGTGGCTGTGTTTTCCTTGTGAGATTGCCTGCTACTCCTGGTGAAAGTGTGCTGTGTAAGCAGGCAGGTGGCAGAGCAGGGGGGCATTTGTATGAAGGGGCAGCAGATTGGGAAGACAGTTTTATCAGTGTATTTAAATACCTGAAGGGAGGGTGCAAGGAGGATGGAGCCAGGCTCTTTTCAGTGGTTCCCAGTGCCAGGTCAAGAGGCATTGGGCACAAATTGGAAATCAAGGGTGTCCCTGCTGGAGTAGGGCTGGGACCAAGCAGCCTCCAGAGGACACCTCAGCCATGCTGTGAGTCTGTGACAAGTGTCAGTGGGTGGTATTCAGTAGATGCCATGGCTTGTGGGCCCCTCCAGCAGCTTCTTTGCCCACAAGGACACCATTTGCTCAGAAAAGGTGCTGCTCACCTACTCCTGCCCCCGTGAAACACTGCCCAGCCTGTCTGCTAGAGTAGGGACAAGCATCTCCTAATGTCAGTGCTCTTGGGCTGCTGCTGCTGTGTGTTTCTGATGGTTACCTTCCATGTGAAGTCATTTCTTTGGTGAGCATTGTGCTTTTGTTTGTGCAGTTAAAATATTGGATGATTGACAGTGTATTTGTGCAGAAATAAAAACAACAACAACAACAAAAAAAGGCAGTTACAGAAAATCAGAAAGACTGGAGTTCGTGTGTTATGTACGGAAAGCCATATGTTGCAGGCTGACAGAGTAGCCATTTTACGTAAAACCCATCAAATGGCAAGAGGTTTTGCAATGCCTGTCAGCTGTGGTGGTTTTCAAGTCTGCCAACAAATGAAACACATTCGTTTCTTCCCATGGGGAAACAAAACATAACAGGAACTAATATTACCTCTAGAATGAAGTTGCAGGGTAACACCACTTGTGGAGGAAGCCTTTCTTAATAATAAAGTATTAAACAAGGTTTCCATAAATTGAGAAATTGGAAGAAGTCTAATTAAAGAAAAGCTCATAAACACAGGCGTATGTTTTTTTAAAATCCACAGGAATTAGCAAATTCTTGCAAGCTTTGTTGAACTTGAAGCTTTTTCTCACTCCCAGGCCATAAATGTAATCCTCAAGCTTAAAGGCATCAGCGTCATTTGTGCCATGTATTTTCCTATTCCAAAGGATTTGACCGCATATTCAGAAAGTGCCACACCTACACTATCATGCCCAGGTAATACTTTCTTCATTTCAAATGAGAGTTGCTGCGGTAGGGCTGTCAGCAAAACTTGCACACACTTCAGCATTTATGTCTCCTGCAGATGAGGGACCCAGACGTGACACTACAAGTTTCTTTCTGGTTATGTTCTTTGCACAAGATGGCAAAATGAAACACTCCCTTTATACTCTGCTTTATCAAAACTAATCAGAAATTGCCTTCAGTCAACACACACAGAGATGGTGATTCAATAAAGCACTGAAGAACATATACAGCTTTAGGGAGATGCTCATTTTCCGTTTACACCCATGATGATAAGCTCGTAGACAAAGTGCTAAGTGCGTGTTTAAGCACAGCACTGAACTAGGCCCTTAAGCTTTTAGCTGCATTTTATCCCCATGGCAGCAACTCAAATCACAACCCCAATAACAGAGCTTCACAGCAGTTCAGAAAAAACATAAGCGAGAAATCAGACCTGAGCCACAGCTCCACAAGCCACCAGGGACATGCTTTAACTCCCAGCCACTTGCGTCTGAGGGAAGAGCAGTGTTCAGGAGCAGACGATGACAGGGAGGAAGCTGAATGGAAAAATCCCATGTGCTGCTTACCAGACGTGCATTACCACCATCCTGAACAATTCACCACAAACTTCGTGGGGGACGTCACCAAACATCTTTTCGTCATGCCTCAAGAAGGTATGACTTGCCAGCCTGAATAACTATGCCTTTAAGTACATTCTTCTATTGCATTCTCTTCTGTCAGCCTTAATATCATTCTCATTGTTATTTCCATTTTATTAAACTACAGTTTCTACTAATTTGGACAGCAGATCGATTCCTGTACCATTCCCTACAGAAAACTTCCACTTTTATCATCTTTATACTGTTTTCATGATAAAAGGTCCACTTTGTTTCACCCATATTTAATCCTATCAATATAAGTAGAACTATTTTTCATTTATTAAAGTATAAGTTTCAGAGTGTCCTGCTCTGCTTCACCAAAAATATAGAAAATTTTAACCTAAAATAAGAAGAGTCTCTTATGGACTGTATACAAGCACAGCTGTTATTTCAAGCATTGCATAACGCTGCACCTTTACTGAAACCTTACACTTTTCACATCCTCCTTAGCCAACAGTTTTTCTGACAGACACTAAGTGGTAATGAATTTGATATGTTGTCGTCACAACGTGATTTGCTTCTTTTGTACAAATTTGTGGATTTTTTTTTAGTGATGAGTCTGCAAAAAACCTTCATCTCTGCAAGTTCATGCAACTGGTTTTATTAGCTTTAGATAAGTGCCTGAAATAGGTGCATTTACAAGGGTATTTCATAAAACCTAATCAAAAAGTAGTTGGGGATGGTGGATGAAAACCTCACATGAGGGCCTCAGAAGCATTTTTTTAATATAAGTAATATACAAGAAAGTTCCACATTCCCATTAAGAATTGTTTGTGTCCAGAGCAGAGAGGAGGAATCGGGATGGCTGGCATGCACCCTGCCCTGTTTGCAAGGACCATGGGGGAGAGCTGCATCCCAGTGAGCTGCGGGTCCCCCAGAAGCAAGGAAAAATGTGAGCTGATGCCGTGGGATTCGAGCCCAGGCTAGAAAGGTCAGCAAGGCAATTATTAACGAGCCATGGCCTTATAACCCTGTAGCCTCTAAAAGTCAATGTTATCACAGGAGGCAGGCGTTTTGAGACTTCCTGTGGAGAAAAATGTGTTCCTTGCTTGCAGAATTGTGGTTTGTTTTTGTTTTTTTTTGTTTTGTTTTGTTTTGGTTTGGTTTTTTTTTGTTTGTTTGTTTTTTTTTGTTTTGTTTTTTTTTTTTAATATTACTATATTCGCTTGAATAATGAATGATCTGTAAGCCCCTTTGGTCCCGGGCTTGCCTGTAGTAGCCCTGGTGATTTCATCCCTCTGAAGTGCTACGGATACATGGACAGGTAATACATTTTGACGAAACACTGCTATCGCCCATTCTGCGAACAAAAAAGGTACTTTTATGTGCAGTGTGGATTCCCTTATGCACCAAAATGTGAGATAGTTTCACATTTGAATGGTTACATGAACAAACCTGTTTTGTATGAATTATATGAAAACATCTTGCCTACAAAACCAAAGGCACTTACAGACCACGATGCCTTCAGTGCTGTAAATATATTGAAGATACACAAGGAAAGTTTGGGGCTGTTTAATTGGTATATTCTCTGCCAAGAAAACTCTGCCAGTATCACGCTATTTAGGAGCTTGTATCATGGTAAGCAGAATTTGATAACAGAAAGTGAATGAAAATGTTTGCCAAGATACTTTCCCTTGGTATTTTCATCTTTTTCTCGAGGAAACTGTGATTAAGGGATTCACAGTTTTCTCTTTGTTCAGAGTATGCAAATTTGCCAAAATCAATTTTATCTGACTTATATCATCATATTTAATAGGTATACTTCCAATACTTTTAGCTAAGACAAGCATAGTGGTCAATATTCACCGCACTCCCAAATGCAAAATTTATTTTTTTTCTCCCCTTACTTGTTGAATTGGCAAACTGTTGGATCTGGAAATCAAAGGGTGAATCTGCTTAGTGTTTCTTAGCTGGTCCTTTGCCTCTCTTCATCTGTGAGTTATTGGAAATCGTGCCCTGGTCTCCTGTCATGCTCCCTGCTCATCCTGACCCTTCTCATTTTCAGCACCTGATGCAGTTTTGTTCTGGATGACTTGTCATGACAACTCTGTCAGGAGACTGCCTCTGACAGCTTCAGCTGAATGTGCAGAACTCATACCGGGGAAAAATGAACATTTATAGGGCTTTTAATTCAAATCCATCCTTGCTTAACTCCATTGGTTTCCCTGGAAATAGTGTTATAGAGACACAATCTTTTCTCCTGTCACTTTAAACCTCAACGAGCCACCTCCCAAGCCATCCCCATGGAGATCTGCCCTTGGAGACACAGAAGTTCCTGGACCAGCCTTGCAGTCACAAATCGCTTGCGTCCCATCTCGTCCCATGCTCTGTGCAATTTTTCCCTGGAATAATGAGCCCTTATATACATACTCGCTTCATTCCCCAGCTGGAACACACTGCAGCAGTCTCACATCATTGATGCTGAAGCTGGAACCAGATGAGGTGTGTACAAAGCATAACATATAAGTTTCATCACTGCTTTATTTTCCAATTTTTGGTGAAAGAATTCTTTTCCTTTGTTCTCTCCACAAGGTTTTAAACAACGTAGGTGAAGCTGCCTGCATCTCTTATGAAAACTGCATTTTAGTCTTACTCAGAGCTAAGAATTGAGCAAAAGCCCCAACAAAGGGCTCAGAGCACAGGGAACCAGCACAATATTTTGATCAATGTGCTTTTCTGTTTGTGTGGCAAGAGAATAGTGTCAATAGTAATGAAAACAATTGTGACTAATGCAACCAACAAGACTATCATGGGATCATCTGCCATGTTATAATAGTAACCCATCAGGAGAAACACCTTAATTACAGCTATTATCTCTTAAAAGGGCTGGGTAACTCTTACATTAATCTGATTTGAAAGAGCATGTTGCCGTTATGTAGTGAAATGTTAAATGGGGCTTTGCTGTGTAATTACACGGGCCAAAGTAACTATGAATGACATTTTTGTGTGAGGGCTACCCTGACTGACAGTGAAAAGCTCCGCACCTGTATTTTCAGTAAACCCACAGAGGATTATCTCTCATTTTAAGGAACATATGAACTTGGGAAAAGGAGGGCAAAAAAGAGTGCTAGTTCTCTGTTATGAGAACTGTTATGAGAGAAGACAAGGGAAGCATTTGCCTAATGCCAAGAGGCACCTGCAAGGAGCTCCCACTGGGTCCCAGGGGTTAAAGCCATTCCCAAGTTTGCTTGGGTGATGGGAGAAATGGAGCAGATGTCTCTGCCCAGGGAGAACGTTTGGCACCACAGCCCACAACATGCTGACAAATTCTTGGGCTACATCTCAAAGCCTCAGCCTGTTGACAAGGAAGTTTCTGTACTAATTGCTCTGGGATACGGCAATTTTTGGTGCCAGCTGTAAGAGCTGCAAATCTGCAATCCTTTGGCAGGGGCATGCTCCCCAGAGGATGTAACCCATGAGCTATCTGGCTGCCAGAGGTGGCCAGAGGAAAGAAAAACAAGAGAGAAATGGGATTTGTTCCTTTTTCTTTTTCTTTTTCTTTTTCTTTTTCTTTTTCTTTTTCTTTTTCTTTTTCTTTTTCTTTTTCTTTTTCTTTTTCTTTTTCTTTTTCTTTTTCTTTTTCCTTTTCTTTTTCTTTTTCTTTTTCTTTTTTTATTATTATTTATTTTATGTATATATATTTTATTTTCTTTTTGTCTGGCATCTGTTCATACAACGTTTCAGGAAAAAGAAGAAAAAAAAAAGAAAAAGAAAAAAGAGGAATTCATTTGGATTTGACACAGTCACCACAGACCACATTTTGGCCCACTAACATTATTATTTATTATTAGGCAACATAGCTTGGAGAACAGGCATCTGCCCCAGGCTTTGACAGACCTGGTGTGGGGTCACTGCTCTGCTCAGCATGATGGTTGTAAAGCTCAAGTGCCTTTGACCAGCTCAGCCTTACCAGGAGAAGGTTTCTGCTGTGGATGATGACAGCACATAACCGCATGTTGGAAATTAGCTGTCTTGGTTTGGAAGTGTACTTGCAGTGGGTATATTTAAAATAATGGGCATCAAGTTTCCAACTTCAGGAGTGCTGAAGCTGCTTTCTCCAGGGCTGGTTCCCATAACCAGCATGAGAGCTGCCCACTGCAGGGCATACCCCAGCCCATCTTTTTGAGATCCTTCTGCAGCAGGCTATGGTGACAAAGCCCAGGGAAGGAGCTCAAGGCAGCTATGGGTGGGCAGCAATAAAATAATGATGTTATAGGAGGGGAATGTGTGAAACTCAAGCCCTGAATTAATTCTGAATCCAGATGAGGTCTGTATCAGTATTCGTGCCAACTTTTCATGGTGCTGCCTTGTAAAATAATTAACACCAGAGCCTAAAGAGAGAGAAATGGGTCACAGTTGGTGGAGTCAGGAGAAAGCATGGTTTTAATGTGGCTGTGGAAGTAGAAATTGCATGAGGCTGCCAAAACACTTGGGTCTCTGCCATCAGCTGGGACAACCTGGCCCCAGTGCAGCTGGGCCAGTGTAGGACAGCCCAAGATGTGGCCATGAGCTTCATGCAACCAAATTGTGCAAGGGTTTCTTGCGGTTGTTAAAGCTAAGGATAGCATGTTCTTGTTCTTTGCTTCCCTGCAAAGTCTTGTGTGAGACATTATTCCTCATGCCTCATAAAGAGGAAGATGGAGAAAGAGAAACATGCTCAAAAATCCCATTCAGGTTGCTGTTTGAGCAGATTGTTGTCATCTGTTAGTTTGGCTAGCATGTGTCTAACTTTGATGGTGTGGCCAAACACAGTTTTTATTTATCACTGTTAATTCTTAGGAAACAGGTTCATTTCCCTGGAAGACAAAAACCGGGAGCTAGCAGACTGCCAGGGCTTCCTTTGCCAGCAAGGAATTAGGATATATCTGGAGAATATCTCTTGTTTTTAGCGAGACATCCAAGGGGGAGCTGGGCGATGGAGCCTGGAGGAGCCAAGATCCCTGCTGCCTCAGGGGAGCTTCAGGTGAGCCCTGCATCAGCCGCAGCCCCGCAGAGCACGGCTGTGGCATGGGGAAGAGTGGGAACTTCTCCAGACACGCTACTGGGGCCATTTGCAAACCCACGAGCACACATGAGGCCTCGGATGGCGTGCGGTGCTTGCCAAGTGCTCCACAATAACCTGATTGTTTGCCTAAGAGCTAATTAATGAGGTGGTCAAAGGCAACCGTTTCCTCCTTCCTGATGCACGTAAATGAGCACGGGAGCGTGGGTATGAGTCCAGGACATTTCCTGGTCATTAGGCTGAGAGTGTTCTGCTTGGGTTCGGGCCACATGGAAGAAGATTACAAATAAATCAATAGATACTTGCTTTTATAGCATAAGGCATAAAAAGCTAATAGGCATGGCATGTTGCGAGGACCTTAGGTGACTGACAGAATGGCAGGATGCTACTGAAAGACTTGTTCCAGGATTTCTTTTACCATCTCTGTATAATACAATGATGGTGTTTTTTTTTTTATTTAGTGAAAATTCCTTTTTATATCTAAAAAAAGTAAAAGATGCAATTGGCCTACAGTTAATGACACTTGGATGGTTATGTTTTGATTTTTAAGAGAGAGAAATTGCCTGATTTTACAAGTCCCTTGCAGGTGAACCCCTTTTAGGTTCTAATAAATTATAGCACATTTTCTGCTTGGTGCCTATGAAAGTTAGCTTGTGATATTTCAGACCATTTCCACTCTCCTGCTGGTGGGATCCAGAAGTGCTACAGCCCACACCTTGAACACAACCGCTACAAATCAGGCCACACAAGATCAAGCAGCTGTCTTTACAACTCATGAAATCTCTTTTATTTTTCCTCTCCTTTCTTTGCCTTCCCTCATCTTTGCCTTGCTTTTCCTTTTTATGGGAAACCGTGGGATTGTTTCTTCCGTGCCTTTTGGGTCTGCAGCCCCCAGGCTGCCACACCTGCCAGCTGTGCTCTGCTAGCTCTGCTTACTGCTGTTTTTATTACTTTCCAGGAAGCTGTGACTCTCCCCTAGTCTCCCCATTTCAGTCAGCGAGGCTCAGGAGCAATTCCCTACATCATGAGCCTGCTCCTTCTGCCCCTTCATGGGAGACGGAAATGCAGAGAGCTGGGTGGGAAGAAGAAAGGCAAGGCAGCAGTATGCCAACCCACGATGTCAATAGATGCCGTGCCATCACCCAAGGTGCCCAAATTCACATGCTTCAGGATCTCTGTCAGCTCCCCCAGCATTGCAGCTCTACTTTTGCACTTGGAGTTGCCTCTTGTTAAAGCTGCTGGGCTGCTGGTTAAAATCTTCCCAGTCTCACACCAGAGCTCAAGGAAGCGGGGTTTGTACCACTCGTTGGACCCCATGGAGAGGGGCCAGGAGGGATGTCTGAGGCTTTCCTTCAATTATTTCGTTCCTCTGCCTCCGAGGTTTCTGGTGATGGGGGTGTTCTCTGTTGCAGCCTTAAATCCATGCTCCTCATTTTCAATGAAGTCTTGTGACTTTTTGTCATTTCACTCATTCTGTGCCTGTCTCTGGCAATGTCTCCAGCTGCCTCAGACAGAGGCAGCTCTTCCTGCCCCAGCTGCCTGATGCCTTTTTAAGGCACCACAGGTGCAACTCCTGGCTTTGAGGAGCCCAAACAAAATAAAGCTCTCCCTTCCCATAACTAGGTAGGCACTGTCCTTCCTGTGCAGCAACTAATGGGTCGGCAAAAATGCTGGGAAGTAGGAGTCCCTGAAACCCTGCTGTATATGGGTAAGACTGAATTGAGATGAGTGATGGATTGAGACAGGTGATGGTGGGTGATAAAGATGTTTTGTGCCCTGCTGGAAGAATAGCAAAAATCAATGTCTTGTGTTAGCATCCTGTGTATGTGTGTGTGATCTTCCACTGGATAGTGACACGTTAGTATGATAAAGTACAGACACGTTAGCATGATAAAGTACAGCATGTGCTGTACTTCTGTCTTCTTCAGGAGATTGCTTGTTTTTTTTTTTTGTTTGTTTTGTTTTGTTTTGTTTTCTTATTTTTAAATCAAAAGCTGGTTCAGTAAGGAGCAGCTTCCTACCACACAGCTTATTCCTTCGGTTCTGGTAGGGAAGGACCCACACAGCAGCCACCAGCTCCAGACCTAGGGAGGCTCCTCCACCTCTCCATTTGACTCATCATCATTGCGAACTCAGCATCCGCAGGAAAATAATAGGAATCTCTGCTTATTTTATCAGGCATAGATAGGCCTCTCAATCTCCAGGACATAAAAGGCTTCTCACAAATAATTGGTAGTGAATAATTTATGCAATTAAATATCCATTTTTTTTTTTCCATCCACAGGAGCAGATCGTTCATTCTGATTGTTCCAGTGCTTTCCTGGGGATCTTTGATCAGCTTTGTACGGCACACTGCTGTACATTTCCATTTTCTGCTTCAGATAAGTTTTATCATTGGGCAGAGGGCTTAAGGAATTAATTTAGCCCATGAGTCTGTCAGGCTTAGGTTTCAATCTAGGAAGAAATGGAAATTTTTAAAATGTCAAAGCCTTTCTTTAAGGGCCGTGTCAGCCTGCCTTGGGCAACCCTCTTAGAAAAATGAGTGCTCTATAAAATGTGGTGCTTGGGTGTGGAGCTAACGTTTAATTCTCTTCTATCAAATTCACACAGCTACCAGAGCCCATTTTGGGCATAGCTGCACCATTCATTTGTTCCTGTCTGGTTTAATGGTCCTTTTTGAGACTCTTAAGCCCAGCCACTAAATAAATAGCTTCATGTACATGCATTTTTTAGGAAGTATTATTACAGTAAAGGGAGTTCTTTGAAAGAGAGGGAAATTAGTGACTGCTTATCTTAAATCGCTGCACATCTCATTTTAGAGTGGTGTTAAGGGTACTTAGAGCATCCAGATCTCAGCTCTGCTGACACTACTGTAAATTACAATATTACATGCATATAAAGTCACAACAATTTGTAACACCAGTTTTGAAAAACCTGACTGCATCTTCATCTGGCTTATTTGAGTCCCTAGGGCAATTTTCCAGCATGGACTATTTCACAGTCTTGAAGCTGACTTACCTCAAGCAAGTGTCAAAGGCAGACTTCACCCAGCTGTAAGTGTACACATAGAGAAACAGCTGAGGCCAGTGGCTGGAGCCCTTTTAAATTGCAGCCAGGGCTCGTGGAAACATTTTCACATCTTCACTTCTACATAAAGTTGCACATGGGCCACTATTAAGACAAATTACAGCTCTGGGCTGTAGTAGGCTCTTCCTTCCATGTGTAGGAACTGTTTCCTTCTTGTCAGCTGAGAACTTACTTGCAACTCTGCATTGAGCACCAATGCAACCGATGCCTGTCATGCACAGCTCATCCTCCCATCCAGCCTTTCCCCTAGGAGCAATTGGATTTGCCGTGGTTTGGTGTGCTGGGATTTTGTAATCAATGTAAGGGACTGCCAGGAAAAGCAGCTGGAGTTCCCAGGTTAAATCTCTACAACAGACGTGAGCTAATGAAAATTAACGTTAAGTGAAATTAACTTTAACTGGATGACATTATATCTGAGAATCAACCCAAGTGAAATGACTCCCCGTTTCCTTCCCATGATGTTTTCTGACAGTAATGCTGTCGCTTAAAGGTCATGCTATCTCTCTCGAGCTTCATGCTTTTTCAGAGTGCTTTGGTGAGGTTTCTGCTTTGCCAATACTTCCAGTCCCAGCTCCCAGATGCACATCAGTCTCTGCTTGCATGTTCGAGCTGCCTTGCCTGCAGACACGATTCCTCATGCAAACAAGAATTGGAGACCAGAAATCAGGAAATCAGGTGTGATTGTCTCGTGGCACTCAAGGAAATGTCCATTTCTTGTACAAATGGGAGGTTTTCCACAGGTAAACATGCAGAGTAACTGGGAAAATGCCACCTGTAGCATTTGCTCCATGTGCAGGATATGTCCAATAACACTTTTTAAGGTGTCAACTTAAGCTTGTGCTACCTCTTGTTTCATGAGTGATGCGCTTGCTTGCTAAGAGCAGACTAGGCAGACTTCTACTGAGTGCAGCAGAGCCATTAGCGATATCTGCATGATTTTGACTACAGTACAAGCTGCCACTTGTGCCTTCACCCCATGGCACGTGGCAAAAGTGTGGCATCTCACAAGGGTCAGCCCAATGTGCCCATCCCACCAGTGGGACTTTGCCCACCCTGTCCTGTGCCTCATTTACCAGGAGGTGACCAGTCCCTTCCTCTCCTTTTTGTTCTGTGCTTCTCTCCTTTAAGAACAAGAAACTGGGTTCCTTCATTTCCTTTTTGAAAATAATGCTGAAGGACAGTGGCAGCTATGATGTGCAGCTGTAATGAGCCATATGCTGCTGCACAGCATAACCAAAGACAGAGGAGCAGTGAAAGCCAAGAGACCAGTTTGGGTAATTACAAGGGGTGAGGAAGACATGCGGATCTCAGCCAAGAAGACTTTCATTGCTCGCCTCTCACCTTGCAGGAATGCTGTCAGGAGAGCTCGTGCAGAACTAGCAAGGCTTATCCAGGCACTCTGGACATCCAGCCCTTCTCCAGGGTGCTCCCAAATGGCTTGGGCAGGGCAGGGAAACACGGGGGGCTCGGGGAGGTGCAGGTGATGGGGATGCAGCCAGGCACTATGGCAGCATTTGTGCTGCTTGGTCATCATTTGGCAGAACAGAAGAAAAAAACTTTTTTCCTCACTGGTCAGAGAGTACAGCTTAGTGGCACTGGCTTTGGGCTGGGGCTACATTCATTTAATGCTACAAATGCCACATTAATAACTTCCAGTTTTTCAGATCTGATCAAACTTGGAGCAAATATTTTGCAGAAGGCATTTGAGGATGACTGTAAGCGAGCTCCTGGTCTGAAAGTGTATGTGGAAAAGTCAGGGCAGAGATCCTAAAGGCTGATGGTTAGGAGGAACAAAAAATACACTTTACTTCCACACTGCCCTCAAAATAAATCACGTGCTCCTGATTTTTCTTCTGTGTTTTCTCATCTATCTTATTTACCCTGTTTTGCTAACACAGATTCATCCTTCTGCTTATGTCTGTACGAGGAGGGAGCCACACTCGATAAGCTTGCCAGATTTACTTGGCTCAGTACCACTTTCCAGTGGGTGCAGTCGGGGCTGAGAAAGCCTGCCTCTGGCTTTTGAAGCCCCACGTACAAACAGGGTGTGAGTGCTGGTGGCTCTGGGGGTGTGCAAGAGGTCTTCATGGGTAGGAATCAAAATCCAGATATAACACAAACAAGACAACCCCAGGTTTTGAGGTACAACTTTACATTACTCGCAGGTTGTTGCATATGTGTACTTCCAGTGGCTGTGGATGTGCCACTATATATCCACAATATGTGGATATTAACACGTGTACATGGATTAAATGCCAACATTTCTCTGTTTGTGCATAGTATTTAAGCATACACTTTTTCTTTTTTTTTTTTTTTTAATTTTGAGGTTGCGTGTACCCTTCAATTAAAGTGGAAAACAAGAGGGATGGGGACAACCATTACAGATGCATGCACAGGATGCCAGAGACACAGTGAAATTACTCTTTAAGCAATTCAAACCTCCTGGAGGTTTGCTGTACGCTGTAATTTAGCATTCCTGGCGTAACAACTCAGCCAGACCGACATCTAGCACTGATGGTTTGGAACCAGGGAGCTGCCACGGGGCTGGGAAAAGCTGGCTGCCACCGAGTCTGGCCCTGACATCCCTCCTCTGCAGCTGCACGAGTGGCAGCACACGGTCACCAGCCACGTGGACGAGGAGATTTCGGATGGCTTTCGGAAGAGGGGAAGGGTCCCTGAGCAAACAGGGCCTGGCACTCGCAGCGCCTCTTGGGCTGGACGGCTGTCGAAGCTATGATATGTAATTATTAGTGTGTGGATTATAATTATTAGTAACAAGCCACTATTAAATTAGGCTTGCAAACCTCGTTGTGCCAGCTCCTGAGCAAATACAGATGAGGAAAGACGTCCCAGCCCCGAGCTGGGTGGCTGCTCCCGGGGTGGGGAGTGATTTGAGAGCCGCCAGCAGCCCTCGCAAACCCCACCTGCCCCACAGCCAGCGGCTGCTCTGACTCACACAGGTGAGCTGGCAGAGGGAAAGCTGGCAAAAAGCCTCGCCAACAAACCCAGGGACTCCAAACAATGTGTTTTGAGGTCTCAGGAGCAATTTAATCTCAACTCTGGGCTGCTGCTTGCTCCCCGCAGCTGGCCGATTGCACTGCTGTCCTTGGGGAGGGATGGGCACAGCCAGTGTTTGGTAACAAAGCGTGTAAAGCAGTAAAAAACTGCAAAATATGACATGTGATGCCCATTCCCTTGGGGATCGGCATCTCCTTCTGCTCTCAATCCTGTGTCTCAAATGGAGATCATGAAAAGGCAAAGCTTCTTCAGGTGTGTGCTTGCTGGCGGGTTGTGAAAGCCCCCCTGAGCAGAAGCCAGCCAGATGGGTGGCATCCCAGCATGAATCCTGAAAATACATTGCTGCAAGGTCATTCTGCAGGGCTGCTTGGTCAGAAAATCCATTTACCCCATGCACTGCTGAAAGAGATATGTCTGGATCATTCCCTTAAATCTTTGGCTTTAATTTATGAAATCTACTGTGTTATTTCACCTGGGATTGTTTGTCCATGAAACATCAGCCTCATTGTTCTCAAAGTAATGGTATTTAAAATGCATTGCTGTGGGGATGCCAAATTGGATCGGGGTCACTGCAGTGCCAGGCACTATACGTGCAGAGAAGTAGCTGCCTGTCAGGGAGGATTTCAGACTCTTTTCCTCTTAACTTCTCTCTACCAGACCTTCAGATGCTTGCTGATGGTGACTGTGGTGGTTACAGTCTGGCTGACCACAGGGGAAAAAAATCACATGCATTTGAGAGGAGGTAGAAACTCCCTTGCTGCAATGTACAGCTCATCATACGCTGCCGTAACCACCCACCCTCAGCCTCATTCAGATACAGCCATGCTACATACAACATTAAGGGGACATGCCACTACCCAGTGGAGGTCTCCCCTGTTCGCTAACCACAGAGCACTTTCCTAAGAGCAAACGCCTTTTTTACCATTTTTTTATTCTAGCAAACATGTAAAGGCACCAAGGTCTCTTGTCACAATATTATGAATTTTTTTCACTCCTGAATGGGTACTGAGGACACAGGCACTGTGGCAGCTGCAGGTGGATCTGCTGTCTGTCACTGGTGATGGGGCTGATGGAAACACGCTGGGCTGCTTCTGTACCTTGTACCGTGATGATTTTCACCAGATATAAAGGCATATCCACGAAAACCAGCATATAAAACCTCTGCCACTTTATCAGAGCCCTCCCTGTGCTACGAGGTTTCCAAAGGCCACAGACAAATCACTGGCTTTGAATATCCCCTGGCTGCTATTAATCCTTCTAGGTAATGGCAGGGGGCATTCCTCACTGATGGCACACAGCTGCGAGGTTAAACCCCTGCAGGAGGGCTGCCTGGAGGAGCAGCCAGGATGCTCCACCTCCTGCAGGGACCATATAGGGGAAGGAGAGAGCTGGGTGAGCAAAGCTGATCTACCTCACCATGGCCCCAAAAGGGTGCTCCAGGCTGAGATGCTCCATGGCAGGTGAGTAAGTGGTTCTGATGGCCAAAGTTTAGTTGACAAAATATGTTTCATCCCTTAAAAAAAATAAATTAAAAAGCTTGGAGGAGGAATGTGTATCAGATGTTAACAGCAATTGCAGTTTTTCCAGTTTACAGTGCTCGCTTTTGTCCTGGTCCTAAGCCAGACGTTTAGGTGGTGTGAGCTAGCCTTGTGTAATGTTTGATAACAGTGGTACCCTATCTTAAATCCCAGCTTGTGCCAGTGCTGCAAGATAACTTACTGCTTGTTTCCATTCTGTTACTTTTAATTAATTTGGGGATTTGTGGTTGTATCATTTCCATGTTCTTAGAGAAGCTGGGTTGCTTTAGCTACTGTGCGGTGTTGACCGAGAAGCCAGCATCATATCTCTGAGTCAGTCTGTGCTGTAAAAATGCCCCACTGCAGGTGCACAAAAGTAGGGATGAAGGTGCATGGAGAAACCTGGGTGCTCTCATGTTCCTTGGCTGTTGCCTTTCCCAGCCAGCCTCCTGCAAGTAGAGCCTCCCCCTGATGCTCTAGCACCTGCATCCAAGGGAGCAATAAGCTGCTCAAAACATCTGCTCTCATGCTGCCACACCAAGGCAGGGTGGACAGCAAGAAGTTGTCATGCTGATAAGATGAAAAACTGTAGTAGAGGGTCTCGGTACCAGAGCTTCACTCCTAAGTGCATAGTTCCACTCAGATCTCTGTAGGGCAGGGCACCGATTCGCTGTATATTTATTTAGCTATGAATTCACTACTTCATTATATACTTATTTAGCCATGAATTCACCCAGAAGGCTCACTGAGCCCAGCGCTGTTTTTCTAACTGTTCTCTCCACCTCAGCAACCAGCCATTCAGGGCAACCATCGCTTAGCTGCGATGCCACTGACTTAATGTGCTGGTCCAGTTAGCTGAGCGCTCTCAAGGCAGAGCAATGAGAATGACCATTAAATGCCACAACTCGCCTTCAGAGCTATTTAGATGCTTCTCTGGCTGGACAGCCATCTAGAACATCATTCACACAGCAAAACTCACTTAGCAAAGAAGGAAACATATTGCAGCAAACGAGGCAGATGTATGTGAGACCTCTGTTTTCCCTGGGCTGTTTGCCCTGGCACCAAAGCAGAAGCAAAAGCATCCTTGCTGGTAAGAGTAGGCTCGCTGGGTAACCTAGTTACTTGGCCCAGATTCTGTGGTTTCTACACAACTCCTCTCCCTGGTCCTTGTGAGTGCTCACCGGTAGCATTAGCACACCTCCTATGCAAATGACTACAACACACTCTTGGAAATAATTGCTTGCTCGTTTTTAATGAGGCATACTGATAAATAAGCAGGTGCTAATGTAGCTGTTAAAACAATGCTGATGTGTTTAACTAACACCCTGAAGTGTAACTAACTGGTGGCAGCTGGCTGAAGGAGCTTTCAGTACCTCTTCTAGAAATCCAGTTTTCAAACCAGATACAGGCACTGAACAGAGCAATAATCTACAGGTAACCCACAGTTAGGGCACTTTTCCCTTCTATGTTTAAGGAAAAGCATCAGTCCAGATTAGGCTGCCTCTGCCACCGTGTTTTGGCTGGGCTGGTCTTGACCACACCTTACACATCTTGGAGAGGCAAGAGAGAAGGTTCCTGCTGTGACAGATGCATAGGAGACCTATAATTAGGCTTTCAACGACATGCAGACACTGCAATTTTGCACAGTATGTAAGATTGAGGTTGGCTGAACTAAGTCTTTGCCAGCTAGTATCTTAGCCTTGGGGTATCCCTTAATCGTGCCTGGGATGCTGAAGTCTAACTGCTGACAGTGTCGTATTTATGCCATTTGATTCTCGTGTTCTTATGTGCAATGCACAATGCCACAGGAGCACCTGGAGGAGAGAATAAACCCAAACTATCCTTAACGGGATAACAGGAGCCATTCACAGGGATAAGGGACTTGAGGGAAAGGAAAATGATCCATAGATGGAAAGAATGGCTACAGATAAGAGCTTATTCTACAAAAGCAGGGCTTCTACTCTCCTAGAAGTGGTAAGTTCAAAATGGGTTGACCAGACAACACGGACCTCTTACGGAGGTAGGAGATTTGCTGTCAGAATAGGTCTAGATGCAGCTGCTGATGATTAAAGGCTGATGACTTCAAAGCAGCAGGAGGCCACCCAGTGCTCTGAGCTATATCATGTGCACAGCGTAGTGTTAGTGGCTGCCTTTACTTGAGGTGTTGATTAGATGGCTTGGGTGAATGCCCTCTGTGATTACTCTTTTCTGTTCTTGACTTGCCGTCATCTGGAAAGCAACAAATTTACTAGATTATAGCAAAAGTGACCATGCTCAGCTGTCTTGTGAATGTACTTTTTCATCTTTAGCAGAATTCTCTCAAGGTTTGGTGAATGCACTGAACAACACAGCTGGAAGTTGTGTCTCCATCTCTGTCCTTGAATTCATTTGTCATTGGAGAGTTACTTCTTTCTTTCTGATATTATCTCATTGGCATTACATGTGTTCACTGCGCAGGGCTGAGAAGAGGGATTTTGTTGTGGAGACAAAAGGGAAACCCTTTCCTTGGGTGTATATCTTCACTCACTCATCTGTCTTCCAGAAAACTGGCTAAGACCATCTAATTGGTTAAACAGCAGGCATTTGTAAGAAAGGAGGTACCTATCACACATGCTGTACTTCTATAATCTTTTGTACTTCCTCTGCACCATGTAATAGGGTATTTTAGGAAGCATTAAGCCACAGTTCTATAGCAAGAAAGTTCCTGGAAAAGCTAGCTTCTTAAAGGAGAATGATTGTGGTAGCTTTAGCACTAGTTGTAGAAACTGTTTGCACCAGAGTATGTGCCAATCTGACAAACTCCAAACAGAGGAAATATCTGTATGTGAAGTTAATGTATTTTTTTTTTCCTTTGGGTTTTCCCATTGTCCTTCTGCCCTGTCTTGTAGGTTGTTTATATTGGAAAAGTATTTTGATTAAACAGTGCTGGTGGCAATTCTTTCTGCCCTCATATGCAATACCCTCTGCAGAGACTGGGGAAGAGGTAGGCAGTAGAGCAGGGGAATCTGGAGATGAAAACAAAAAATTACATCAAAATAACTAACAGGACCGATGCATTTGGACTTTTGCACCTGACACACAGGAAAATGATCTGAAAGGGAAATAAGTTCCACTTCTTGGAGGGAAAATGTCTTCATTTTATCAATATTCTCTTGTTTGCACAGACATCTGTACTCTAACCTGTCAACAGGCTTGCTGTACAAGATGAGTGGAAATGCAGTCGATCTCAATCCCAAGCTTAGAAAATCACTGATCTTTATCACTTTTTCAGCTAATTCGGTGCTGATAATGGCTTGTGTCTCACTGCACAAAAACTTCATCTTGCATTGAACGATTGCTCAATTCTGCCCGTCTCCCCTGCAAGACTAACACAAATAATGCCTTCTATGTGAAACAAGACATTTATTGCTTAAGGCACAAGTCTTGCACACGTTTCAGTTGGTATTTAACCATGCTCCCATTCCCTGTCCTGTTGACACCAGGAGAGCTGCTTAGACAAGTAAAATGAAGTATTTATTGTACACTGTAGCAATACCAAGTTCTGCCCTTGTTCTTGCTGTCATTCCTGGCTTTGCAGAGTGCCTGTGAAGTGCCTGTCCAAGCATAGATGATCCATGAAATAAACTCTGAACAAATCAGGGGAAGTTGAAATGTGCATCCTTGGCCTCTGCTTTAAAAAGTTTCTTTCAGTAGTGTAGCTAGAGCTGTTCAAAAAAAAAAAAAAAGTTTTTTGTGAGAGGGAGGCTTTGGGTCAGGAAGATGGAATAACTCCTCAGAGGAAGGAGCAAGTTCAGTTATGGGGTTCTTTTATCTGTCTCTTCCTCCTGGTGCAAGCTCTGTGCTTCTGAGGGCTTTGCTTTTGGAGCCTGCAGCAGTGTGGGGACAGGCAGAAGCTTCAGTCCCAGCTGCTGGTGGAAGAAGGTCAGAGCCCTTGGCTGTGGCTTGGAGGTTTCCAGGCTCACTGCCTGAAGCAGAATGAGGAAGTAAAGGTCACCAAAATGTTTTTTCTGGCATGGTTTGTTTGATATAACAAACTGAGCTGGAAACCCATGAGATGGTGACAGGCTGTATTAATACAAGGTTATGAACGACCTGACTTGAGTTTGGTACCAGCAGACTGCTGGAAGGTGAGGTTGGGGGATAAACCTGGGATCAGCTTTAATTCCTCAAGGTAGGCTGGTGTCCATCCTTGGGGACTTCATGCTCTTGTTTTATGGCAGCTATTCTGCTACATGGGGTAAAGCAGAAAACTTCATGCCAGCTTCAAAGAGGAGATAAGGAAGATGGGCTTGGATGGGGTAAAGTCCCAGGGCACTGCAGCAAGGGCCAGGTGAGCAGTGCTGCCTGGTGGGCAGTGCACAGGCACGTGAGTGCAGGGCATGTCCTCAGAAATAGTTACTCCTGTATTTCAGCTCAGTTTAATCTCTTTAATCCTCTACTCAGCTGCCTGTTGAGAGTGTCTTAATTACAAATATCTACCCCAGAGGAAGTCATGTCACGTCGTAGCCCCGCTTTGGCAGGGAAGCACCAGCTGTCCTCATTGCTTCCAGCACAGGAACCAAATTTGGATGTGTTGTCTTCTGATTTCTTTCTAAACTGAAGAACACACAGATACAGATGTTCAGCTCAAGGCTGAGAGATTTGGGGTTATTCAGCACAGAGTAGGCTACATGGAGATCCTATAGCAGCCTTTCAGTGCCTAAAGGGGGCCTAGAGGAAAGCTAGGGAGACACTCTGTGTCAGGGAGTATAGGGATAGGACAAGAAGTAATGGCTTTAAACTAAAAGAGCTTGGATACAAGGAAGAAATTCTTCACTTCAGAGGGTGGTGAGGCCCTGGCACAGGCTGCCCAGAGAAGCTGTGGATGCCCCATCCCTGGAGGTGCTCAAGGCCAGGCTGGATGGGGCTTTGGGCAACCTGGTCTGGTGGGAAGTGTCCCTGCCCATGGCAGGGGGTTGGAATGGGGTGGTCTTTAGGGTCCTTTCCAACCCAAACCATTCTGGGACTTAAATCATTTTTTTGTTTTTATTTTTTATGCTAATGTCACTGAAAATCTATATTAGATTGTTTTTTCCTGTGGCCATATCTTTTCTCTCCTCAACCCCAGATCAGCCTGCACCAATTCATGTTCGAGAGGCAGGAGACCTTTTCTCCTTTTCTCCATTAACACCAGTGACAGGACCTGCAGGAACGGGGTTAAGCTGAGGCAGGGGAAATTTAGGCTTGACATCAGGAGGGGGTTCTTCACAGAGAGGGTGGTTGCACACTGGAACAGGCTCCCCAGGGAAGTGGTCACTGCACCGAGCCTGTCTGAATTTAAGAAGAGATTGGACTGTGCACTTAGTCACATGGTCTGAACTTTTGGGTAGACCTGTGCGGTGTCAAGAGTTGGACTTGATGATCCTTAAGGGTCCCTTCCAACTCAGGATATTCTATGATTCTATGATTCTATGATATTATTTGTGTGGAAACCTATGCATCAATGTAGTACTCGCTCCTATGGAAAGGACTGATGTTTCAAACTTCTTGTTCATAGTTGGTGCAGCTTGCTTGAAAAACAGTCCTGTTAAGCTGCTTGGACAGTAGATGTTAAGAGTACTCTCTGCTCAGTTGAGGCTCAAGTAAGTTCCTCAAAATAATATATAGGAACTTTTTCAGGGCATTTTTTTTTTTTTTAATACACCCTCTTGGCCAATTCAAATCTTTACACTGACTGTCACTTGGCGCAACATTTGCAGTAAAACAGGATCCAGGTTTTCTCACAGCTAGTAGGTCTGAAACATGACTCCTTCCAGCTATTCAGAAAGAGTCAATGAATGGGGATACCAAAAGTATTACCGAGTCAGGCAGCCTATAATCACCACAGCCTCAGCATGAGGTTTTTGGCAACTAAAAGGACAGGGATGAAGGTACTGGTTTGGGTCAGACATTTATTCATGGTGGAGCATCCTGGTGCCTCCTTAGTCCTGAGGTTGGGGTATGAGCTCAGCTTCCCAAAGGGCAGGTGGTGCACGAGGTGGTGCAGGCGTCAGATCCAGGTCTGTGCCATGACCTATCTTTAACAGTATAAAGACCAAGGCAGATGCTGTCTTTTTCATTCTTAAAAAATTAGGCTGACCTAATAAATTCAATTTTCTGAAATAAAGTTAAATGAGACAAAATATTCCCTGTGCTGAATCAGTCAAAAGGGAAATAAGGCTCCAGGTTCACCTTTCTGTTTATTATAAGACCACATACCAAGATGAGTGGCAGGCGGTGGCCCCGTGCTGTTGGTTCAATAAACCAAGTCTTTGTATCTCTTATCACGTTTAATTAAGGTCTGAAAAACTTGTGGCCTACAACACTTGTCATGGCTGTGTTCGTTTGTAATTAGCATGTCAATCCTTTCTACTTAACTGGCTGCCAATCTGAAAGCCTACAGCAAGCCACCATCCAAAACACAGATTTTGGATGCTGTTGGCTGTTCAGGCTTTTATGCCCCTGATGAAAGAAGAGGTGCCCTCCACAGAGCTCTTCATAAATATTCGTGACTGTTTGTGCCTCTGCTATTGTGCCTTGCTTATGAAGGATTTGATTATTCATTTCTGAAAGCAATTTTAAAACATCTGGAAGCAATTACCTTGCTTTCAGGGCTTTTAATACCTGACTTTTTTTTTTTTTTTCCACTTCCATCAATTTCATTCAGGCACTGGGGGCTTTGAGGGACTTCTTGCTGTGTATTCCCCAGCACAGATGAAATGAAACAGGGGGCTTTGCTTGCTGCCATAAGGCAGGCTTTATTTCAGCTTAAACCATAACTGTGCTCTTGTAGCCCTTCTCACGTGACTCCCTGTCCTTGATTGCTTGATTCTTCAGCTTTCTCTCATGTGAGCCCTCACGGGCCAAAAAGTCCAGCTTGCAAAACCTCAGGTCCTGTGGAACTCCTTGAAATACAGGGCTGGAAAGGCAACAGCATATCATGCTGGAGCCCCAAATGCTGTAGGGAGCATTTTGATTACTTCTATGTGTCCTCAGTAGCTATTCTTATTCTTGTCATTCTCTCATGTTTTGATTTTTATTTTAACTGTTATTTATCACATCTAATAAAAGTATTGAATAGTGCAGGCAGGAAAAAAAAATGCATAACATGCTTCAGCATTAATCTCACTAATTTTATTTCTTCATATTGAACAGACTAGACCTAAGTAAGGGAAGAGTATTTTCACTGGAAAGATCATAAATACTTCTAACTTTCAACCATATTAATGGTAGAAAAGCAATAATGTATGACACAGAGCTCATTCTCTGGAAAGGTCAGTACTGTTTGAAGAAAAAAAAAATCTGATGTAGAGTTTGGGGATTTAAGTTTTTCTATTCATCTAATTCAGTGGGGCATTTTTCCTCTTAAAAAAAAATAAAATAATATTCCAACTGATGGAAAGAACGCATCTCAAAGTGCATTTATCAAATTGTATTGTACGCTTTCCCAAAATATATTTATGTGTATTTGTATATGCACATATACTCAATTGCCCAGTAAGTGCACTTTATAACACACACACATACACTTCAGCATGCTGCTAGAGGCACAGCCACAAGAAGAAGCCTCTCATCTACTCATCAGCGATTTGTGCCTTTGACATGCTTCTCATAAAGCCAAATGGTCCAAAAGGTTAAATGCCAG
The DNA here is from genome assembly GCF_009819795.1 of Aythya fuligula. Classification (NCBI taxonomy): domain Eukaryota; kingdom Metazoa; phylum Chordata; class Aves; order Anseriformes; family Anatidae; genus Aythya; species Aythya fuligula. Next base: position 96,893,036 of record NC_045560.1, on the reverse strand, counting down.
TTCTGTTGGAGTCAATGCTGCTTCTTCCATTAATTTCTTGCAAGGCCAGATCTGTGCTCTCCAGACTGGAATATTGTAAAAGGCTTCACAGGCTTTCCAGTGTGGGCTGATACCAAGTAATCCGTGAATCTTCCCCTCCACCAACCCTTTCTGAGTACTGCTATGACTTAACAGCTTGAAAGGATCATCTCTTATTAGAGGGGAAAAAAAAAAAAGAACTAACAATGTGAATTGCCACTGCTTGTGCCTTTTGTCTTCCATTTTCTGCTAGTGCAGTATATCAAAATTAGATAATTTCCTTATTTGCATATAATGTTAATTGGACACTTTTATGTAATGTATTAAATATGACACTCTAGCTTTATCTACAGGAGGCAGAGCAAACACCCCCAGACTGAGGGTAACATAGGGCACTTTGCAAAGTGTCTGAATCCAGGCATAATTTGGAAAAATGCTGCCATGTACCCAAGAGTGGAATCCTAGTTCTGCCTGTTCTTACCTTCCCTCCTTAGATAGGAACACTTTGGGATATGTGGGGGGTGTTGTTAGAAATATTTTTGCTGCACATCCTAATTCCTGAAAGGTCTCCCATTAGCTTTTACCCAGAACCAGGGGAGTTTCCCTCCTCGCTGTTTTCTGAGAGGCCTCAGTGTTGTGTTTGCCTGTGGAATGCAGGGTACATCTGCTCCACATCAAAGCTGATCAGGCATTTCTCTACCCTCTGTCATCCTCTATTTTCAATACACTCCCCTCTCTTTATGTAGGTTTCCTTTCTTTTTTTTTTTTCCCCATTCTTGGCAAGTTTCAAGGACACTGAAAAACTCACCATTGCGTGTGTTACAAAAACAAAGAAGAATAAGTCTTTGTTATTTGAGGATCATCAGAACAATTTCTGATGAATGCTCGGCACCCTTGCACGTGGCCTGCTTTACTATTACTGTTTTTGAGACAATTTCCAATATAAATTCTCTTCATCCACTGTTTATTTTACCAGCTTTTGGTAAGCTTTGCTGCAGATCTCCAGATGGATCACAGTTTAGATCATAAAGGTACCTCTAACCCTGCAACAGCAAACTTTGGCCTGTAAAAGGTATTTTTTCTTCTGTTTACAGTTCAGAAGGTGCCAAAATCCACAAAAATGTGCAACAATCCTCAGCAAAAAGTTGACTCATCAGCATACCAGAGGGTTACTAGAATGACGTGCTGCTGAGCACTCCGCTTGCACATCACAGTCTTCTCTGAAGAAGCGTGTGGGTTGTTTTTTTTCCAGGGATGGAGACAAAGGGTTATTCAGACTTCAGACTAACCAGTCTACACAGCAGCAAGTGGCATGGGGTACATTTAAAATGTCAGATACCTTTGTCACCAGGTCTGCTTCTGGGCCACCTGCCTGGACATGGGGGAACTCACCCTGCTGTAGGTGCTGTTGGGGTTGTGCATGTGTATCTGGGGGCATTGATATCTGTCCCACCAGGGATGCCAGCAAGCATTGTTCTTTCCTATGGCACAGCAAAATATGTAACAGCTTTGAGCATCATTTTTGCTGAGCTAGGAATGACTTGGCTTCTGTGATTGGCACACAGGTAATTAGAAAAGCTCTGAGCATCCTCCCTAACGGGTCGTCCCTGCTGAAAGCTGCAGTGTGCAGTGTTGTGTTGTTCTGTGTTTTCATGTGAGCCTTTCAGTAACAGAACTCAACACTGATGGTCACAGCAGGCTCATATTTTGGTCTGCTTGTAAAATGCTCTAAAGAGTACAATGTCTCTCTTCTCTTCATGCAAACCAGCATGTTCATCCTTCACAAAGTCCCAAAGGACTTCACTATTTATCCAGAACTCCCTTACCCTTTATACAGATTCTGGCTACCCCTGCTGGTTCATACAAATTCTCAACACCTGAATTTCTCTTGGTCAACAACCAGATCTTGCCGGCATTGGTATTTTGCTGTGCTCAGAGGATGCCTTTGGAAGAAATTTGCTGTCTAACATGTGGAAAATGACAACATCAGCAAATACCTTGAAGAGGTGAGAGAGGAAGACCCGACTTTAATTTTATGCAATGTCTTGGATTAGATTTTGGCACAGGAAGCTCAAGACAAAATGCCCAGAGGGGTCAGATCTGGACAATACTTCCTCTCGCCTACCTTTTAAGCTATTCAGGCTTTCTGATTGCTAGCTCAGCAAACAGACTTGAACCCTGGTCCATTCTCTGTCCCTTCTGTTGTCTTCTTGCCTGTGAAGGTCACCCACCAGTGTGACACTTGATAAGCCTTTAAAAGCTGACCCAGCATGGCAAGTACCATTGCAGTGCTATACAGCTACCACGGAGGAGAATTTTGTTTCCTTCAGGATTCATCTGTGGCGTGTTTCTTTGTAATTCCCATATTTATTACATTTTGTGCCTCATTTTCCAGTCTGCTTTTGAGAAAACATAAATGTTTTGTGCCATCGCATTGCTTTTCTTGTCTATCATTAGAGCAGCAGTAGCTGGTGGGATTCTACCATGGGCATTCCCTGAATCTCCTCTGCAGTCCTCACCACTCTGCCTCTGGGCTTGGGAAAAATAAACCCTCCCGTTCTCCTTTGCCCATGAAAAAACACTTCAGTTTTAATTTGCTTTTTAGGTTATTCTGCGATCCATCCCACTGCTGGCTTTACAGAGCACAAATAGTTAGAATATGCCATCTATGGGCCTGAGGAAGGCTTGCAAGCTTTAATAATTAGTTATATAAGGCAGTTCTGTTATTTAAAGAGGGAGTGAAACTATATATTTCATTAAAGAAGCAATGGTAATTATTTGGAGGCATCTCCCAGGCCTTGTCTCAAAACACTCCCACTCTAAGTAGAAAACTATATGGCCACACAAATGCTTCCTGCTAAAAAAGCTGACACTGATTGTGTCCTGTTCAATAGCACTTTACAGCAGGAAAAGGCAGAGGGAAACAAAGCTCACCTGATGAGGATTTTTTTTAGTTTGTTTTTGTTTGTTTTACAAAGCATGAGTATGTCATCTATATGGATTAGCAGTTGACTTCACACAGCTCCCACCAACAACCTGGCTGCTGAGCCACCCTAAGCTTGTCTCAGACCACTGTTATCCTCTCTGTTACTCTTAAAGTCATGTTTAGGGGTAAATGGGGCTCATTCAGCTGGTAGCACCTCTTTAAGGTGAATAGCATTGTGTTTGGTAACAGGGTGCCAGAGGAAGGCCTTGGATACAGCTAACGTGTTCTGTGTGAGCCAAGCTTTTCCTGAAATTGCCCTGAAGGATGAGCAGTGAGAAATCTCAGTAATCTGGGTGGCAGTGAGTGGTTTAGAAGGGGACACAGCCAGGTTCATGATGTTTCATGCTTGAGCTTCCCAGGGATCAGCAAAGCCAGCTCCGGCTGTACATCAAGGCAGGTGGTGGAGCAGCAGGCTGGGCTCCAGGCACACAAACTGGTCAGTGCTCCATGTGGCTCATCAGCCACATGGGTGCTTTTAGCCCGAGGTAATCAGAGTTAAAATGAGTAACTCCAGTTGGCCCTCAATGAGGAACTGTTAGCTCATCTGCTGAAATTACATGAAATTTGTCTTGGGCTTCAATCAGGCAGAGGGAGGCTCGCCCTGTAGGGGCAGGGGCTGTGGTGAGCTGGTATCGCCTCCAGGCCGGCCATTTCCCTCGCTGCCTGGTGGCCCAGCTCTGCTCTCAGCCACACATGCCCATCAACAGGGTCACAGCATGGGCTGTGAGCGTGCTTTGTGTCCCATTTTGTGTAGCAGACACCAGGATCGGACCCTGCGAGACAGCAACTACATCGGCCAAATCTGGAGCCTTCAGGGCAGGCCCTGAGATTTATATTTAGCAGCTTCTGACAAGAGAAGGGACATTGTCTGTCCAGCACCTCTCAATAGAAGCAACTTACTTCGGTTTTTAAACATCCTAGGCATTCAAGTCAAAGACGACAGCTGTTACTGCCTCCTCAGAGGCTGTCTATCAACAGCATGTCAAGTAAAGCGTTTCTAGGAAAGGGGTTGTTGCTTTGCTTTGTAGCTTGCCTTAAGCCTGTGCAGTTTGTTCACTGAGGCCAGAAAAGTCATTCCCTGAATAAAAACACACAAAGTCCCCAGATCCTCATGTGGAGCCAGAATTCTGAAAATATATACCCTAAGAAATATTACATTGCCACACAGTAGAAAAGGCAAAGAAGCCATGTGATAACTGATAGCAGGCACTTTACTATGGATACAAGACACCAAGAATAAGCAAAAGAAGGGGCCCCAGGCCATAGATACTCAACCTGTCCACATCACAGGCATGAGCATCCTCTGAAAGAAATCTGCAGCCACTTTCTTGGCTAAGGTTCACTTTCTCTGATCTGCTGGTGTGGTTCACTGGATGTTCTCTCAGAGCAGAGGTGGTGCAAAGCCCTGATGTCCTCCACAAGGTTATACATTATCCTTTGTAGTGTTGCTGTCTATGGGTCAGCGACTTGGAGAAATATCGACTCCATCAATTATAGTGATTAAAAAGAGAAATGAGACAGAAAAGCGAAGGTTTTAAGGTATGTGAGAGGTTTCTATAAGCAGTGAGCTAATCTGCAAGGGGCAGCCACTCTGTACTCTCATTTGGTTGTTTCTAAATAAACATGTTCCACAGCAAGGTGTGATACTCATTCTCCTCAAGTCACCCCTGGTACTTTCTCACTTGCTTACCACAGACACCAGCGCCATTCAGCTCATCCTACAAGATTACCTTTGGTGTGCTGCTCCCTCCCTTCATGTCCTCAGATGCCAGCAGTGTGAAAATCACACCGACTTTCTGCACAGTCTTTTACTCCGCTCATATATATATATATGCAAATATTCAGCTTTCTCTAAACTCCTGGACAGCTGGAAGCTCTCCTCTGGGCTCATGTTACTTTCTTTGCATCCCTGTCATGGTTCCCACTACTCAACAGCATCAAATACATACTTTTCCAAAGCCCTTTTGTAAATAAATTATTTATTTTAATTATATATATAGTTATGTATATAATTACATATAATCATGGAGGGATTAGTCTGCCTCTCTGGCTACCTTTAGGACTCTTGAAGATCCTCAGTGCTGGACTCTAAAGCCTTTTGCAGAGCCACTGAGAGAACTGTGAGTGTGTACTACTTGCATACTAAAACCTGGAAAGACTAAACCACTAGTTACTAGCTGTACTAAAATCAGTGCCAGTGCTGGCCCACCAGCTTCCTCCTCATGGTATTTTGTTCATCCCTTCAAAGACTGTTAGCATTGCGTAAGAGCAAGCTGCAGCTCAAGGAGCTCCAGGAATAACCACAGGGAGATTCTGAGCTGCATGTGTTCCCCCTTCTTGGTTTTCCCCAATGGTAACTCACAAAAGGAGGAAAGAGGGTCTAAGGAAGATCTCAGGATCTATTCACAGCAGTCACTAACAACTGTTTGCTCAAGAGCCGTGCGTTTGGCTTGAAACAACATTGAAACACTCCCAGTGGCGGAGCTGCAAGGGACGAAAGTCATGTTGTCGCTGTGTTACAGGGTTTGTGCTCCAGTTTAGCACCAGCCTGTGCTCCTGCAGAATCCAGAAGGTAAATGGCTAAAAGGGTTTCCCATGTGTCAGCAAGAGCTTCCCGTTTTTTATCCCAAATCTGTCAGATTGGGTAGTTTACTGCAAAACTCTACTTTTTAAATCTGCACTTGCTAGAGATCATGGCTAGAATACTCCTGTTTTGTTTTGTTTTGTTTTGTTTTTTTTTTCTTTCTATTATTCCAGGTGCATAGTAATACTTGGATTTTGTTCATGGATAAGCATATTTCTGGCACATGTGTTTGAAGTAAACATCTCAGCATTTAGGTTTTCTTATGCTTAACTCTAGAATTTTTCCTGCGGGTTGTTTTAAGAACACTGAGGAGGGCAGAGTTGTAGTTTAATAGTTACCGTGGCCTTTCCAGGGACAGAAATTAGGTATGACCCTACATGTGTGCATTTAGGTGGCCTCCAGGAAAGCAAAAATAAACAAACAAGCAAATAAATAAACAAAAGCAAACGCTAATGTTTGAGACACTGAAGATTTTTCCCCAACGGCCCACCTGTATCCACTCTACATGTGTCCTTCCAGATGTATGCCCTAAGCCTGATACATGTAAAGCATAAATCTAAACCATATGCTGCGAACTGTCGGGCCTGGCAGTCTAAAATATCCAAGAGACCACAGGATAGAAATCTCATTACGGCCTGATGGCTGTTGTGCAAATGCTTCAAGTTCGTATTTTATCCTGACTCTAACAATCAGGGACGTCAAATTGGGAGCAGAGCGCTCGTGTTTCATCCACTTGGCAGGAGACGGCTGTGCATCACGGCGCGCTCAGCTCTCGTATGCTTTGCTGCTTGATTTGTGGCTCTCTCCCTTTTCCCATCCCACTGTGGCAAACGCCAGAGAAATCCAGCATTTCCAGCTGGCCGAGAAATAACACACAGCTGATGAAACTGCAGTTGATTAAAAGAGCAGTCCTTGGGCGTGCAAAGCAATTAATGCATTCAGGAGGGCGATGGAAGGAGTAACAGCGGCTGAGACGTGGCGAGTCCCCAGGGTGATGGCTGGGCAGGGCAATGCTGCTCGCGGCTCTCCCCTCCCGCGATCCCAAATCAGCTGGATCCAGGACATGGAAAGGGAGACACAAAACTGGGGGGGTTAGTGCATTACCACAAATGAGGATTTAATGTCATCTATTTTGACATGCAGCCTGCCTCATTTTACAATTCAGAAATGTAGACTTTGGTCAGACAGTGCTCGCCACCTAACTCCAGGCAAGCTCTGACTCCTTTTATTATTTCTAGATGAATAAAAAACAGTGGAAATACTGGTGCATGTGGAGTGTTTACACACAACCTGTGATTTCAGAAGAGTTATGGTCTGGTCTTTATGGAGAAGTTTTGCTGCTTTGGAAGCCCTCGGATATTGTCTGCTCAGGGTTCAGTGGATCCAGGTGATACTCAGGGTCTCCCAGCTCCTCTGTGCTGGGTTCTCCATCTGCTCAAAGTTTTACCAGGTGTCAGAAACTCCAAAATTGTCTTTTATCCTTATGCACAAGGACAGACATCACCTGCAGCAAGTGCACCTCCTTCTGAGTAAGAAACTTCTTACTTCCCCAGGTTTCTGCCCTCTCTTTCTTCCCATGCTGTGGTGCCTGAGCTGGAGCTGCCCCACAGAGCCCAGTTCAGAAGCTTGCACTGTGCTTGGTGATGGACGGCTCCAAGCCTCTTTGACACATTGGTGCAAGTCCATCACCAGGCAAAGTCAAGGAGAGGTGGGCTGAGAGTTAGTTACGTGCTTGCATAGGTCTGCAGAGCAGAACACCAGCCTTTGCCAACATGTAACAAAGGGCATTGAAGGGTTTCATGGACACAGCTTCAGTGACAGCATGCATAGAAAGTACTGGAGTAGGTGAAATTGGGTAACGTCAGTCTCAGAAAAAAAAAAAAAAAAAAAATACTAGGCCAAGTGCCCGTTTGAAATTAACAGCAATGTTGGTCAAAAAAAAATCTCCTTAAGTCCTCTGGAGTCAACAGAAAAGAGGTTCTGGCACTGAAATGTCTGCCAGATCAGATTTCATCTCGGGACAGGAAGGTTGCTTTTGGGTTTAAAAGGGTGGCCCATACCAAAGCAGGGTAACCCAAAAGCCCTTTTAAAACGTAGAGCTTCTTTTCCCCTATGCTCCAAGTCTTGGAAAAAATAAAAATTAAAAAAAGTGGTGGGTGGGAACCTTTGTGCAAAGCGTGCCTGGTGCTCTCCTCCCTCGGGCCGCCGGTGCAGGGAGGCAGGAATTCCTCTGGCACGTCTGCGCAGCGAGGCTCCGGGAATTCGCATCCTCCCTGAGCCTGCTTTAGCTCACTGCCCTGGCGTCTTGGCACCCGCCTCCTGCCCAGGAGATAAGAGCCTTCACAGAACCGCTTGTGCAATCACCCTACCTTCTAGGTTTGCTTTCCCTGACCTTTGGAGGGATGCACGGGCTACGTGCCTTTGTGCAGGAGGCAGGCTTTCTGGGAGGTGGCTGTTTTGAGGGAGCAAATGCAGGTTTTTGGTAAATACTGGGTCAGACCCATGCAACTCGCAATTTATTTCTAACAGTCCTGATGTTTTGCACAAGAGCATCAATCTAAAGCCTTTCAGAGCTGTGAGTGAGGTGGATAGCCACATTTCTGAGCAAGCTGCAGAGCAGTTGTTGACTTCAGCTTTCCCTTAAGTTTCACGAAATGTTTTAAACTGTTCAGTGCTTAGAAGAAAATGATAAATCACTGCAGATGAGCAGACTGTGAATTATTCAGTAAGCATCTGCTTTTGGCACTCGGGACCCAAGCTGGACGCCTAGGAATGAGGACAGAAAACTGTTGTGTGACGTTGAGCGCATCAGTTTGTCCCCACATGCACTTAGACAAGTACTTGAAGCCTCCTTCAAACGCTTCAAAGCCTTCTCATTTCATATGTCCCCACAGGGCTCACCTGGACTGGACGGAAACCAATTTCTGCACTGGAGTCTTGCAGTACAGCTCGCATTAACAGATGAAAGCTGAATATTTTATATTTAAAAGCAAAGAAACCAGCTCCTTCTTTTTTAAGTCCCATTGGGTGTTTCCTGGCATTCTTACAGGCCCAAATGCTTCTTGAAAATCTGGTCCTAAGACCTTTGGTGGACTCCTGCTCTGTGTGCTTAAGACCTGGAAATGCTTAAGGTCCTTGATCAAGCGTAATAGCATTGTGAAAATCTGCTTTGCCTCTGCACTTTTCACAAGGGCAGAATAAATCAGAGCCACCGAAGGGGTGTTACAGAGCCAGTTCACGCGAGTGCAGAGCCAGACTCATTGAACATGTAGCCATCATTGAGCTGTTTCTCCTCTCCCTGATGAAGTGAAGTGCTTTGCAGCGCCGTATTGACCCTCCCACGAATACTCCAGAAAGCTGCGCTTGCTGCTGAGCCCGGGGGTAACTTCATCAGGACTCACCACATCTTATTTGAATTACACGTACGGCCGGGTGTTTAAATTACAGGAAGGCTTTGTGTTTAAGGGTTTCCGCATCGTGCTGAGGCTCGGGGAAAAAAAAAGTAAGGTTTGACACATAATAAGGATTGATGTGCTACTTCAAATGCTGGTGTTACTGGAAAGGAAGGAACTTCCACAGGAAGAGCAAGGGAAATTATACAGGAATCAATAAAGGCTGCTAAAAATAGCGCTTGACTTATCTTCCCTGCGAGTCAAAATGCCCTACGCAAGGGATGCACATGCTATGTCTTGGCTGGTACGTCCAGGCTGCTCTCACTGGGGCATGTGCTCTCAGGATTTCCTCAAAAGCCAATGGGTAGATAGAGACCGGCATCTCCAGAGGACTGTTCATCACACCTACCTAAGGAACTGCCAGCCAAAAAGAAAAAAAAAAAAAAAAAAAAAAAAAAAGGAGTGCCGCAGAGCCTACCTTTTCCCTAATTACCATCAGTTTCACATGCTTAAAATCAAGCAATGTGCTTAATTACTTTCCCGGAGAGAGCACGGAGAGCCGAGTGCCTGGCGGGACTGAGCTGCTAGCTTGGAGGAAAGCAAAGAAATAAGCAAATATTCTGGATGAACCTGACAAGCAAAACAGGGAAACGGGGAGAGCTCGCCTGCGAGGATGACTAAGTTGCAGGCTCGGAAGCGTAATAGGGCCCAGGAGAGAGAGAACATGATTAGTCAGGCAATTTACAGGTAATATGCTTTCATCATTTTCTCCTTAGCATTAATTTTCTCCAACGTCGGGCAGGAGCTTGCTCAGGAGGGAGGCAGCGGATGGGGCTGGGGTGGCATGGGGCAGGGAGTGGAGCTCAGCCCTGGGGTCCTGGTACCCTGGCATCAGCATCTCTGCTGTGAGCAAGGGGCTGGCGAGGCATGGAGCAAGTGGCAGGGACAGTGATGGGTGTGCGGCTGTAAACTGAGGGAGGGAAGGGTGTCAGGCCACTTTCTTCACATTGGGGAGGTTCTTGGCATTTCTACACCAAGGTTGCTGTTACATCTGTCTGGCCAACTCGATCAATTAGATCCGTTTGAAGCCTGTATTTCTGTGAACGCTGTTAAAGAACATCAGATCACCCGATCGGAGAATATTAGCACCCAAGGTCGTCCTGCAAAATGTGAGAAAAGATGGTTTGGGCACAATTAAGGAGGTTTTTGCTTCTGAGGCTCCATTAAAGCCTACTATACAAATTCTCCTCAGGGCTCTCTACACTCCTTAACAGGGTTCAAGTGAATAGATTGAGAGCAGTACAAGGCCCTCAATTTGAAGATTATAGCCTGTAACAAGTCACAGAGAGTTTTTAGCATCGCCCCTGTTAATCAGCAGCAGGCAAACATGTGCAAGAAATAATACCCTCCCTGCATGCCCCCACCTCCAGCTTCCCCATCTTGCAAACAAAAAACTGCGAGAGCCAACAGATCTGTTCTGGCTTGTTTTATTTCACTTGATGTTTATTAAAATGCTGTGTTTGCAGTTTATGTTTCTTGGCACGCTGTTGTTTCGGCGACAGCTAAACAAGAGCAGCAGATAGACCGAGAGGGTAGCTGGTTCCACTCAGACTTTTGGAATGATCCTTTCAGTCCTATAGTCATCGGTTGCATTATCTGTGTTATTTATTTGCTTTTGTTTCACTCGCTTTGGAGGGCTAGAAGGAGCTCAGCTGTTTCCCTTTGTTCTCTGCTTGTTTCCGCTTTCAGTTTCTCAAGCACCAGCAGGACAAATGCGGCAGCATCCACGTTCGTCTCCCAGAAACAAATGTTCATGACCCAAAGGAATTGTCTATGTGAATGTTTTAATTCAATAGCAAAAGAAAAAAAAATAAATCCTGGCACTCAGCACCCCACATTCCCATATTAAACCTCTCCCACCCACCAAAAATTGTGCCCCTACCCAAGCAGCCTCCCAGGGAAGGTCCTTGGCCCGGGACCTCTTTGGCAGATGCTCCCATGCCAGGAGCTATGTGAACGGTTTAGCAATGCTTTGCAATTGTTCGGTAATCGGAACAAAATTGTTTAACAACAGAATAATCCAGAGTTGTCCCCTGGGAATGGTCGCTGGCATTGCTCGTGGCTGGGTGCCTGTATTGGCAAATTAGCATCTCCCTCCTGCAGCCTGTGTTGAAGCTCAGCCTGTGTCTCCTGCCCCGAGTCCCAGCCTCATCCTAGAGCTGGGTGTCCATAGCCAGGCACCACAAACCTGGTGTCATCCACAAACTACATGAACTTCCCCCCCATGCTCTGTCTTTCAGGTAATCTGATTAAAGCACTGACTAAAATCAACCCATCGTGGGCCTCCACTCACTTTGAGTGTTCTTGATAAAAAGATCCCTTTTTGAGCTGGGCTGAGCATACACCATTCCCAGGCGACCCATAAAACCTTTTCCTGAACTCAGGACCCAAAGTTCAGTGGACTTCAGGGGTACGCAGCTGGGATCGCAGCTGTGTGGCTGCTCTGCATATGGTTTATGATATGTGATATGGTTTAGTGGAGGACTTGTTAGTGAGAGGCTGGACTCGGTGATCTTGGAGGTCTCTTCCAACCTAGATGATTCTGTGATTCCCTATCAAACCCAATGTATTTCCAGGGTACTTCTGTCTGCCAAGAGCTCCCTCATCCTCACTGGGAGCCCTGGATATCTTCCTGGTTCTCTGCTGGGAAGTGCGGGCTGCCCGTCTTCTTAACAGCTCCTCTGACAGTAATGGATGTTGTAGTGGCCACTAATCACTCCTTGGTAGACCTAATATAGGTTAATATAAAAATGCTAAAGTAAGGGATCATGCTAACCACAGGAGAGCTTTCTCTTGCCCTTAAAAACAGAATTGGGAATGTTTTATCCCACACTGCCCCAACAGGTAGGGACATGAGAAAAGTGGTCAGGAATTACTAGGACTTGGCAGAATAAAGAGAAAGCATTTGGAAAGTGGCCTGTGGCCTGAAGGAAAGAAAATCTTGGATTCAGGAAGTGACAAAATGATGTGCAAATGCAGATGGAGAAGAGAAGGTGAAGTCTGAGGTGATATGATCTTAAATGCAAGAGGAAGTCTTCTCACGGAGTGAGGCCTGGCTTCGAGAGCTCCGAGTGAAACCTGAGGAGGTGAATAGGGTCAGGTCTGATGTCCCACTGCTGATGCTGGGGATGACATGAAAGAGCTGAACGACAGGTTGCAGTCACTCATGAGCAAAATACCAACACAGGTGCGCTCCTCATAGCAGAAGAGCTCAGCCCCAAACTGGAAGCCCAATGCTTTTGGTCCGAAAGTTGTTAACATATACCGTGAATGAAATGGGCAAGGGGGAAATGCCTATGGCTTCCTTTTCTGGGAAGCGTACCGATATCACAAAGCCAGGTTATTCCCAGCTGGGGAAAGAATGAGCTGAGTTGAAATTGCCCACGCTGAACGTGGAGAAAAGCAACTGTGGGGAATGCCGAGGGAAATGCAAGGGGCCACGCCAGTACCCATCCCCACTGGGAAACAGGTCTGAGATCCTCTTTTCAAAAGGGTGAAACTGGGTGAAATCTGAAGCAGTCAGGGAGAAGTGTCTGAAGCAGCTTCAGACACATTCCTGCAAGGAAAAAAAAATAAATAAATAAAAAGAGAGAGAGAAGGACTCTTGGCCCGAATTTGATGTTCTTTCTACACACAGGTTCATTAGCAGACGAAATTGTCCTGCAGGCAGTGGAGGCTCTTCTGCTTCACACTGCTTTTCCAGCTTCTTTGACAGGAGATAATGACTTGCCAGTTGTCTTAGGCTTGTTAGCAGTGTAATTTCATATATTTTAACTTTGCTATTCCTGTGTCTGAGGCCCAAATCCTGGCTCACCAGTCTATGTGAACTAACTCTTCCTGTTGTAAGAAAACATTTGGCAGTCTATTAAAGGGAAAAGGTACCTTTGGAGATTTCTTTTTATTTATTTATTTTTTATTTTTTCCAGGAACTTTCTTCTTCAGTCATTCACCCTGAAGCTGATTTGAATGGGGAGGCTCGCTCCTGCAACCTGGCAGCTGCCTTAAAAGCAAGCAGGTTGTAGGGTCGTGCTTATCTTCTCAGGAGCATTCAAGTCATGCATGACGAGCTCAGTGACGCAGAGTTCACTGTTCTCGTTTTATATTTATGCCTGTCACCTCCTCCTTCATTTCATCTATTTCCAGAACACCTACATTTGGTAGCGCATTTTCTGAAAATAATTCGGAACAGCAAAACCAGACTTTTCCCAGGAGACTCCCAGGGAAGAGAAATGTAGGTTTTATCACCATTAATTCTTAGCTGGCACAATTTTCTAAGAACTATCGTTTGGCTAAGAAGTGGTTTTGAGGCTTTACAATGTTACTTACAGCATGCTGCACATTACACCAGTTACATCTCACAATTTTTGTGAAAAAAGAAGAGTAGAATCCAAATGAAGGATACTTTGTACTTGTGTTGAAAACTCCATCTTATGCTTCCCAGTCCTTGTATCATGATAAAGCATTAATTATTACTCCTTGTTCACCTTCTTGATTCACTTAACAGCTATATAACCTCTCCAGCTTCTCCTCTATATTTTCCACACTGTGGTGCAGAACCTCAATCATACCTCCAGCCGCCTCAGGTGCCCTTTTCTGAACCTTTTCTTGTTCTGCTCTGCCATCTTGGAGGGATGGGACTGGAACCACGCACCAGATATTCCAAATAGATGTTGGTGGAGCTTTGCTCTTCCCCTCCTGATAAACCAAGAGTCAGTTTGTCTTTTCAACTACTGCTGGATGCTGAACCCGTGTCCCCCAGGAGAAGGCTGTTTTAGAAAACAGACACTACGTCTCTGCAGGGTAATTACCCAAACTGCCTTATGTCGTCCTTGCAGCGCTGCATATTTCATACTGCTTTGCATTAAAAATAAAAAAGGTTATATATATATTTTTTAAGTGCAAGCTTGCCATCAGGAACTAACAGAGACAACCTGTGAAAGCCAGCCAGTGCATCTGAAATGGGGCACTGAGTGTCCAGGGTAGCTGTGGTGAACAGCCTGCCTCGTGTTCCTGGCCTTTGCTGGCATAAGATCTCATCTTCTCTTTCTTACAGCACTGCCAAAAGTAAGTGCTCAGGCTGAAATCTTTCCCGGGTGCCTACCTCAGGCTAGTTTAGTCTTGCTAGGAGTTGATTTCATTTGGGGATTTTTGTGGTTTGGAGGGGGTTGTTTGGTATTTTTTTTTCTTTTTCGTTTTTTGTCTCAGGCAAAACAGCTTACCCATTGCCAAGGAGGAGGCTAGGGAATGTACCTCTTATCCATATTTGAAGGAAATAAATTATGTGCCCTTTCATTTGGAAATTACTTATGACAGTGGGATTTGCGAAAAAGACTCTATTTTTGCGGATAATTGTGCAGTGTTTTGTTGAGGAGGAGACTTCTGGCATCCCCACTGGCATGCATCTCATTTTGTTTTCCAAACCCTTAGCCTGCGAGGAGTCCTAGTTTGCACAAGCCTCTCAGTTTTGAGTGGTTAAATTCGTAGAAAACCCTCCTGAGCTGGGCATACTTAGCTCCTCGCAGGTCATGCTGGGCACAGGCACCTGTATTAGGAGGGGTTAGGAGGCCTGGCACAGCTGTGAACCCCAGCTAGACCCAACCTTGATGGAAAACTTCTCCAAGTTGCAGTGCAAGAACCAACTATCAGGTGAGGAGAAGGAATGAGGCGAAGCAGGGCAACTCCAGGGAAACGGCAGGGGAAGGGCAGGAAAACCAAGGTTCACCTTGATGCAAAGCACTGATCTGTGCTTTGATGAGGGGAGCTGTTGTTTATAGGGTCCTGTGTTGTTTCTGTCCTTCAGCAGGACCTGAGCACAGCAGTGCCTGGCTCCAACCAAGTGTTTCCAGCCCTTCCCAAGAGCACCCAGCCTGGGCTCCCTCCCGCCTGCCTGCGTTACCACCTCCAGCACCTCAGATCCCAGCAAGCTGGATCCCTGCTACGCAGGTAGGAGTTTTCCTAGCCAATTACGAGTCTGAAATATGGAGCAGGTCAAAACCAAATACTGTCATTCCTCTTCCGACACACACACATGAGAACAGCAACCAAAACCAGTCGGCATTTTGCTGACTCCTCACAATCACCCGGTCTCCGGAGACTGTTTTCTTTTGGCACCCAGCATCCAGAATAACGTCAGATCCTAGCCAGTCATGTGGCGCCAGTGTAGAGTGAACAAAAGCCAAGGCAGCTATGGGAAAAAGGCCATTGTTCCAAAAAAAAAAATTTAAATGATGTCACTATCCCCCTTAGCAGCATCAATAAAATATCCTTTCCAATGGCGAGTGCTTCTTTCCACTGTTGCCTGTGGGGAGCGTACAAGGCATGCACTGGATTAGTGTGCTTCACAGAGGCTAGATGTTTATCACAAAACACCACATTTCAGTAAAAAAGGTCCCGTCCCCCTTCAATACTGAGCCGAGCAGCACTGTCCCTTGAAGCTGGCGTGAGATGTGAGGGCGTAGGGACAGCAGTGAAGGCCGGAGCAGAGCGTGCATCTTCTGGGAGGGAGGAGAATCAGTCGTGTGCCTCGTTACTGTACTTGCACTTGTTAGGAGTCACCATTTGCATTATGACATCTGCTAGAAATCTTAATTATGGGTTGTGGCCCCACCGGAGTAGGCCCGAACAGATGTAAGAGTTATGTTTCTAATTATCTTAACACCTTTCCGGCAGGGTGTCATAAGCACAAGTTAATTAAGCCCCGTGCTAGCCCTGTGGTGCAGAGATAGAAGGATTTTTTTTCATTCTGATTTACAAATGAAGAAGCTGAAGGACCAGCTCACACCCGCTACCCTGTCCTGAAGCCCAAACCCTCTCCAGGTCCTTCTGCCTTAACCACTAGGTGCCTGCCCACTTGGCAGAAGATTTTTACCTGTTGTTGATAAAATTAGCAAACTACATCCTGTGCCCCTGCTGAATCTTAAGAGGGATTTCTTAGAAAGGTGAAAAACATGAGGAGCTTCAACATTGTCCACATTTCTCCCTACCATGGCAAAACAGGCTCGATGGGCATTTGCTCCTTGCCTGTAGGCAAAGCATGCACACCAGTGAGGGCAGGGAGAGGGGCTCTAGCTTCCCAGCCAAACAGTGAGCTCTTTCCACTGGCAAGCATCCCCTGAAAGTGTGTTTTATTTTTCAGATCAGTTTCTGGAAGTAAAAACACAAGAGCAAAACGTTAGACTTTCCAGAGCTGTTGAGGAGATCTTGAGCAATAAGATGGAGACATCATGAAAAGGTCTTTAGGGTGACCCAAAGCAGGCACATAGAAATTGAGATAAGCAGAATTAAGCAACTAAAAACCTTTTGCCTCGAGTTCCCAGAAGTCTAGAAGTCTTTGTTAAGCATAACTTGCTGGTGATGATGATAAATATCTGAGGCACCAGCCCTCAGTTTGGAGGAATCTCATAAATTAAATTCTCTCTATTTCGCAGTCTATTTATTGTAAAATCTCTCTGATAAAGCGGCCAATACCTAGAGTGCTGAATGCAAGCTCCTTTCGTTTAGAAGTCTTCAAGCCATCAGGGGAAAGAACTAGGAAGTCTGTTTCAGTCAAATTTTGATTTTGAGATTAATATTTTCGTAGTCTATTAATTTATGGTGGATTTAGAGGAATTGGCAAAATTGACCTCAAAGACACCTACGTTTAGGAGCAAGTGCTGTAGCACCATCCTGCTCAGTTGCTGCTGTACCAGTCAAAACAGTATCTAAGAAAATGCACCTTGACAAACGTGTGAATTATTGTGAAGCCCTTTTTACTGATATCTTGTATTTTGAAGAAAAACTTGCCATGGAAAACTGAGGCTTCTTTGTTGAACTGCTCACGCTGGTGAGCTAGAGGCAGCCCCGTACTTAGGGGGAATGCTGCTGAACAGATGGGATCAGTGTTTTGCACATGATTCTGGAATGCAATAAAATTGTTTGGTTCTGGGAAAGAGTTTTTCCTCCCATTATACCACCAAAATGGCCAAAAGGCCTGATTCTGAAAGCCATGCCCCTGCAAATAATCCTCATTCATGCTTCAGGAAAATGTGAATTATGAAGGAAAAAAGAAAAAGCATAGGAACATCACTTCTGCAGAGACATATTCTGATTTTTCATATTAAGAAGGTGCAAAGGGGAGCCCACTTTGGAGGAAAACAGATACAAAGAGCCTAAATGCATGGTTAACAGCAGAAACACGGGAAGGAAAGTAGGTAAATGCCTCAGAGCTGACAGCCTGAGACGAGTTCAGCAAACTGGGCTGGAGAAACAGTTTCAGGGATGTTCTGTGAGATTTCCCTCTTCAGCATCATGACCCAGCAGTCCTTAATATTTCACATCTCTTTTCGCCTTGCAGCGGATGGCAGCACAGGATGAAGGTTAGGACCGGAGATTACAAAATCAGGCCCTTCATCCGCAGAGGTCAGGGAAAGTCACTTGGATGACAGGCTTACGGACGGATTCTTGGCTGGTATAATTCGTCCCGGCCCCAAAAAAGTCACAGCGAGGCTCTGCTGCTTTGCACCCACTGAACATCTGGCCCTCAGCCTGTGGGAAGAAGGATAAAATGTGCCTCATGCTTCATGCATTTCTAAGCAGCTGCTTTGAAGGACTCCTCACATGGGACTGTGTGCTGTTGCTGAAAGCTCTGGAAAGGATCGATTGTGCACAAGCATTTCAAAACTTCAGCGTTTACAGGGCATGAATGCAAGCTGGAAGAAATCTCTAATGTAGTAAGCTGCTTCTTGGCAAATCTCTCTGCAAATCAGGTGGGTGAGGAAGAGATTATGTCCAGTCCCAGACGATTAAGAGCTTCATGATGCCTTTCCATGCGGGATCTGCTTCACTAGTTCTGACAAGATCAGGTGGTTCCTGCCTGGTACAGCTATGTGCAGCGGTCTGGCAAACATTGGATGGATTTGTCTGTGTGAATATGTGTGACCTCTCCCTCTAATTGTTTTTTTTTTTTTTTTAATCATTATTAATAATCAGAAACTACATCTTTCAATGTCTGTCTTTATCTTAGCATGGCAACTGCTCTGGCAGCTCTGCCAAAGAAATTGTATGAAGAACAGGCTTAAAAAGCCATCTGGTAATATTTTTTTTTGGTATGAAGTTTTCAGCTGCAGTTACATTTTTTAGGGATTCAAATCAGTAAGTGAAAGACAAAATTTGTACACCGTGGGACTCCCATTGCTACAACTGTTCCTTGTCATTTTTCCTTACTATCGGGTGATGCCTCTATCCACTTCTGAGAGGGCTTGACCTAATAGCTAGACATGAGACCTTACATGTTCCTTAAAGATGAAATTAGTTTATTTATTTGTTGCTTTACCTTCAAGTCACTTTCCAAATGGAAGTTTTCAGAAATTATACTCTCATTATGATTTTGGTTGTTCCTTCCAGTTAACTGCATCCCATGCCAGGCTGAAAACCTCTCTGTGTTTTTATGAGGAACTGAGACTGAGCTAAGGTTGTACTCTCCTACCTTGTCACCAAAACCCAGCTTCAGCTTCCAGGACTAAAAAAATATGCCAGACAGCATTCCTATGAGTTAAATGGTTACCCAAAATAGAATAAACACAGTTTGCAACTGAAAAGAATTGCAGAAGGATGCCACAGGGCCGGTTTCTCTGTTCCCTAAGCAAGTTAGATACGCACTTGGACCATAAGCATAAGGAATTGCATCTTTAGCAGTTTTCTCATTCTGGCATTAAAATTTAAAATTAACAGTGCTGCTTTTCCTTCAATTTATTTTATTTATTATGATCTGGTCAGCTTATGTCCTTTAGAAAAACACAGCAGAAAAGTTGCTCCCGTATCATTGTGTTTTTACAGCCCATTCTAACTTAAATCACAGTTTCACAGAGGAAAGGTGCTTGGGAAGATAAAGATGATGTCAACTACATAAATTATTTGATAGTGCAGGCCTAATTAGGAGATGTACCCTGTGCTTGCCAACTTATAATTGTGCTTCAGTTTACTGGAGAAGTAGGACCAACTGTAAGAAGGGACAGCTTTATACTGGGGGAAGAGAATCAGGCAGACACTCCTGCACACCAGGCCCGTGATAAGTGGTGTCTTTAAATCAATTATTAATTTGGGAAATTTCAAAAAATTGGGGATTAGTGCTCAGGATAAGCAAAGAAAAGATGTTGGTAGTGCAGAGCAGCGTCCCGGAGAAATTCTGGGAGCTGTACAGGCAAACATCCATCTCCACCCTCACTGGTGGGTGCTGCAGTGCAGCTCAGCAGGTGAGGTCTCCTGAGCTACAGCTCTGACCATGGAGTATGTAACAGCACTCAAACCTCATGCAAAAGATTTCCTCGGCTTATTTGATAGCACAGTCATGCAAGAGGTTTCCTTAATGCTTCACCGTTCTGGTAGGGAACCAGCATGGGGATTCCCCACTCCTGAGAGCGAACAGCAACCTCTCTTTGCTGTTTTTCCTATTAAATGAACACAGGGCTCTTGAAGGCCTGAAGGCAAAAGCTCTTAAAAGGGAAGAAAAAGAAGACATTCCCCCAAGAGGCCAGGGACAGTGGAACAGCAGTGGTCTCATCCTGGTGTGGCCATCGCTGCTCCATGGGCAGCATCCTGTGCCATGATGTCCCTAGCTGTCATCCTCTGCAGCCAATAAAGTAAAAGCCATCCCTGCCGTTGCAGGAATGCCAACTTCATGCACAAAAAGCAACAGTTTTCATCCTAACTCTTCTCCTCTTTTTGCCATGCTGCGGTTTGCTTCGCATGTAGAGAAACCAGAACCGGTCTGGCATTGCAGCAGTTCCCCCAAGCCCTCAGGACTTGCTGATCATAACTCCTGCAAATTCAGTGTGGGGAGGGGGAAGATGAATCCTCAGAGGTGAGCCCGGGGTATTTTTTATCTCTCAGAGCACGTAGATGACTGTTGTGAGCACTGACAAGGCATGCAGCAAGTCAGTGAAGCCCCCTGCACACCAAGAAACACAATTTAATCCCTTTAGGTCAGAAACAGGGCAAACAAATTACTGGTTAGCAAAACAGACAAAGATTTAAAGAAATAGTTAAGGGAACGTGATGCCTTTGGCTGGTGACGAGAAAAAAAAAAAAAGAAAAGAAAAAGAAAAGGAAAAAGAAAAAAAAAAAGGTGCCTGAGTAACAGCAGTTAAATTAAAACCATCTCGGTGGCTGAAACGTGGCAGGAGTTTGAAGAGGAAAACAGCTGGCAGGAGCAGCAGCTCCCACCGTGATGCGGGGCCGGGCAGCCCTAGAGCCACACGTTTTTGGGTTCCTGCTCATCAGTGGAGATGAAGTCACTGCTGGTTTCTGAAGGTGTCCTCATCAGGCCTCTGCTCTGCTCCGGAGGTAAGGGTGTAAGCCTGACAGTAGTTTGGAAAAGTAAAAAAAAACCTGAATCTTAGATCAAACCTAATATATTCTATTAACTTTTAACATTATTGTGTTTTTCTGCTAATTAAAGCATACAGTTGGGTTTTCATCCTCTGTTCTACCCATGTGTCCACCTATTTTAGCCTCATCAGTGAGCTACCTGAAGACCAGCCATTCCCTGGACCAGACTGGGGAAAAATGGCTCATCCTAATTTAACACACTAATGGATATTTAGCTCAAATGGGATTTCATTTGACTCAGACACTTGAATTTCAAAAGTCTGTTCATTTTGTGTTTGAAGTCACGGAGATCTGAGCAAAAATAATTGACATTAAAATGCTATTCAGGCTCATTTTTCGGGAGGAAAAAGCGATCAGCTGAGGAACAGCAACAAGAGAGGGAATTTTGTTGAAGCAGCTTCAAAGACGGGGCAGATGAGGAGGAGAGGGCCGGGTATCCATGTGGTGGATGGGGCAGGGCGAGTGACGTCCCCTCAGCTCTTGGGGTCCTGCTTTGGGAAATGGGTCTGTATTCTGTATGAACCCAGCACGGCTTGTATGTCATCATTAGTATTTGTGTTTTTTTTGGTTCACATTTTGCGATTCCCCCTGTGGTCACAGACAGCTGGGTAGGAAAGGGGTTTGTTAATACGGATGGGATGGCGGCGGAGCTTTTGCACTCTCAGGAAGGAGCACGAGATAGCCAAACATGCTTAATAACCACCAGATTCACTTCAAATAAGATTACAATTTATTGAAAAAAATGTACGAAACTTTGATTTTATTTATCGAAACTATACAAAGTCCAACCCCAGGACGACGGCGCTCGCCCCCCCCCCGCGGCTGCCATTTTGAGGGGGGCACAGCCACTGAGGGGCTCGGGGGCGGGGCTAAGACGAGAAGGGGGCGTGGCTTAGCGGCGAACGGGCGTGGTTTGGAGGCGGTGGGCGTGGCCTGGCCGCAAAAGGGGGCGTGGCCTGTGGGCGTCCCCGCCGCCCGCCCCGCCGTTGTCCGCCGGCCGCGCGCGCGGGGCGGGAGGGCTCGGGGCTGGCAGCGGCGGCGGCCCCGGGAGGCGATCCTGCGGGGCGGCCGCGGCGTCGGGAAGATGAACCGGAGCTTCAACAAGTCCCAGACTCTGCGCTACCTGGAGTGCAGCGCCGTGGAAGTGAAGAGCAAGGTGAGCAGCGGCGGCAGCGGGGACCGGAGCGGAGCGGAGCGGGCGGGCGCCACACCACCACCACCGCCGCTCGATCTTTTGTTTCACCGCCCGCACCCCCAGCGCTCGGCGTGCCCGGGCGGTCGGGAAAGCGCCCCCCGCGCTGCCTCGGGGAAAAACCCCAAGTGTGGCCGGCTTGGGGGGGGGAAGGGGGCGCCTGCAGCTTCTGGGGAGCCCCCACGGGTGGCACTGGGGTCCTGTGCCCCGAGCTGGGAGCGAGTTTTTAAGCGGAGGGTGGGCTCCAGGTGTGGGGAGGGCTGGTTTTGGGGGGTTAAAGGGGTTTAGGGGAAAGCTGGTGGTAAGGGGCCGTGCGAGGGCATCGTGCCCTGGTGGGGCTGGTGACCCTACAGCCACCTCGTCCCGCACCGGTGGTCTTGGAGCCAGCCTCTGGAAACAGCGACAGATTGGATGGACCTGGAGAAACGAGCAGGGAAAATGAAATAAAATAATATCAAATAAAATAAAACCGAAATCAGCAATAAACCCAGCGAACTGTCGTGCTGCTGTCGGTATCCAGCCCCCCCAGCCCTGGGCTGCGCTGTTTGGTAAGCGCCAGGCCTGTCCCAGCCTGCCCCAGAACGAGAAAGTTGAGTCCCAGAGCTCGCCTGGGCACCCACCCGCCGCCAAGCCCGGCCCCACAGCCCTGCTGGGCAGCCCACGGGGACGAGGGATTGGGGTCTGGGGTCTCTGGACTCCCCCCCGGCATGGAGGAGCCCCTCAAGGTGAGAGGGTGCTGCTGTGGAGCAGCCCCTTCCCTCCTGCACAGGCATAAGGGAACCCCGTGCAAAATTATCAGTGGGCAGTCAGGTGGGTGATGGCCTGAAAATGTGATTTTTTTAATCATTTAGATGTTTTTGACGGGATTGCCCATTTTACCGTAGCCGGGTGGTTCCCCCGTAAGGGTAAGCAGCCAGGCAGCTGGTGCAGCGCGTTGGTCACCAGGCAGATGTGGCGCCTCTTAAAAACTGGCCGAACTTTTTCCAGGCTCGTTGAGGATTAGCTGTACCTGGATTTTATTTCTCTCCTCTGGAGGAAAGTTCTTAAAAGTGCCCTCAGTTACAGGAAGGAGAGAGGCTGTGAGGTTCTCAGTACCAGCCTGGATGAGGCACTTCTTTGGCAGTCCCCGGTAGCCTTAAATCTCGTGATTTCTGATGCGTGTCAGGGGATTACTTGAAAACGTAAATGAATACAAAGGGAAGGAGCATCCTGGCAGCCAGCTCTGATTTATCAGCATCTTTCTTGCACGGTGTGAGCTTCGTGTGTGATGGGATTACAGCTGGTGCAAATGGACTTGTACCTCTCTTGGACCGAGCCTCACCCATCACTCCAGCTGGGCATGGGGCCCTAAAGGATGTGGCTGCTCCCAATACCTCTGTCCATAGCTATTTTGATGCCTTGTGATTCTCCCAGCGGGAGCATTCGGAGTGATGGATTCCCTGGCTCCAAATCTTTGCCAAAAGACTAGTTTTGTGGCTCTCCGTAGTGCTTCTTGGTGTATGCCAGGTCAGCTTTTTCCTCTGGGCAAATGGAAGGTGCTTCCCAAGTCTCCTGCTCATTGTGCTGCAGTCGGTGCTGAAGGTGAAGTTGGAGCACGAGCCCTCTGCGTGCATTTGTTCTCAAGCATGGCAGTAATTGTAATTGCAATAGTCTTCTGCTTGAAGCAGTCATCTTCCTCCAGGCTCTGTGCTTTCTCCCTGCCTGTCTCCTCCCCTGAAAGCCGGCCTTATAATCAAAACACTTAAGAGCTTATTGCTGGATGGGAGAGCGGAAGGAGAAAGAGAAACCTGCTTAGAAATTGGCACATGTCATAGGAAAATAATAATTGAATCGTAATTATATCTTATCCCTTTTCTCTTCCCGAGTCTTTCTCAATAGAGTGAATTAGAAGCTCGGTCGTTATCTAGGTGTTGTCTGCATAGCTCAGAATAAATGTTTCAGCCCATTTAGGCAGGATCTGAAGGCACATTATCTCGCTGGCGTAGAACAACTGTGTATTCTCATGTGCCTAGTGCTCCGTGGCTCCCTTCCCCAGCCTGGTGACAAGAGGAGCGAGTGTCTGTTCCCTTTGAAGAAATTACCTCTAATCTCTGAAAAAGGTTTCCAGATGACTCCTTCTCTCCTCTTTGCTGAGATCTCCAGAGCAAGCAGTGTGCGGGGATTTTTGTTTGTTTTACTAAGAATCTGGCATGCTGGCAGGAGATTGCAGCCCTATTTTCATCTTCTCTCTCTAGCTCTGCAGAGAGGTTGAAGGCCCCTCTCTCCATGAGTAACCTTCCAGAAGAACAAAAACTTACAAAATGAAAATTACTGTATGTTAATGCTGAGGCTTCCCCTTTAATTAGCTCCATGCAGTCAATTTTACCTCACCCTCCTCCGATCAAGTGAAAAATAGAGAGATGATTTTCTCAATTGCACATGTAGCTTTTCGAATAGGAGGGTAGCTGTCAGCTGAAGTGTACACTTCTTTTCCAGTCACTTGGATGCTCTGGAGTGGTAGAGGTATGAGATTCCCTCAGGCCTTTAAATGGTAGCTCTCTGACTTGGTTGTGGGGGAGTTTTTGCATTTTAAAGCTGACAGTGTTATGTTTCTGGCTTAAAAGCAGTGCAACATTATTTTTTTTTTCCTTCTCCTACATTATTCCCTGTAAGGTGTATATACCAGCAAGAATTAACTTTCAGATTTTCAAAAGGAC
The DNA here is from genome assembly GCF_009819795.1 of Aythya fuligula. Taxonomy (NCBI): domain Eukaryota; kingdom Metazoa; phylum Chordata; class Aves; order Anseriformes; family Anatidae; genus Aythya; species Aythya fuligula. The sequence goes on along the minus strand of NC_045560.1, from coordinate 96,868,744 downwards.
TCTTGGTTGCCTCCAAAAATCGTCCTTTAAAAAAAACCCCACTTGCTTAGTTGCTAACCCTTCTTCAAGAATGAAAACTTTCAGTAGTGGCTGAGGATTATAAAAGCACAGCTACCTGACTCAAGTGCAATTTTGGATACTCGGTGGTAGATTGTGGCATTTCTGCCATATTAATAGTGTCATATTTTCTTGTATTAACAACTGCTTTACAAGTTAACAATGTGACTAACATCCTTCTACTATAAACAAACCCATTAAGATAAATACATCCAGTTAACTATAACCATATTTCTTGTGCTCTCTCCTCCCATCCTGTTTCTTCCCTGTTCCAGTAAGTGGTGGTGTTCAGCTGAATGCTGCTACTGGATTTTGAATAAACTTTTGGTCATATTCCCATGCGTACAGGATATAGATGTGACAGTGGTGTGGTCCTTGAAGACAGAGGGCATGCTTGGGGTCAGCTGTGCCCTGTGCTTTTAGAAGTGCCTAGCAGATAAAATGGTGTCTTTTGGGCCTCGGACACGTGTGTGAGTCAGGCGATGCTTCAGCAAGTCTCTTCCCACCTGCTGGGTTGGAGTAACAGCCAAACACCTTGTGGGTGCCTTGTCTGGTGTGCAGCTCGTCATGCTTCGTATCAGAAGGTTAAAAATAGCTGTTTTAACCTGAAATGCCCTTTTTTTTCCCCTCCAGAAGTTACTGATGCAGTTCAGATAACCTTAGCGATGTTGCACATACACGTAACGCTGCAGCTCTTACCTTGAAATGTGTGACACCAAGCGGTGTTTTACCTTTACCATTAATGGTAAGAGCAAACTTGCCTTTACCAGTCCCCTGCAAAGCGTTTATAAAGCTCTGCTTCTCCTCTGCCTGGTGTTAACCAAGTGAGAGAGGTCTACAGATCATCTTTTCCAGCCTCTTGTACTTTGTGTGATTTCACTCTAACCCTGAAAGTCATGCAGGCCTTCTGCAGTTCAAGAAATGTTTTCCATGTGTTGCACTCTTCAGAACTGTTTTGACGTCCTCTAGGTTTAAAAAGATGTCGTCTATTTAAGTTTCTAAGCAGTACTTTAGTTTCTTCCAAGTTCGGATCATGCTTGCCATACCTAGAACACCAGGAAAATAACTGCAGAGAAAAGCCCTGTGATCGGCTGATGGTAACCGCTGGTGTTGAGCTTCAAAACACAGATTGTATGCAAACCAAATGTGGCACAGACTGAGAAAACCACAGTGCTTCCCCTCGCAAATGAAGGCAGTATGCCATAGCAATATCGGCTTGAGTCACTCGGGATTTTTGCAAAAAGTGTCAGGAGGAAGATGTCGGGCTGTAAACATTAACCTCTTAAGAGGTCTTGTGCTTGCTCCGTTCTCTCTTCTGATGGATCCCACCTCCAGCTTCTCACCCTTGCTTTCATAGCCACTCTTATCCTAATGGCTCGGGAGTTTATGACCTGCTCGAAACTTCACCCAACAAGTCTGTCTTTCGGAGTTGGCTTCCGAATTTGAGCCCGGGCACACTGAAACAGCCCTAAAGGGCACTGAGCAAGGGGCCTTTAATTTGCTGAGGTGCCCTGTGAAGCTGAAAAGCTGCTTACAGGCGGAGCCAGAAAGGAATGTCTCCTCTCTGAGGTTAAAATACCTGCGGAGGCTCTGTGGGTCCGGCAGGCTGCTGGGCCAGGCTGCTGGAGTTCTTCAGGGGGCAATGAATAGTGCTGTCCCCAGTAGTCCCTTGTCACGCCTCTGTAAGAAGCTTTGTGGGTGCTTAATCGGGGCTCTTGGTAGCTGAGAAGCACTTCCATGGACAGATTGCTCGTCCCTAATTACATTTACGATGCAGGCCAGAAGTTGAGGATGAAACCTGCCTTCTGAGCCATTCCCTGCCTCTAAGGGCCACCCAGCCTGGGGCCATCCCTCTCCTTTCCTTCCCGGCTCCCGGTCCCTGTCAGGGCTCCAGAGCCAGCTGCTGTGGGACTGGGAGCAGCACGAAGGAGAGCTGGGGGAGACATGGAGAGGGGAGAAAGGGAACAGCAGGGTACAGACAGAGGTGTGGCAGCAGAGCCCGAGTCCCAGCTGAAAACACCCGGCACAAATCCATTTACCTCGTGTCTGCTCCTTCTCACCCTGATCAGGTCTGCCTCAGTCTGAGGAGCTCGCAGGTAGGCAGAAATTACAGTCTGCGAGGCTAAGAGTGTTTGTTTTTCTTTCTGTCCCCGATACTCCATGGGAGAAGTAGGTGGCTAATGTAATTCGTGTTTATTGCTAAATGTTGCCCTTTGATGTCTTATTACAATAGCCTAAACTCGACTCCAGCAATGAGCTAGAGGGATGGCACCTCCTGAACATAGCATTTCTGTTTTCCACCCTGTAAAATTCGTGAAACTTAACCTTTTTCAAAAAGAATAAAAGGTCTGTTTTGCTGGCAGAGACCTCTTCCCTTTCATTTCTACAGAACAGCAGCCCTCCAGGTAAACAAACCTCAAAATCCTGCTCCCTCCTCTCCCCCATGCTCTCTTCGGCCCTCCCTGCTGCACCCAGAATTTCGTTCTGAATTTCTTTTCCCTTCAGTCATGCTGAGCTCTGTCAGACTAAATTCTCTTTAAGTTCCCTCGGACCCTCCTGTCCTCTGACTCCTGCAATAAGGGGGTGCCGTATTTGCGTTAGGTAAATAGGTCGGAGTGATTTACTTCATGATGGAGAGCTAATCTGCTTGTTAAAGCTGTTGGTTTGTCAGGCAGCGTAACACGGTATTGTTCTGGCAGAGGCTGCTGGCAGACACCAGTCCTTGTGTCTCTGCCTTTCGAGTGATACACGAAGGATGAACTTTGTTTGTGGCTCAGGAAAGCAGACGGTCGTCTTGGCTGTCTTGGCAGAGCCCTCATTGAATGTGTAGTTTCTGGAAGACCCGTGGCGGGGGTTATCTTGAAATCCCGGCTGAATACAATGCAGAGCACCCGGTCCTGAGCTGTGTGGCACTGCGAAACCTATTATCACCGCAGTACTCGCTATCAGCCTCATTAGGGAGGATGAATGAACAGTCAGGGCTGAAGCATTTTGTTCCTCTTCTGAAAAGCCCCACTGACAATGGCTGCTGCCTGTGTATATGCCCAGGGTAAACTCATCAGCTACACCACGACTGCAGCAGGACTAACCTTTAAACAACACAGCATCAGCTGCGCTATCTGCCAAAATCCCTTTTGAAGGGGCTCTGTGTTCTCCTACAAACGAGCATTTACCAGGGCACATAGCCTGGCACGATGCCATGGTGCCTAAAGGAACCCCACGCTCCTGCCGGGCAGGTGAAGCCTCCAGAGATCTCGCTCCTGCCTCTTGGGTTTGCCATGTAGGTGCTATGCTTGTCACGGGAAGATGGCTTCTTCTCTTTTGAATCCATGAGAAAGAAAGCTTTAAGATATTTCTGTTTGAAAACTACGTCAGCTTTCTGTTGGTTTAAAAAGTTGTTGCTTGGATTTTCTTTTGGAGAGGAGCAGGGGGTGGAGGACAAAGAGGGACTGTTTCTCCTCCATTGGAACCAGCTGTGGGTTGCTCAGCTTTTGTGCCTTTGGATGGGCATCCTGAATTGAAATCCAAACTGGAACCAGCCGTCAGTATCACAAACAAGTGGCATAGTTTGCCTAAACAGGCTTTCGGATGATCACAACTAGGCTTTGATGCCAAAGAGTGGGATTTTCATAACTGCGGAAATAATTTGAGAACATGCTTGCACCCAAAGCTGGTAGGGCTTTGCTTTTTTTTTTTTTTTTTCTGCTCGAAGATGATCCTGGTGATGATTCAGGCTTTTGTTAGTCTCAGCAGAAGAGTGGCTTGCATTTGTAAGTTGATTTAACAACTGCAAACCTCTAAGCGAGTTACTCACAATTTTGAGGAAAAACTTATCTACAGAAAAGTCTCAGTTTTCTTTAACTGTTTTTGTTTGTTTTCTCTGTGGTTTCTTGCCCTGATACTGACTGACTTTGCAGATGAGAACTTCCACGAGGTCCTATCACAACCTGCCTTGTTTGTGGATTTACGGATATGGTTCTTTGGGAGTGAGTTAGCGTGATGTAGAGCTTCAGCTGGTTAGTACTAGTAGATTACTAGTACTAAACCATCTAAGCTCTGGAAAGAAATGTACCAGAGCAAATGTACCTTCTGCCTGATTTCTCTTAGATGCCTAAAAAAAAGTTGAATGAAGTTTCACTTCATTCATTCCCATGGTTGGAGAATCTCATTGTTTCCTCCTGCTCTTAATGGCCTGCTTGGTTTCTGATAGCAGAGATAAAGCGAACTGGAGTCTTTTCTGCAATCAGTTCCTGACTTAAATACATGAAGTTATTTTAAATAAAACATTTTCAATTATCTTGTGCCACCACCCTCTTTTTTTTTTTTTTAACAGTCACTCATGAAGCTTCAGGAATAACAGCTGGTGCAGTGGCAGAAGGTTTAAACCTGTAAAAACTCATTTAAAATAAGAACTTCCCTCGTCCTACATGGATACCAGGAAATTGTGGGGGCATGGAGAGGGAGTGTAACTTGCTAATAGCAGCCTGTGCGCTCGCATACCACACTTCTTTAAAGGTCTTGTGGTTGGGATCCCGGTGGTATTGATAGAAAACGTGTAAAGAATTCTTATTAAGGTTGTTTGAATAGCTGAGTAATTTCTTTTGAAAGCAGTAGGGTGAACACTTCTGCTTCAAAGAGTGGTTCTGTGGATGCCCGAGATGATGGTAGTGAATGATGGAGCTTCAAAGCTAAATCCTGCAAATCCTCTGGGATGGCAACTTAAAAGGAAGCATATGCTTTAAATATTAAGGTGGCACATGGGAGCATACCTGTTGTCAAGCAGGGTGGTGTCTTGGTAGCCATGGTTTTATTCTAATGGGAGGACTTTAAAGGGTATTTGTAGACTTGAAGGCACTGACATGTGGCTGTATTTCTCATAGAAAGAGATGTGTACCACGATCAAGTGTCAAACTAGAGCTCTGGGCTGTGAAGACGTGTGATAGCAGACACTCTTTGTTGTTTTCTCTTGCAGTTTGGGGCAGAGTTCAGAAGGTTCTCCCTGGACCGCTACAAGCCGGGAAAGTTTGAAGACTTCTATAAACTAATTCTCCACATTCACCACATTGCCAACCTGGAAGTGATGATCGGATATGCTGACGTGCATGGAGACCTCCTCCCCATTAACAACGATGACAACTTCTTCAAGGCCGTTTCAAGTGCCCATCCACTGCTCAGGGTTTTTATACAAAGGCAAGGTAAGACACAAAATTAATTTCAGTGCCTTGGCCAGTGCTGGGACAAGGTGAAGAGCGGATCTGTGGCCTTTATTTAAAGGCTGAGATGACACAAGAGGAATGTGGGACCCCTTCCACTTCTCAGGGTCGCAGGCTGTTCTTTCGGACACCTCATTACAAGCATGTAAAATGGCATGACTTTAGGGCAAGCAGGGGTATGGCATTGCTGCCTGTCAGGCATTTGAGGGATAGCGTGCTGCGTGTCATCCATTATAATCAGTGTCACATCTAAATCATTCATGGCTGTATAGCATGTGAATGCACACAGATCTGTTGTTATTTAAAAAAAAAAAAAAAAGTTATGTCACAAATGAATTCTTGTTTGATTCTGACCTGGCAGACAGCTGATAATTTCTCTTCTGTCCTTAAATAAAGGAGTGCTGATTCTTCCCTTTTTGAAATCATCAGCCAAGTGTTGGGCAGAATTGCCTGAATGTCAAGGTGACTTCAGATTTGAGCGGCTGCGTTGTTCTTGTCAAGCTTTTATTGCAGATATCTGGAAGTAGACCCTGCCTTCCCCCTAAAGGCTGTGTCTGACAGTTGCTTCAGACGAGGGTTGCTTTTTATAACGAGTTGTCTTCCTGCAGAACTCCTTCAGTCCCAGAGGAAGCCGGCGCTGTGTTAACACTGCCTCCACAGTGTGTGCAGTCAGGTAGCGATTTATAGCACAGGGTTTGGAATTAAAATCTGGTCAGTGGCAGAGTCAGAAACGAGACTTGATCTGTGGTTTTGAACAGTCATGTAGCTTTTTGGGGCTGGGCTCGTTGCTGTGTGCGTTTTTGTATTGACGGGGATTTAGCAAGAGGCTCCAGCCTGCTCCCTGATAGGAGCTGGTGTAGCCTGTGGTTTGCTTGTATGTCATCAGATACAGGCAGAGCTGTGTGGCCCTCCCCATCCAGAACATGTCTGCCTCTTTCTTTTGGATGAAAATAAATGCTCGAGGAGGCAGTGGAGAAGAGGATCCAGACCAGTTTCTTTTGTTTGTGTGTCTGTCAGATGAGTGGGAACGTCTCCTGAAAGAGGACTTGGGTTGGTAGCTCTCCTTTCTGGTGCAGGAAACACCGAGCTGGATGACAAGTCCTATTACATCTCCTTCCTGCAACGCCTGTTAGGGCTTGTGAGTGTTCGTGGTGGGTCAGGTCATGAGAAATTGCTTGCATGACTGTCATGCCTGCATCAGCTCAAGTTTATTCATGTGTCTCTGGATCAGTCCTGTTCCAAACACGGCAGTCCTTGCTCCGAGCAGACCGCTGGAAGCCTTGAGTATCCCTAGTGGCACTGGGAGAGGAATTGCCACCAAACTGCTGGACACACAAGCAGGCAAGTAAGAGAATACTGTTGGCTCCCTGTGGGGAAGATGCTCCCTCCTCTTCTTCAGCAGGAAATTGTATGCTAGTCAGGGAGGTTTGTAACTTGTAACCTTAATGGAAAAGGCGCCTTTAACACAGGACTCCTGTGGCTAATGCTTGTGGATGCTTCCAAACCACCTCGTACATTTCCTTTTATGAGAAGAGACTTGGAGGAATTGTTCCCTTCAAAAATAGCAGGAGTTCCTGAAATTTTATCAAATCTTGTTTGTTTTTCCCTCCTTTGCTCCACCATAACCCCCCCTGCACACACAAACACAGTTTTCCCTTTCTTCAGACCGAGGTGCTGGTCCTTCTGCTGGAGAAGGAGGGGAGCAGCCCCTTTCCCAGCGAGCAGGAAACCATTGTGCCATCCTGGGGAATGCGGTGTGTCCGCTGTGCTTCGGCTCACACCCTCAACTCGGGCTGTGGAGGCGGGAAATTAAGTCAACAGGGATGCCAGTAAAACATGAGGCCGGTCCTCCGACTTCAGTGGAGGCTGCAGGGCACGGGCTGTGCGGCTCGCTGGGCCGTGGATCGCTGCTCTTCCGTAGGAGAAGTCCTCGGGGGTGGCTGCCAGAGGCTGTTCCCGCAGTGCTGTTGAGCAGGGAGGAAACAGGGCAGAAGCGTGTGGACGTGGAACAACTGAGTAGCCCAAGTTGAGGTCCTTTTCTAGCCGAGCGGGCTGTTTATCAGCTGCGTGATTAGTCATTTGGGCTGTTCTCACAGCTTATAGCTGGGCTATCCTTTCTCTTGTCGAGGGGGTTATATAATGATGATAAACCCGCTTAACTGTTTGTTACCAGGGGGACAGAACTGGGGACAATAATCAGGCAACAACTCGCTAGTTTGATTTGTTTTATTTTATTTTAAATCTGAGCTTAGTCTTGCACTTAAATTCAAAAGCACTTCCCTCATTTGTCCTGAGGCTAGCCATGTGCCTGTGAGGCTGGTGTCTAGGTATGGAATAGCTGTCTTAATCTATGTCCTTGTTTTTTTATTATTTTTTTTTCCCACACCTGAGCCCCCAAATTTTCAGGATCACAGTAGCTGTTCTCTCTTCCTGGCAGGGAAATGTCTGTGCTTATAAGCCAGCCTTTTTATTAAGAACTGGCTTTGCTGTTCCCAGTGTGCCTGCGACAATCACTGCAGATGCTTTTTGGGGTCTTGAGGTCTCTGGGACATCTGACGGTTACATTTGAGCGCGCTCAGCTGTGTCAAGTTTTTATAGCTGGTAGTGATCCATCCGCACAAAGTATGTGTTGCTCTTCCTTCCCCCTCCCCTCCGACACCAAATTACAATGCAGATAAAAATCCTAATTAGACAAGCAGGCTACAAAAAGAAAAACAAGCCAGTTTTCTTTCGACTTGCTTTCCCAGGCTACAGCATGGGCTGTGTCCTCAGCTGTTGTAAACTGATGTGGCTCTTGACTTCATTAGCACAATAGCGATTTATATCAGCTGATGCTTCCAGCCCAAGAATTTACTCACTTGGCTGTGACTGGTGTCAAACATACCCAGAACCCTGCGTGGAAGATGCCTGCTGCTGGGGAAAGGACGGATGCACCAGCGACCTCAGAACAATGCGAGGAATTATGGATGTGTTTGACTTGCTCCACAATAACTGAGCTCTTGTACTCTGGCCAAGACCTGCATGAAGGAAAGGCTTATCTGTTGATGCAGTTCTTCATCAGTGTTGCAAGACTTCGTTTGTTCTGTGTCTGTTTTAAACTACAGCTCGTGAGAGACACAGTATTTAATACAGCAAAAATTAAAAGTATAAGCTGTGTATTCAAGTAGAAACGAACTAAAAAAACCAAATGGGTCAGTATTACATAGTGTGACTGCATTACATTTTTTCTTCTATGATTAAATGGAATGACATTACTATCAAATCTTGTTTTAATGCCTGTCTCCTGGAGGCAGGGTGTGTTCAAACCAGGCTGTTTTGGGGGCTCTGAAACAGAAGGGAGTGACCAACAGCAGAAGCATTATGACTCCTTCATCGTAAACCTGCCTGAAATGACTCCTCAGGCTTTGCAAGCAGATCATCAGGATTTAAGTGAAGGTCTACGAGACAACAGATCCCAGATTTCCCCTCTTTTGCTTGAGATACCAGCTATGGTGTGCTTAACCTAGTGAGGTTAGGAGCTCCGGGAGGTGTTGTGTGTAAGGACTGAGATGGTGCTTGTGGCTGCTGCATGCGTACAGCTGCTGATAATCTGAATCAGCAGGCGTATTGCTGTGGTTCTTAAGCAACTTCCATAAACACAACAGTAAACTATGGGTGTTGGGGAGCTTAATTAAGCCTAAAACAGAATCCAGATCAAACTCACGCTCTTTCCATTAATACAATTAATTTTAAAGCTTCCTAAAGGTTTGAATGGTTATGTAAGTATCCTACAGGTAGGGAAGAGGTGGAGTGCTGGAGTGTCAGATGCTGGAGCTGTATTTCTGCATGTTTTCAAATATCAGGCTTCCTACGGGAACAGAAAAGAAAAAGAAAGCCCTAAGAAGCTGAAGAGCATTTGAACAGAGCAACTAAACCTAAAACACTCTATAAAGCTAACCAGAACAAGGCCTAACATAATAATTTAGTTAATGCCACAAATGAACTGCAGCTGTTAATTGAGGTGGCCTGAAGCTAGAGGAGGCTGGTGTCTTGTAGTACCTTTATTGTCTTGTATTTTGCAGTCTGGAAAACTGATAGTGTGTAAAAAGCCATTAAGTCCCATCTTCAGAGACTCACTATTAAGTGTCTGCTCTTCTGTAGTTATATTTTAATAGCCTATTACTGTAACAGTAAACCAGCACATCGAACACCAGACCTTGCTTTTCTCCTGGAGTGGTTAGCGCTGCTGTCTACCATCAGTTCTCACTTAAAGCTCAGTCCAAAATCAACAGGGAGAAATGTGCGCTGACCAGGCTGCCTTTTGGATCTGGCCTTGAATTTGGCTCGTTTTAATGAGTTTGGAAAAAGCTAATTTTCCTCTGCAGCGTGCAGTGACTGATGTGTTTAAACTGCTGTGCCATGCAGCAGAAAGTTTCTTCTCTGTGTGCAGAAGCAGATAAATAGCTCTGCAGTTTTTGTTTTTATTTTTATTTTTTTTTACCTGGCAAAGTTCTGTTCTGCTTGAGGTACCCACATCTGTGCTTAGCTGTCTTGTTTTAGAAAATCGTAGCAATCACAGCTATGAGTTTTAAAATAAAAATGTGCTAATGGGAATCGTGCCCAGGTTTGACTGCAAAACTGATGGTGGGTTGTTTTATTGTCTTTCATACTCTAAGCAGATAATCCTCAGGAATGGTGGTTGGCTGTCTAACCACATGTGTTAAACATGAGAACTGGCTTTGAGGCAGCAACTAAAATTAAACCTATTTTCAGCTATCTAAAACCCTTAACTCTCGGCTTAGGCTTCCAGAGGAAAAGCTGAAGTCTTCCACGTCTTTTTGGTTCTTCAGTAACCTTCCTGTTTATTTTACAGCACAGGCGTTAACTTTATCACCTCGAAAGGCTGTCCTGAACAAGAGCAGGGTGGTTTTACTGCTCTCAGAGGCACCTGATATATTAAATGATAAAGCAGGTAGCAGCTCATGTGGAGGGGAATCCTGAACTGCTTCTGGTCTTGCTCTTGGTTGGGCTGCGCAGATTTTCAAAATGTTCTTCTGCACATTGGAGGGAATAAAATTAAAGGTAAGGGTGCAGAGAAGGTGGCTTGAGACTTACATGCCCTTGTAAAAGAGGAGGGAGGAGAAGCCACTGCTGTAGCACTTGGTGCAGTTCATTGATGAAACAGAAGATGCAGCTCTGCTGCTCTCCAAACTGTCCTAGGGCTGCCACCGTGTCTCCTCTACCCTGGCTTGGGTGTGACCCAGTGTCTGAGCTCTCTGAGAGAGCTCTTTGGCAGAAAACCAGTTGTTCTTGTGAGGCACCAGCGTGGGATGGGCAGGACGGCCGATTGAAGTTGCCATGAAGCCTCAGCTTCCTGGGAGGAAGCAGTTAGCAGCAGCGTTGCCTGTTTCCAAAGTCTGCAAGCACTGTAAAAGGAGGAAAAAGCTTCTTGCCTCAGCTTTGACGAGATTAGGGAAGGGTGGTAGATTTCATGCTAATATAATAGGAATTGCTGCTGGGCTTAAACCCTTTCATGATTTTTCTCAGAAACATCTCTGTGTTTGAGCTGGAGGGGTCTTTGCTTGTTAAGCCAAGTAATCTTTGTCCCACTCGAGTCCTTTGATATCTGAAGATAAGTAAAATGCAGCTGTTTGTTTCACTGAAGTCTGGCAACAAATTACTGGAGCTCCATTGCCCCACCTTTCATGTGCAAATGATGAGACCGGGTAATCTTTCAACTACTTTATTAAGCATCTTTGAAAGCATTACGTTTTATCTGGCTTGTCAGACATAAACACAAAACAGCCCTGGATTTTGTTTTTGGCATGGTTAGCAATACCTGGTGGCTGAGCAGAGCCAGCACAAGGCTCCTTGAAAACTCCCTTTTTGGAGTACGTGGATATTTGGTTTTCATCTGCAGCCAGAAGAGGTGGTGAGCAAGAATTGTAGGTGATAGGCGAGGAGAGCACGTGGAAATTGTGTTGCCTGCAAATTGGGTTTCTAGAGTAAATCTGAAACTTGTTTTACAGTAAAGGTTTCACTGGGCGCTGTATAAATGTTGGTAGCTGCACTGTACGCTAGGGATGGAGCAAAAGCCTTGTGAAAATGCTGCTGTGCTGTAACTGGCAGAAAAAACTTGTGGCACTTCTGTATTAAAGCTACATGGGGCTTGCTTTTAGTTGCAAAGTTTAGTAGCTTGATAATGAAAGCATATTAATAATAAAAATTATACTTTAACTGCTACAGCTGATTGCGTTTAAATTGCGTTTAGCTGGCACCGGCACCACAAGCTCAGCTGAAGTTAGGCTGAAGGAACTCATTTACGGGGGAAGCTCGTGCAGCCTTTAATAAGAAACTCTACTCAGCTCCATGCTTGGCTTTTGCTGGTGAGCCGCGTGAGAACAAGTAAATAACCAGTCTTTTCTTTCATTCCTCAGTGCCGTGCGTGTTGTCTTACAGTTGCAGATTGCTGCTGTGACAGTGCTTAGAAAAACAAGACAGAAGGACTCCCCCAGTTATTCCCAATGATGTCTACACAAAGATATTCTCCAGGAAAATTATCGTCTTGTTTGTACTGTTATAATCTTGTTTTCTTCCTTGGTCTGGCCCTTTTAATTTAAGATAGAGAATCTGCTCCAACAGGTGGCTTGACCATACAAAAACATCGGAGAGGAAGGCTTGTCAGACGATCCTCTCTCGGTGAGGTCTGTACGAGGGAATTTTCCACTATTTATATTTCCCTACCTTAGCAGTCAAAATACAAGATTCTGCTTCCTGCACATGGCTCAGGTTTTTTCCTGTCCTGCCTAGCTGTCATTTCCGTTCCCAAATGATGGAAACAAGTACGGCAGCGTGCGGATAATGATGAAAGGCACTTGCCAATCTCCTCTTGACACAGGCGGTGGAGTTCACCTGAAGAGACCTCGCACGCTCAAAGCAGCTTTCATGTGGCGAGGGAGGATAGATAGCACAATGCAGATGCTTATGTTACCTCGGGATTCAGGCCGCTGGGAAGAGGCTTTCTGTTGAGTTTCTGAAGTGCTCTAAAGGGCTTCTGACAACTTAACGTGTGGGTGCACTCCTGCACCGCAAGCAAGTGTGCGGTATTGGATGCTTCTGCGAGCTGTTCGTAGTAGGCATCGAAAAGCTAACTTACCTAATTGAAAATATAACTCTAAAAACCTCAAAAATACATGCTTTTTAAAAGTGAAAGCTCCTCTTTTGTCTTCTCACTGTCTGTGGTGTTAGGATTGCGCTTCCCCAATGTGACTGTCAGCTTTAATAAATCTGTACCAGAACTCAGGATATTCAGTTCCAAGGGGAAAAGTGGTGTGGGGACAGCTGAAAGACCTCTTTCTTGAGCCTGTCCCTAACGAAGAGCTGCTTGGATCTTATTTTTTCCTCTGTGCTATGTTTAGAGTAGCAAAGAATCCCAGAGGAATACTGAGGAAACTATTAACCTAGAAAACTTCACTGTTCTTGCTCTTCAGTCCCCTGCTATATCCTAACACCAAGTAACCTCTAAAAGCTTCACATGAACAACTTCCACACCACTCCTCTCCTCCTCCTTTCTCCCTCCTTCATTTTCCTGTATTTTTTCTGTCTCTCTGGTTTCTCCCCCTTACTGTTTTTTTTTTTCTTTTTCAGCTCTCTGCTTTCTGCTCCTTATCTTAGTTTTGAATTACTCTGCAAGGCCAGTGTGTTTGTGGGGTGAAAACACACAGGTGCTGGTGCCTGGTATTCCAAGCATTAGAAGAAAGCTTGGAGAGTGTTAGTAGCAGTGGAGCAGCAGTGACAGAGCAGGTAAGGAAATAAGAATTAGTGAGGAAAAACCGCCCGCAGTCAGGGTCTTAAATGAATTTATTCTCTGCTTGTGCCTTTGGATTAGAAATAATAGAGAAGTTGGGGATTTAAAAATAAGCAGCGTGAGACTTTGAAGGAGAACACTTATCTACATTTATTTCACTAATGAATAAGAAACTCTGTAGTGCCTGGTCACTGTGAAAATTGGAGGGCTAGTGGAAGGCAGTGTCCGAGCACGAAGAAGTCGTGGAAGGTCTCCAGCAGCTGCAGGCTCTGAGGCTGAGTTTCTGCCTCCTCCTCCACTGCAGGTGGCTACGGCTGCTTCTACTGAAGTGGAGGTACCAGGATTTGAGAAGGCTTAAACCTGTTTTAGTCCTCCACAGGTACCAGGGAGGTGTGATGAGAGGAGGTCTGTCACTTCTGACATCTCGTTGAACGCTGATGACAGCCGGTCTGGGTTGTGCCTTAGTAGAGAGTGGAGCTAAAGGTGTATATACACAGAATATCAGCAGGAGATGTGACAGTCTTGTTATGCTCGCATTATTTTTGCTCGCTTAAAAGTGCACTGGGAACGTGTGCAATGTAATCATTGATTTTCCGTACCCACCTCTGGCTGAGTATTAGAGAGGAGAGGGTAGCTTACAAGGAGCCAACTTAACATTTGTGCATCAAGCCCTTGGGACGTGCTCTCTCCTCAAGCTCGAATCATCTTTACAGCTACAGAGGACCTCTTTATGGTGGATTTGACCTCTCAGAAAATGTGAGATTCTTGTTTCCAGTGTTAAACTAATCTGGATCCTTCAGTGCTGTGGCTGAAAGGCTGCTTCTTCATCCGCTAGGTTGCTTCACGAGGGAGTAACTTTTCCATGTGGGTAACCACATCGTGTCTTCTTTTATCGGGCTGTTGTACCTCAAAGGTTGTGTCCTAAGGGTTCCCCCTAGATAATAACCGAGGCGCAAAGAGTGCTGATGACCTGCTAGCGAGCCTTGCATTTGCAAGGGTAACTGAGCTAACGCTGGTCATGATTTCCATTAGGTCTGCCTAACGCCTCTTCTTGTGTAAATAGGACAAGCCCGGGGGGCGCATCAGGTTCTTCTTTGTTTTAGTTGACTTCAGTAGTGGTGTGGCGGGTGCCTTTGTGACCTCTCGGAGGTATCTGGCCTTGCACTGGGCCATCATTACGAAAAAACAGGAAACTTTGTGTTTAGCTTCACTCTTCTGTCCAGGTCTCGTGTCTTCTGCTGTTGAAAGCAAAGGTATATGAGAGTATTGAGAAACTTCCCCTTCCCCGTTTTTTGGCTGATCTCAAAAAACAGAGGGGCTTCAGAGGTTATGTGACAGCATTACCTGGCAGCTCTGGTCACACCATGGAGTTTGGGACCTTAACTTTTCTTGCATTAAACCTGTCGGTTACAGGGATCTGTTCCTGGCATGCCCCATCTGGAGTGGAAATTCAAGCAGCTTGTGTGTTGAAGGCCTTGCATGCTGCCTTCACTGTACCTCAGAGGCATGCAGTGTAATGAAGAAATGCAGTAACTGGGGTGTTATCCAGGTTCTCTGCTAGATCTCTGCTGTCCCTGTGCTGCAGAGCACTCTGAGGTGGCTTGCCATGTCATCCAGAGGGGGATGGAGAGCAGAGGGGGAGCACTGAGAGAAGCCTTGGCTGGATATCCATGGTGGCTTAGCATATGCTGCTGTGGGCACTGTGGTTTGGCAGCGCCCAAAAACCCACGTCCCCTCCCCGAAATGTTCCCAGAAGCAGCTGGCCACAGGAGCCAGCTCCCGGACTGCAGATCACAGGAAACAGCTTGCTGCGACAGCCGCGTCTTCCTTTGCTCAGATGACCCTCAGCAAGGGTCCGAGCCACCTGCATCATCGCTGGGAAGTGTGTGGTGTTGGCAAGCACCAGGAGGGATGTTGCTGGTGCACACAGAGACCTGTCTAACCGTGGGCTTCCACCAGCATCCAGCCCCAGACAACGCCAAGAGATGGTATTTGAGCATCCCTGAAACCAATTTTCCAGCCCTCCCTCTGGCTGCCTGGAGTAAAGCCGTGCAGCAACATCTTCCTGAGTGTGTGGGTTGGGATTTTTGTTTGTGTTGCCTTTTGTTTTCCTGTTTTGTTGTTTTTTTTTTTTTTCTTTTCCCAGCGCCGTAGCTCGGTCGGTCCGTGGCGGCTGTGTCCCACACCCTGCTTCTCACGCGGTGCGTCCCGGGTTCCCAGGGCCGTGTTGCATCACGAGGAAGTGCCGGAGCAGCAGCGCGGTGTGGGTGCCTTTCTGCCCCGATGGGTGTCACACAGTGCGTGGGTAGCACGCTCCCTCCGGAGTCCTGTCGGTCTGGTTTATGGGCGGGGGTGCTTATCTTGGAGGATCGCAGTTACCAGCTCCATCGGTCTTCAGAAGTGGTGCTGCCTCTGCCCCAGCCTTCCCGTCGGCTCCACGTGGACGTCCCAGGAGAGCTGAAGCAGAGGTGTGAAGGAGGTGCTCCTACATGTGCATTGGCAACCAGGTGTCCCTGCCTCGCAGACCTCCTGGCACTCCAGAGGCTGCCTGCGTTGGCAATGAGTGTTGCTGGAGAGCTGCTTGTGCGTAGAAATAACTAGGGGAAGTTGCATCCCTGCTGAGGAGGACTCACAGCGGCAGGGAATGCTGTTAGAGGTATTTCTGGAGGTGTTCACACTGCCCAGAGTGTCGTGGATATTGGTCCATGCGTGAAGGAATCCCTCTCCTCTCAGACGTGGTGCCTGTCTACAGTGCGTGCAGATAGCTCTGCGAGCTGGCCCGATGTACAGCTGCCAGAAGTGGCACATGTGGTTCAGAGCAGCAGGGAGGAAGAGTTCAGGAGGTCTTGTCACCATGCAGCTGTTAACTCACACTTAAAAAATGGGCTCAGTAAGGACTTCAGTTCCAAATTCACACGCTCTGTGTTATCTAGCTTCCTAGATCTTTTGCCACAATACGTATTTTATATGGTTAAAACATGAATAATTTTAAACCAAAGGTGTGAGTCTGATGATTACCAAGTTCCCAGTTCATACAAGTGGTGTGTGTGCCTGCCACTGGTGGCACAGTCACTCCTGTGTAACGTAGTCACCTCCGTGATAATGCATGTGAGCTTTTGTGATGTGCAGACTTCTGCCTTCCCAACAACACGAGGCTGGTAGGCTTTTTTTGGTAGGCTTTTTTTTTTTTCTTTCTTTTTTTTCCCTATTTTCTGTCTTGTGGTGGGCAAGTTACATGCCTAACTTCTTACCATCCCACTCAAAGGTAGGTGAACAACTTCCACACTGGCCTGATAAACTGTTCTTTGTGATATTTTGGGGTCTTAAAGACACTTCAGATCCAATGAGTCTCCTTATCCATTAAAATTGGGGTGCCGAGTTCAATCCAAACCTTATAAAAACCCCAAGGAGCAGAATAGTTCTGCCAGCTTTATTTGAAGGATTCTGTGTGCATCTCTCTGGAAATCTTCATTCATCTAAAAACAAAACAAACAAAAACCACCCCGTTTTTTTTGCACGTTCACTAGCTTCTGCTGGGAGGTGAGATACCAGCACCTCAAATAACAACCCTGGCCTTAAGCAAGCATTTCCTAATGAAGTTGCTTGACTCACCAGCTAGTGGGAATAGCAGCCTAGCTCTACTTTACTTGCAGGGAAAGGGTTCCCTGGGAGAGACTTTACAAAGGCTTAACGAAATTCTCTGGATTTTCACTAGTCTGCATTTTTCTCCGGTGGCTGGGATGTAATGTGCTGGTAAATTGGGTAAACTCGGGGCTTGAGGTCCCCTCCTAAAGTGCTCTGTGCAGCTCTGTGGTCCTTCCTCAGAAAGGGGAGAGAGACCTTATATTGGAGTGCTGCCACCGTGTCTGCTGAATCATGACCATGAAAACCGCTGAAGGGGGTCTGTGCTAAATAACAGGTGTTGTCTGCCAATGGTTATTTTTGGTGGTTTCAATTACAATCCTCCTTTCTCCAGCGACCGCACTGGTGTTTGTGTAAGTGGATGCTGAATTGCAACAGCGAAGCCACTGAGTACCTAAGCCAAATCCGAAGAAGAGTGGACACGTTTGCAGCAATGTGCCTGTTCTTCTCAGCTCCTCCAGCCTGTGACCCTGAACCTCTTCCTTGTATAAACATGGATGTAAGCAGTCAGGATATTTTTGTTTAGGAGCAACATCAGGAGGTTTAACTGGGAAGAGGCAGCGCAGAGGATGGAGCAGTGGTTAGGCTTTTGAGTCTTTGTCTCAGTGGGAAAGTATGAATGCATTTAATACTGAATTTGCACTCTTGACTGGCTGGGACCCAGCCCTGACCACAGCGCCTGCTGATGCTGCAGGGATTGCTTTGGCATTTAGCATCTGGACGAAGGGAAAGCACTTTGGGGAGCTTATTAGTAGGCTGAGAGGAGCAACTGTGACTTCTTTTTTTTTTGCATCCTTTCACTCTTACCCTTTTTTTTCCCTCCCCTTTCAGCAAACTCGATGTTTAGACGTCTTGTGAATGAATGGCGGAAAGTCTTTGACTTCTGTTTTGAGGGGAAGCCAGGAGTGACTAACATTCCTTAATCTGATTTTATTGCACATTCTTGTCTTGGATATGTTTTCTCTTTCCCTCAACCAAAAGAAGAAAACAATTCCTGATGCAAGTGGTTTCTAAGCTCTGTCTTCCTGTAGCTCCACATGTGGCTTTCTGTATCCATTTGGGAACTGACTTTGTGTATTGTTTAGTTTTCGTGCAGAAGATCCGTCTCCAAATTCTGACTTGAATAAAAGCAGGAGGGAGTTCAGATGCTGAAGTCCATGATGCCAGCTGTGGCAGACAGCAGATAAACGCTGCTCCGTTCATTAGCATTCTAGAAATACCTGACTTGTCTGTTTCCTGATTAGGAGGTCTCTAGACAAATGCTCGTGTTTTTCTTTTTTTTTTTTTTTTTTTTTTCCTTTTTTTCTTTTCCACAGGAAATAAAGTGTTCAGAACTTCTCTGGAAAAAATTAGGGATGCCTTTCCATCGACATAACTGTGGCGTTCCTTCATTTGCACGTGTTGCCGGCCCCGGTTTGGTAGGGACCTCTCTGCATGCTGGTAGAACATCTGGCACAGAAACAAAGTGCCCTAGTTCCCCCCCCGTGCCCCCAATAACTCTCGTTTCTGCCTCTTCCTTTAATCGACAGATGTAGGAGATGGGTTTGACAGGAGTTGAGTTGAAAATGGTTTTAAGGGGAGTGGGGCTAGTCTCATGAAACTTGATCAAAGCCTGCTATTATCACTGAAAGATGGGTGCTGTTATTGATGCTTGTTTGTAGCTCGTGAAGTCTTAGGTGCTTGTACAGCTTCATTTTGTAGGCAGATGGCTTTTAGGTAAAATAATGACTTCTCAGTGTGCTCTCCTGAAGTGAAACACCGCTTCCTTCCTTCCCCCCCCACCCCACCAAAGTAAAGCTTAAAGTCTTCAGTGACCAGGAGTGTTCGATTCCACCAAAGACAAAATGTATCCTGTTTGTTTAATAAATAATCAGCTGGCTTTGATTTTTTTTTTGGCTTAATTTAGTCCCAGTGCCTGGGGGCGGATAGATGGGAATGCAGCCTTGGGGGTGGAGACTTTCAAGGAAAAATTCAAGGAGTAGAAAATTAAAGTAGCAGGGGATGTATCCTTCAGCCAGGCTCTGGGAGACAGCCTTGTGGCACGTGTTGTTGCTCGTAGCTTCAAAGACCAACACAGTGATTCCCGAGAAGCTATAACGTAGTTAACATGCTCCCCGTTAGGTCCAGCTTCACTTGCTCTATTTAGCTCTGGCAATGCTGTACGCTTTTATTCACAAAGGCCTTGTTTCTACAGCCTGTGGTTGACTGCTGATGTGGGCCTGCAAGCCTTCCAGGTCTCCCAGTTACCAAGGAAAATCTGAGACCTGAAAACCCGAGCGGAGTATCTGCGGGCCTAGCTGCACAGATCCTGGTACAGGCAATTGCATTTTGGCTCCCTCTGTGCTCTCTTGGCAGGACATGAACCACTTTTGCTCCAGAAGCCACATAGTTGTGTTAGCGTGGTGCCAAGCTCGGATTCCTGTGCCTGGTGTCTGCAGCAGGGTGGGCGCGTCTGCAGTGGATGGGATAGCCCTGGGCCTTGGCGCTCCAGGGGTAAGCTAACAGAGCTCTGTGTGTGTATAAATATTTTATTTATATATATATAGAGATAGATTTTTTTTTTTTTTTTCCCTATGCTATGCCCTTTTTTGGGGGAGGAAGCGGAAGAGGGGAATTACATGGGGCTCCACCAGATACTCATAGATACTATAAGCAGGTACTCACTGTGTACTACACCTAAATTTCTTTGAATTAGGTACTATTAATGGTTCTTTAGCGGTGTTAATACACACATCTGTGCACCACACAGGGTCACCAAGTGACAGCTAGCAAATGCATGCCCTCCAGGGTCACTTTTCTGACCACCTGGGGACAATGGTACAGGTAGTTGCCATCAGCCTTGAGACATGTCAGAAGAACATCAGCGACTGGGGTGAAGGAGGGAGGAGGTGAAATGCCAGTGTGTTGAGGTAAATCTGCCTCTGAAAAGGAAGAAAAGTTACTTGCTGAAGCTTTTCTACTTCAGTTTTCTACAGCAGTTCTTTGCCTGGAAATGCCTTGCGCTTCGCTGTTGCGCTATGGCCCATAAGCCTTTGAATTACAGTATGCATGCTAATAAGAATTTATTGTTTTTGTGGCCTTGAAATGAACAAAAACACTCCCACTCAGTATTAGCAGTCAGAGGGAAAGCACACAGTTCCCCTTGTGCCTTGTTCTCCCCTTTCCCAGCCACTCTTCTGTGCTGTGAGGGGTTGCTGCAGGTCGGCCATGTTGTGCTTTGTGCCAGGAGCATGGCCCCTGCCTGCCTTCATGCCACCCAAGGTGGACTTAAGGAAAACTGGGGAGGATATGCATGTGGGAGAGTGAAGGTGTATGGGTCTGTTAAGCTGAGACAGCAAATGAAAGTCTCGGGAGTGTTTTGACTAATGCTCACAGCTCTTAGAGGCATATAAAAGCAGAGGGGAGGGAAGGGGGAGGAATTTGCATTCTCTGCCAAAGTTTCCCACAAGTCGCATCCCTTTTTGAAAGGGAGTTTACAATGAAGGGCCAAACTGTACTTTTAGACCCTGAGTACTTTTACACCATCTCCGTGTGGTGTCGTCTTCTTCCCTTACCTCTGAGCCTCTGTATTGAGGGGCAGGCTGCTGCTGTGAGAGCTGCTGCTTGGCTCAGTGGTTTTGGTCCTGCGTTATCACCGACGGACCTAGAGAACATCTCAGGAAAAAAGTGCTGCAAAGACTGACGTGGTGGGGTGCATTCATCAATAAAATCAGCACGTGGGCGTCTGAAAAGCAATCTGGCACAGGGGAGCCTCTGTTCAGTGTGTTGTGTCCTGACCCTTTGTCTCAGGAAAGAGAGGCTTGGAAAAGTCCAGAGGTGAGCAGCGAGAGGAAGAGGCTTATGAAACTTTTCCTCTGTATTTTTCCCCATGTGAAATGGACAAATCGAGGCAGGAAGAAAGGTCTGACGCTGTTGTGGGATATAAGCACTGGGAGTTGTTAGATAATGTTTGTCCTTGTGCCTTGGTTTGGGTCAGGAGGGCACTCGTGAAGTGTCAGAGCACTCAAGCCGGATTCCTTCTGCAGAAAACCAGAAGCTCCTTACCCAAAGCCCACCCAACGTGCTCGTGTGAAGCAAAAACCTTGCCAGCTTTTAGTCTGATTGTCGACACCCTTGGTACCATTGCCTTACAGAGAGCCCTGCTGGGTTGGCCCAGCTGGGGCCACCTCCAGCGTGGTGGTGCAGCAGGACAGACTGCCCCGTGATGGCAAACCTCAGCCCTCCGTGGCTGCAGGCACCGCGTGCTTTCCAGTGGAGACGTGTGGCAGACTTTCACGCTCTCTGACAGCAGGTTTGATGATATACGTATGTGTATTTTTAAATAGCTGCCTTTCACGCTGTCATGGAAGGTTGCCAGGAGCCCTTTTCTCATTGTCTCGCTGCTCTCCCTTCCCGGGAGATAATTGGTTTGTGTCTCACCATGGAGGATTGCACTAAATGGTCTCTTGAGGTCCATGCATATCAAACTCCTGTACAAGTGGTACGTGGTAAGAGGCTTCCTCAGCTGTTCTGTGCTCCCGCAGAGTTATGTAGGAATGCTTGCACACCTTTCACAATAAGCGTATGCTTTTGCTGCAGTCTTAGAGTGTTTTGCCCAGATCTAAGTGCTTTGAAGGGTATGTAAGAAAAAATTAAATGTCAAGTGGAGAGGAGGGATGGGAAAGTGGCTTGCTTTTTTCCAGAAATGGGTAAGAGAGGGTAGTGTGAGGAAGACTGGAGCCACCAGAAGCGAAATGCTAGCTTTCCTCACGGGCAGTGCTTCCTTTATGTCGGTGAGGTGCAGGAGAAATTTGTGGGGTATGTCCTGTGTATGCTGAAGTTTGCCAGTTTCTGGCTGAGCACATTTCTTACCTGTATGCGAGCAGGTGAAGCAAAATAACAGGACAGCTTCTTTGTCCTCTATTTGGTCCCACTGGCAGTTTTTGTTCCCAAACAGCCCAGTTTCAATATACAGCAGAGCTCCCATGGTGAAGTCTGCTGTGTTCTTGGAGGCAGATCTCCTGACCCTTTGCCCTCCATGTGTCTGGGTGACTTTGTTTTCAAACATGCTTGATCTAAGTATGTGTGTTATTCTGGCCCTCTGAAGTCCAAATCTACTGTTTGCCTCATGTAACAAATGAATGGCAAGTTGGAAAATGCAAGTAAACTTGTGCAGTGCTGTTGCCCTTGGATTATGAACTCCCAGATACAGTTCCCCAACGCCAACCATGTAAGTATTTGCTTGCAACCCCAAAGCTGTAAATCCCTTTTTTCCCACGTTTTTTAAGAGATGGGAAGAAAGGAGAGTGTATTACTTCCTCTCCTCCCCACCCACCCATGTTTGAAATTTCCGAAGATGGGAGAGGAGGGAGTGTTTTTGACTTCTGTGAACAGTCAATACATAAAACCTTATCCAAACTAAGGGTGCAGTGTCGTAAATGGCTCTCATCTCTCATACGCTCATAAGACTGCGTGCTTGGCTTTCTTGGCAAGCTCAGGAAGCAGTTTTGATTATTAACCAGCCATTAATTATCCGTGTCCTTGTGGCTGGGATGCGCGGGCATTCCTGACATAGGAGAGAGCAGCACATTACAGGCTCGCTGGCAGTCCTGTTCTGCAGCTCCAAGGTGGATGTGTCCGTGCTCCTTCAGCCCTTGGGCACATTGGTGACGTGGTACAGTCACACAGCTCGGTGCCATGTTTTGTCACAGGGCTCTCCCATTACTGAATTATTTTCTTATTAACTTATTTTCTTTTATCTCACCTCTTCCTAGGGGTCTTGCTGCTTGCAGTGGTGGTTGGCCGTCCTCTGCTCCGTTCAGGCACTGTGAAGTAGCTGAGTGGGAGAAAAGCCTCCCTCTTTGGTGGCTAGACTGGTTTTTGCACTGGTGATGACTTCATCTTTTGACTATGCAATGTGTCTGAGACTAGGTCTGCTGGAGACACACCTGAGTAACTTTGGTTGTAGAGATTATTAAAGAAAAATGCTCCCCCTCTAGTTATAATAAAACTTCTGCCATCCATTTCCTGAGTCCTAGCACAAAGGTAGTCTCCGAGTGAACTATCACGTTACACTTTTTTTTAATAAAAATTTTTGATTTTTCCTTTGTTGTTTGACCTGCCCTCTCTGCCAGCGTTGCTGGATCAAGTTAAGTTCAGAAGACCTAGTTTTGCTGCCTTTATTTCAGGGAAGGAAATCATATCCTAGTCTGTCCTAGAAAAGGAAATCCTCCCTGGATCGAAGCATGAATACTTATTTCTTTTAAACATGGCACATTATAGCAGGAAAGGGCTGGAGTGCCTTGAACCTGCTTGGTTTTAGACTTCTAGTTGTCCAGCCCGGTTTGCATTAACTTCTTAAAATGTTTTCTGCTGGAGTTCAGTCATGTAGGAAGCTCCTGTTCCCCTCCTTGATCTTTGTATTTAAATCAGCTATCGTGCAGTTTAAGGAATTCCCAGCAGACTCTCAATTTACTTTGGGAAGCAGAAGAGACCTCAGCAACCTACTGTGAATCTCTGGGTTAAGGATTAAATTAATCCTAAATTAAGGTTACTTTGCATTACAACCTTGTGGCCATCTGCGTTGGGTTGTATAGCAGATGCTGCTACCCCTCCTTTGAACGAAGCATTTCCTGGCTGTCGCCTCCGTCTTCAAGCCTGTGGGCTCTGGCACCAGACAGTGTTTGTGTTCATGTACGGGGATGGAAGGGGAAAGGTGTGGAGCTCATCCTGCTTTGCAGCATCTCTGTTTCTGCTCCGGAGCCAGATGTTTTTGCATGTGGCCTTGGGTGCAAAGTCGTGTTTCAGCAGGTTGGATGGAGGGATTAGCGAGACCCAGCTGTTGGCAGGAAGGCTTCTGCCTGTCAGCGTCGTGGCGTGAAATCGATTGGATGAGTACAGCTCTCCTGTCTTACCAGGGGACTTTTACAAACTCTGCTAATCACTGTGGGAAATCTAGAATCAAATACTTTTTTTTTCTTTTTCTTCCCTAATCTGAGGCTAAAATCCCAGGGAGTTTTGGTTTTTGCTGACTGCCAAATCGGCGAAGCAGGAATGTTGCCTTGAACAATGCAGTGGGCTCTGCCCTGGTGTGCCTCCACCAGGGCTAACCAAAGGTTGCTCGTTCAGACCCTGAAATTAAGTTGCAAACTTGCTGCAGAGAGAAATGGAGCACCTCACGGACTGCAAGATTTTCAGGAGCCTGAGATGTCCGCGGGGAACTGCTCACAGTTAGAAAACTTCTCTTCCTGGCTCGCTCAGCTGGTGTATGCCAGCTCTTACCCCAGGTGTTGCGGGGTGGCTGCTGGCACACATGAGGAGCTCTGCCTTTCTCACGTCTGATACAAATCAGCGTGGCAGCGTGTTGCAGAACTCTTGACCTTAGCTAGCAGGCAGCAAGACTGCGATTCATTCTGCGCTGGCAAGTTTTCTCAAGATAAGACATTAAAAGGGCTTTGAAGCTGGCTTTTCAGATGCCATTTCAATAGAGCAAGGCAATGGTCGTGATGCTCGAGGACAAATCTGGCAGCGTGCTTTCCAGGGTAACTCGTTGAGTTGTGTGTGCTCTCTAAGCAACATATTTTTCTATGCTGCATCGAGTAAAATGAGCTAGGACAGGCCGATGCCAGGATATGACTATGGTAGAGGCAGTGACTAAGGTGGAAAAGGAGTGGGTCACTACCCTGTGGGCTCTCCTTAACACAGCATATTGTTTTTGAAAAGTTCTCGCATTGTGCACGCCTGGGGTGTTTATCTCGGTTCGCAGTTATCAGTGATTTTCCTCGTAGATAAGTGACCAGCAGCTGAGCTGTCGGGCAAATGAGTTCGTGTGTGCACGGCCCAGGCCGAGCGCCGAAAAGAAAACCAAAAACACAAACCCAGGGCTGAATGTTCTGGGGCTGCTGCGTTTCAAAAGTGCCATAAAACAATCGCAGTGGGGCTTTTCCTTTCCAAAATATCGAGACAATAGAAAAAAAATTCTTCTAAAGAAGGAACAAATGGAGGAGGAAGGCTCTAATTGCCCTTTAAAAACAAAATCCCTATCTTGCTGAGCCGCTTCTGGTCCAAACTTAAAACATGAGATTAATCTTTGAAGCAAAGCAAGAACCTCCAAGTGGTTTTCCTCCCTCCACCCAACACGTGCCTGGGTTTCCCACCCGCTTTAGGAGCAAACCCTTTTCCTAGGGATGAGCACGTTGTTGCCAGGAGCAATAAGATGGACTCAATATTGGGGAGGCGAGGGGAGCAGCCCATTCATCTCCTTCCTCCTCCTCCAGAACAAATAAGGACTGGATTTTTTATTAAAGCCATGACTAAGTTTTGCTTCTTAAATGAAAACATACGCTTTATTGACTTTTATTTGTTTCAGGCCCAGGAAAGCCCTTCCAGTCATGCTTTGTTATAACGCGTGCCCTTCTCCCCGTCTCTCTGAACTCACTTGCAAGTGGAGTTTTTTTGGTAATGAGCGTGACAGTGGTGTGAGCTCTGCTCCTTCCCCAGGTGTGGCTTTATACAAGGAATATTTCCACCTGGGGTGTGGGAGGGCATGCTGGCTGAGGGGTGGCAGCGCTCATTTGAAACTGCTCGAGCAGAGTCTTGGAGCCTTTCATGCTCAGGTCTGGTGTGCCAAGAGATATCAGGAGAGCCAAGGGGGAGAAATGGATGCTGAGGCCTGGGGGCTTTTTTGGGGGTGTGTGTTTGTTTCGTTATTCCCCTTCTCATGCCCTACCTCCAGAAATGTCCTCAGAAACATGGTAAAGGACTTTATTATCTTCTCTTAGTTCCTGTGAAAGCGCAAGATGAAGTTTTAAATCTAATTGAGAAGACATTCGTATTTTCCGTACTTCACTGTTCTTTTTTTTCCTGCTTGCCATTACCCTCCACTCATGTTTTCAAGCCCCAACTTGTCAGAGCACACGTGCCCGTTTGTATCCTCGCTGTAGACTCCTGACTCTGGCATAGGTGAAATAATGGGATGTTGGTGCTGAAACGCAACCTCTTGCAGGCAGATGCCTCGAGATGCCTCGTTCTTCAGGGTTTTCTCACCCAGAGACTGAAAATAGAAAAAGGGAGCTCACTAGATGGCAGAGACCTGGCTGTACCACTCCAAAAATACAGCTCCTGTTAAGAGTCTGGTGGTGCTGAGTTAGGAAAGGCCCCTTGGGAACCCTCAGTCACGTCCATATTTATCGTGGGGCAAAGTTTTATAAAATGAGAGACTTTTCGGGTGAGTGCTTTCAGCCCCAGCTACCAGGATGGTGGGAGAGGAGCGAAATGTCTGGTTAATGCTAATCAGCCAGCTGTTAATGAAGTGCATGTTCAGTTTTTCAAATTATACAGAAGAATTTTTAAGTGGGTTGAATCCCGGACTTGAACGGGCATGTTTTGAGGCGAAGCGTTGGGTACAGTTGTGCTGGAATACCTTATAGCAGAGGTAGGCTGGAAGATCTTTTGCCTTAATTACCTAAACAAGCTTAGGCTGGAATATGTTTTCGCAAGGCGGTGTTGGTTTTTTTTTTTTTTTTTTTTTTTCAGGATTAAGTCTGTAACTTAGTAGGCTTGCTTCCTTCCCTGGGAAGCGAGCTGACCACCGGCCCTGGGTCGTTACCCCCTGCGTGGATTGTTATCCCCTCTGGGGAAAAAGCGGATCCGAAGGTGCACGATAAACTAAATGTGGTAGTTCAGCGTGTCTGTATGCATCTAATTCTTCCTCTCCCCTTTCACAGAGAGTGTGAATTCTTGTCGTTTGACTGAGTTGCATGATTTTAAGTCAGCTGAAGGCTCTTTGCTTCCTTCCTCCAGCCACTGCTTGTTTCGTGTGCTGTAGCCTCGCAGTCACCACCGCTGAAGAAGAAGGGATGCTTTGGGGGAGTCTGTAAGTGGGAATATCAAGGCACTGGTTATGCAAAGGGAGATAGGAATCGTTCCAGGCAGCAGCATGGCTTAGGGGCATTTTGTATGCCTCGGCTTTTCCCAAACGTGGTGTTGGCACCTCTTCCACGTTGGCCCTTCTGCGTGTATCAGCTTTCCCCTTCTGAGACTGGGAGCCTGTCTGAGTCATCCTTTGATTCTTGTCTTCCACGTTCTTTTTTTCTTCAGGGGTTCGGTAACATGCACGAGCAGTCGATAAGCCAAGTGCCTCCAGTTGCAGAACTGCTTTTACTTCCACTGCTCCCAGGAGGCTGCGCTGTGGTTTTGGGCCAGCCCTGTTCGTGTTCAGACACCTCTCGACATGTCTGTCAGGTGTGCTGTCTTTCCTCTCCTCCTGTTTTTCTTGATAGCTCCATGAGATCATCCTTCACCGACACCACCCCCTTAGCCCTCCTCCCAGCACCTAACATTACAGTGCAGACTTTTAGGGTTTTTTTTTTTCTCTGTGGTCCCAGCTCTTGCTCCCAGCACAGACCTGTGCTGGCCCAGTTTCCTCCCCCTGCTGCCTTGAGTACTGTTTCTGTAGCAGTACCAAAGAGGGGCGACGTGTTTCCTGCACTTTTAAGCTGTTCTTTGCAGGCCTGCAGGTGCGATGAAAACAGCAGCACCGCAGAGCCCTGAGGTACTTTCCCTAAAGGTGAAAAGGACAGTGGCTTGAACAGTTTGGGCCATCCTGGTTTCCTCAAGAACCCATTTTCATGGTGTGGGTGAGCTTGAAGTAAGCGTTGCCTGGAAGTGGATGTCCCTAGTGTTTAAGAAGCTGATGGAGAGAGAAAGGAGGAAGGATTGCGAAATGCAGTGAGGTTAATTACATGGTGAAGTGCCATCGTCAAACTGCGGCCTAGTGGAATCGCAGTGTGAATCCCAGTGCTGTAGCTCAGACCTGGCTTCATGAAAGTCCCCCCACTCCCTTAAGCGTGCTGAGGGACAGATTAGGAAGAAGATCTCACGGCTAGACCCTGACATTGAAGGCTTGACCGCAAACAAAAGCCAGGACCCACTGTCTCCAGAGAAAACAGATAAATCCAATAGCTTGTCCAGGTGAGCCGTGGTACTGTCCCCTCTCCAGGCCCCTCTGCTCCTGTCAGTTCTCTGCAGATGGGGCCAGGGGTGCTCTGCCATGCTTAGAGCAGGATCTGTGCTGTTGCCCGTGTGTGGATCCTTCAGATGACATCTGCAAGGGCTAAACCCACAGGCCTTAACCCTTTACCCTTAGACTCGAGGGCTGTGAGCAGCCGTGGAGGCAGCAGCCAGCCTTTTGAAGCAGGGTTGCCGTTCGGTACCATGAGGAGCTGAGCACGTCACGCAGCCAGCGGTTTGACTTTTAAAGCTTTTTTTTCCTATGCAGATGCATTCACGTGGAGTTCACCGTCCCTCTGATGTTAGCCACATGGCCTGGCTTCAAGACTTACTCTGCTGAGCTTTTCATTATCTGTGCCCCGACGTGTGTGTGTGTACGTGGATGTTTCTTTTCCCAGGAGGAGCTTGATGAGGGCAGAGCTGCTTTGCCGTCCTTTTGATCTTGGGCTCCTTTGGGATTGAAAGAGAAGCTTAAAAGGTTTATT
The DNA here is from genome assembly GCF_009819795.1 of Aythya fuligula. Lineage (NCBI taxonomy): Eukaryota > Metazoa > Chordata > Aves > Anseriformes > Anatidae > Aythya > Aythya fuligula. The sequence continues at coordinate 96,840,572 of NC_045560.1, read as the reverse complement.
CTGAAGCCAGGGAAGGTGGACAGCCGCTTGCTAGCTCGCTATCATTGGGATTTTTGTTAACGATCCTTCAAGTGTTTCTCCTCCAGTCCCTTATCTCCAAAGCAGAAGTTGTGACTCCATTTCCTGCCTGCTTTCCTCGGTCGGTCCTTTAGATGTGGTGCCCGTATTGTCAGGTGATAGCACCCGTGAGGTGGCTGATTGCTCTGAAGGCCTACAGAACATTAATAGCTGATGTAGAGTTGATGCAGAACTGTGCCCATGGAGCAGGTGAGGCCCAGGCTGTTGAGCTAGGACCACCTCTACCCCTAAGGACCAATCTTTTCAGCCTGTGCTGTAACTTGTTGGTCATGAGTTCATCACTTGCTGCTATAAACGTGGCTCTCTGACTATCCAAACACATAACCTGCATGAAATAATCCTGTCTTCCCAGGCTATTTCTGTGATTTTTATTTTTATTTTTTATCTTGTACTCACAGAAACTTCTTAGGAGGAGAGCAGGAGGACAGCGAGCTGGGGGGGTTGATAATTTCATCAGTAATTTTGAGAGAGGTCTGACTGAGCTGGCTTGGCCTGGAAACTTCTCCGTATTTAGCTCGGAGAACTGAAAAGTGCTTGTTAATGCGTTTGGTATCCTGTAGTTAAAGACAGGTTAGGATGAAAATAATGTTGTTACTATTGGTCCGTGGCATGGCTGGTAGCCTTGCTGTTGTTGCATTAACCGGATGAATCCCAAACCTCTAAGCTACCACAGGGAGAGGCAAGAAGCCATAGTCAGTGACCTACAGGAACTAGCAGTGACTTCCAATTGCTCAGAGGCTCCCGAGGAAGATTTTACTTGGCCACAGAAACCACTAACCTCGCTGGAGAACGATACAGCAGCGGGTCTGGATTGCTGCAGCAAGGCTGAGATCAAGCTGGGGTCACGCAGTGGCACGGCTCGCTGCAGCCCTGAGCACAGTGTCAGGGACTGCCTGATTTGGCCACAAAAAAATGACCAGAAGTCTACCCAAATTCACACTTAGGTAGAGCAGGTAAGTCTCAGGTGTGTTTCCCATACTGCTTTTTCTACCCTTGGTGGGAAGAGCATCAAAGACTTCATACCGACAGTTTTTGTGGTCAAGGTGAAATGTAAAGCTGAGGTGGGCTTTCCCTTCAGCTGCCTCTTCGCAAGCAAGACCCACAATAAAGTTCGGTCGAGGCAAAGTTGCTTTCTGAATTAAATCCAGATTACATTTTTTTTTGTTGTTGGTTTTTGTTTTTAATTCCCTAGGCCCTTTTGGCCTAGATTTGGAAAGTGTGAAATGTTTGATACCGCATGGCTGTCTCCTAGACCACAATGGGCTGAAATAAATGAAAAGGCGTGATCCCATCCTCTCCTGGGGGGTAACACAAATTGTTTCAGTTTAGGGTAGAAAATCTTGTATATTAGAGACTGAAATTTAAGTATTTATTTATAGTAAGTATATATATAAGTATTTATTTATCCCGAATCTGGTATGGATCCTAACCATTGAAATCTGTGAGCTCCATCTTTTTGTATACAGATATATATACTTATATGTATACCAGTCCTTTGCAGGTATACTCCAAGCTTAAATGTCTTGAATTTGAAGACAGAGTGGACCAAAAAAAAAGTGGACACAAGAGGATGTCTGTGGAAAGAGACTAGAACAGAAAGGGCGGCTGTATTAGCAGGGTGATCCGGGTCAGTAGCTGGCAAAATATTTGGTACCCCAGGTGGTTCACCTACCTGTGGCCCCATTTTTGATTGGTGTTTATTATTTTTTCCTTCAACTTCTCTGTGTTGTGTGGAGCAGCTGCTGAAGGGCTGATTGCAGTAGTGTGATCAGCAGCGCTCGGGATGCTCCAGGCTGATAAGCAAGCTCCTCTTGGACAACGCAGTCACCTGTCAGGATGAAAGAGACATTGAGCAACGGCTTCCTGCCTGTTCCATTCCTCTCGCATTAGTTGCTGCTCAGCTTCTGCAATGGCTCTTAATCAACAAACTCCAGGTTAGCCTTCTAGATAAACACGAGTTAATGACTCAAAAACCGGTGGGGTACTTCAGGTGTTAGCTTGTAATTGGAAGTCCCCTCCCAAGTAAGTTTTCAAGTCGAAGGGTAAACAGGAATTCCTCCATTTTCTCCACCCTGCTGACAGCATGACTTCCTCGGATGGAAATTATCTAAGGGGTGCAATCCGGATCTTTTTTTATTTTTTATTTTTTGCATCAGAGGTGTTGACAGGTTATAACAAAGCCTGTAAATGTTAGAGCTGGAATCTGTTGACCGTGTTGCTGCTACAGAGCACATGGGACAGAGCAACAGTTTTTACGGCCCATTAGAGATGCAAAGAGTGAAAATATTGGTGGAGGAGGGAAAAAGCCTGATACAGTCGTTTTATTTTACATCTATTTAAATGCTTTTTGGGGAGGTGGTCCCCTGAATCCATTCGTTTCCATTGTAACAGGAATGATTTCTTCAAATGGGCACAGTGAGAGCGCTGTTGTACAAGGGCAGGCTTTTTTTTTTTTTTTTTTTTTTTTTTTTTTTTTTTTTTGAAGAGTCTGCAAATAATTGTGGTTGGTGATATGTGTGTGCTGACAGCTGGAATATCTGCACGAGCAATTAGCAGGATCTGCAACAACTGCAAATGCCAGCTCGGGACACTATCTAAGCGCTGCCCCTGCGCGCTGAAATGCTGGAAGTGGGAATTTTAAAGCTAATTTAAGAAAGCTGTTTCCTCCTGGGAACAAAACAGGTTTCATAATGATGACTCGTGTTTGCAAAGACACATTTTCTGTCTACTGAGAAAATAAGGTCATTTACAAATGACCTATTATGCATGCAGCAGAGACCTAGTGTTTTATTAAAAGAAAGTGAGACCCTGGCAAGGCTTTTATTTTGTGTTTTTTTGGGGGTTAGGGTGTTAAAAATGTAAGCCACCTTTGTTTCTGCCTGCTAACCATTATCAGCAGATAAGGCACGGACTGTACACTGTAAAGGAGAAAACACAAGGATTGAAGTGCCTTAGTCAAGCTGTTCTACCTTATTTTAGTGCCTTCTTAAGGCATCTATAAATCCCAGAAGAGAAAGGGAGGACTGCGTGCTGATGGTTATCTTCCTCTGTTTGAGGCCTTAAGAAAAGCAACCTGGAGACTTGCAAGAAGAGAATTAAACAGGCTAGGAAGGATGCTTACAGAGTTTTAAAGTGCCAAGGTACGTCTCCTGCTTTCTGAATCCATGTGGTAGAAGGGGTTTGTGTCCTCATTTTTTGTGCGTCGGCTGTTTCAAGGCATGCAGTCGTTGCATGTGATCCTCATGCAAATATCCAGCTTTCACTGTTTCTAAAGCATTTTTGGTAACAAAGGCAGTTTGTATACTCTGGAGAGAAGAAATCCTCTGGGGATAATAGATCTGTTAGAAGTAGGCAGAGGGAAACCAGCTTGAGGACCCTGCTGAGTGGCTAGGCTTTCCCTCAAGTGGCTGCTCGGTGGTGTTCCCAGCCTGGTAGCCAGCCTTTTGGCTGACACTTGGCCTAACTCCCCCGTGCGTGCCAGAAGTCTGGTTCTGGGCCCTCCCCTTCACGTCTGCTTCAAAGGTGCAGTTAATGCGGCTCCATTAGCCATTCTGGAAAGGAAACTTTGAGCTCAAAACATAAGGTGTATTAGGGTTTTTCTTTGAAGTGATGTAAGGAAGACTTCCCTAAGCGCCAGCACTTCTCACCGAGCTCGAAAGAAGCTCGGTGCTGATCCTGAGGTGGTGTTTTTCTCCAGCAGCTGGGACAGCTGTTGGAAATGCCTGGTTTTCAGGTGCACTTACGTGTAAACGACTTCTGAATTGAGGGTTTTACAGCCTCTGAACTGGAGGTTTGCTGCTGGCCATGCTTAACTCGAAGTGCTGAGACACCGACTTGTTAGAGCTGGTAAACAGAGCTGCTGCCTCACCGGCTGGTGACATTATTTCCTTCTGGATATTCCCTGCTGCCTCGCGAGCCACTGCCAAGGCATATAGAGTGACTCACTTCTTGTAGTGCTTCCAAGGTGGAATTTCTTCAGTCTGAGCTCGGGGCTGACAATGGTGGTGTTTTTTTTTTTTGCCTACTTGCTAGGTTAGGCAAGGCTTCGTCGGGGCGAGCCCAGAGGTGACACATCCTGCACCCAGCAACTCAGCAGCTGCCTCTCGTCGATGGAGCAGATCTCACTGGTGAAGCTCGCTCAGAGGGCTCTGGTTCTGGGGAGGATTTCAGCTGTGCTCCTGCAGAAAGCCCCCTTTGTGCAGGAGCTCGGGCTGACGCTGCACAAGGCGGCGAGGCTCCCACACAGGCAGCATCCTCCCCTGTACACCACCCCAGCAAGAGCGCTGGGAGCGAGTGCCTGCCGTTATTACAGGGCCAGGAGGCTCCTCCTCGCTCCCCCTGGGCTGCGCAGCACCAGAGCGAGGCTTTGTAATTAACGCAACCATCTGAAGCTGGAGAAAGAGCAGAGCTCAGCTAAAACGGCCTCCCCGGCTGTTTGGGCAAGCGGCTGATGTGAAATCTGGCCCGGGAGCTTTGCGTTGGCCTTTGGCTGATCTGACACGAGAGCGAGCAGGACGGTGGTGCTTTCCCAGGGGAGACACGTTACGAGAAAAGCTCTCGCTTCCACGGGCTGGCTTTCTGATAGCCGCAATGCCCAGCTGCTCCTCAGTGCCGTGCCACCCGTTCAGTGTGTTTCAGTTACTGCTGGGATCAGGATTTTCCAGATTTCTTCCTTGCCCAGACAAGCAGGTGATTCATAGCCACTGCCTTTCTTTTTCTTTTTCCCCATTTTCTTTCTGAAACTCTCAGCAATGTGCCTTAAAAGGTGGAGACTAAAGCATTACCATTACTCCTTGCAACTAACCCATCATTTCACATGCCATGGCCAAGGGCTTGACTTGTGTAAAATGACCTGAAACAGGCAAAACCAAGGTGAGTTTCTTGTTTAGATCCAGCATGGGGGTCTGGATGTTACACTGCATCCACCCAGCAGGAAAAACTGGAGCTGAGCAGCCGATAAATACGATTGGGATGGGTGAAGGGAAAAGAAACCCAGATATATATTTTTTTTTCATACCTCTGTGTCATATATTTATATTTTCCTCCACTGCAGCTCCCTGGATTAACGTGGAGTTAGCTGCCAAGCCAAGGGCAGGTGTTGTTAGCTCCGAAACCTGTTCAGCCTGTCTCCTGGCTGCTCCATCCGCTCCTCTGAATGGGAGAAGCGCTCTGATTTTTGCGCAGGAGGCGTGCTGCCTTGTTGTTGTGCCCGTGAGTACCGCACAAAATGCACAAATTCTGCATTGCACGTTTTTTGAAGCGCGTTCAGGGGGCTGAACACAAGCCCGGTGCAAACCTTGGTTCTTGACGTCCATCTCCACAGCTGCAAAACGTCGTGGATTTGATAGACTTGAAAGAAGGTGTATTATTAGCCCATGTGCTAACGAATGCACACCGAAATACAGCACAGCGTAGTGCTGAGCGTTTGTATTCCTCCCCCTACCCTCCTGCCGTCCGCCCAGGAGCACCTTAGCAAAAACATGCTTTGATCAACCTGTGAGCCAGTGTTTTTTCTGCTATGTAACCGTTTGTCTTCACTCTCCACGTCCCTGGAACTGTGTGTTTTTTTTTTTCCCCTGAAGATGAGATGCATCATCAAACAAAAATGGTCTTGGTCACCATTTGGCTCCCGCTGTGGGAATTTAGTATGGATTTAGTAATGCTGCCTGATCTTATTATTAAAGGGCTTGCCAGTTCCTGATGCTGTCTAGCAATTTAAGAGAGCGAGGTGAGGAAAGACTTGAAGAGGAACACCGGGCTCTTGTCAGGAGAAAACAGAGGAGTTTTATTCGCTCTTCCTTTTATACAGAGGGTGAGGATGTGATCCTAACTGCAAGCAGACAGAACCCAGAGGGAGCTGGAGGCAGAGGAAGGTGTCACGGTTAGGGGTGAGAAGGAAGTGGTGAGCTGAAGTTACTGGGAGCAGCTCGGTGTCTCTGGGCAAGGAGACAGCTTGTACTGAAGTTTGCCCAAGTCGGCTGCTTTTACGGGGGGATGCTGCTGCTGAAAGCATTCTTGGAAGCGAGTTAGGTGGCGTCATGCAAAGAAGCCCTAACGTACTACATCTGTGCTTTCCTGCCTTTGAACAGGACAAATCCCTCCTCCTTCCTTTAAAGCCGCTGGGCTCTGTGTAACCTCTGATGTGTTCTCCAGGCTTTTAGCTTGACCAGCGCAATGGGAGCGAAGTCTCTCGCTTCTGTTTTCAGCTCGTCGGGATCCACCGATCAGAAGTGCTTTTTGTAATTAGGCTCCCTGTGTGGGATGCCTTTCCTTGGCGTGACTTTCCTGGAATTTACAGCGGTGCTAAATCACTCGGTGCGCACTAAAGAGCTGCTCGTCTGCTCTGGCCACAACTTCATTTTTTTTTTTTTTTTCAGGCACAGAAAAAAGCCCAGCGCTGCCCATGCTCTTCACCCAGAGGGACCAGGCTGGGAATACTCTCATCTTCTTTTAGATATAGGCTAGAAGCAGGAGGGCTGCACTGCACAGGTGGTATGGCTCTGCTGATGAAATGCAAGGAGTAAGCTGGGCTCCCCTGCAGGTGTATCGATGCCAGCAGCCGCCAACACCGATCTTCAATAAGGAGGCAAAACGTGAGCCCCAAAACGCTTCCGTCCATTCAAAGCAGTAACTGGCAGCTCTGCTTGCCGTGCCTCGTTGTTGTGTTCTGGTATCGTGGAAGCTGATCTAATTCTTTAATTTTTGAACCGTGGCTTCCTGCCTGCCACTCCCTTGTTTGTGTCATGTGCTCGGAGGAAGAAACTCCTTTTTAAAGGAAAAAGTACCGCGTCCACTAGGTCACCACGCTGAAATAGCGATGCGGCATCTCAAACGTTGTGTGAAGAAAGGAGCAAAGCTTTAAAGTGGCGTAAACCTCTCTGTATTTGTTTAATTTTCTTGCTTGCTCTCCAATTTTACAGACCAGTGCTTGATATTCTGGAGAAAGAGAAGCTTCACAGTCAGATTAGTGGTGGCCTGAGGGCCAGACCCCTCAAGCAGGCAGGTTCTGCCGATAGCTCCACGCGGCTGATCTTCCTGCTGGAGTCACCCTGATTTCTTTAAGCTGCTTTTAACTAAAATGGTCACTTTTTACTGACAACAAAGGGTGAGAGTTAAGCGCTGCTTGCTTTCTGGTGATGGTCAGGACGGGGTATGGCTAATCGAATATTAAAAGTAACACATTTATTTATTTTTTGGTGGGAATTCAGAAGCGTAACCAAAAAGGTTAGGGAAGCCTGCGTGTCTGAACTAGCTCGGGATGAATAAGGTGTTACTCAGCAGAAGAATGCATGAGAAAGGGGCAGCTTTCTGTGCCGCAGCCATTCCTTTTGGTGGCACCCTTGGATCTCACAGGTCTGATGCTCGCAGCAGCTGCATGACCCCATGGATATTCTCGCAGAAACATGATCACCAGTTACCTGCACGCAGGATAGCAGACAACCTTGCTTGCAATCGGTTTTGCTTTTAGCTGTGGAGGGAGGATTGCTCTGGGCTGAAGCGGAGGAGAGCACTGGGGAATGTGCTTCAGGATCTGTGTCGACAGAGCAGCACTTCTCAGCAGGTTCAGTGCTGCAGCTCCCCCAGAGCTGTCCCTTGGACCCATGGCTGTGTAAATAGCACAAACACACTAGCTTTATTCTGTGCCCCTTGCTGTGGTGCCTTCCCAAGCTCTGTTTGCAGCTTCTTCCGAGCCTACTGTGAAGCATTTTTTTCCTTGTCAGAGATATAAAGTTCATACCCTGAATGAACGTGGCCCTTAGGTGAATTTTTTTTCATTACTTGCAGTGCTTTTGCAGATGTCACAGCTGTGAGAAACACAACGGTGTGCACCCAGATTTGCTCTTTGGTTTGATCTGTTTACCTTGCTTATCTTCCAAACTTTAGACTTGTACAGAAAATAACTGCTTCTTCTCATACCGCAACAGTACTCAGTAAAAAATATCCACTGTGTTTTTTTTTTTTTGTCATTAATAAGATTTTTACCGTAATCTTCTGAGTGAATAGAAGAGAGATTGTGTGTTTGTTACAGGTCAGAAATGGAGTGAAATCAAATAATTAAAGGCTGGGGTTTTAATAACTTTAAATGGCACGGTTCATAATGCTGACTGGCCAAAGATACTGCATGCAATTACAGGCTGGTGAGTTGTGGGGGTTGTTTTTTGGGGTGATATTTTTCTCTAAGCATCTTAGAAAAGGTTTGTGGAAGGAAACAAGGGGAAAGGGACCCTTTCTGTTGCATTTTAGAGTAGAAGTTGCACATGAAACTTAAATAGGAAGAAGACCCTGATGCTTTTTTCTTTTTCAATGAAGATCGTACTGGGGCCGTTGCCCCAAGAAGGAAGGAAGACAGCAGACTTGGTGAAACAACTTTAAGATCCTCACAACACAACCCTCACAGACAAGTGGCTGCTCAGTCTTGATCATCAGTGTGTGTGTGTGTACCCAGAACACTTCACACTTACACTACACATGTAGGATTTGGCGTCTGAGAGCTGGTTTTTGGCTACCTAAGGGAGCTGTCTGCTGGGTTTGAATGTTTCCGAGGGTGAGGATCGCTCTGGGAGGTACAGACCCAGACGCTTGCTTACATTTAGTAGCATCCTCATCCTGCTGAAGTCTCTCGTGTGTCATGGGGCAAGCTCGTAGGTCAAACAGCTCCTGCTCCTTCGGAGCTGTGCAGCTAGTCAGAAACAGGCAGCCTCCTCCTGAGGAGGAAGGAGGTTCAGCAAGGGAACAGTGGCCTCTGATGACAAGCACAGGGAAGTGCAGGAGGCCACACCAGCAGTGCAGATCAAATTCCCCAGGGGCTGTCCTCATCCTTCAGGCAAGTGGCCTAAAAATGTTCCTTACACATATCTGGTGTTGTAAAGACAGCCCAAATCTAATGCAATGATACTTTCCTGTGCTATAACACGTAACATCCAGGGACAAATAATGTTCACCTTCTTGAAAGAGGGCAGAATGTGTTGAGTTTATAAACAAATTGGGAAGAGAGACACATTTGTGTTGCTCAGATTTTAATCCTGATCAGAAAGCGAACACTTCCTCCATAGGAAAGCAGATTTATCTTGTTAACACTGAATTGCTGTAGAAGATTGCCTTTGAAAAACTGTGCTTTACTTGATTTTACCAGGGTAAGATGTTCTCAAATTTTCTTTCTAGCTCAGTTATTTGGTGAAATTTGTTTGGAGAGGTGTCATTGAGTTTACAGTCTGCCAAGTCCTTGGAAAGCTTTGTTTTAGAAACTCGTGCCTTAAGATAACCTGCTCTCATCTTAATTTGAACTCGTCCCTTTTGATCTTCTTGGTGCTTCCAAAGCACTGCTGATTGTCACAGATAAGCTATGAACTGTAACATTTCGGGAGTCTTCTGAAGGGTGATGAGATTATGTCCGGTTCCTTGTGATAGAGAGAGAGGAATGAGTGTGTGTGCGTGTGCATTTACAGTGTGCTTCTGTTCCTCGACTCCTAAGGGCACGCCAGCTACAGCAGCTTTACCTGCAGTGTGTGTTTGGGGTTGGCTCACCACCCAGAGGTTGCTGGCAGCAGCTAGATTCTTTTTTTCAGTGCTCCTGTAACACACAAAACGCTCCGTTAGCATTCAGATAACCTTATTTTTCCCCCCGTTAATGCTCCTCGCTGAGTGATGTTGGCACGGGGACCCCCCCGAGCCATAGTTCACTCCGTCTCTGTTTCCTCCTCGATCCCTCTGCACGTGGTGGCTCAGCAGAGGCTGCCAGCTGATTGTTGTCCCACGCCTGTCGCAAACGCTTCTGCTTTTGATCTCTCCGAGGAAGGAGATGCCGAAAGCAACTCGTGTGAAGTACAGAGGCTGCCTGTAGCAGAGACATGGAAAGGTAGAAGGGTTAAAACACGACACGTCCCCTCCAAACGGTTGTGGGCTGCTAGTTTGAGCGCTCGGTAATAGAGATCTGCTGGATCGAGGGGTTACCCTTCGCTATTAATGACTCACTGGCCTCCTTCCCAAGCTGCCTGAAGTGCTGCTCTCCCTAGTGGAAGTAATTTTGTCTTTGAAGTACTTTCCAGAGCTGTCAACTAATGTTCCACAGTTCCCAGAGGAAATAATAAGCCATGAGTGCATGTACACTGCAAAAGTAGAGGCTGAAATGAACTGTTCCTATAGGAGCCTGGCAGTCTGCTGCTCTGTGGAATTCAGCTTGTTTATACAATCTTATCTGGCTAAGCTTTGGTATTTCATCTGGCAGGCAATTCCTATGAAAAGCAGCTGTCCAAGCAATGGGAGTGGTGCTCCTGGTGGCTTTTTCAGAAGGTCTATAATTTCTTGTTTCATGTAAATTAAAGAAATACAATACTCTCTTGGCTGCAACCAGATGCTGTGAGCAGTTTGCTTTCCCTCATGAATAGTCCTTCAGGTATGCTGCACTGTGCTGTGCTCTGTGACTCAACAACAGGATTCCCAATGCCCACCAGGACGGTATCACCTAGTTTGGAAAGTCACGGGCTGACTACAGGATTGTCGGAAGGGTATTTACCTCAAAGATGTTAGCATCTGTAACTCTGCAGATACGTTTTTGAAAGAAATTCTGACAGTAAAACATCTGTGCCTGGGAGTGAAAACCTCCTTTAATGGGTTTTACTGCTGGACAAGTGGAGGTAGCTCCACCAATTAAAACAAATAAAAAAAACAACCACTGGTATGAAGAAATGCAGAGAGCTGTAGCATCTCTCTCTTCTCTAACAGCAAGGTTCTGATGGGTAAGTAGGCAGTGACAACTATTTAAAAGAAATGGGGGAAATAAAAAAGCACGAATATTAAACAAAAAGGATGCAGCTGAAATACTTAAGGTTGTATATAACTTAGTGCCAGAAAACAAAATGTACTGAAAAATGAAGCTTCTCGGGGAGAAGAGGTGGAATGAGGCTCAGTGCCTCCAGAAGAAGTGGAGGTATTTTTTCATGCAGCCTTGGGTTGTGGTTTCATGTAGGACAGACCTGGGGGGCTGAGGATTCCTCCAGTTGTGGTAAATGTTCTTGAATACCCAGGAATACATGACACCCCATAAAACGGAAGGCTTTAAGATCTTTCTGTTTAGATGCTCCATTTGATGGCACATCATCTCCCAGTGTGCGTACAGATTTATGCAGGCTTTTTGCTCATGCTCAGCAGCAGCAGGAGAATTTGATACTGCAACAAGTGAAACATGAAAAGCGAGCTCTGTCTGCCTCGTGGAGTTTATCCTTGTCTTCCCGGAGATCAAACACAGCATTTTATTAGGGAAAATGGCACTCCCGCCTGGAATCCTACGTGGCCAGGAAACTCAAAACCGAGTAACTGGCCTTCGTTAGCAGTGTGTCACTGCAAATTACGCTATGACACGGCTCCATTTCGCTCTGACACGTACCACCTGAATGGTTCATAACTAGAAAGAGGTGATAGACCACTGTGTGACCACCCCGGAGCTCTTAGAGGGCAGTGGTGCTGCCTGACTTCTCCCACTTCCCCCGTGAGCAGGGACATTTTTCTTGCGTGCATTCCATGCTTACACTTTTAGAAAACAGTCAATTGGTGTTTTTCTCCATTTCTCCAACTGATAGTAGGTTTTAACAGTTCCACCTGTTAAAACTGGGACTTCATCTTTTTATACGTAATCCTGTTTGGGATCTGAACTGGAAAATAATGTGTGACGATGTTATAAAAACGCAAACTGGTCAGTGGTCCAACACTGAATTAGCCCACATGACTTGCAGTCTCTGCTTCAGCCTGGTTCGTGTTTGGAGGCAAAAGGTAACATTTTTGTGGTGAGCTGGGCTCTTTCTTATTAAAGGAGGTGGCTGTCCTGACGCTGCTCAGAGGTTAGGAATGCTGGCAGTCATCTGGGGAGGCAGATTAGTGGGCCGAGAGCAGGTGAGGAGGTCACGGAAGCAAAACAAGGACCTCTTTTGTGTGCCATTGCCCCGGTGATTGTTCAGCCAAGGGAAGCTGCTTCGGAGATGACCCACCTGTGTGTGTCAGGAGGCCCGTCATGCTTCTCTGGCTCACCTTTGTCACGACAAAGTTGCATGCTGTGAGAATCAACGCTCCAGATCGTTCTTGTTGGTTTAAGGGGAAGAAAACATTGCTGGCAACCAAAAATTCACATGTAATTTTAATTTTACCATCTTAAAAGTCCTAGGGCGAATGCTACCTCGGTTTTCAAGGCACAGAGCACTTCAATAGTGCTTATATATTTCAGGTGAAGAATTTCAGTTTTAAACGTGAACCCCTAAGCTGTTTTCGTAGCCTTGTCACAGAAACCTGTCAGTGAGCCGTGGGAACGTAGGGTGCAAAGTTGGAGGCAGCGGTGATGGAAGAAATCTCAGGCAGACCCATACTTGATCAGAAAAAATTGAAAGAAAAATTGTCAGAATTGGTGCTACGCTGATGAGGGTTAGCTGCAAGGAGACAGAGCACAGCACTTGGTAGGTTTCTGAACAACCTTTGGAGCAGAGGGGAGAGGTAGGTGTGTCTCTGAAGATGAGACCTCGCAAGAAATAAGAATAATTATAGGCTTGTTTTTTCCTAACACATTTTTTTTTTCAACCTTTATTGGATAGAGATTGACTTTCCCAAACATTGTTATGCAGGGTTAACTTGTAGGAGAGAAATTTCCTCGTGGCACTGTTGTAACCTGATTGTACTGCTGCATCTCACTGCTGCCTTCGGCAGCAGAATGAACTGAAAGCCTTCGTCTGTAGCTGAAAAGTGTTAGCATGTTTAAACTCCTGGTGAAATGTTTTTCCAGCTAGTGCATGCTTCATCTTTAAAATATGCACAGTATTTTTAATGTGAGCTGCAGTGACACATTTTGTACACCAGCTCCTTCGTAACTGCTTTAAGTGTTTTTCATGCAAAGTGCAACTTGAGCTTCTCCTTTCGATCCTTAGCGTATGGGCGAGGCAACCGAGCACTTCTCCCTGCTTTTATTTCTACCACGCTACTTCCACAAAGCTTTTGGGAACTTGGCGCTTTAGCACTTTTTATTTCTGGGAAGTTCATGTGAAATAAATTAAAATACTCCAAGGAGAAGAGTACAGTACTGAGAGACACGTATTAACCTAAATCCCTTGGTGAAAACAGCTAGGCTAAAAACACACGTCCCATCCCCTGCTTTCTTGTTTGCACCTAAGGTCTGCTATCAGTTAAGCCCGTGTTGGATATTGAAATATTCTCTGATTCAGACTTTTAGGTTAGGAATGTGTATAATGCCTTTTTTTTTTTTTTTGCACGTTTGACATGTATAAAATTACAATCTAACTCTGACAATCTGGTGCCTTGTAAGACGGTGTATCAGGCCTGCAGCTGCAAGTAATTGCGTTCTGTACGGGAGCATGGGATCAAAATGTGGAAGAAATACGGATAATTTATTGAAAACAGCTAATTCATTCTGAATGGTGTGCTGATGGACATAGAACGAAACAAAGGTCAGGGTAAGCAGAAGAATTCACGTGCTTTCTTCCGTATTATTAGGAATGTGGCTTCACTGAACCAGACTTAAGAGGAGAACACCCCGTAGATTGAGTTATTCTGTGGTTGATTGACGTGGTGTTGCTGCTTCTCTTTCAGATGAAGTGGACTACAGTAATTTTGGGACCAACACGCTATCGAGGAAGAAGAAGGCCCTGGTGACCCTCCGCAACGACAATCTCCGCCGGCGCCCTCACATTAACATTAGCATGCCTCATGATTTTAGACCGGTGTCTTCCATAATCGACGTGGACATTCTCCCCGAAACACACAGGAGAGTGAGGCTGTACCGACACGGGTGTGAGAAACCCCTCGGGTTTTACATTCGCGATGGCACCAGCGTAAGGGTTACCCCTCACGGACTGGAAAAAGTGCCCGGCATCTTCATCTCTCGTATGGTTCCCGGGGGGCTAGCGGAGAGCACGGGCTTGCTGGCTGTCAACGATGAAGTCCTGGAAGTTAACGGCATTGAAGTAGCGGGAAAGACTCTGGACCAAGTCACAGACATGATGATTGCCAACAGCCATAACCTTATTATCACGGTCAAGCCAGCAAACCAGAGGAACAATATTATCCGAAGCAGTAGGATGTCTGGTAGCTCTGGCCAGTCTACAGACAGCACTGCTAGTCACCACAGCTTGCCTACATCCCACGTGCTGCAGAACTTCCACCCCGATGAAATGGAGAGTGACGAAGAGGCTGACATTGTCATCGAGGGCGGTCTGGAGCCACAGCACATTCCGAAACTGCACAGCCTTACTTCCAGTAGCCTCTCTCGAATCAATGGCAGCAGCCTTAGCCACAGACTTCAAAGGGACCTGGTGCTCAACAACAACTCTGGCCGAGAAAGCAACGGCAACATCCACAAATTACTCAGTTCCTTAAAAACTGATCCCCGGCACAGTCTGGTTATCCCCAGAGGAGGCATCGAGGAGGACGGGACAGTCATTACACTTTAGTAGCAATTCCTGCAACCGTCTTTTCAGTCTTAAGTGCCAATGAGGACAATTAAGTCTTGCAACACGTTATGCACAATTACAGAGAGCTGATATTCTCGTAGACCTCAGAGGTGCAGAAAATTGTTGCTGTCTAGGAAACGTGGCATCTGGAGTTAGACATAAGACTGTCACGCACTGCAGAATTTGTCAGGAGAATACCAGGGTGTAAAACCTGGTTGATACCCCAGCCCTGAAGTGAGAAGGCGAATTAGTTTTAGTTTGTATAAATCTGAGCAGTTTTATAGGCCACCGCTGGCAGTGCTACGTACTTGGGTTTGAATGCATGGGTGGATGTATTTATACATGCATGTATATGAATTAGGTTTTAATAGTAATAACAGACGTGTCTATTTGAAGTGGAATCTGTTTTTCCTCTAATAGGAGTTTAAAAAGAGCGCTTCTTAATAGCTATCCATTCTTCTAGCATCACAGACAGACCTTCCACTCATTTGTTTATTCCATATTTGCAATGTTATGTCTAATCCGGACACGCTCTATAAAAGGGGCGGTTTCCTGCTCTGGTGGTAACAGTGGTAGGGAGATGCTGCAAATCCATTTTCCAAATGAAAGTAGATTTTATATATATATTTTTAAAAAAGTCTGGGGTGGGGAGGTTGGAGGACATTGACGTTATTGCTTTGAGATCAGCACCACCTGCTGGTCAGAGGCAGGCCTGCCTGCAACACGATTTTGGACTGTCCTGGAACAGAAAACCACGACACCGAGGGCTTCAAACCAGGTTCAGCACCATTATGTGTAAAATCTATTCCTTTTCTTTTTTCGATATTTATTAGATAATACCTCTTTTTCATTTTTTTTTTCATTCTGTTTTTTTTTGTTTGTTTGTTTTTTTCAATTTTATGGTTCATGTGAATTTTAGGGATTCATGCAAGAAGGCAAAAGTGGAAGAGTATGCTAGGACTGTCCCCTTCACCACCAAAACAGGTTCTTGCTGCATGTTTGGGGCAACCAAAGTCCCACAAGGTCTTTTCTTACAAAAGATTGGCCAATTGCTGTACAAGCTAGGGATGTCGACTCTCTTTCAAACCTAACCTTAGAGTAGTTCTATTATTTTTGGACTCTTCTAGTAATCATAAAGCTTAATGTCTACACATGATTTCTAGAAACTTAGAGTGTACTGGGTGTTTGCGATGGCTGGACATCTCTACTGGATGCTGGTTAAGGGGTAACCAGCGACTGCTGAGTCGATAACCGTTCACTTCTGAAAATGCCATGGATTTATTAAAGTGGTCAAATCCAAAATATTTTGTTATACCTTGATCAGTGTAAGGAACAAAATCTAAATGTTTTACAATGTATTTTTCTACTTTTAGCTTGTGTCACTTTCTGTTTGTTTTTAACTTTGTAGTACATTAAAGCTTTTTTATATGGTGAACTAGACATTTCTTAAATATTGTATGGATATGAAAATTCAGAAGTCTTGGTTTGAAAAAAGTTACATTCCATTTTGGAATTTGTAAAGGCTGGACAAAGGATGTGTGGACTAATTCATTACTGCTGATTAAGAATACCTGTGGAACAGCCAGTCTTCTGCTCGTTGTTAAATGTTTTGGACGCTGAACTTAGTGTGTTTCTTTTAGATTTGCTTTGAAAGTTTATTTTAAAATTCTTTCACTTATTCTAATTAAGCCTCTTCTAGGTGCCACAGCAGATATAGAGCTATACTTATTTTTCCCAGCACAATAAGAACAGCACATTGATCCTGTTTGTCTTAAAAATGTTTGTACTTTACCAAAGGTTTTCATTTTTTTTAAAAAAATCTGACTATATCAGTGCAGTAAAAAAAAAAAAGAAAAAAAAAGAGAGCTGGATATGCTTCAGTCAATCAGACCATCTTATCAGAGGATTGTGATATATCTTAAATAAGACAACTTCTTTAAACAAGTGGATTTGTCTGGCTGAAGTTACTAATTTTGCCTTATTTAACTGATGAAATTGTGACCTCCTGTCTGCAATAAAATGTGCACTAATCTTACATCTATGCTATATCCTTTCCCCTCTCCTGAAGCACATCTTCCTGCAGAAGTGTTTCACTTCCTTGTTGAAACAAGACATGTTTTTTTGCCAACTCATTTTGTTGATGCCTTTTTCTCTGCTATTAAAGACTTAGCACAGGTAACAGCCAGAAGAATGAAAATTTCCTCCCTGTACTGCCTTTATTAAAGGGTACTGCTACATGGATTTGTATGGGAACCAAGTAACTTGCAATACTCTTCATAGCATGACTTCTTCAGGTCTCCTGTCTTCCTTGAGTACCTCAGGTACTTCCAGAGCTTCAGAAGCTTCAGCATAAGCTGAAGATACCCCTGTCAGGATGATACGCTGCGGAGCCTTGCTTGGAGGAAGGCTCTGTGGCAGTCCGGGTGAAGCAGACAAGGCCCTTCACCCTAGGAAGGGAGAAACACGAGTTGCATTTCACACCCCAGAGCCTCAAGAGGCATGAATAAAAGCATTTTACCCTGGCTTTCAATCTCAAGTTGAGAAGGGCAGAGCATTGACAAAACCAACTTTGGAGCTAACACTTCGTAACGTAACTCTTAAGGCTTGCAAACTTACTGCCCTTGTTTGCATCAGGTAAAAAAAAAAAAAAAAAACAACAACAACAACAACAAAAAAAAAGCTTTTATTTTTGCATGTACCATTCTGAAAAGTCATATATATATATATATACACATATTAGTTCTCTCTTTAGGATTAACTCTCTTTAGGACCCCTTTTTGGTCTGTCACCTGGTTCTGCTCTACCAGGTGGGAGAAGCTCACGCAGAAACCAGGGAACCTTTGGGCGCAGCGGGAGGTGTCTGCCCAGGGCAGGGGGTTGGAGTTAGACGGTCTTTAAGGTCCCTTCCTGCCCCAAACCCATTTGTGTTTCTGTGATAAAGCAGGCGGATGGCTGAGGGGACAGAGCTGAATGCCCCCCTCGGGCACCCACCACCCTCCGCTGTGGTGAGGGCAGGCGGGCGGGCGGCGCCAGGCGCGGGCACGGCCCCCTCACGTGATGGCGGCGCCTCCTCCCTCGCGTAATGGCGGCGCCGCCAGACGGGACGGGCAGCAGCGGCATGGCGGCGGCACTGGGGGACGGCGACGGGGCCGGGCCGGGCCCCAGCGGGGGTAACGGGGACAGCGGGCACGTCTCCCAGAGCCACAGCAACGCCTCCGGGCTCGGCGAGCAGGAGGACGAGGAGGGGGACGCCCTGGAGGCGTCGCTCAGCGCCACCGCCGCCGCCTACGCCGCTTACCTGCTCGTCGACCGCAGCGCCTTCAGCGAGCAGGTGGGGGGCGGCGACCCGCAGCGCCTTCATTTCGTTTATTTATCCGCTTATTTATTTATTTTGGGGAGCCGTTGCATCGTCCCAACGCCTCTTTTTTTTGTTGTTTGTTCCTTTCTGGGCCAGGCGGGACGTAGCGTCTTCCCCCCCGCCCCCTCATCTCTTAAACTTAACCGTGTTTTGGCAGGTGGAGAGCCTGGAGAGGAGCCTGGACGAGCTGTTGACCAGGGTGGATGAGTTCGTGGGGATGCTGGACATGGTGCGTGGTGCTGGGTTTCGGTATGGGGTTTGGGTTTTGAAGTATGGGGCAGAAGGGAAGCGGCCTTTGGTGTTGGCCTGTGGGCTCCCGTACGGTAAGTCACTAGGGAGAAAACTTGTTTTGGTTGATAATTCACGGATGAAAACTACTGATCCTCCATGCATGAGCAGAACAAGATTCACATATAGCTATCTAACTGCTTTTGCATACATTTGTAGGTGTACATACATGGAATCTCATTTTTGGATAGCACAGTGACAGACACTTAAAAAGACAATGTGATATTCATCCCCCTTTAATATACGTACAGGCATTTTACATGGTTTTAATGATTAAAGCATCTGGTTGGAATTGCCAGACTCCCAAAACTAGACACGAGTTTAGGGCAGACCCGTTCTTACCATTTTGTCAGAAAGACAGCTTTGTTTTTGCGTCCCCATGAGAGGAGAAGGGGGAACTCCATGAAATGCCCATGTACAATGGCACTAGTATACAGGCTGCCTTTGAAAGCACAGCACACATGGTCCTGCAGCTGTAATCTAAGGGCAACCTAATTATGTTTTTTATTATATCAGTACAAGGCCACAAAATCTTTTTTTTTTTTTTTTTTTTTTTTTTTTTTTTTTTTTTTTTGTAAAGATGAAGAAACACACAAGTAGTAAAACTGAAGTTAGAACTTCAGTTTAATACATCTGATTCTCCGGTATGTCTTATATCTTAATTCTGATAAGGTTACAGCAGCCTGCTTTTTTTTAACTGTAAAATTAAGTATTTTCCTCTGAAAAATAAATTTTGTTCAAAGGTACTTGCTAAACTGTACAAAGAAGTTAGATAATTAGTTTTGATTTAGTGTTTTTAATCTGTTAGTTTTGATAAGTGTAATTGGAACACAATTCTAGCTTCAGAAGTGAAACCTGGTACATAATATTTTGTTTTATTAATCTCTTTCTATTATCTGTTGGAATCTTGTTTAGATTAGAAGCGATTCCTCCCAAGTCATCAATGAAAGCATACCCGAAATTTACACAAAAGCTACAGAAATGAGACAGGTATACAAGAAGATTGACAACCTAGAGGTATGTATTTGCCATCTTCTACATGCATTCCGTTTCTCAGCAGGGGGAAAGAATCGATGATACGCTATAATCACGTGCACGTGCATGAACATGGAGCAGGCTCAGATTTCCTTCTTGTTCTTCAGTGTCCAATCCAGCTCTCTTACCTCAGAGTGATGAAGAGAAAACAGTTCATGAGGAATTTCCAGAGACTGTTGACGTTCTAAAAACAAAATGCCTTTTTGTTCCTAAATTTGCTGCTCGAAGCAAGGCAACCGTCCTCTTTTCAGAAAGCAATAGTACCACTTTTTCTTCTTTTTGTTATTGATAGCGTTATTTTGATAGCAGTACTGTCTTCAAAGCTATTTTTAGACTAAAAGGAGGCAGCTATTGATTTCTGGTAAAACTTTAGAATTCTAAGTGATCCAGATTCTTGATCCCACTTTCAGTTAGGCAGATAAAAATCTAAATCCTAATAAGTCTAAATCAGTTATTTGAAAAACAAATAGGAAGAGGAACAATAATTGTTTTATTAGATTTAACCTGTTTTTGCGGGCTGCTAAGTATCTCATAAATACTTTTTAGCAATAAATTGGGCTTGTAGGTAGAAGGAAATAATGTACAGAGTTTTTTTGTTTTATTTTGTTTTTACTTCTCATTGTAGTAGCAGTACTGTTACTGCTGTCGTGTAATACAAAGTCCTGTTTCTATCTATTAGTGAAGAAGTTGTGCTTTTTTATCTATTTATTTTCCAATAGGCTTTTGTGAAGATGATTGGAAACTGTGTGGCTGGAATGGAAGAACGGGTCATAAAGGCAGAAACAGACCTCGGAGCTTTCCCAAGCACATTCAAGAAAATCTTGCACACAATCAGCATGCCATCCTTCCTTAACGTAAGTAAGCTTTTCTTAGCATGTGTCCAGCTTAGTTCTGTTTACCAGACAGGATTATTAAAATAAGTGTAAATTTGTTACACATATAACTGTATTTAAGTGTAAACCTTACGTACTTTATTAACACTATTGTGAAGTTCTCAGACTTAATTAAAAAAAAAAAAAAAAAAAAAAGCAAAACAAACACTCAAAAAATCACGAATTCTTAAAAGGTTTTGAGTTGCATTCCAAAGGTGGTTTGAATATGTATAGAAGGGAACATGAATTGGTCCAAATCAAGTAAAGAATGACCAAGCCTTTATTAAAGCATCTCTGATAATATGAAAGCAGGTAGAAAGAGCCTGTACAGCCTGTTAAAGGATTATACTGCATTAATATAATCACTGACAAAATATTATCTAAAAAAGGAAGTAAAAGCTGTGCTACGCAGTATTTTTAAAATAAAGGTTCTATTTATACCCAATCTATGCAGTTCAGTAATTGTGTTCACACCCCTCTTACCAAGTTTTAAGAAGGTGCTATTTATTTCTACCTTTCTTCATGACTACACGTGGACTCTTTCCACTTCAGATGATGTGAAGTGCTCTCTCTAGTATGTTTCAAGGAGATTCCCTATCTAGTCTTAAAAACTGGCACTATGCACTAGTTTTAAAATAAATTTTGGATTAAAAAAGAAAATTTTCTGGCTCTCATATGAACACCTGATGCTTCTTTGCATCACCTGCTAATACACCACGCACAAGTGCTCCTCCTTGCGTTTTGTCAGCACCCAGTATTGCTGCGCTAGCTCAGGTCTCCATCTCATAATGCTGGGGAGAATGCTGAAATAAAGCAGGTTTGCGGAGGGGAAGCGGAACGTATTTGTGACTGTTCAGGTCTTTGTGTTACATACTGTAACTGTGTGGTAGCAAAGAAAAATAGCTCTAAATAAATGTATTGTGTTGGTAAGACTTGGTTCAGGAAGACTTTTCCCCTGCTATTTTCTGTATAATCTTCAAGTTAGTTAACTTCCAGTTCCTCCGTAGTTTTTTTTGTGTGTAAGTTCAGGGTGATGTTGTTTATTTCTTCTTTTAGAAAAACAGCCCTCCCCACTCCCTTAAAAAAAAAAAAAAAAAAAAAAATCAAAGCTGCTATTTATAGGCCAATTACCAAAAAAAAAATCAAACAAACAAACAAAAAAAACAATGGCAGTTGTAGCTAGGAGCCTAGTAGCCTTAAACTTCAGCCTTGAAAAATATTCAACAGTATTTTCCATAAAAGTAAAACCTTCAGCTGAGAAGCTTGAGAGTTCTCATAGTGTTTTGTTTTGTTTTGTTTTTTGCTGTTGCGTGGGAAGGCTTCGTCAGCTTATTTTTTTCCACAATCAATAGGGTGGAAAGTCTTTGAAAGAGTCAGCAAGCAGAACCTGTCACATCCAATGGTTTTGTGGTTTGGGAATGGATAGGAATATAATCAACGCTCAGAACTGACTGGTGTTAATTGATAAAGTAAATAAAAGCTAGGTGACTGTTCCACAGTGAGCTGAGTATCATGTAGGAAAATATTTATTTTCATTAGTAAACACACTTCTGCATGAATGAAAATGCATATAGAGATTTTTCCTCATGCCTGATGTTTAGCTAGCTTACACAATACACTCGCCCTTTGGAAAAGAAGGAATCAGTGTCATGATTTTTCATCATGGCTGTTAGTTCAGTTTCCTGCAAAAACTTCCATTAGATCAAGTCCCCTCACGCTCTTCTCATTTGAATGTCCGTTTCTCTACGGAAAGGGTATATTCTGTATTTCTTCAGCTGTGTATTTGTAATCTCACTTTCAGATTTTGCCCCAAGTTCTTCCCTTGTTAATGCCAGGCAATGTAAAGTACAGGCTTCTAATAGCACTAAGGATGTAGACACTCAAAAGGTTAAAATGTCTGCTAAGCAGCTGCAAAAATTTGTAAACGTGTTCTTAGGCAACTGTGGGTACTGTGCCTGCCTATGAATTTCTTCACTGGATTTAAATCAGCCCCTCCCTGCACACATGCAAATGCAACTTAAATCAGAGTCATGAGCTGCAGAACACCTGTGACCCATTTTTCTTGCTTACAGGGTGTTTTCTTGTAGATCAGTACAGGACAAGAAATGTTATTTTAAAAGGGAACTTTGATTTTGAAGATTGTTCCTACATTTGGCAAAATTTCTCGAATAGAAAACTTTGGTAATATCTCCTATTGATAGTTTTAACCTTGGTTTATATATATTTTTTTCCATATATGCTATTGCTGTATAAAAAGCAAAACAAAGCTTATTTCAGAGAAACAAGTGGCATCATAAAGTTATAGACAAATATCATTTAAATACCCTAAACCAACAATTAGTAAAATTCAAGATTGTTTTTAATAGATTTGCATATAAACAGGATAATAGGTACTTTTTTTCATATGGAGTACAAGTATACACCTTAACTGAATACTGGAAAAATTCCACGTAAATGTTTCATGGGTACACTTAGTTACATCCTCATTTGGTGCATCCCAACGTCCAAGTATACTACTGGTTTGCTTTTCACTTTATTGTTAGTGAAGACTTCCTAATTTCCCCATTTCAGACAGGCAAAAAAAGTGCGTGAAGAACTCTGCAGACAAACTGACTGAGAGCTCTGCAAAAGTTTATCAGAATTTCTTCATGAGTCCATAGGAATTTTTAATGAATGAGATCTTGGCCTCAAGCCATCTGTTTAAGGGCACATACTGAAATCATACAATGGCTCTGTGCTGCAGTGCAATATTACTTAAATGCATGATGTGATAGTTGGTAGTGGTCCCTGCTGTTGTCCACCTACAGGAGACGTTTGGTATAGCAAAATAATGTACAAATAATATTTAGGAGTGTATACACTCTTCCTGAAAATTCCAAATTTACTACTCTATTATTTTAACAGCATGTCATAGCACATATATTCTAACATATATACTTACTGAAGAAGCTCAGCAGGAGCAGCAACCTTCTTGAAAGAAACATCTGCTAGGTTTGTTTTCATATTTATTAAGCTAAAAAAAGTCTTTATGAGAACACAGGCTAGGGTTAACACAGAAGGAGTGGCTGAGGAGAACTCAAAAGGCTGGAGGAGGAAAGGTAAAGGTTTGTGGGTTTGGGCAGACAAAGATTACAGTGACTTGACCCTTACATGTTTGGCTCCTGCAAAGCTGGCCTTTACTTTTTTGCAAGACTGAGTCTGTTCAGGTGATAGAATGGCAAAAGCCAAAGCCAGTTTTCTTCGGTAACATAAAGAATATGCTAGACCCATCTGAGCTGTGGTTTAAAGTCACCTGAGGAAGGGGATATGCTGTTAAAACTCCTTTTGTCTTGCATTTTAGCTCTGTGGGTTTTGTTCTGAAACTTGGATTTTTAAGGAGGTGAAAAATAAACTTTATCTAATTTGCAGAAATCGTCTTCCTCGCGACAACAGACCCCCTATGAACCTCCAGTCCTCTTCAAGACTGAAGACTATTTTCCGTGTCTTAATGAAGCACCTTATTGACAATTTTTGTTCTGGGATTGGAATTAATCAGCCAGAATAGAGAAAGCCAAGTGAACAAAAGAAATGCTAACCTCAAAACAGCTGCATTTCTGAGCGTTATTAATGGCATATTGCCATTCTGATTCTCATTGTCTTCCTTCAGGCAGTGTTTTCAGGTAATCTTTGTGAATATTCTTTGAAAAGTCTTCCTAAAACACAGTATACATTTTCAGATTATATTGGGAAATGAACTTCTACAGCAGGGTTGTGGTTTTTTTTTTTTGTTTTTTTTTTTTTTTGTTTGTTTGTTTGTTTTTGTTTTTTTTTTTATAGGGAAATAATAGGAAACATACTTTTATATTATATATCTTTTAACACTTCAGTATCTGTGCTGCTGCAAATGTAAATAGCCGTACCTCAAGGACGTCTTTTTTTTTTTAAATATACTGACTGAGGTGAAAGAAAAGCTCTATGCATAAAATCACTGTAAGTTTTGGAACTTGGTCCCTGCACTGCGTGTAGACAAGCGCACCGCAGCAGGATGTGCAGGTGGCAAGGGGAGGACTCGGAAGACTGGCGAGGAGTCAAGGACATGGCTTGGCGTGTGGGATCCTGTAGCAGTTCACAACATGACATTCCACCCTTGCTGATGACCAGCAGGTCACTGTGGCCATACCTTCTAATTCCTGCAGCGTTGTGTTGATCGATGTGGAGTCAGGTGGGCATGGTGTATATGATCTGCTGTCAGAAAGAAAAAGTGTGTAAACTGAGGCAGGGCTATCCCTGGGCTGAGCCTTTGTAGGACACCTGCCCTGACCTTACACTTCTCCCTTTCAAACCTCTGTGCAGTGACTGGTGCTGCTTGTGCTGACTGGAGTGGGAGTGAAATGTCAATAAACTAATGGCTATCTAACACCTGGTGTACTCTAGCATCACACCTGAGGGTCCTGAACTGCACAGTTGTTTCTGAGAACCTTTTTGTTACAGCCTGCTGTAACATCTAGCAGTTGTTAATCATTACTTGTTACATTCTTAAAATCATTAGGCAAAAAAACCAGTTTTAATATAAAATCAATACCTGAACTTCACCGTAGAGTCTAGAACATACACTTACATGGGAACACACAGGAAAGAGCAGACGGATATCTATGAACACCCCACGCTCTCACCACTCCTTACTTTCTTCAATACCTAAGCATTTCATTCTAGATGTTCCATTGCAGCAGCAGATGCCTTTCCAAAAGGCAGGGTACCTTTCTGTTTATGTCAGAATAATAAAGGCTTATTAGTCCTTCTCAGTGAAATCTAAAGAAATGGTGTGCCTATAACTTAGTGTAAAAACATAAGGCTGCAGTCAAATATTCTTAAGCACACCAAATACTCAAGCACACTGATACTGATGGTACAAAACCTCTTAATTTTAGAACCGCTTTCTAACTAATGGATCAACTGCTCAAATAACTTTTCCCATTACTGAATGGAGCTGAATGAATTCATTGACAAATACAAGGAGGAAGAACTGAAGTGGGCTTTTACGTTAAAACAGTTCCATGGAAAACAATTTATTTTCAAAGAACGCCATAAACAGAAAAAATGCAATTCCCATGACTCATAGTTTGTATGTTGTAAATGCTCCAGAATATTTTTAATTCTGACAATAATGGACAGAGCATTGAAGATTCACTAAAGAAATGCTATAACATGCAGTGCTCCCAGGTTGGATGGGGCTTTGGGCAACCTGGTCTGGTGGGAGGTGTCCCTGCCCATGGCAGGGGGTTGGAGCTGGTTGGGCTTTAAGGTCCCTTCTAACCCAAGCTATTCTGTGATTCTATAAAAGTACTGATGATACCTAAGCTGTGGCTTTTTTATATATATATGGTACGGAATAACAAGGTCACAGCTGATCTGAGACCATAGTATTAGAGAGTTTAATAAATTGATGCATTTTTATAATACTAACAAGATCCACGCATTCACTCTGGTATTGAGTGGGTTGATGCGTACTACCTTGCTTGTCTCTTCGCTCGTGGTAACTCTTCATCAAGCAGGAATAATGTAAAACCCAAGAGCTCACACTCAGTAAAGAAAGCTTATAGTTTCAAATCCTTTATTCTGTCTGCCATTGTTACCTTGTATTACTGTGAAACCAGTATTAGCTATATTATGAATTAAGTTTGATATTTATAATTTTCTGTACACTGTTTATCTTTTTCCTGTTGCCTGGGTTTCAAGATCCGAAGCCAATAACAATAGCAATATGTTACCTATTTTTAACATGAAGAGTTCTTCATATAGGACTGATTTAAAACAACACATTTAATGAGCTGAGTTGCTAAAAGTTGGTTATCAAGTGTATGAAACAAGCTGATGTTAAACAGCAACAGAATCGTCTACACCCAAATCTTACTTTTCTTCCCTCACACAAAATGTTAACCTATCCCAGAAGAGAGAATGCTAAAAGTTTTTTTATCTTTATAGTTAGGTATTGATTGGGTTTCTATTTGAAAGTAGTACTGTGACTTGTTAAAATATATCTGCATGCTGTAAGAGGTGTGTTCAGATACAATAAAAGCTGCATCCACAAGATACACAGGATGGGTTGAATGTCAGAGCTCCGCATTTCTCATAGCTCTTGGACAAAAATCAACGCAATCTGCCTTAACTAAATATTTACTTACATGATAAACTGTGCCTGCAGAAGGCAGATAAAGACTGACACTAGTAATTCATTATCTTGGGGCATGCATATTTTGTTCCACACTTGAGCAACACCACTGCAGGTGCTATAAAGTCTAAGGAAATTACTGCCATGAAAAGAAGCGGATTTGATGATTTATCTAGACAATTAATAAATTGAGGTTTAAGATTTAAAGATGCATTGGATTGCACTGATGTTATCAAAACTGATAGCAGTGCATGGCTTCTGCTGACAATAACCTTCAAGCCTAAGTAGTTTTACCTACAATGGTAAGAAATTAGTAGGAAGTTTAATTTGGATTCTGTCATGCACAGGAACTGTTTCCAAATGCTCAGATCCTGAGATTCAGAGAGCGATCCTGTGTGAAAACACCTTCCAGAATTAGAAGAGCAAGATAACTTGCATCTGCGTCTATGAAGAGCACTTTACATCTGGAATTTGTAAATGTTGCCAGGTTACCTTAAGAAAAATAAATAAATTATGACACTTTTATACTTTCTTGTTTTTTTTTTGTGGAAGAAAAATAAAATCTAGTCTTGGAACTGATACCAAGAATTTCCTGTGTGCCCTGCCTTGAAAAACCAAGATCCCTGCTGGGTTTGGCTATGGTCAAAGAAGCTGGTGTTTCCGTGGCTTGGGTCGGTAATCTTTTTAGCCACTGCAGCTGAATCATCAGGACTGAAAAGTTTTCAGCTGTGGAGACCCACAGGCTTGTAGAAGTGCAGAGGGGATCGAGGAGTTTGGTGAATGTGGCAGGCTCTGCCGTGACACCTGAGTGCCCACTGTGTCGTGCTGCTGCTGGTTCGGCTCTGAGCCCATGGGTGTTAGTACGGCCTCAAGGCGGTGCTGCAGCCTCCAGCCCATCTTAGAGAGGTACGGTGTTTTCTTTACCTTCTTGCTTGAGGGTATCTCCTCACAAACTTTTAATGTTAGTCATTTTTATAGTTTTGCAATACAAAACCATGAATTCAAATTATTCATTATGATCAGTGTATTAAACTTGCTAACTAACAAGCACAGAAGAAGAAATGGAAAAACAAAACAAAACAAAAACAGTTCTACAGTTTGAGAAAGAAAAACTGAAATAATGTCTTTATAAAAGATGAATGGATACATAGGAAAACCATAGTATCCTGTCCAAAATTCACATTAAAGACTAAAAACATCTTTTAATTTTGGCCAACTTTATTACTGACTGTACATTGTTTGATGGATTATTTAATAGAATAAAAAGACATTAAAATGACATAATCATGTGTCTTTGGTGAAACATTATCCATCCAGGAGCTTGAATACTATCTTTATAAAAAGGATATATGGAAAACAGCATATGTAAATGAAGAAAAAAAGAAAAGGGGAAGGGAGGGGAAGGGAAAGGATAAGAAAGTATAAGAAAAAAAAAAAAAAAAAAGCAGTAGCCAAAATCCCCACAATACTGTGACTGTAAATCAGAGCTCGCTACAACTGATGTGCACCTGAAACATTTCTCTGAACATGAAAGGTTTCTCAGAATGTGAAAGGTTTGCAGAGAGCTGCAAACTGGCAGAAAAGCTAGTTCAGACTGAATCATATGAAAACAAGGAAAAAAAATAGGAATGGTGAGACCATTCTGTAGAGGTGGACGAAGCAGAAAACAGTTTACTGAGTAGAGCAGCCAAGGCAAATGCCAAGAGGTAAAGCTGTGGGCCAGAGCCTCCGAAAGCATAAACAGCCAAGGGCAAGGTCCCTGAGCTGGGGAAGTACAAATGAAAATCCAGAGTGGACCTGAAATACACACGTGATTTTGCTACTTGTTTGCAGTTTAGGAGCTTAATTTTTATTTTTTTTTTCCTCAGGGCCCACTGCTGCCAGTCCCACAGCAGCACGAGCTCTTCAGGGAGGGGAAGAGGGGAGGCAGCAGCAGGAAAAACGATTAAAAAATGCTCTAAACAGTGTCATCAAACAACTATCTCCTGTCGTGTTTTCCTCCGGGATTTATTAGCCTGACTTTTCCTGGATTTAGCTGTGTTTCTGCAGCCAAGGGACGGGGAGCACAAGGCAGGCATGCCAGGGAAGCGTTGCCTCAGGAAAATCAGCTGGGATGCGGTTAGCACGCAGTGGATGCTCAGTGCGGCTGCGAGCTCTTTGCACGAAGCAGTGAGGTGACAGTCAGCACCCAGTACTGGCCTGAACGTGAATCTGGCAAGGGATGTGAAGGGCAGCAAGGAGGGACTCTACGGGTGCACAAACAGCATGAGGGAGAGTGTGGATCTACTGCTGGATGCAGCAGAGCCCTGGTGACATGGGACAGGACAAGGTACTCAACGCCTTCTTTGCCTCATGGTAAGTTTTTACTGGGCTCCCCAGTACAAAAATGGTGTGGATGTACTGGAATGAGTCTAGTGCAGGGCCAGAAAGATTTTGGAGCATGTCATGAGGAGAGGCTGAGGGAGCTGGGACTGTTCAGTCTGGGGACAGAAGGATCGGGAGGACCTTATCATGGTATATAAATACCAGATGCGGGGGAGTGAAGAACAGAGACACTTCAGCAGTGTCCACTGGTACAACAAGATGCAATGGGAACAAAATAAAAAATGAAATTCTGTCTGAACATAAGAAAACACTCTTTTTCACTGAGAGTGGTAAATA
Source organism: Aythya fuligula (assembly GCF_009819795.1). Lineage (NCBI taxonomy): Eukaryota > Metazoa > Chordata > Aves > Anseriformes > Anatidae > Aythya > Aythya fuligula. Next base: position 96,811,688 of record NC_045560.1, on the reverse strand, counting down.
CACATAATATGACAATTGATAAAATCTAATAGTTATAAATTATTATCTATTAAAGATAAAATTATTAAATACTTTAATTAATAATATTTAATATGGTAAATCCTATATTACTTTTTCCGAACACTTCCTTTAATCCCCACCTGTGGGATTTAACACCCATCTGTGTTGATCATCTCATAAATGTCTAACTTCCCTTTGCATGATCTCTTTCCCTGACTGAAGAAGTTTGGTGGGTTTGTGTGGAGCTTCCATGCCCTTTGTTGCTCGTCTCTGATCTTTTTACCACTTCTGCTCTACCCTTTTGAGATAAGAAAACCAGCACTGTCTATGTAATTCAAGGCACAAGCAAATCAAAGGTTTAAACAGTGCCACAATAACATTCTCTGCTCTGTTGTTTGTTCCTCCTCTACCTCTGCCCAGTATTGGATGTGCTTTCTTATCTGCTGCTTATCGTATAAACTGATGTTTTCAGGACCCATCATAACTGCATGATCTCATTCATGAGTAACTGCTCAGATTGACTTCTTGACTCATAAAACGGTTCGGGTAGAAGGGTATTTTAGTGAACAGCTAAATATATGGACATTAAGCAGGTGATTCCAGTAGGTAGAGTGATGGTTTTGCCAAAACAAAGGTGTAAGTGGATCTGGTACGAAAAGGAGTAGTTGGCCAAACCAGGACAAGGAGGCAAAACCACGGATGCTGCGAAGTCAGTGGGCTGGCTGTGAGTGTTGACAGTGTGTTTGTTGTGGCTCTGTTTATATACATAGGGATGTACTGCTACAGGAGGCCAGCAGCCGGCCTACTCGACCGATCCCTGTGTGCGTTTGTGCTCATCGGGGCTGGCCCTTGGCTTTTGTCACAGCTACAGAGCAGCGGTCCTAAAAATGAGTTCAGTTTAACCTAGCCTGAGGTACAATGAGGAAGCAGAAAGCCCATAAACATCTTCCAGGCACTGTGCAGGCCACATGAGCCTTGGAGGGGAGAGCTAACACTTTGCAGCACTGACAGAAACCTTCTTCCTTCTGAATGTCCTCAGACCATTTCTGGTGCCAGAGCTCTTTCAGAGCACCATCTCCTCTGCCTCTGCACCATAACCCCTCTGTACCCCGCTCCCTGAGGATGAGCTCTCCCCTGCTCTCCCCTCACGGAGCAGCAGGCCTCCATGCCCTTCTCCATGGCACTGTGCAGGGAAAGGACCCCAAGCAGAGGTGGGAAGTGACATGTCTGACAGAGGTTGTCCTGTATCATCTTCCTCCTCCTGCTTGGAGCTAATTGAAAACAATTGGGAGTGTTCTCCTCAGGTTGGTAGCTCAACCATTCTGTGTTTCTGTAATATCCTGGGGCTGAAGTGGGCATTTCATGGCCTGGTTCTAGTGAGATTTGTGTGCAGTCGTGCTCACAAACATCTAGAGGGTTGAGGATTGAGCCTGAAGAATGTCAGCCAGGGATGGTGCTGTCTTTCTTCTGTGCCACAGTCTCCACCAGACAATAGTATCCCCACATTTTGTCTCCAAAACCTTTGCTTTGAATCCAGCCACTAAGATTGTTGGTGGTGATTAATCATGCACTGCTTTTGTCTTGCTGCGTGTAGGAAGAAGTTAAAGTGACTGACTACTCTGCAGTGACAGTCTCCAGTTTTCTGTGAGGGTTTTATGGATGCAGCCACCCGATAACAGCACAGTGCCAAGAAAAGAGTATTGGCTTTGCTTTTGTGCTGTTGCTCTTTTCAGCTCAGTTCTTTCCATTCTCTCCAGAATCGTGGCCAAAGTAGAAAACAGAGATGAACATCTTCTCTCCTTGAGGGAAAAATAATGCCTCCAGCTGTGCTGAAGTTGATTTGTTGTGACCTGCCACACAGCCCAGATCACTGTGTTCAGCTCAGTTGAAAGGGCAACACCAGTTTGGGTCCCATAAACAAAGTCTGGAAAAACTGGGGACAGGAAGGATTTTTTCATGTCCTCTACCATCATTTTTGCCCCATTTTCCTTTTACCTCAATATGCATTTTTTCTAATTTCATTGGTAGCCTGGTGCATTATTCTAGCATTCACTCATGGTTCTTGTCACCAAGTATGATGTTATTCACAGATGATGTCTTCATATTGATACGAATACTGCTGGCCCTAGGATCCCTTGTTAAGAGTCTCTGGGGAGAACAGATTTATTATATTTAGTACTGCTCACGAGCTTTTTGTATGCGTGGCTTGACTTGCTGAGAAACTAACTGCTGGGTGTTGTGTTAATAGAAAGCTGAGAGGCACACACAGCTTGGCAGAGCTTACACATGACAACATCATCATATGTCTGTCCCCATCTGTGCAAACACCTAATTGTACCTAACTTGTACCAATTCATGCACTGAATTAGTGATTCACAGCATTAACGATGACTGGCATTTGCATCAGCCGGGCCCATCAGAGCATGAACAGGTAAAAAGGTTCATCTCAGGCCTCCCTTGCTGTGTCTGAACGTGCCTCCAAGCAGCTGGGGACCTGCACAGCCTGGCTGGCTGTTTCATCATATGTACCCCAAAATCCTCAGGCTGAAATCCACAATGGAGATGAGTCCTCAGCTGTGCTCCTCAGATGTGTGTGCACTCCCCTGGGAAGTGTGTCCCCATACTTTTTCCTTCTAGCAAAAAGAGGGAAGAATTAAAAATAACTGCAATCCACACTATACTTTTTTTTTTTTTTTTTTTTTTTTTCCCGCATCTTTTCCAGAAACATCTAGGAGGTGTTGCTATAGGAGCCAGAGTGCTGGACCCATGTCTGATTGTGTCAGGGCATTTCTGGTTCTGGAAAACAGTTCCTAGTGCCCACTAGTGGATAATGCCAGTGCCATCGTACTATTTTCTTTGTATAAAGGAATCATTCAGTAATTAAACAAGAACACAGTTGGGGTTGTTCTGATATATCATAAAGCAAATGGGAAATCCCATTTATTTCCACTCAGATTTCAGTGTGTTTGATACTACCTGAAACTGGTACAGGCATATTAATGATTTACAGCTGGCAATTCTCCCTAGCAGTGGCTTTTATTTAATCGCTGCCATTATTTTCAAAGATTTGATTACGTTCTTAGTTATTAGTGTACATACTTCCTCCAAATTGCCATCTGATAAGGTCAGCAATAATTTTTAGTCTGGAAATTTCAACGGGTCATGTTAAAATGCTAAAAAGCCCTGCTCCCCACTTCCTCTTTGTTGTTTGTATCTCAGCTTACATTGCTTTCTAGCCTCTGATGAGTCACCGCACATATTTTGTACTGATTCTTTAAACATTTCACGTCTGAGCAGTGATTTTGATTTCTATGTTTCCTGGACAGAAAAAGCACCGGTTTTGCCTGCAGGTAACACTGGATCTTGCCAGATTGGAGGAACCCTCGTTCCCAAGCAATGATTGCACAGCATATGCTGAAAACCACATGCAGGTGACTGTGCTAACTTTTGGAGATTTTTATGACATCTGGGTCATGAGTGCACGTCGCTTTATAATGCAGCTGAATATTATGAAGACTTAAAACATGGACAGCATAAAATATAACTGCCAATTATGAGGATATAAATGAAAATTTTAAATACCAGAGCCTCTTAACTATGCAAATTTGAGTTCCCTTCTACTATTTGTCAAGGCTGTGGGATGGCACAGAATTTTTTCCGAGTGTTGATGTTCATCCTAGGGGTAGAACAACGCAGCGTTTCAGGTTTAGCAGAGCATTTTTAGAGGCTAGGGTTCACAGACTGGCCCACGGTTTGCTGACTTCTGCAAACAAATCCAACAAATCCCTTACATCTCTGTGTAGAGGGCTCTGCAGTGCCTCCTGCCTCAGCCAGTGACTGCCACTCTCAAGGCACGGGGAGCAGAAGAGATTTCCTTGCTCCCCTTCTCTGCTGTCTCCACCCTGCTCAAGCTTGCCACCAGCTGAGGGAGGTGTCAGGCAGTTGTGAAGACGGCTTTGACCTTGCAGCCTGCAGTTTCCTCCTCCAGCTGGTGATCATTCACCCCCATATCTCACCCCCGTATCTCTTCCTAGCAATCAGGGCAGCTCGTAGATAATGACACAGGCTCAGCATGTGCTGCAGCATCACCGGTGAAGCAATCTCAAGAGGGTTGTGAAGAGGGTTGTGTTGGTGGAGGGATGTTGTCTTCCTAATCTGCTCCTGCTTTTTTTTTTTTTATTTGAAAATAAAATAAAAACAATCATTTTGTTCCTTTTTTTTTTTTTTTTTTTTTTTTTTTTTTTTTTTTTTTTTTTTTTTTTTTTTTTTTTTTAAGTAAAACCTCAAATTTTTGAAGGGTATTGTAAAGAAGAAAAAAAAAAAAAAAAAAAAAAAAGGAAGTATTGACCTCAGATGTTTTTCTGTGATGAAGAAAAGAAGGAAGTAGGAAGCACATAACTGACTTATTACTTGGAGAGATGCAGTACTTCTGAATTAAAAAAAAATAATAATAATAAATAATCAGAGTAACATCTCCACACCCAGCAGTTGAAATGATAGTTAATACTTGTCAGATTAGTGTGAGGTGTTTAGATGTACTATGAAGGTATCAGTGATACAGTCTGTAGCGTGCTTGCACAGATGAAATAAGGCGTATGAACATCAAACTCTTTTCACAGAAATAAATAAACCATCATCATGATTCCTGCTTACCCTGAAGAATCCAATGCTGCATCTTACCCAGATCTTGTACAGATAGTTTTAGCAGTGCAGAGAAACTTTTCATACTCATAAAATATAGTTAAACTCCTGCGTCACTTGCCTATTTTAACTTTACATGCAATAACTTAGTAAAACTTTAACGAGTAATCAGCTGTATGAATTAACCCCGTGGGTTATGCCTGTTGTGCCAGCATAATTATTTGTCAGCAGATTATTTTTTTTTTTCCACAGCATACTCTTATCAGGAAATAGTCCCGATTACTAAACTAAATCGGTATGTGAAACCATATGGTGTTTTTGAGCTGCATGGTTACTGTGGAGGCTACGCAGCTCCTGACCCTAAACAGAATCTTTTTAAGAAAAAAAAAAAGAAGCAGTGTCCCTGTTCCTTATAAGGCAGGGGCAGGCTTCCCCAGCACTGTGAGAGGGGCGGTAACGGGTTATTTCAGCGGAGCTCCTCCAGCAGAAGTCGCAGCGGAGTGGAGAAGTTGCATTGAAATTACAAGCCCTTCATCGCCAGCGCCGAGCTGAGAAACTCCATCAAGAGAGGAGACATCAGGTGAAACAAGCAAACAAAAAAAGCACAACTTGATCATGGGAAAATCAGGTGAGCAAATGCTTCCGCGCAGTTGGCTGCATGTTCTTACGATAGCATGGCTCGGGTTTGTGCTCCGAAAGCCTTCCCGAAACGTTAGTGGCTTTTCTCTCAGCAGGCTGCTTTCATTTGTGCATCTTGCAGGCTGGGAGGAGCATTCTCTATGACACAGTGAAACGGGACCGTTACACTAGAGAAGCAAGGGGAAAAAAAAAAAGAAAAAGCACCCCCCAAAACCTGCAAAATGTAGAGGTTGTATTGTAAGCCTGATAGCATTAATACTGCTTTGTGTATAGCTGCCTGACAACACTTCCTGTGCTGCAGACAGTCTGCAGACTTGCTGGCTTGGAGAGAGAAGCTTTTTTATTGCCCTTTCTTTCAGGAGGATTTAGATTTAAGCTCTGGTTACACTTTAACCAAGTACAGGCTGGCTGGGCTCAAAAGTTCTTCCCCAGCTGTGCGGATTTTTGTGAAGCCTCTTGTTTCTGCCAGCTGTTGGTTGCATTATCGCCCGCTCATCTCTGTCTGTGGGCCTGGGTCCTATGTTCTGTGTTGGAGAAAATCCCCCTGAAGCTGCCTTACAAGCTGGAGACCTTAAAAAGAGAGAGCTCACGCCCCAGGGCTTGGTCCGCCCTCGTCCCGTTAGAGCTGCAAGCAGTTCCCCTTGAACAGAGACGTGCCTAGAGCCTGGAAATCTGTGCTTAATTTTTAAACCGCTACAAAAATGGATAGTTTAGTCTTGTTCTTGTGGTCAGGATGTTATTTCTGCAACTAATCAGAGCCCGGTGGCATGTTATCTACCTGTCTTTTCCATAAAAGAGCACATGTGGGACATGCTGGGTAAAATCCAGTTTAAAAAAAATCTCAATAAATTCACTTAAAATCACAGGGAAACTTGAGGAAAATCCGTGTGTGGGTAACACTCTGATGGGCCCCAGCATAAGTGTGTCGAGGTTTCTTTCTTTTTCCTTTTTAAAGGTCAGCAGCCATATGAAGTCCGAGCCATCTGAAAGCGTGGCTGTTGCAGGGCTTGCTCTTACTGCCCGGCATGCGGCGGCAGTCCGACAGCCAGCCCAGGCTTAGCACCATGGCCTGCAGTCTGTGTGTTTTCAAGTGGGTTAGGATTAGTAAAATTACCTTAAAACTGTTAAAATAACTGTAGTCGCTCGAAAGTGTCACGTTCAAAAGTTCCTTGCTAGTGGCATGAAAGGCACAAGTGCCAGATAAGCCTAGCATCCCCGTGCTATGTTAGCAAAGTTGGTTGGGCAAAGGCAGTAGAGACTTGATGTGCCCCTCACAATCCCAAACAGTTTAAAATCTCTTAATTTTAATGCCTAGCTTCTGCAAATTGCTAATACAGTTGTAAGGCAATTGCTATCTTTAGCTATTAGCCCTGCACACCAGCTCTTTGTTTCAAAATTAGGAGCAAAGGCACACCAGCAATTCCTTTCATGGAGGCTTTTGTTTCCTTCTCCAAGAAGTTACACAAATAGAGCTTGAGATCTAAGCACATCTTAAACTTTTTTTTTTCTCACTCGTGTCATGCTTTCCAAATTAATGGCAAGCTGGGTCCGGGTAGCTGCCTTTGAACTGTGTGAGGTATTTTTTGGATGGACCACAATCAGAGCTCCTGTCCTGACAATCGGTTCATTGACTAAATCTGCCCTTTTCACTGCCCTGAAGTCTCTAAATTCCTGTCTGAGACTGTTCAGTGTTGTTTGCCATTGAACGGGTGAGAGCAGCTATTTGGAAGAGTACAGCTTCCTCTGTGTTTTGGGTAAAACATCGCATGGTCCAGCCGTGGTACTACTGAGGGCACACAGCAGGCTTAGGAGATGTGGGCAGGTTTCTCTGTACCGGGATGTGTGGAAACATAACAGGTTGGGACTGGTCTGACCTCTTGGTGACACCCAAAGAGTGCACGCTCCTCTCCTGGATCAGAAAGACTACAGCAGAGATTACCTGCAGGCATAAATTTAGTGAATAATTCATGAATTAGAGCACCCCTAATTCACATAAACTGGGGGCTCTCTATTTTAGAATAAATGTCTTCAGAGCGGTTTCTTTACCTCTGTATCTCTGGTGAATTTATCCTGAGGTCTAAGTGTCCCTGAGCAGATAAATCCCGCTGCTTATAACCTCAGTTCCTTGCAGGAACTTTGATAAAAGCTCCCCAATAATGTGTTGCTACTAGCCGTTAGGTTACTCTTGAAGGGGTGCTCTTTGTAAGTATTACAGCCAGCTCGCAGATGCAGCAGTGTTTTTGCTTCGCTTATTATGACTGAGCCCTGGAAGACATCAGTATCTCTGACTCAGCTTCCTTGGAAGCTGCAGGCTGCTAAAACCAAGTGCACGCTGGAACTCCCCCATCAGACTCAGAAAAATGCCTCCCATGGAGACAACTTTTGCAAACACTGAGGCAAAACACGGGGACCCCCCTCTGTCCTCCCACTGGTCTTCTCTCTTTTACGCAGCATCTGGGCTAGCAGGTGGCGCAGGCTCCCCTCCCGTGAGATCTCAGCCCCCTCCCAAAATATATTGGCGAGTGTTTTCAGCAGGAAATGAGCCGATAGTGAGCTGGCTGCTCTTTTTTTGTTGGCATGCTGCTATGAGCCTCGTCACGGCACAGCTCTGACCCCCCTGCAGCTGTGCGTGGAGGCCGGGATCCCGGAGCAGCCATCGCCCCAGAGGGGTTATCCACAGCAGCAGCTGCCAGCCCTCTTCAGGAAGGCAGCTGGCGGCCAGAGCCACTCCTCCGCACTGGGATGGCTGGGGAGGTGGCAGAGAGAGGCTGTGGAAAGTCTCATTTCTTCCATTTCCCCTCCGGGAAAGGGATCTCGCCCCCCTTTGCCCTCTAAACGCCAAGCAGAGGTGATGGGGAGGGAATCAAGTGCTCTTTGACTCCTGGCCGCAGGGTGCAGGGCACGCAAAGAGAAGAATGGGCTCAGTAAATATTGGGTATCTTTTTTACAGTGTTTGGTTTACTTATTTTCTTTCCTTCCCCCCCTCCTGCCACTGCAAATGTGGGTGGGTCTCCAGAGAGGTGGCTGGGAGTTACCCACTGTGCTGCGCGTTGAGTCAGTGAAAAAATAAGCAAGGGCCATGAAGGGGTTCCAATAACAAGAAGAGAGATATGAATCAAACCCAGTGCAGTTTTTCCTCCTTGCCTTTAGGCTTCCTGAGAAGCATGTGCTGGTTTTTAGCTTTGAAGATGCATCTTTGGAGCAGGGGGGAAAAAAAAGGATGTTCAGTTGATCTTGCACTCAGCGTCTCGAGAGGAGACAGCTGTGGCAGCTCTTAACCAAGCTCAAGTATCCTAGAGAAATGACCTGTTTGCTTTCTGAGAAACGTGATACTCACAGACTGACAAAATGACAATGCATTTTGTGTTGGCTGGCTTTGGAGGACCTGTGGTGATACAGGAAACGAATGCCTAAACTGCAAGTAACCAGCCCTGCATGTTGGGTAACGCTGGGGCATCTGCAGAACTTGTGATTAATGCAAGTTACTGGCAGTTTCTTTTTACATCAGAGCTGAATTGGAGGAGTAGTAGGAAAAGGGCCCTTCAAAAATCAAGCTGGTTCAATTTAAAAAGCCACGCTTCTCCAGTTTTTGTGTGTAGATGATGCTAATTACTCAGTTCAAGTTTGGTGAATGGGAAGCGGAGGAAGATCTGCCAGGAAGGCATCAGGCTTCAGCAAATAATATTCAGGGCTTAATTTTTATAATCATAGTTTAGGCAGAGGAGAAGGCCAACAACTGGCCAAAGGAGCAGCAGCCATCTCTTGTAAGAGTAGTTACTCCTGTTTGCTGCTAGATTAGTCGCCTTTGCTCCTGGTGTTCAAGGCAGATAAGCACCAAAACAAGCATGAAGTGGCTCACAAGGAATGAGACAGAATGGGATGGTCTGTATTAACAAAGACGCCTACTGAGGTTTCCCATGCCATGCTGTTACACATCAAAAAGCATCAACCCTCCTTTCTGCATCCCTCAAGAGATCATTCTAAAAAATAATTAAGCATGAAGAAAACTTTTACTGCTCAAAATCGTTGAAAACATTCAACAAAACGTTCAACAAAACGTTCAACAAAGACCTCTTTTTTTTTTTTTTTTTTTTTTTTTTTTAAAATTACAACAGTTAATATCTATCTTGTTTGAATGTGAATTTGCCTCGGTTGCTGCCCTGTACAGGAACCAAAAGTAAGAGAAAATGAATCTCTTGATGGTAACTGCTGAGTTGTTCGTTGCCTATCTCCACAGGCCAGCAGAGTATTTCAGATAGCTGTTTTGGTAAAGGCCATTCTGTTCTCCAAAAGATTAGCTGAAGCATATCAATGTTGTGTTTTTACAGGCAGATATAAGCAAGTTCTGGCCAGTCTTTGAAGGTCTAGATAGAAACTGTGTCTGAGTCAGGCTGCGTGGCCCTGTGAGGAGGAGGAGGCAAGGCCAAGCCTGTGGCTAACAATTCTCACTCAGAACCGGCACCTGTGCAAGCAGCTATGAGCCTGTAAGAGATGGCAATGGGCGTGGGTGTTTTGGAGGAAGACAACATGGGCCTAGTTAAGGCCATCAGAATTATGTCCAATTAGATTTAAGAATATAAGGCCTTATTAATGAGAAGTTCACAGCCTTTTTAAAGGGTTAGCAGTTTACTCACTAACTGTCTATCCAGGGTTGTGCATGTGTGTCATGATTACAACATTAGTGGTCCTCCATAGCAGAGTAGTGGTAAAAATAATGTTTTCTGATTATCTCTCGTGCAAATCCAACTCTGGCTTCTCTAGATTTGATGAGCAGTCACTTCCAGCCTTAGGCATGATGACCACTCCATGACAGCAACTACTTGGTTGTTGAAAGGTTTGCTGGTCTCGTTATTTGGAGAGGAGAGGGACCCCAAGCAAAGCATTTCTCCTCCCATGCCACTCTCCCCCACAAAAAAAATGGAAGAGAGCTTTGTTTTGTCGGTGTTCAAGACTGATTAGTTTTTCTTTTCTTTTTTTTTTTTTTTTATCTCAGAAGGCTCCACTGCTTCTCTGTGCTGTGCAGTTTCCCATTTACCAGGTGTTCCTTTTTAATCAGCGGAGTCAATTGCCTAACAGTTTATAAAAGGCCTTTAAGTGAGGAAGTAATCAACACTGTCTATTATGGCAAGAATAGGATTTGCAATCAAAGAGTGACATGACTAATGCCATTGAAACATTATTACACTGGTGGTTTCATATTCTCAGGCAATATGCCTCAAATTGGGAATGGGGGAGAGGGGGAACAATGTGTTGCATCACATGGCACAGGTAATGCAAGGTTATTAAGCTGCCAGTTTGCTGTAGAGGAAACCTGGATAATGAAATGAGTGGGGAGTGTGTCCGGAGAATCTTCTCCCTGAAGTGGGATCCCCTGAACTGAGGGGAAAGCTATTTTGAGCAGACTGATTAAACACCAGAAAGTTCCAGGAAACTACTCTCATTCAAACTTGTGTCTAATTATAAACCCCAATTCCTTGCAAGCCCTTAAGCAATATTTTCTCTGCTAACTTGAAATAGGGTAATTCAGGTTGGAAGGGAAATTGGCTACAAACAACTATGGTATTCCCCATGAAGGCCCACTGTATGGGATGGAGGTGTTGCCTCTATTCTATTCTTGGTTCAAAGGTGTAAAAAAAAGACAAAGAAACACCACCCAGGATGTAATGTTTTTTTGAATATGGTATCATTTTATCTTTCCTTCCCTTCAAAATGTATATATGATTTCATTTCCTCTATGTGTTTCCAAGCAATCAGCCAGTTTTGTTTACAGTACGGGGGAGTTTTTTGAAGAAGGAGGTCAGTTTTTGTGACTGGAAGTGATGCATGAATCAGTGTGTCAGATCCATGCTCCCAAGTGATGTATTTAGGGATACCAGTCTGTGAAAACACTCTTATCCCAGACAGGGAGCAAGAAGGTGCAGTCAAATACATGGAGTAAGAAACATGAAACATTTGGTCTTTGTGGCTTTGCAGAGGTGAACCAGCATAAAACCACCACGGAGCATTTGTGTCCTCAAATCAAAGCACAGAGTCAAAATGGTGACAGAGGTGCAACTGTCTTCATTTAACCTTTCTCATGTTAATTACATAGCCATCATTTCTCCATTGAGAAGCAGTATGCTTGTTGTGCGAAAGACTCAGCTGTGGCTAGTTTCTAGAGAATCATTTCATATGAGGACGAAGATGGCTAATAAGAAATATACCAGGTCTCTTAGGTTTAGGTGAGAAGGTGGTCATTGGCTTAGTTGGCTTTTACTGAAGAATTTTGTTTGTTTCCAATCTGTTAATATACTTTGAGAAGTCTGTCAAAATAGAGTTATCCTTAGTTATCTGGGTAGGTAAAAAAGGAATTCTTCATATAAATACTTTGTAGTTCCTAAAACTTCAAAGCAATTTTCTCACAAAGCTGTTGGGCATATTAAAAACTGTATTTGCTGTACCATCTTTCCACGTTCCATTTCTTCTGTCAGAGTAGTGCAGTTTCTCCCTGTTAATGTTCCTCCTTGTGCTCTGGGCAGGAAGGAGTGTCGAAATAATGTGCAGTATCCTGGGTAATATGAGTCATATCACCAAAGTTGTTGGGATCAGTTTCTTTGCATTTACCTCTTCCCAAAAGAGTGGGTTCTTTGAAACGTGTTTTGCATCTGCCTTCGGAAATGTGGTTCCAGCTGTTACATGACTTCCCTTCTGTTTAGTTATTTCGGGGCAAAACTGAAAGGTGAGGTCACTATCTTCGTTTACCTGCAGTGCACACACAGAGTGAAAAGTTGAGGTCTGTCTCATGGCTTAAAGATGAATTGAGACACACATTTTGGTACGCTTCTGGGGAGGATTCTACAGAAGGTCCATTTCTTGTCGACTCTGTTATGTGTTAATTATCTGAAGGCAAAAAGAAAAACTTAGTATTTACATAAAGTACAAGATTGCCAGTGAAGATTAACCCATAAACAATAGGGCAGAGAGCATTGAGAAGACAATGGATACTCCTAGAAATGAAAACTGTGCTCTTTCTTGAATCATAGTGGTGGATACTTAGCCATTAAAAACCTGTGTCTTTTTTACTACTCGAGTGTATGCTTGGTATAATGCTGTGGGTCCTGAGTTGTGACATAAGGGCTACCCACAGCATATCTGTTGTGTAGGTATTGGGTGGAGTAGTCTTGTGTTTGTACTTTGTGAAGTATTTTGCTGTTAACTTTTCCCCACCTCATCTTGCAAGCCCAGTGGAGTAGGTGCAGCTGATGGCTGCAGAGGTGATATAGAGCAGCCAGGACCACGGAGGACGTGTTCAGATGACTCGCTTCTGTTCTGGTGGTCAAATGACGGGGAGAGCAGAGCAGGAGAAGACAAGGTTAAGAGAAGAGGCAGGAAGGATTCAGGCATGAAGAGCACTTCACCTGAGAGAGGTTGAGGAGGTTGGCACTGCTTGGAGGAAGGAAAAGAATGGTGAAATATAATACTCGGGGAAATAAATCTGATGGGAAAAGTCAACCCAGATGACTCTGCATACTTTTTCAAACAAAGTTCATCAATGAACCTGAAAGCACACCTTGCAGCCTTCTTGGACTATACTACAAGGTGGTCTATACTACATCTTAGCCTGTAAATTCGTTGTCATGTGCTGTCGTATCTTAGGCAATGCTCAAGCAGAATCTAAAACAGCAGTAAATGTTTGAATAATGAGAAACAAACAACTGTAGCTAATAGTTTTAATTGTTTTATCTGTTAAGCCCTGTAATGATTCATGTCCAAAACCCATTTCCTGGCAGTAGGAAATATTTTTTTTTTTTTCTAGCAGCTTAAGCAGCCTATGTGAAGGGAAAAAAAATACATCTCCAGAGCTGCTTGGGAAGCTATTCACATTTGGGTGGGAGCCTGAAAACTCCCGTTAACTCTCACTTTTAATATCTGGCTTCTCAGTGTATGGAACATTGATTAAAATGGAAAAACTTAGCATGTCTCCCAGAACAAATCTGAAATGTATTTGGCAGTTGGGCGTCCCTCTCCACGCTTCAGAGAGCAGAGGAGAGGGAGGTGGTTAGCACATGAGCTTGAGTCACTGGAGATAAGTGTTTATATAGCAGCCACCTTTAGGGAAGGGAAAGAAAAGAAAGGAAAGGGAAGGGAAAGACCCCTAAGCACTGTAGAGTGGTGTCTGCCATGGCTGGAAGAAACTGTTTTTTCCATGTTTTGTTGCTCTTTGTAGATCAAAATATTAGCACAGAACTGGACTGTGCAATGTCTGTTAGTGGATGGACTGACAATTGAAAAAGACTGCATTTCAATTGATTTCAAGCTTTTTCTTTTCTTTCTTTCTTTTTTTTTTTTTTTTTTCCTAGAGTTTGAATCTTTTATTGTAGTCAAAAACAAATCACTTGAATCCAAAATTCATACTTGCAGGTCAGAGTGTTTATCTGCTGTTTAATGCTGAGCAGATGAGAAATTAAGTCTAGGTGATAACAGCCACTAGCTCTAAGATTGTTTTGTGCAGAAAATAGGCAGCCTGGAGTATGTAATACAAATTCTAATGCTGTGCATTTCAAATTCTTTGATTTGTGGGCTACCCTAAAATGTCCCTGCTGGAAGCATGGACCCCTGCATCAGTGAAATCACCTGTAGGCCTGCTTTCCTCAGTAACTTGTGGTAGATGCATTAGGAAAAGGCCGTGATGCAGCAGATGAGAGGTTTATGATCCTGGCTCCATAGCATCAGTGAGCTGTGAGCAGTGCCAGTAAGGATGATGGAAGAGTTTTGTTAGCAAAGGGTGTGTGGGTGCTTACACGCTGAAGTGGGGGCGCCGGTTTTATTTGAGGGTATGCAATTTGTGACACAAGAGTGAAGGCAGACCTAGGAGGAGGAATGTGGTGGGCAGACCTCATCTCCCTCAATAAGATTCCTATTGCCGAAGTCTCAGCTGTCTTATGCCAACAGGTTTTTTTACCAAAAAAAAATCTAGCCTGAAAACATCTTGATGGAGAATATATTAAGAGTATGCCCACAGCACAACTTTGGTCCAGAGAAATGAACAAACTCAACTCCATATTCTGTTCAAAAGTTAAAAGGTCCTGAGTGAAACAGTGATGGCTTTCTATGTGCATTTGGACGTTGAGATTACTTTAGGTCACAATATTATCTTAAAGCTGTTTTTAAAACTAGTGAAAACTCTGGCAACAGCTAAAAGCGTGAGTGTGGGTTGGGTAATTACCTTAGAAAAGCATTGCAAGAGCAGTATATGCACACTGACAGCTACACTGTGGGAGAATGCATCACTACAAACAGGAGAATAGTGTACATGCTAATAAAGGAGGGGATGAGTGATTGTAGCTGTTAAAATTGAGCAATGAGGGAAACTTGAGAAATCTAAGGTTAATAACAGGAACAGCTTTCTAGTCATGAGATTTATATGGGCTTTGAAAACATCTTACAAGGAAAGTGATGGGAGTCCTAATTAGGACTTATGATTATTCAGATACATAGAATATAGAATTTTAAAGCTGATACCTAATATGTCAGAAATTAGGTCACAAATTGCATTAATACATGTAGAAACCTGCCTTACAGTAAAACTGGAGTAAATACTAAAATATGTCTCAGCCTGTTCAGAAGCTACAGCAGTACAGAGAAAGTGAAAAAAATTCTTCTCTAACTATCCTAATACCTTACTTCAGAGGTTCCAAATTCCTCTTGATGCAGGAAATTCCACCAGGTGACCAATTCCAGGGAAGATTATTAGATTTTTTTTTTTCCTGAAACTTGAGAAAAAATCAGGAAGGCAAAAAAAAAAAAGAGAACATTGCCATCAAAGTGAATCGCATCTGGTTTGCCACTGTGAGTTAGCACTTTGTCCTCTGTCTACTGCTGCTGAAATTCCCAGGTTTACCAACAGTATGAAAATGAGTTTTTTTTTTTTTTTTTTTTTTTTTTTTAAAAAAAAAAAGCTTTGTAATAAATTCAGATATTTACCAAATACACTCTAGCACAGGGGATTAAAAAAGAAAAATCCTCCTCAGCAGTCATTTCCTTCGTTACCACCTGCTGTTTGTGACTATTATTCGTCTTGAGCCAAACACAGGTGCACCTGGAGTGTTCTGTGAATTTGTGCTATGTAGTGCCTACAAAGAATGCTGTGTGTTTCAAAGCTTTTGCATACTTCTACACATTTTAATATCTCCATTTTCTTTTGGGAGTGTCTTGACTGATACAAATTCTTGCATACACAGATAACAATTCACATATTTAGTGTATCTCCTCAGAGGACCTAATCCTTGCTTACTCTGATTTCTTTGCAGTGGCTATGCGGTGCATAGAGAGCTTGAAATGAGAGTCAGTCAAACTAACTTTAAATCACATTGCTGTTGAGGAAGGGAATAAGGATCAGGGTGGGTTTTTTTTGTTTGTTTTTCAACCTGTAGTGCATCTGTACCATCCCACTGGGAGTGTCTCTTAGAGTTCCTGGACAGAAGGCATTAATGTTTCATTTCATCCACCTCAGAGGTAATGAGGGTGGCATGCTCCTGTCTTTCAGCCCAGCCTTTTCCAGCATCTTAGTCTACAGGGTATGTTTTTCTGTCTTCACTGATGTCTGTATTTGACAGACCTTTCCAATTTTTTGATGTGATTTCAGCTTCCAAACAATTTGCTGAAGAGGTCTTGAAAGCACACAATGACTACAGGAAGAAACACGGAGTCCCCCCATTAAAACTCTGCAAGAAGTTAAACAGAGGAGCCCAACAGTGAGTTCAGTCCTTTATTTTCTTTAATGAGATTTCTGTCACTTTTATTGGTTAGGCTTGCCTATGCATACTGCAGAAATACTTGCCTTTTGATATGCTGATATTCAATATAAGCTTGCTGGGTGGGAAGTGAAGGACCATACTCTTTTTGTCTCCTACCCAAATCTTTTCTTCCTTTCTTTCTCTATCACGTAACACCGGCTAGTCACAGAGGCACTTCTTTGGCCACAAGTGCGTGAATCTTCCTTGCACCCTCTTCAAGACATGGGCTGCATCTGTCTACACTTGTGTGTCTCCTTTGCAGGGGCTAGTTGCCTAAAACATGCTTCATCACCACTGTCTCTGTCAGATGATGCACTGTCATCTGCTAAAGAACCTCAGCTGCTGCTGAAATAGTGGAGAAAAGTCTTTCATGGTAAGACGTGATGACTGGCCCAAGATCAATGAAATCAAAGGGAAGTAATTTCAGATCAAATTGTCTGTCTTCCTTCCACGAAAGCAAAGTCAGTGTAACATTGTTCCCTAGTCTCTCAGGAGGGACACACCTTACCTCTTCTCCAGTGCTGAAGACTGTGCAAACTCCCTAATGTACAGTTAACATACATTGGATCCAACTTCCTACTGCCTGATTTAAGCCTTCCTTGCAGAAATTCTAGTCCACTACTGCTTTTCCTCTTTGTTGTAGATGTGAAAACCAGATTATTTCCTTTCCCCTTACAGCAACAATTTTCAAAGCAATTTTCATGGGATCACAGAATGGCTGAGGTTGGAAGGGACCTGGAGGTCACCTGATCATCTTCAATTTATTTTTCAGGCTGAGGAATAGATCTTCACAGTACAAAGGAAATAGTTGAAGGGTGAAATGATGACTAAACTATTCAGAATATAAATGTCTTCACATAATAGCTAAAGACTGGTCAGCTTGATCCCTGCAAATGTCATCTCCCATTATCATCTCTCATCTCCCATTAGGCTTTCTACCCTAACTCTGCAGAGTTCTCCATGCTGTCTGGCCAGGAACCAGAGAAGCTGTAGTGTTTCCAGAACCCAATTTATTGTCTCAGCATGGTGCCACACTCTGTTGTGCAGATGCTACAGTCCCCTCATGCCCAGACCAGAAATCCCTACCAGGTGATGTGCTGTACAGCGCACCATGTACATGGCTTGTTGATGTGCCCTCTGGCAGCAATCAAAATCTAATTCGGTCCTTTTTTTTTCCAGTTTTTGAGGCACCACGATAACCAGATGCAGTATTTCTGGAATGCCAGTGACGCATCTGCATACCTATGTAATCTGAGTTTTTCTTCCTGTTCTTCAGAGGTTTGTTTTGTTCCCGTTTTACGTGGTGCCTCCCAATGAGGAAGAGGTTTCACTGACTTGTCAGCCACACGTCTTGTCTCCTCAAACTTTTACCGATGGTTTGAACGAATCAATTTGTATGAATAGTTCAGATTATTTCTGCCAAACAGGCATTGCTCCGCATTTATCTCTTAAGTGTGCTGTTGCCCTTCCTGGGTATTTTTAGGTCCTTCTGGAATTCCTCACAATCCTCTCCAGTCTCAGCTGACTTTCCTCACTGTGGCGAGCAACAGTGGGAAACCTTTGTTTGTTGGCTGCCTGTAACTTACTTATAAGTATCAAAAGCATGTTCAGAAACCGGTGTAACCATAATGTTTTGTTCTGAATAGCAGACATGGAATATCAAATCTCATATTTGTCAGGACAGATTGTGCATAATCTTAAATACAAGGAGGAGCCTCACCTTTTTCTTTTGGATATATCTTGTATCTTTGTTGGTAAGTATCTGGTCTATCTCTGGTTAATTTGCTCTGTGTCTCTGCTTGTGTTGAAAATGGCCTATTTTCTACTATTTTCAGTCCCAAGAATTGAGGCAGGCTAAATAAATTGACTATTGGATCCCCGTTTTAGGATGACTGAGTCACCCTCAGCAGGTGCCTGTTTATCTCTGACTGTAATGAAGCATAGGGTGATGATTTCAGACACAGATCTCGTGCTTCCAACTGCCTGATCTAGAGTGAATTAATCAGCCTTTCTCTCGAAACAACTTGGCTGCGGTCTGTGACATGATGTGTGGATTCCTTTGCTAGGTATGCGGAAGAGCTGGCCACCACGAGGGTCCTCAAACACAGCTCCGAGTCTGCTAATGGAAAATGCGGAGAAAACCTGGCATGGGCATCCTATGATCAACCAGGTAAAGTTTCTTCTCTGTCTGTCTCACAGACACTAGATAAATGGCCTGTTTCCTGTACTTTGTGCTCAGGGTATGAACGAGGTGGATGCCTTGGCTGGTTGCAAGGGCACCCCCACTTCCTCTGCTCTGAAAAAGCAGCCACCACAGCCCAGCCCATGCTGTATGGGGACAGGATGCTGGTGTGCAGTCACCTGTGTGTGCTGAGAGCAAGAAACACACACTGGCTCTGAAGGGGTAATGAACTCTGGTAGTGCCCTATGTCCCTTCAGAGGTAGGGCTTGGTGGCTAGGCTGCTCTGTTTGTCCCTGACATGATGTTACTTGGCGTGCTATTTCTCTGTCCCTGACAGGAGGGAGGGAAGCTGCCAGTGCCCCGTTCTTCACCTTTATCCTTAGTTTGCCCTCGCTTAAGGAAGGGCTGACCACAAGCCAGCTGTGGTGAGGAAGATGGAAATGTGGCAGTTGCGTACAGCACATCAGTTCCTGTTCGTGGGGGCAAAAAGGCGAGGGGAAGCCAAAGAGGGAGAGGCAAGTGTATCGGGCAGCAGCATCTGGTCTCTTCTGCTCTGTCAGTAAACAGGCTCTAAACCTTTTTCCCTGCCTTTGTTTCTGAAGACAAAGCACTGCATGCATTTTCTCATAAACATAACACACAATTGACAGCTTTCAGTTTGGGTGCCCTAGGAGCTGAGTTTTGGCCATGCTGGCAGCCTGTGGTGAACCCTTAGAGCTACGTTCAGCAGGCTCTTCCCTCTTTCCTCCTCCAGTGTGCAGGGTTAACGCCTCTGCCTGCTGAGACAGCAGGTGGTGTGTATTAAAAGTCACCACTTGCCTTCTTTATTCCCATCCGCCCCTGGAATTCCCAGCACAGTCTAGAGGAGATTGAAGCTCATTTCTGCAGACTGTAGGTCCCATTTTAAGGGCCTGGCAATTTTAGGAACTGAGTTTCAGACCCAGGTCCCTGGGCCTAAAAGTTCCAAAAAAAGGAACTGCTAGGTTCCTTTTCAAGTGCCAGCTCTAGTCCCTGGTGTATACATTTTTATATTAAAAAAGAAAAGCAGGGTGGAAAAATACAATTGGACCTACTAACATTTGGCATTCTGTCCATTGCAAGAGTCTGAGGCAAGACTTCAGAATAGCATGGGAAAACACAGATGTATGGCAAAACTTGCAGTGCCGATGACTCACTGGCTGAGCTTACTTCTTCCTTCTTGTTTGCGTTAATGGCCTGTGCTCCTTCCCCCAAGGTTAAAGAAACAGGATTCTCTTTCAGAGAGCTGGAAACAAAACACACGAATCCTTCCACAAATTTATAATGCCAGTCCTTTTCTGGATCACATTTGTTTTCTTCTATGCGCTGTTTCCATGCATAACTTGCCAATTTTGAGCAATTTTAGTGCTATTTGTTATCCATGGGGTTGAGTGCCTTGCTAAGAAAATGAAGCTACATCCTCTTTTGTTCTGTTCTACATTTCCTATGTAGCAGGATCATTCAGAGTGTCAGAATGAGAAAACTAGTTCTTCAAAGAAAGTTGTTCCCCTAGCTGGGCTTAGTCTTCATCTCTGTGGAGCTGGTTCATTCTTCCTCTTTTTCTCATATAGTTCCCTTTGGATAGTTAATTTGTAGCCTGCTCAATGAGGCTGAAATTTGTATTAGGCATCTATTCAAGGGCTTAACAAAGGGAGTCTGTGTCTTCCAGTTTCCTTCCCAGATAAAGCAAAACTCAATAAACCTCCAGCATACTGTGTATTGTCTGTAAGAAAGTGATCTTATTGTTTATTTTGACTCTTAAGGAGTTCCGTAATAATGCCAGGAGATGTATATCCTGTTTCGGAGAAGATTTAAGCTTTACATTATAAGGGCACTCTAGCCTGACCCTCTCCTGGCACAAGAATCTCTGACATTGCATTCAGGATTTTGGAGTTACATAGCCTAAAGCTGTAGCTGGAAATATGTTTATCCCTGTAATCCAAGAAATAGTTGACAGCTGTTTCCTCCCTCCAAGTCCTGCAGGAACTGCTCCGTGGCAGGCTTCTCTTTGTCTGCGTTTGAGTAAGTGAGCTGTCATCTGCCACTGATGTGGGAGACCACGGCCTGCCTTGGCAGCTGTGGTGTGTCAGGCTTCTTAGGATGCCTCGCGCCATTGCTCACGTACCGGCAGGCTGAAGGCAGGCGCTGAATGATTAAATCCTGGCTGGGATGAACGGTGTCGTGAAGAGTGTGGTGTGCTGCCCCTGAAAACACTACGGCTGATGGGGGAGTTCGTGAGACAAATGAACAGGTTTGGGTGATATCATGCAGTGATGGGAGGAACCCAGGTTTGGGGACAGATCTGGTCTAGTGTGCAGGTACCTTCTGCACCAGCCCTGAAGGCACATGCTTTGAGTCAGAAATGTTTCTGAGCACACCTTGAGGCATCTGTGGCTCTCTATTACTCTCCAACACCATGCTTATGCAGTACTGCTAATACAGACCTTCACAAGGAATGCTGGGAGTAGAGAATTACTCCCTAAAACTGTTTATCTAGTATCTAGATTCCCATCTAGATATATATTTTATTTCTGAGAGAAACTTAAACCTGCCTCTCCTGCTTTCCACTCAGACTGGTGGAAGGGAGATTGTGGTAACGAAACCTAGAAAAATGATAAAAGAAAGATATGAGGTTTGGGGTACCTGGTTTTTAAAGAGATCTTGAATATGGCCTATATTCTGTAATTTTATTAGGATGTTTTTAACAATTTACTCTGTGAGTTGTCTTGGAGATTTAAGGTTTATTTGGTATAACAAGAGACAGTAAGGCTGGCCTCAGAGCAATTAAATATTAATGAAGCTGAATACAGTTGCTGGACTGCCACAGCCTTGTGCCCTGAGTCCAACCAGCAGCAAAGATGAGTGTGTTCCCAGGTGTGCACACAGACACATACACAGCTTGCACATATGTGTGCAGGTGGCCACACAGACCCACGCAGATAGGTGCAGTCAGATTCACTTGGAGAGCAAACAGAATGGCCATGCTGCTTGCCCTTAGCTTGAGTAAATGCTAGATACACACAGCTATGCTTATTCTGTACCTAGTATTGATCAGAACTATACTTGGCTATTAAGGATCTTTGCACCAAAGTTTGTATGATGTAGCTGTGCCCAGAGAGTAGTGCTACCGACAAAACTCATCACAGCAAGACAGCCTGTTCTGAAATGAGCAGCTGGTAAGTCTATCTGAGCAGGTCATCAGTCAGCTATCATTAGGAGAAGGGTGGAGCTGAAGCACGTTTCCATTGAAAAAGTGTTGAAACTGTAAATGTGGTTAACAGCGATGCAAACAGGAAGGGTATTTAAAGAAAGAGCGATACACTCACTGGTTCTGCAAGTGGAGCTACGGAAGAGAAGCTGCAGCACTGACTGTAGGACAGATCTGGATGATTTTGATAGAATTAAACTTCTGTCACTTCTGCTATAATCTGCAATGATGGGTGGGAGTATGATTTCTTTTCTGTGTTTTTTTTCCTTCTTGAAATACATTTCAAACACTCATCAGCCCATGTTTTGGGGGGTGAGGGAGAGGGAGTTGTTTTCAGTGAAACATTCAAATGCAAGGTCAATCAATGGGCACTGAATATAACTGCATCATGTATCTTGTGATGGAAATGGAAATACTGGGGTCAAATCTCCCAAAACAGCATGTCTGAGGATGCAAGTTGTTATCCAAGGGGCTAGGCTGAGCGCTCTGCTCCCCTGTGTTCTCTTCCTGTTCATTTTCCCCACTGGGCTCATGACAGTTTTCCCATAGTGACCTGTGTATCAGCTGTTATTTTCAATGGTGGTTTATTGCTTACTGCTTCCCGGAGAACAGAAAGTCAGAATAAAAGTACATTTAATCACTAGGTACCTGCCTGTCTTCTCATATGGTAGGAACTTTCACATAGGAACCCCCCATCTCCTGCAACATCTGACAGATACAGTTCATCCCCTTCACTTCTGAGCCACGTCTTCAGCTTGATTTCAGGGCAGAGTCTTTCACACATTTCCTAGTCCTTTGGTGACCCTCCCTCTTGCTGGGAACAAGTCAGTCTTTAATTTCTCACAGCCGCTGATGCAATGACTCTTCAATTCAAGGATGACAGCAATACTGTGCAATGATAACCCGATCCTTCACATTTAAGCAGAGCATAGCTATTAGCTTCTAGACTTTCACTGTCTGCCTGCAATAAGTTAACTTAACTGCTAAGGCTGGGACTTAACACATCATAACTTGTCTTGCATAACTGTGCTCGTTGTCTTGCATGTGCAGGACTGGGGCATTCTTGCCTGATGTCACTGCCATCTTCCTTGAATTAAGGCATTACCAGATTTTCACATTATGATATTCTTTACATTAAAACAAACAAGCAAACAGACAAAAAATAAAATAAATGAAGAGGTACTACATCAGAACTTCCATGTGTCTTGCAACCTTTCCATTATGCTGAGTATTAGTTCTTGTTGCATAGAGCCTAGATAAGCTTCTTAGAGCTGCAGTAGAGAGAATGAGGTTGACTTTCTCGTGATCTCCTATTTTTGCTGTGTACTAATGGATGGAGTGAAGTGTTGATAGCAGTGGAAATGCAGTACTACATCTGTAAAAATTCATTTATATAGTGTAGTTATTTAAGCACTTGTACATACAAAGTACATATGCTTTATAGGCTGATATGTCTGCTGTCACACTCTGTGCATCTGCTTCACCCAGCTTGCCACAAACACATCTGAATTCTTCATAGGTGCGAGGTCTGGTGTGAGACAGGATGATTGTTTTTTACCCTGTGTGTTTTTTATTTTTCCCTTGAATTGCACATTAATTGGTCTTTGCAAGTTTTTAAGCCTTCATTTTAGCTTTAGTGTGAGTAACAGATGAACAGGTATTTTATTTGCATTAGAGACTTCAGCCATAAAACAGGTCTACAGGATTTGTTGTTTGTTGCAAGGAGAACAGGGAAAGTAGGAACCTGTTATTATTTCCAAAATATTTCCTTTGGGAATCAAGAGAGGTTTTGCTAAATTTTTATGCAGAAAATGTAAATAGACTTAGTAAGAGAGCACCATTCCTAATGAGCTGCGTGGTGTATGGGTAAGTTCTTAATATTTCCACAAACCTTTCAGAGATGGCAGTTCATCCAATATTTTCTTTTCTGTGACAGCCCTGACAGCCAGATTGCCAGGTTAACGATGCCATCAGTTTAGCAGATTGCACTCATAAGCATCTGAAGTCTAAAGAGGTTAACATCTCAATGCCTGACTCCTAGAACAGTGCAAACGTAAGACTTTTCGCTGCAAAATAGCAGAACATGAGTCATTGTGGTTCTGCAGCCAGGAGTCCACCAGGGACCAGCATTTTTCATGGCAGTAGTCTTAACATCTTTGGCAGTTATGAGATGGACTGGCTTTATGTCATACTTCCTGGAATGCTAAGCAGAAATTTCATTATTGATGTAGCTCAAGGAAAAACCTGTCCCTTCTTACCCCCTCCATGTTTGACACAAGAATTTCCTAAGAAGCAGTAATGGAAAAGAAGTCATGTCTGACCTTTGAGTGCACAGCATCTGCAACTCTGCTCTGAGCTTCTGCCCTCTGTGCTGTCAGTTTGACCAGATTCTTTGTGGATTATCAGAATCTGCTCTTGTCTATGGGATTCCATAATGTTTCAGCACAAAACAAGGGAGGATTGTTTCTTCAGCAAACGTCACAGTTAGAGACCTATAGGCATTTAGTGCTATGCCACTAACCATAGTTGTGATCCCTAAATAACTGTGGTCAGTGAATGCCTCTGAGGAGATGTGCCAGTGCTGCATGTAAGGATTTCCATGCAGTGCCAGCTCCTAGACATGTATATTTAATGTGCCTGACTGTAGGACCCTGGGTTAGAGCACCTCAAAGTAGAAATCCCCCATGGCTCAAGTGCTGAGTAAACCCCATTAAGAATAAATGCGTTTAGAAATTTGAGGTGTTAAATGCTGATGAAAGCACAAAACTAAGGGATGTCAGGAGGGTCATTTTTCTTTGGTTTGCTTGGAGCTCTTCAAACACCTGGCTCCACAGGTCAGAGGCTTCCCTCTTTTGCTCAGAAAACCTGGCAAGGCTCACTGAAGTCTTTTCAAATGTGTCCCAAGAGGGAGTATCTGCTGAAAAGGTATGCAGAAACCTAGTGATAGGAGTGCCCATCCAAGATGGGGGAGATGAGTGCTCTTTCACTACCTTCCAGGCTTAAAGTTACAGACAGTCATGGGCAGGAAAACAAAACAAAACAAAAAAACACTCAATGTGTTAAACTGCTAGACAGTTTTGTTAAGGGCTAAATGGATTTCTTAACCCTCCTGATCCAAATGCTACACCACGCTGGTCTCTGTTGTCCGTAGGTTTTTCTAACTTCAACCCTGCAAAGTTTTAACTGCAGGCAACAACGGGCATGTGGCCCTGTTGACTGAGCTGCTGGAGGTAGTAAAGCACTCTTCATTCTTTTCACTTCCTTCTTCCTTCCATGAGGATGATCAGAGGGCTGGAGCACCTCTCCTGTGAAGACAGGCTGAGGGAGTTGGGGTTGTTCAGCCTGGAGAAGAG
Organism: Aythya fuligula; assembly: GCF_009819795.1. NCBI lineage: Eukaryota > Metazoa > Chordata > Aves > Anseriformes > Anatidae > Aythya > Aythya fuligula. The sequence continues at coordinate 96,786,872 of NC_045560.1, read as the reverse complement.
AAGGCTTCAGGAAGACCTTACAGCGGCCTGCCAGTACCTAAAGGGGGTCTACAGAAAAACTGGGGATGGACTCTTTATCACAGAGTGTAGGGATAGGACAAGGAGTTATGGCTTTAAAGTAAAAAAAGTGCGGATTTATATCATCTACAAGGAAGAAATTCTTTAATATGAGGATGCTGAGGCTGTGGAACACGTTGCCCAGGGCAGCTGTAGATGCCCCATCCCTGGAGGTGCTCAAGGCCAGGCTGGATGGGGCTTTGAGCAACCTGGTCTGGTGAAAGGTGTCCCTGCCCATGACAGGGGGTTGGAACTGGGTGGGCTTTAGGGTCCCTTTCAGCCCAAACCATTCTGTGATTCATCAGCTCCATCCTACCTGAGGAGAACGCACTACAGAGATCTCCCTGGAGTGGGATGAGCTCTTCCTGCAGCTTGCTTGAGCTTTGAGCCAGACTGTGCTGGCCACATATTTCCTAGCACTTCAGTGAAGAAACTGCTGGACTGTGTTTGTATCAAGAAGCTGAGAAAAACTCAAGTAACTGGTGGCAGGAGATAGTTCACAAAAACTTTGGAATAATTAGTAACCGTATAGCAACAGCTGGTGCAAAACAATAAATACTTGGTAAGTAACATGTGCCACCATGTTACCTACTTCTCAGAAACTTTTCTTCAGTAAAAGACTGTTTCATCATGTTTCCAGAAGTTGTGCCTTCAGTTGCACGGTTCTCATCAGCTATTAACAGAAGATCTTTCTGGTCATGCTGTAAGTGAGCTACTTTCTTGTGTTTATGTGACCTGTCGTGATTCCATGTTTCTTTTGTGTTTCAGGGAAGGATGTGGCTGACAGATGGTACAGTGAAATAAAAAATTACAGCTTTCAAAACCCAGGTTTTTCTTCGGGGACAGGTAAGTTCAGATTGAGCTCTTTCTCTTCAAAAGCAAAACTTTTATTTTAAGAAATTGACTGCTCTGCTTCTCTTGATATTTTTCAAAAATCTACCTTATTCTTAGGAGAAAAAAAAAAGAGAGAAAATAATATTAGAATTTCTCCAAATTTTTATGTTAGAAGCTGACAGAAGGGTAAACAAAGACTTGTGAGAAATAAGGAAGTAAGCAAAATCTTTTTTTTTTTTTTTTTTTAACATATTATATTTTTCTTCCAACTTCAAAGTTCTTAAAAGGCAACTTATATTTAAGGTAAATTAATTTGTAAATGCCACTGAATTGGAATCATGTAGATGTCTTATTAAATGTACTGTGCTGTTGTTTACATTGACACGTGTCTTCTACTGAGCGGCATCACTGCAATCACAGAGATTACTTCAGCTATAATTTGGAGATCAGCCACAGGTCACTGACTGCATATTGACAATACAGTGTGGCATGAACATAGGAACATCATTCCTTGAATTAAGCAAGAGATATGCCCAAGCTTATCTGAGATTAAAAAAAATCTGTGTTTTCTCCAATGTTACTCATCCGTGCATAGGGGGAATGACTGATAACACAACTTGGGGGTGGCTATTAGACCTAGGCACAAGAAGCCACAAAAAACCAGTACTAATTTCAACAGTTGCACATGCAGGCAGGATGAGGGAAGATGAGGTGGTAGAACTGCTGTTCATACTGCAGGAAGTAGAGACCATGATGTCTTGGTGGAGTTTTATGTCAGATACTCATCAAAATACGTCTTTCATGATTCTCTTACTAGTTGGGAATAGGATATGGAACTGGAATAGTAGAACGAACCAGATGAAAGTAGGCTTTTTCAAGACAAAATGCTAGATGTAGAGGTTTTTTGTTTTTTCACACCTTCATTTTTCTTTCCTGTTAGAGAAAAAAACAGGTTTGTCTCTTTCTCCCAACCAACAACCCCTCCACATGTTTAAAGGGCTAGTTTAAATTTAGCACCTAAAATGTCTGCATATATTTCTCTCTTTCTTCAGGCCACTTCACAGCAATGGTTTGGAAGAACACAAAAAAGATGGGAGTCGGAAAAGCATCTGCTAGTGATGGTTCTACATTTGTGGTAGCTAGGTACGATCCAGCTGGAAATGTAGTAAATCCAGGCTACTATGAAGAAAATGTCCTTCCTCCAAGAAAATAACTTTTTTTTTTTTTTTTTAAAAAAAAAGGTAGTGTTACTGTTTAGCAACAAATGAACCTAAGTTTGGACTTGACAGTGTTTGAAATGAAGTACAATTCAATGACATTTCCTGTTGGATACTGCTGTTCGCTTCTCGTTACAGAGGAAGCAATTACATGTTGCTTGAGTCAATCTACACATTAGGTCCCTGTTGTTTCTGAGGGGGCTGCAGTTTATCTGAGGATGAAGTGTATGCAGTATTTCTGAAGGGTAACAGTTTATAAGTTTTTATTTTTTTTTCTTTTTTATTTTTTTTAATATTTTGCATGAACTCTGTGTCAGCATGTGAGTAAGCACATGTTGGATGTCTTTTTCTTAACAAGCAAGTTTGTAGCTTTGTGTAAACTGAAGATACCAGCTTGTAATTATATCATGTATTTCAAGTTTTCCAGTATTCGTTAATAACTATAAATTCTTTGCTTTCTCTCTGTACCTCCTGCAACTGTGGGGTCGGCTCTCTACAGATGAGATAGAACATGTGCAAAGCCTCCCATATGAAAAGTACTTGTATAAAATGTAGGGCAATTCAGACCTGTATGTTTTCATTAAAAGGATCTCAGAGAACACTAACATATTGCTGGCAAAATTGTATCCATCAAGCAAGCTATAACTAATGCGTGACCAGAAAGCTACTAGAAATGTTTAAATCCTAGCTTTATGTTTTTAGGTGCTAATACTTAAAATTTATTTCAGATGAAGTGTATTTCAAGTTTAACCCCATCCTACAGTTTACAGTATGTACATTATCTTATAATCAAATTGTTTACTTCCCTTACAGAAAAGCAAGGTAGTGCCTTTTTTCTTAAATGTATAAAATAAGTTTCTTTTGGAGAGCATCTTGGATTTTATTTCTCAGTAACTTATTTTTATTTCCTAGGGAATACCTTCTGCAGGTATCATACAATGCAGACAATAACATTCCCAGATCATAATTAAGAAACATTTGCTCTTAGTTGTTATCATTCAATAACAGCAGAAATGTGTCACAGGCTGGATAGATGTCTTGGGAAAAAAAAAAAAATAAATTAATTTCTTTAAAAGAAAATGAACAAAAATTCTATGGATGCTTTTTTTTTTTTCTCCTTAAAAAATGTGGACTGGACACTTTGGCCAGATTCATATACTCTAATTTGGGGTTTTATGTAAATGTTTCTTTCTGACTTCTGCTGAGATTCTGTATGCCAGAATTTGGTTCATGAAGAGTGCCATTGCAGAAATACTTTTTGTTTACACAGTTGTAATAAACTGCACTGTTACGGCTTGATTATATGTCACTGTGATGCTGTATTATTATAAACTTTTTGCTGTAACCAAGAATTTAACACATACAATGAACATCTGAAAATTAAATATTTTTGAATATGAATTACTAAAGTCTTTGCAGTTACCTGAATCTTTGTTGGATGATCTTTGGATTTTATTTCCAGGACATTAACATATGACTTTTAGTTATGTAAGGATATGCAAATAAACCAGCAAGTAGTCTAGTGCAGGAAAGAAAGAAGAGAGACCTTCTAAGAAATGATAAATCATAAAGCAGATCAAAAATGAGTCATTTCACCTCTTTATAGAAATTTTGCACTGACTTGAATCCAAAGGTGAAGAGTCGTACATCTTTCTCTGTTGAAATCCCACTTTGTATTTTGTTCAGTTTCTGCCACTCCCTCTCTCATTTGCCATGTTCTCAGTAAAGAACATTCACTTTGCTTCCATACACAAGTGTCTATTTAAGTAAATGTGATCTTGGGGCCTCCCCATCTTCAACCTTCACTTGAGAAATGTTAAATAAATTAATGGTATAAAAGTGCCCTATTTTTTGTAATAACATTGCTGCTATTGACTTTATAATTACTTGAATAGTTGATGTATGTATCTAGTTCAGTGAATCAGGTCAGCTTTTTTCTCTGCTGCCACACAGTAGATTTTTAATGTCAGAACTGGTAATGTGGGTAAAGAGAGAACAAAACAAAACCAACTTAGTCATTATCTATATTTAGAATGACAGCAGCAAGTGTGCTTTCAGAGCTTTTTAGAAAGACCATGGTGTCAGTGATAATCTGACATGTAAGGAACACAAGCCACTCAAATAGACCCAATACACACTTCATACACCCTACAGAGTTTTCACGCAAGTAAGCATGAGTATAGTAATAAAAATAAATAAATAAATAGAATCAGAAACATCCACAAAAAAAAAAAAAAAAAAACAATGAACTGTCAATTTAGTTCTTTGTGAAGCCAGTTTATAATGTTGATGCCTTCTGTGAATGAACTGTCTGCTCAGTAAGCCACAGCATAGGTAGGAATCCAAATGCAAAGAAAAAGGTAATGTTGCTTATGTTGCTCATCCAAAAGCCATAGGATTTTGGGGAAAAGTACTCTGAAACCTGATTTACTAGCAATCTGTATGGAAAGACCCTATGTAGGTGAAGATGTGTAGCTCCACTCTCCACCACATCTTAGAGAGCTGTGGTGACTGGGAGGTGGCAAAGAAAGGTTATCTCCTGTCATGTAAGGACAGAACAAGATGTTCAAGCACACATAGAAGCCACCTTTACCCTAGGAATGAAGAGAAAGTCTGATCTGACAGCTCTGATACCAGTGGAAAATATCTGTCTTGAGAGGCCTGGAGAAGGTTTGTAAGTACTTTTTTGCAGAAGGAGGAGGAAGATTTCTACATTGTCTGACATTTCATTTCCAGATTTTTTGGTTTAAATAATAAAAAAGCACATAGGCAAGAAATGGGATTGGTCTTTAAAAAGTGCCAAAAGGGAAGCCTGCCTTACACATTTTAATTTGCCAACTTCACTCCTTCATTGTCCTAAAAACCAGGAAATCGCCCCTCCAAAAACTGGAAGATGACACTGAGAAGTGGTAGAAATATTGTTAGAAGACCAGGGAGCTGTTTTTACCTGAAGCTGACCAAGTTTGTTATGGTACAAAATAATTCTCCAGAACATCACTTCTGAAAGCATAGGTAACAAGGATGATGTGAGCCTCCTGCAGGAAGAGCAGGAAAAGGACTTGGAAATCGAGTTGCAAACTTGATGGCTGGACAAGCACTGCAAGAGCACTGCAGTACTGGTAGCAGGGGGGGCTCTGCAACAGCACCAGGACACAGGCAGAGGCAGTCAGTGAAGATTTGGGTGACGCATTTTTTTGTATTCCACCCTGAGAGGCCTTGCAGACCACTGGTACCCCCGTGCAGTTCTCTGAGATACAGTAATGAAGCCTTCCTTCCTTGTAACATATGTTCCTGTTTGTTTGTTTGTTTGTTTGTTTGTTTTTGTAAACTGACTTGGGCTCTGCAAGGATGTAACAGTTGTTTAGCCACCTGAAACAGGTAAAGTGATTTCATCTTGTAGCACATGAAGCCAAATTACCAGCTGAGCTTTCAAATCTCTTCCACAGTAGAGGTTGAAACCATGCATGCCAATTATATTTTGTGATTGCATTTTTATTGTTAGAATTGTCTAGAAGACTTTTAAGTCCAGAATCATTCATAGCTTTTCTGTTCAAATCCTGATTTGAACTGTAGGCATAATGTAATTATTTCATATTTAATGTATGTATGGGTTGGCCCATGTCTATATTTTGTGGGAAAAGCTGATTCAAAGATCAGCTGGGAACAAAAAGGTCTAGATAAAATCAGCCCACCCAAAGAAGAAAGACAAAAAAACTTATCTCATGAACAAAAATAATAATAAACACATGAGCAAAAAAATGTGAGCACTTGGCTGAAGTCTTACAAACTCCACTTGGAAACACTTTCCTTCTTATGAGCTCAGCCACTCTACTTCTCTCTGGCTTTAGCTTTTCAGGTGGATTTGCTTCTAGCAAAGTGGTTAACTTGGTGGTGTGAACTATGGAGGAGTTGTGTCAGGCTGGTGGACTGCCGAACTGCAGGCCTTTGCACAGTGTTAGTGCCCTAAGAATGCTTTTTAGTTTTTGTGAATATCTCTCTGTTAGCCTTTTATTTTTTTTTTCTTTTGTCTAATTCAGTATTTAAAGATGCTTTTCCAGTTGACTGGTTTTAATGCTAATTTGACCTGTCTTTTCAGCATCTGCTTTCAGCAGTCCTACAACATCCAAGCAGCTGATTGGAAAAATAAATAAATAAAACTCAGACAGCTGAGGTATAGGACATCTTAAGTACAAGATATAGTGGGTTTACATGGCAAGGTTTTGGTAGCAGGGGGCCATAGGGGTGGTTTCTGTGAGAAAGATCTAGAAGCTGCCCCATGTTTGGGAAGGGCCCCATTGTTTTCCAGAGCTGAGCCAATAAGCGATGTTGTTTTGCGCCTCTGTGAGAGCAGATTTAAGACAGGGAAAAAAACGCTGCGCCACACAGCAGCCGGGAGAGTGTAGGGAGTGAGAGAACAGCCTTGCAGGTGCCAAGGTCAGTGAAGAAGGAGGGGGAGAGGTGCTCCAGGCGCCGGAGCAGAAGTCCCCTGCGGCCTGTGGTGAGGACCATGGTGAAGCAGGATGTCCCCCTGCAGCCCATGGAGTACCACGGTGGAGCAGGGTTCCACGCTGCAGCCCGTGGAGGAGACCACGGTGGAGCAGGTGGCCCTGCACCGACGGAGGCTGCCGCCTGTGGAAGGCCCCTGCTGGAGCAGATTCCGGGCCGGACCTGTAGCCCGTGGAGAGGAGCCCACGCAGGAGCAGGTGACCCGGCAGGAGCTGCTGCCCGTAGGGGAGCCAGGTTGGAGCAGTTTTCCCCTGAGGGATGGACCCCGTGGTACGGACCCATATCTGGAGCAGTTCTGGAAGAGCTGCTGCCTGTGGGAAGCCCACGCCGGATCAGTTCATCAAGGACTGCATCCCGTGGGTGGGACCCCACAGCACAGGGGACGAGAGTGACCGAGAAGGAGCGGCAGAGAAGAAGCGCTGTAGACTGACCATAACCCTCACTCCCCCGTTCCCCTGCTCTGCTCGGGGGGAGGAGGTGGAAGAGGGTGGATGGGGGGGAAGGTGCTTTTGGTTTCTTTCCTTTGTTTCTTACTTCTCTCGCTTGTTAGTAATGAGCAATAAATCTTACTATCTCCTTATGCCGAGTCTGTTTTGCCCGTTACAATAATTACTGAGTGATTTTCGCATCCTTGTCTCAACCTTTGAGCCCTTTTCACATATTTTCTCCCCATTCCTCTTTGAGGAGGGGGAGTGAGAGAGTGGCTGTGGTGGAGCTCAGCTGCCCACTCGAGCAGAACCATGACACAAGAAAATAAAACTTTTAAGAAAACAGAGTGTTCACTGCCATTTAGTTTGCTCCTGTCTCTGATAGTTGTTTTGATCTGTATTAGGAAGCCAATAACATGAGAAAGTGAGCAAAGCCTCCTGCTCTGTTGGTTTTGTGGTCAGAATACAGGACACCTGTGCTGCTTGTTATCAGTGCTGCTGGTTTTGTGGTCAGAATACAGGACACTGCTAGATCCTCTCAACCAGAGGCTTGGTGAGGAAAGGGCCATCTGTAGGATGCCACCTGGAGGCTGTCTGATGGCAAGCAGAGTGGAAAAGGGTCTTGAGATGGCACAGAGAAAGTAAGTGAGTCAAAGCCACTTCCTTCCCTTTTTGAACCTGGCATGACAAGCATCAGAAAGCTGCATTGCCAGAGAGAACACAGGAGAAAGTCAGGGATCAGGCTGCTACAATTTTTGCACAGTAGGATAATGAAATGTGAAAATGGCATTATTTCCGTCTCCTTCATATAGCCTAAGGACCAGAATAACCATCTACACTTCCATCTCCACCATCAGCTGTTTGCACATCTGTGAGAGCATATTTAAGACAAGGGAAAACAAAAAAAAACAGCCTGCCAGGATCAGAAGCTGAGAGAGAGGAGTGAGAAGCAGCCCTGCAGACCCCAGGTGGGTGCAGCAGGAGGGCAGGAGGTGCTCCAGGCAGGCAGCAGCAGTTCCCCTGCGGCCTGTGGAGAGGCCACTGGTGGAGCAGGCTGTCCCCCTGCAGCCCATGGAGCAGATCTCCACGCTGCAGCCCCCCCATGGGTGGAGGAGCCCCTGGTGGAGCAGGTGGATGTGGCCTGGAGGAGGCTGCGGCCCATGGAGAGCCCCCGCAGGAGCAGAGGGTCTGGAGGGAGCTGCCGCCCAGCCACGGGGGACCCGTGCTGGAGCAGTTTGCTCCTGGGGGATGGATGGATGGACCGTGTGGGACGGAGCCGTGTGGGAGCAGTGCTTGAGGAGCTGCTGCCTGTGGGCAGCCCGTGTGGGATCAGCTGGGGAAGGACGGCATCCCGTGGGAGGGACCCCACGGGGAGCAGGGGCAGGGAGGGACCGTAAAAGAGCGGCAGAGACCGAGCATCAGTCAGGGACTGACCGCAGCCCCCATTCCCCCATTTCCCTGTGCTGCTAAGGGGGAGGAGGTGGAAGAGGGCAGATGTGTGAAGAAAACTTCCTTCTGCCTGATACAGCTCCATATCTAGTTGTCGAGTATGAAGAGAGTGGTTCTAAGTTTCTTGGGGAGAGGTAAAAAAGAAGAGACTGTGAGATTGTACAAAGAAAAAAATGGGATTAGCTATTTCAGGAAATCATAGTAACTGGAAACAGAGATTGGGAGAGCGCTTTAAGCCAAGACAGAAACGTTTTAAACCTAAAACCTAGGAGTTGGATGAACCAAGAAGTGAATACATTTTGATTATGGAGTTGTGTCCAGTGTTATCTTGGGAAATATGGTTTCCACATAAAATGTATCTGGTGCTTGAAGTTTTCCTAACGCCCTTCTCTGCGTATTCCCTACTGTTTGGTAAGCGCTGAGGTCACACTGCAGACAGCAGCACGTCCTCTCCCCACCACTTAGCTCTCTGTTTTCACAACACGTCTAGCAAGAGAATGGCTTGGACACAACTGCGCCTATGACCGAGTTCATTCAAGCTGGTGGACAGCATAACCTTCAAAGTCCTGTTTCTGTTCGTAACAGGCTGGTACAGTAACATGTCACATTCGATGCCTTTGCAGCACAGATGTCAGGAGTGCAGCTTGGGATCACGTCCTTCTACTTGGAGTTCAGTTTGAAGAGATGAGCAAGTAATTTGTCCTGGTTTGACGGAAATCTGTTTCAAGGCTGTTTTGTAACACTCTTACAGACACTTCTCTGTCCATCGGCCTGTCCTGCCAACTCTGGTGTGAGTGTGAATCTGTGGCAAGAGGGGTTTCCCATTCCTATTTGACCTGGTAGACACCAGCTTTCCCAGGAAATTGCTGATGTTGCTGAGGAGGCAGCAGTACCAAAGGCCTTGTTGATGAAGGTACAACAAGCTGGGGAGGCTTTGGCATTTCTGCACAATGCTGCTCCCTGACTGTCACTCCAGACTCAGATTCGGAAAGAAGCAAAGCAAGCTAGAGGAAAACTGGATGTCCAGGTAATTTTTGTTTCTTTATTGTTTCATTCTTCACTTGTAAGAAAATCTAAGTCTTTAAACCATTTGTTTGAAAACACAGCTTTATGGAAATGCTTCTGGGTGTGCTCCTTCACCTTGTTTGGAACGTGCTTCACCTCGCTTCAGCTAGAGGACACCTATGCTCAAATTTATGCTTCCCATGCTAAAGCGGCGTGCTTTCGGTATTCTTTTCTGTGATGGTTGCAGGTGAGGTTGACAAGAGTTGTCAGTACGATTCTTCGTTTCCTTTGCAGTATCCAAAACTCCGTATTACAGCGGATCTTCTCCTCTGATCCGAAAAGCTTCACAGGCCAAAAGAGAATTGAGATGAAGAAGGCAATAGAGAATGCAGACCAATATTTCCAATTACCACCCGTAAGTATTGTGAAAGAAGCCGGTGCAGTTCTGTAGTGGTAGAAGTTCATAAAAGTTCATAAAAGTTAATAAAGTTAATGAAATCATGATCGTGCACTTGAAGGCAAGCAATGCTATAAAAACGAAGAATGCAAGGCCCTGGTTAAGGACAATCTTCAGGCTGCTTCTCGATCAACAGCTGATTTGGTTCTTCCACGCCCTCATCTCCACTTGCTTAGAAGTTGTGAAGGTCGGAAGCGCACTCCGTGGTTTTCATCCCCTCTGTGCATCTTTTCCCTGACAGCAACTTCAGTCTTGGCTCTTCACATCCAGCCAGAGCAGTTTCTTTGCCTCCGGAACCTGCAGGCTGTCCTCTCGTGTGTACCCGTGGTGGACTGAGGGTAATGCTTGTAACGCACACAGATGCTGTATTCACTGTGACTTTGAGAAAAGAGAGCAAGAAGCTAACCTGTGCAGCAGTTTCTTAGGTTTCTGTATATCTATCTATCTCTCTGCGTATATATTTCATTACTTATTTACTTCTTTAAAGATCCTTTAAATAGAATAGATACTTTAAGAAAGCTTACTTGTTCTTCTCCTTTACTTGTTTGTAACGTTTACTTTTCTAACCAATCCTTAATGTTACAACATTGGATTTATTTAGTTCTCAGTTCTTAGAAGTTCTCAAAGCGCATCGGTGATTTCTATATTTCTCAATCTTTCCATCTGCATTGAGACCTCTTATCTTACTTTAGGTATGAGGTGAAGAAGAACACTGCAACCGGCTGAAGCCGTGTCGGACACATGCTTCTGTTCTGCTAGGAAGTAATCCAGAGTGATTCCACGGTGTACTTTAGACAGATTCACTCTGGTCCTCTGGACTCAGCATCCCCAAGGGATATTTCAAAGCTCTCTGAAGGACCTGTCATTATCTCTGACACTGCAGTCTCCATTAGCAAGGGGTAAATATTCCTTGCCCTTGTGGAAAGGAACTACTCAGTTAGCTGTTTCTAACCCAAATCTCTTTGTTGTCTTCTGTTGACAGACACCACCCGGCTAGCCAAGCTAAACCCTTGAAAATGGAAGTAGTGGGACTACTTCCAAACCCTGCTGCCGCATCTAAGCAGAACCGCGATGCAGGTGGGGACACAGCAAGAGGACACGTCCAGGCCAGGCTGGAACTGAAAGGCACCTGTCTGAGCCACAGAACCAAGTCAGCGATTCCCACTTGGAGACTGTTGCTCGACCAGTGACACAGCAGCTGGAGCGAGGAGAAAAGAGAGGAGAAAAGAAGACAAGAGGGGAGGGGAGGGGAGGGAATAAAGGAAGGGATGGGATTGGAGGGGAGGGGAGGGGAGGGCGGGGGAGGGGTGGGGAGGGGAGGGGCGGGTCGGGGAGGTGAGGTGAGGGGAGGGGAGGGGAGGGGAGGGGAGGGGAGGGGAGGGGAGGGGAGGGGAGGGGAGGGGAGGTGGAGGGGAGGGGAGGGCAGGGCAGGGGAGGGCAGGGGAGGGCAGGGGAGGGACAGGGAGGTTAAGGGGCGGGGCAGGGACTGGGAGGGCAGGGGAGGGCTGGGGAGGATAGGATAGGATAGGATAGGATAGGATAGGATAGGATAGGATAGGGTAGGGTAGGGTAGGGTAGGGTAGGGTAGGGTAGGGTAGGGTAGGGTAGGGTAGGGTAGGGTAGGGTAGGGTAGGGTAGGGTAGGGTAGGGTAGTGTAGCGTAGTAAAAGGAAGGGGAGCGTAGGAGAGTATAGGGTAGTGTAGGGGAGCGGAGTTTAGGGGAGTGTAGGGTAGGATAGGGGAGGGGAGTGTAGGGGAGCGTAGGGGAGGGGAGCATAGGATAATGTAGGGTAGTGCAGCGAAGGGAATGTAGCGAAGGGGAGTGTAGGGTAGTGTAGGGGAGGGGAGTATAGGGGTGTGTAGGGTAGTATAGTGGAGGGGAGTGTAGCAGAGTGTAGGGACAGGGAGCATAGGGGAGGGGAGTGGAGGGAAGGGAAAAGAGGGGATGGGAGGGGTGGGGAGTGCTACCATAAATAAAATTGCCAAATACGTGACATTTTGGATCTGGAGCCAAATATTTGTGTTGCTGAAGGGATACAAGACAAGGGATGCAAGACACGGCAGGGAGGGATCCTGAGGGAGCAGCGGGGACAAAGCAT